>NC_140586.1:904792877-905457727 GCF_964204655.1 Triturus cristatus
AGTTTGAGTGACAGGGCTGGGGAATTCCAGGAGACAGGGTGAGGCAGCCCAGTGGTGAATAGAGAGATCTGCATCTAGATGGGAGGGAGGAGTTGCACCTGGGACCTGAATAGGGCTGTGCCTTCCCTCCACAATGCTGGCTCCACCTCCTGTGGTGCGTCTGATGTCTCTGCCCTGCGCTCTGAAAGGAAAGAAGGAGTCATGTAAACAAAGTGCTCCAGGACTGACCAGAACTGGTTTGGACTAGGCAAAGGCCTCTCTGCCTTCAGAGAACAAAGGAAAACTTAGTATAAATATTGGGACCCCAACCCAATAATTTTAGATCACTTTGGGAATCAAGGAGAAACCTTTGCTGAGGAGTGAAACCAGAAGAAACTGAGGAGAGACTATCCCTAAGCTCAAGTGCTGCTTGGGGGGATTGGCCTGCAGTGGTTGCCTGACAGCCAAGGAAAGGAGAAAGGACTTTGTGTGCATTTTCATTCAACTTGTGTAAGGATCTCCAAGGGCTTGGAAAAGAGCTTGCCTTCTGCTGTCTCAGGGACAACAGACTTCAACCACCAGCTCTCCAGAGTTCTTTGGAAGTGCCTGCTGCTGTTTTGGGCCTTCTGAGGAACTGCGTGCTGCAAGGAGCTGGAAGCGCGATCCACGGAGAAGAAGCGTGTCGCCGTCGCAGCCGCTACCGTCGCATCCCGGAACAAGGGTGATGCCGCTGTAGCTGTCGCAGCCTCTGCATCTTGGATGTCACCGCTGTAGCTGTCGCATTGCACCGCATCAAGAGAAGTGTCTTGCATCGAGGAAGAAGCGTATCGCCGTCGCAGCCGTCGCATCTTGGATGTCGACTCTGTAGCTATTGCATTGCACCGTATCAAGAAAAGAGCCTCACATCCACGGAGAAGCCATCGGAGCTGCTGCCGTCGCATCACGGAACAAGGGTGTCGCCGCTGCAGTTGTCGCATCGAGCGGAAGCGTCTCGCAACATCGGAGAAGAGTGTCGCTGCCAAGGCCGCGGTCATCGCATCACGGAACAAGGGTGTCGCTGCTGCAGCTGACGCATCGAGTCGAGTCTTCTCGCAACATCGGAGAAGCGTGCCGCATCAGGAAGATCTCCACGTCTTTATTTCTTTGCACCAAACTTTCATCGCAACACCATCGTTGCAACACTTTCGTTGCCCTGCGTGTCGCAGCTAAAGGTACATTGAACTAAAAGTGTTGCATTTAAGAACTAAAGAGAACTAAGCTAAAACTACCATTTTTAAGTAACAGTATTGTGGATTTTTGTTGTTTCTTGTGGTAAATCTATATAAAAAATACTTATTTTTAATATACAACTTGTGTGGTGTCCATCTGTAGTGTTGTCACTTGATTACTGTATGCGTTCACAAATGCTTTACACACTGCCTCTGAGATAAGCCTGTCTGCTCGTGCCAAGCTACCAAGGGGGTGAGCAGAGGTTATTTTAGGAGTGTACCCCCTTTCCCTGACTAGAGGCAAGGGTCCCTATTTGTCACAAGTGCATACCTGTGCCAACTAGTGACCCCTAAATCTAACAACAACCTATTGGGAATCGCGAAATACAAAGCGATGGTGGCTTGCTGGGGTCAGCAGACCACCATGTCTGTGATTTGGTTAAATAAAGCAATTTAAAAAAATTGCAGCCAGCTTTCCTGAAAGTAAAACGAAATGCATTTAAAAATGAAAAATGAAAAGTTTTCTCTTCATTTTTTTAGGAGTAGGCAGTGTTCCATAGGACCAGAGTTGGTAAAATGAAAATGTTTTGCAACCTCATTTCGGTCGCAAAACATTCATGCATACCTCTGCGAATTGCTATTTGGAAAGGACGCCCTAAACACGCCCCTTCCTATTACAGAATCAGAAACCCAATCTGCGATTCGGTAATAGGTTACCAAATCACAAAGTGGGCATTTCTACATAAAACAATGTTTAGCAGTCGAAACGGCCCAATTCTGTGAATCGGGCAGTTGGCAAACTCAAAAAAAGGTTTGCCCATTTGGCCGCTTCTGCTTAACAATGAGTTATAGTGGCTACGGAGCATAGAAGGAAGGGGTGTGTGGAGGGAGTTGAAACATAGGGAGGATGGTGACAGAAGTGAGAATGAGAGGGTGTGAGATAGATGGAGTCTTGGATGAGAGTGACTTAGTGGTCCATGTGCCTGTCTATGCTGTTCCTGAGAGGAGAATCTCTGTTGTAAAAGAAGCTACCTCCTGACCCGCTGGTCCTTGAACAAGCCAAGATACCAACTGCGCCCCATCTCCATTCTATTCAAACAACAAGAAAATGAAGTTCCAGATGAACACTATTATCTCTGTCGCAGAATCATTTTTCTGCTGTGCGTTGAAATGCTTCTAGTGGGCAAACTTATTTTCTGATGGACTTATGAGTATATTTCCTTCTGCAAAGAAACAATGCCGTAGGGCTCTACGGTGGACCTTATAGTACTGGAATATTTCATGATCTTCCTCAAAATTGTTTTCACACTGTATGGTCTCCTTTCAGCCAGAACATTTAGCTTACGTCCACTTTACAGAGCATTATTAAGTCCTAGGGGGCATATTTACAAGAGACTTGCATTGTGCTGCGTGGCTCTGAGTGGCTTCGTAAATCTAGAGTAACGTAATGCAGTGTAAATCACTGCGTTGCACTGCTCTTCCCTGGGTAAGCTTTCCATAGGCATTGTGCGGGTGTTCCCATGCAACTCTCTTGGATTTTAATGCATTCTCTGATTTACCGGAACTTGTAAACCTCTTAATGTGTCAAATCTTATGCCTTCCCATGGGAGGTGCAACAGGGAGAAATATCTTTATTTCCTCTTTTTATTTCCTCTTTCTATGTGTGCTGCATTCTTCAGCACACATAGAAAGAGGAATTTGCCTTCCGGGATTGCTTTTGTGTAGAAAGGTGCCCCTTCCTGCACAAAAACAATCCTCTCTGCAATGCAGGTACCCGTGCACCATGGGTGCCTGCGTTAGCACTAGGCAGCCCAAACAAGGCAAGCACATGGGCTAGGACAGGAATGCATTGTATTCTTTTAAATACTGCAAACTATGGTGACCAACCATCCGTAAGTTTCACGGACCGTCCCTCATTTTGGTGTTATGTCCGTTGTCCGTAATCATTCCTTTTACGGATGCCTTTTGTCCGTAATTTTGGAGATTAATTACAGCGAGCTGTGCTGTTCCCCTCAGAAGCCTCAAGAGATTCGAAGTGCTCAGGGGCCAGCTCGCACTTCTCTGCTGAACTCCAGAGGCTGCAGCAGCCCCTCACTGAGCACGCATAGACTGTGGAGAGGCCCATTGTCATTCTGATTGAGGCCGATTAACCCCTTTCGAATGACAATGCGCCCTCTGCCTTTAGCATATCATGTGCGAGTGAGTGCCTGGGAGGCCAGTAGATCGTAGTTAGTGATTACAGAGGAGCTTTCCCCAAACAGAGTACTGTGGGGAACTTGCAGCCTTGCGTAATTTGCCAGTGTTGTTCATTGAGAGTGACAGGGCTGGAACAGTGACGAACAGGAGAGGCGAAAGGAAAGGAGAGGCGAAAGGAAAGGAGAGGTGAAAGGAAAGGAGAGGCGAAAGGAAAGGAGAGGCGAAAGGAAAGGAGAGGTGAAAGGAAAGGAGAGGCGAAAGGAAAGGAGAGGCGAAAGGAAAGGAGAGGTGATGGGGCAGGAGAAGTGATGGGTAGTAGAAGTGACAGGCAGGAGTGGTGATGGGGCAGGAGAGGTGACGGGGCAGGAGAAGTGATGGGGCAGGAGAAGTGATGGGGTAGGAGAAGTGACGGGGCAGGAGTGGTGTTTAGGTATGAGCAGGAGCGGTGACCAGGCTGGAGCGGTGAATCGACAGGAGCAGTGACCGGACAGGAGCAACGATTGGACAGGAGCAGTGAACGGAGCAGGAGTGATGTGGTAGGGGAAGTGACATGGCAGGAGAAATGATGGGGCAGGAGCGGTGATCGGGCATGAGCAGGAGTGCTGACTGGGCAGGAGCAGTGAACGGGCAGGAGCAGTGACCTGCCAGGAGCGGTGACAGGGCAGGAGAAGTGACGGAGTAAGAGAGGTGATGTGGCAGGTGCTGTGATTAGGCATGAGCAGGAACGGTGACCGGGCAGGAACAGTGAATGGGCAGGAGCAGTAACAGGCAGGAGCAGTGACTGGGAGGGAGCAGTGACTGGGCAGGGGAAATGACAGGGAAGGAGTGGTGACAGGGCAGGAGAAGTCACCAGGCACGAGAAAGTGCCGGGCAAGAGAAGTGACTTGTACCTATGTTCTTTGCCTATTTATTTATATACTATTGCTTGACATCCACTGATGTTTCTGTAAAGCATACCATTTGTTCCCGTATTTTCGTCCTGAATTTTGACCTCCTGTCCTGAATTTTTGCCCTGCATTTTGACCTCCTGTCCTGAATTTTTGTCCTGAATTTTGACACTTTGTCATGAATTTTTATACCCACCGTCCTGAATTTGCATCCATGCCAGTTGGCCACCCTACTAAAAACTCCTGGCCTTTCCCTGTCAAACAGCGCAGCACAGCAAAGTGACTTGCTGCGCTGCGTGACTTTTTTTGTAAATATGCCTCTAGGTCTGGAAGGTTAGTGATGTCCAAAGATGAACTCTCCTCTAACAGCCTCAATAGCTTTGTCCAAGACCCAGGGGGTCTTTGCAGACGTTTAATGTTGGTGATGTGAAGCCAGTGGAGAGGAAAGGTCGGGAGATGGTGTGACCATAAGGGTCTAAGGGATGATAAAGGGGAAGAGGGGGATGAAGAAACCACAAGGTTTGAGGAAACTGTTGTATTTCACTAAAATCAGTGGGGCTTATTTATAAGCTCCTTCCGCCACCCGTACGCCACTTTTCCCATGTTAAAAATGATGCAAAAGTGGCGCAAGAGGCTTGTAAATAAGCCCCAGGGTGTTTTTCTGTCCGTGTATCTGTGGGCAATATGATACCTAGATCCACCCTTTGATAGATCCCTATATCGCCATTCACGCTCTGTGTGCTTGTGGTCACTGACCCCAATCTGAAGCGAGTGTAAAACTAGCGCTCAAGTAGCTGCACGCAGGAGCTGGAGTCATGTGAACAGGTCGCACAGTGAACACTTCAACCACCCTTCTTTTGTTTGGTGCTAGAGGTCATAGGGTCAGGCCACTGGGCTCAGCTCCAGGAGTTAGTGTTTGTTGACACTTGTTAGACCGGGGCTGTTGTGAAACACTTCCAAGCCCCAGCTTTATTGGAATTTTTTAGGGGGGTGGCGTGGGGGTCTCCCTGGGGTGGAGGGCTGCCCTAGGGTAGTGGGGGGTCCTCTTCCTGTGCTTAATAGGCACAGTAAGGCCCGTACTTAATTTGTCATAAATGAATAGCAGGAGCTAAAAGTATTTCTTTGGAGCCTGTAGATTCAACCTCCAGCCTCTTCATTCCTTCACCCTACACTTATTGTCTGTATATCTCACTCTTTTTGGTTCTGTTTCATCCTAGTTTCACTACTTTTCATTGTTACGCTGTCTTCCTCTACCTCCCTCTTGCACCTTTTACAGCCTTCATCTATCTTGTTCCATATCAAAGGCTGATGCTGAAAAAAAGAGCTGGTACCAGAAAGTGAGAGCTGCTTCCCACCATCTGCAGCCACCGGCACAAATTAAGCACTGTGTAGGCCATGGAAACGTACAGCAATCATGGCCACTGTCTCCGTGCATCGATTACTAGTAACTTACTCCTCCGGGGCATATTAACAAGGAACGGGGAAAATTAACGCTAAGGGCGCTTAGCGTTAATTTTTTTAACGCCCGCTATCGCTGGATAATATTGCCTGCTTATCGCGTTATTAACAACGCTAACTGCCTAGGCGATAAAAAATCCAACGATAGCGGCTGGTAATGCAGCGATAAAACTACAAGGATAGGGATATCCTTGTTGATAGCCCATGGTGGATTTAGCCATGTAATCCACCTCCCATTGGATTACATGGCTAAATCTGAAAATTAGCAGACGTAAAAAAGCAGCGTTAACCGTTGTTAGCGCTGTTTTTTTTGTCTCTAACAGGGTTAGCGTGAAGCTTGATAATAGGAGAAATGTTGCTTAGCGACATTTCTCCTATTATTTTGCTCGGGAACGCCCACTTTGCATCTCATTAGAGAGGCAAAGGGAAGCATAGTGAAAAAGGGTGCTAACATGCGATTTTGCATGTTAGCACCCTGTTGCTGATAGTGCAATGTTTTTATCCATGCTTCTTTGGCTTTTAAAGCCAAAAAAGCGAAGATAAAGCCCTTGTTAATATGCCCCTCCATTTCTTTTTCGCTTGCTAACATATGCACTACCTTCAATCACGCACACATGCGCTTGCATATCCATTCAGCCATTCATTAACTCACTCACTCTCTCGATACTCTTGGCTCCATTCAGTAACTTTGCTTTAATTCCAAATAAGTTAAATAATGGGCGAGATTCACTTTCCTACACACTGTGGAGGATGCACAATAAACTGCCGCTCTGCACTGCGCGAAGGATTTGATAACTTGCTGCTCTGCATTCTGCAATTTGATAAATTGCCATTTGCTTTGAGCACACAATTTAATAATTTGGCGCTCTGCGTTGCACACAGGATTTGATGAATAGTCATTCTGTGTTGCGCAAAGTTTTTGATAAATTGCTACCCTGCGTTGCGCACAGGATTTGATAAAATACTATTCTGGTTGGCACGAATGATTTACAGAGAGCTGTTAGACAATTAATTAATCAGTGGCATTGGTGCTAAAACAAGTCAAGGCAAGAATAGGGCATTTGTTCACAGCAACAAATGTTTGAGCTCCAGGCTTCTACCAGCCATTAGAAGCCCGGAGCATTTACTTGTATTCAATGGAGCTCCCAACATTCAAATGTTCTAATATAGCCTCATAGCGGGCTATACCGGCTATTAAAGGACCAGTTCAGCGTTAAAGGCCCGAACCGAAGGCGAGGGACTTTAACAAAGGAGCGGGACTTTAATAGCCAGTATAGCCCAGCTACGAAGGGCTGTAAGGTAATTAGAACATTCTGCCACTAGAGGGCAGAATGTTCTAACAAAAATAAACAAAGGCTTCAGGGAGCGTGAGGGGACTGAAATCCCCTCAGGCTTGCTGAAGACTTTGTTCACAGCTTGTGAACAAAGACAATCATTGGATTGTTTGAGCTCCGGGCTTATAGCAGCCATTATAAGCCCGGAGCACTCCATTGTTTTCAATGGCGCTCCCAACGTTCCAATGTTCTAATGAGGTTAACATGTTCACTCGCTTATTCCATTTCCAGGATGTACATGGTCCCTCTGTGAACCTGTCTGCACGTGGACAAGGACTGTCCTCTCATATGAATTATCCTTGGAGTAGCTCTTTCATCAATTTACACAAAACATACAGGGGCATCTTTAGCATTATTTTGCGCAGTGTGGCTCAGCAAGGGATCAGTCTAGGCTGCCCTGCGTCAAAGAGAGCGAGCAGAAGGGCTCCATATATACTAAGATTTACAATGGGAGCATTTCTGTGCTCTCCTTGTGCTGCCATGTGCCAATGGAGTTATCCTTCACTATACTGCAAGGGAGCCTGCGTTACGGACAGGGTTGTTTTTGTGCTGGAAGTCCTACATTCCTACACAAAAGCAATCAAAAGAGGAAATAACGAGGAGAAAAAATTGACAATCCCAGGTTTCCTGCCCTTTGTAAACCTGGAATTGCGTTAAAACCATGGTTGGATGCAGCGGAACGCCCACACTCCACCCATGGAACGCCTCTCGCTCGAAATGTAATGTAACGCAGCACAAGCCACTGCAATGTGTCACATTTCTTTACAAAGCCATGCAAGGTGGCACAAATCACCCCTTGCTTGGCTTTGTAAATCTTACCGAAGCCGTGGCGTTGTTCTTGCATTGCCTTGTACAACGCAAGAGCAGTGTAAAGGCTAAGGGGCATATCAACAACAAGCGGCGATAATTATCTCTAAGCACACTTAGCGCTAGGATAATTATCGCCGGCTAGCGTGAATTTTTATCGCTGAGATAGCGTGCTATTAGCAACGCTTATCTCAATAGCGATAAAAATCCTCACGCTAACAGGCTAACGTGAGATTATCGCTGGAAACCTAGCGATAATCTCACGTTACCTTGTTGATAGGGACAGGCAAACTTAGCCATGATATCCTCCTTCCATAGGATATCATGGCTAAGTCAGAAAAATACCAGACGTAAAAAAGCAGCGTTAACCGCGGTTAGCGCTGCTTTTTTTGTCTCTAACAGGGTTAGCGACATTCTTGATAATAGGAGAAATGTCGCTTAGCGACATTTCTCCTATTATTTTACTCTGGAACGCCCCCTTTGCAACTCATTAGAGATGCAAGGGGAAGCGTAGAGTAAAAGGGTGCTAACATGCAAATTTGCATGTTAGCACCCTGTTGTTGATAGGGCGCTAGTTTTATCTCTCCTTTTTATGCTTTTAAAGCCAAAAAAGCAGAGATAAAGCCCTTGTTGATATGCCCCTTAGTAAGTCTGGGACGCAGGTTAAACCTTACTTATTTCCCTCGGTGATTTGACAGCCCTCTGCTCGCATTAGTTCAGTCCCCATGACAGTAACTCCCTTCCTGACCAGGCTACCTTTGCATTCATAAAATACGCTCCTGTTACAATCACAGAATGTGCGCCCACCCTGTCTGAACAATGAGGGGAGTTTGTAAGTTTCATGTCCTTGTCATTAACCATCTTTAATTTGAATTACCAAATTCAGTCACCTCCCTATTTTATTCTTGTGTGTCTTGCTCCTGCAGCAGGTATATTATCCATGCACCCCCCCCCCACACTGCGGGGTAATGGTTGCGTCTGAACAACTTACACATACAGTTTCCTACTCAAACCTCCAGTTAGTTATGTCTATGAGCGCTACAAGTGCTAACCAGGTCACCTGCATTATATCATTCTCACTGCATGTATTACTAATATTTTTGGTGTCGTTTTCTGCTTCCTAGCTCAATTGGCGCAAGCGACAACTGTGCCATCTCATGCCCCCTTGGGCTGACCACTCATACTCCAGCTCTTTATACGACGAACCCACCGCCTTCCATACTTTTTCTTCCACGCTTGGACCACAGCCCAGTTAAAGTTTAGTGTCCACAAATAAGGGCTTCACATTTCCTTCAAAGGGCCTCCCTGGGCATCAAATATTGGTACAGAAAGCTAAAGCAAACCCTGCTGCCCACCCTTCTTTAGGGGTCCCTGGCCTGATGTACCCCAGAACCTTTCCTTCACTTCTGTCTGCAGTGCTGCATGGGGTCTTCACTACGCATCTCTATCTTGTGACATCTGTTAGAGTGCTTTACACTAAAGCTATATCCTTCCTTTGAGAGAAAGAGAACCCCTCTAATCCCAGCACTGCAGAAACCCTCCAAGCACAAACGAATATGCCTTCAATGACAGGATGAGCATAGACCCTCTCCGCCTGCACAAGAATGTCATATACAACGATCATGTTGACCAGTGTCCTCTCTTCTAGGCACTTGCAGCCCTAATCCCTATGTGGAGGTAATATACTGGCTTCTTTTTTATCAAACATATCCTTAAAGGTTGTGTACCATCCAGGCAATAGTTGCACGGCTAATAACAGGAGATGTTTTAACGCCTGCGCATGCCTTAGCTGGGCGACTAGAAGGCGATTCTTTATCCAGCAGGCACTTGTTGCTACAATGGGCATAATTTCATTGCAATATCCTAGCTGCCCAATCAGTATAAGGAATGCTTAGCTTCAACCAGGGATGCTCGAGGTCACTTCAAATTAAGGTGCATCAATCAGAACAAAACAAATCTTTTCATGTTGATTCCTGAAAAATACCCAAGAAATCATGTGAGTATGAACATGAAAAGGCCCTGAAGATAACATTTCAACATCCACTTGAGAAGACTTTCTTGAGTATTCATGAGTGTAAAGATTGAGGAACTGTAATGTCCATGTCATTGCCTGAATGTCCTTCATTGAGTCCTGACACAATATATTTCTGTCCTCCAAGCAAAGTCATTTTGATTGGAATTATCCTATCAGCAACTGAAGACTTGATAGTATTCAATACCCAGGTTGGCACTGCCTTTAGTTCTTCTCGACAAGGCAGCTCCCTTCATTGTCAAGCAGCCCGTTTTCCAATGGGCTGTACTGTGTGGTTGTTGCTCCTGTAATGTAGAAGTCTTGGGTTACGTTGACAATCTTATACACAATGACCAGATTGACCACAATATAGACATAGCATTTGAGCACACCTTATTTTTTTTTCCTCTTTAGAAAGTGGAGGTTTGACATTACCTTCTTGCATGAGCTCTGAAATGTCAGTGCTTCTAATCTCCTTAACTTTAGAATGTACGACAAACATATCGATCTCATTCTTATTCCCAGAACGTCTCTAAACTAGGCCCGGGCTAAAAATCTGTTCTGCTCGCGGATATTGCGATAATTTGACATTTTTGCGTTCGGCGGAGAGCGCGAAAATGTCAAAATTTCCGCAATCCGCATTTTACTGGAAATTTTTTGCTTGCGCGCGCTGTAAAATAACACATTCTTGCGTGCGCACGATCGCCTTACCTGAATCCCCGCATTCGCCGTCAAGTTTTCCCGATCCGGTCACGTTCTCCACGAGATGTTGGATTGTTGGTAGCCATTTGCTCTGTCTCGCGACAGTTCGCACCCGCAGTTAAATCATTCGTTGCGCGATCACGTCTTTCTTCTCGCGATCATGCACCGCGAGACAAGTGAAAACAAGATGGCCGCACCCACGAGCAACCTCATGGGTAAGTTGGCGAGCCGCGACCACGCAGAACATACCGCGAACGGGCGGGAAAAAAACTTCCGCATCTTCGCGATATTTCCGCGTGTTTGCGGACATTTGTAACATTTTCGCAAATTCCGCCCACCCCTACTCTAAACAAGACGATGATCTAACTTTACCACCAAGAGCACCTCACACCTCATCAGAGGATTAACCACTTATGTCAATAAATATATCATTTAATGTGCTTCTTAATCCTTGGTAACATAATGTAGGTCTCTTTCCTTCAGGCCTAGCATTCTCTAAATAATTAACAGTAAAGATGTACCTTTTTACATATTGGTGAATCTTAGGTTTGGCACTTCCTTGTCTAAGAAACGAGCATGTATTTTCTGCGCTATTTGATTCCTCATTCACTTACAGACCTCCGAAAAATTACATAGCAAAATATCATTATATTCTATCATTGGAATACTCTAATTATCAGCTTTCCCACTTAAACAAGACAAAGCAAAGGCTACCGTGTATGGATCATTTTGAAATGCTGTAGGTTTGCGCAAAATACAAATCAGCATTGGTTAAGGAACAATGCGTGCTTTCTAGGATCTTCAAAAAATCTCTCAGGCGGTACCGAGGGTATGAATGGTAACATTTCACCATACAACTGCACATGAGCCTCACAGTCTATATATATATATATATATATATATATATATATATATATATATATATATATATATATATATATACATATATATATATATATATATATATAAGGACCAAGTTTCCATAGTCTTCATGAAAGTTTCCAAACTAATTCTTTGTTCATATCAGCTCCTCTGTTGAAAGTTTGGGGGTGATTCGTCAAGGGGGGGCTGAGAAAAAAGGGGGTCCCAAAACGTGTTTGCTCCATGCAATTTCCATAGGAAACTTTAGACAAGGCTACGGGTCGAACGGGTGAACGGAATTATCCCAAATTTGGCAGGGAGAAGGGTCTTGGTCTAGAAAGCATGCTTTTGTTTATTTGGTCTAAATCTGTTCAGTAGTTTTGGAGAAATATCGAAATTTACAGATATCAATATTTGGGATTTCTGCCATCTGATTGGCTGAGGCGTTACAAGCACGAGCTTGCTACTTATTGGCTGCAAGCTGTTGCAACTAGGAAGTGTTGGCAGCCATTTTGTGATTCCGTTGAAATGAGTCAGAGGAAAAAAAGGGCGAAAAGAGTAGGAAACAGGAGGATAGGAGCACTGTAACCTCTGTGGGGGAGTGCGAAGTGAAGTACTCACTCCTACCGGTCTGAAAGTGCGGTGTTGCTCAGAGTGACTTGGTGCTGAGATAAGATGCTGCTACACTCGGGTATGAAACTGAGAGCCTAAACCATGAGCTCATTGCTGTAAAGTGATGTGCTCTGGTCTTTGTAGCATACCTGTGCAAGTAGTGTTAGTAGGCGTTTATAACATACAGGGAGTGGGAAGCGAACTACTGACCCCTACCGTGCGTTTATACTATACCGGAAGTGGGAAGCGAAGTACTCACACCTACCGGTGTGAAGACTCAGGGATCAAACCGAGCTGACTGCTGTAAAGTGATGGGCTCTGGGCGCTGTAGCATACTGGCCGCTGTAGTATAACTGTGTAAGTAGTGTTAGTATGCGTTTATACTATACAGGGAGTGGAAGCAAACTACTCACCCTTACTGGTCTGAAGACTCAGAGATTAAACCCTGAGCCTAAACCATGAGCCATTGCTGTAAAGTTATGTGCTCTGGGCGCTGTAGCATACCTGTGGAAGTAGTGTTAGTTTGCGTTTATACAATACAGGGAGTGGTAAGCGAACTACTCACCCCTACCGGTCTCAAGACTCGTGGATAAAACCATGAGCTCATTGCTGTAAAGTCATGTGCTCTGTGTAGTATTCCAATGTAAGTCATAGTAGAATGTTAGTATTTAATACTACTAGAATGTAAGTATGTAATGTTAGAATGTAGGGCTGTCATGAGGGGAATCTTGGGGAGTTTGTACACAGTGCTGGAGAAGGCGGTTGCCTTGCTGTCTGCTCCTGTTGGTGGATGTTTAAGCTTCCTTCTTTTCCTGCAATAAATCTACTTATCGGATCCACTGCTGTCTGCCTCTTCACTACATAAATTTGGCAACGAGAGGAAGAAGGTAAAAAGAAGGCAGCACTCACCAATATGTCGAGCTTCCTTGCGTTCTGCTGAAGACCCGTTTTCTTCTTGAAGTTGTTTCTGCTCATCCCAGGGTCGTCGGCTCATCGAACTGTGTCATCAGACCTCTGGTAGGATTTATATTTTTTGATTTTGCGCTTCCTCTGCCTCTTCACTACACTCTGGTCTCTGTACTAAACGTGTGCAAGTAGTGTTAGTATGCGTTTATACTAATTCTGTAGTTATGCAGTAACCAATGCATCATGGCCCTATGGAGCGCCACCTCCCAGGCGCAGCTCATACAATGTCCCGGGGTGTGCATCCACGGGACATTTATGTTTGCTATTACAGGGCGGGAGCATGGCCTCCACCCTGTGATAGCAAATCCTTGTTTGCCTCATTGAAGCGAGAGGAGGAAAACCTCGTATCGCTTCAATAAAGCGGATCCAGATGGTAAAAATGGAGGGACAAAAAATTAAGCTGGGTCTCACCCGTTCATTTAAATGAGCCCCCGGTGGGTAATGTTCCGTGGCCAATCCTATTATTATATTGCGGGGTCTCTGCAGCACTTGGGACCTTAATCTCACATGTAAATTAGGCGCGGGAGGGCACAGAGACGTTTCGCAGCCTAGGGGATGGCCACCTCCCCGGATATTGTTTACTATTTGTTCGGGGGGCTTCGAGGCCATCTCAAGTCCGGGGATCGCCACCCTCTGGGGCTTTACTCAAATATGCAGGGTGGGTCTCGCCAGTCCCTGAAGCCTCGATGGCCCTAGGCAGTGCCTTATTGGTTCTGTAATCACACGGGCAGTACTCATGGTGTTATGAAGTGATACACTAATAGAACTCTTGCCGTTGTACAATTACCCAGGCTTCATTTATGTCATAGTCTGTTGGTTTATATTTGGTAGGTGCACCGCAAAATTACAAATATTTTCCCTCATAACCTCCTATCAACCGCCGATTTTCACAATAAACTACCGACAAGTGTTTTCAGACAAAGAAGACCCATACACTCACTTATTTATTGGTAAAAAAAATAACCTTTATTAAAACAACACAAATAAATGGAAACGCAACTTTATTCGAAGAAACAACAGCATAACATGAAATAAGTGGGTGGGACTCCTCCAGAAGCAGCGTACAAAACCTGCAAGACAAAAAAGAAACATAAGTATGTGTGCCATGTCCAAGAGAAAAAGGAAGATAGTCATCATAATGAAAGGAAGAAAGTGAGAATGGGACAGAGAGAGAGTGGGTGGAAGAGTGAAGGGGAGGGAGAGTCAAAAGAACAGATGGAGGAGGAGACAGAGCGTCGGCCTACTGCACCCAGCCCTCACTGTTCACCTCCCATCACCCGTGTGTCTGGGACGCTGGGGCCCGCGAGAAAGAGTGCGGTCCAGCAAGACCTTAAAATGAAAAAGAGAAATGAGGCCAGAGATTACATTATTATGTATGGCAACATCGCTTGCCTGCACCTGTACACCCAGGCTGCTGTGCCACAGCCCCTTCCCCCGCACTGTGCTCAATTGCAGCTCCTGCACACCGAGGCTTCACTGCTCACCTGCCACCACCGGTGTGTCCAAACAACGATGTGCCGGTGCGAGCTCCGACTCCGGGGTGCCTCTCTTAGGGTGGCACAGCAGGACGGTGTCTTGATACCACGATGGAAGGCGTCAGAATGCCCAGGGCCCAGAATGCCCAGGGCATCATCACGGGCTGAGCACCTGCTCAGTGTCTGAAATGGGAGAAATATTATAATGCTGGTAACGTCTTGAGGTAAATGAAGGTTTATTTCAAACTTAATAGAGAGCACCAGTTGAGTGCATCCTTCCTTCTTGAAGTACAATCTAACAACTGTTAGCGGTAATCGTGGTTCAAAGAGGAAATGGAGTGTACAAGAATACACAAGGGTAAATAATAATATGTTATGCCAACGTTCGCATACAAAGGAACAGAGCGTATGCTAGAAGCATAATGAGCGCGTGTAATGCAGTGGCGCAAGTCTGTGTGCATGTACACGTAGTAATCAGCTCACTACAGTGCCCCAAAGCCAACGCCACGTGTCTGTAGGGCAGCACTGCCCGCTGGCTCAGGCCTACAGTATGGTCCAGCAGGTCCTTAAACTGAGACAGAGATGTGACTGAATGAGGTCAGAGATCACATCATTACGCACGGCAACATCGCTTGTTCACACCTGCGCACCCAGGCTGATGCACCCCACACCTCCCGCAGCACCGCGCTCAATTGCAGCCCCTGTGCACCCAGGCCCCACTGCTCACCTGCTGTCATTGTTGTGTGTCCAAACACGACGGCCAGCAGGGTTCACAATTCAAATCGAGTTTTGATTGCGAGGATGGTATACACCTCATGGATCGCTTTTTTTTTTATTGTGCATTGTGATATGCGAGGTGGATCACCTGAGGCAGTGTGGAAGAACTGGGACATGTGGCGTCGTCATTATCCTATTTATACGTACGCAAAGTGGGCTGGGCTTGCTTACGCCAGGCCAGCGTAGGGGTGTGAATAATTATTCTGGGGACCTGGGCGTTGTTCAGTTCCTGCCTGGCCAGGAAGTGTACTTATGTGTGTGTCCCTGTTGCAGTTTTGACGTCGCACAATCTGCAATTTACATTAATGTAGCATGTATCGGGAGAACGGTAACTATCGCTAATGAGATGCTGTCCGAAAACATTGAATGGCCAACACCACATGTCGTTGTCAAGCTTGTGGGTATGCGCAGACACGCATGTCAATGGGGTGCGGTATTTTTGAAAGTGTTGCTATCATGAAGGGCACACATGTGAATGTGCTCGGATGGAGGGAGGATCAGCAGTGAGGCTACGTCATACACCGTGATAACGCTCATTACAGTTAAGCAAAGCATGTCAAACATGACTGAAAGTCTCACATATGACACACTACTATACTGGTAAAGCCTGACAACAGAGCATACTGCAACACAAATCTACACATTACTCTTTACTGTTTGTCACATGTGATCTAGGATGTGCACTCTGCCGGTGGCTGATGATACCCCTTCGAGCCACCAATACCCAGGCCGAAAGGCAGCAAAATATAGCGCACACACACACACACACCAGGGGCATCGTGCAATATACATTTGTTTTTTGATGTAACGTTTCAGATGCATGGCCATCACACGTGGAAGGCTACTGTACAGACCGTGAATATTGATCAAGATGATCGTTGCATGTTGTGTGTAGTATAAGATATGTGTACACAGCAAAAAACTTTTCAAAAAATCTCTAAGCAGAAGAGGTGTCTCTCATCAAACGCTGTAATGAGAATGACTAAAATGGGTGGGGTCCACCAACTGTTACAATGGGAAATGTTATGAACCAATCAAATGCTTTTTTTTATGGTCACATGGCAACCGCGCACCGAGCGCACAAGAAGGCCGCACCCGACGCAATTTTGAGAAAATATATTTACCATAATATAAGTTTATTACAGTTAGAAATATATAAATGTTTACAATATTTTAGATTATCGCTTGCTCTCATATACACTTTAATCTTATTTAGATAAAGTTTTGAGACATAAAAAAATGAGGGAATGGCGTATCTGGCACGACACCATACATCTATCACGTAACACAGGGCCTGGCAGCGTGCATTCGTCGCATACGCAACGCGCAGCAGGCGCGACCCCATACGTACATGACGTAACACGTGGCTTGCTACTGCGTACCCAACCCATACCAAAGTAGCAGCTGGCGCAACCTCATACATATATGATGTTACACGTGACGCGGTGCCACAAACCCGTCGGATACGAAATGCGCATCATTTACGAGTTTAGCAATATGGCGGATAGGATTCACGTGCTGATGGAGCTTGGTACACTACCGGTACGGGACTCCAGTTTTCTCAAAAAAGAGCTACATATATTTTTTTAAGATATAAAACATTACATAATTTTTAAAGTTAAAAAAAAGCATAATAGAGTTCCAAAATATTACAAAAAAAATAGAAAAAATATAGGTTTTATAAATAATAAAATATGAAATGAACATTTAAAAAACTTTCGAAATTCACTGAAAAAAACATAGGGTTTATAGACGTTATAGTTAGGAATTAGCATTTAAAAAACCTTTGAAATTCACAAAAAAACCATAGGTTTCAAGTACGTTATAGTTAGTTGGACATTTGACTCATACAAAACCATAGAAATTCCCCTGTTGTAGTTAGTTGAGCTAACTATAACTCGCGCGCCCGCAATGCACTGCTGATGACATCAAATATTACATCACTCATGACATGGTCAGTGACATCACTGATGACATCACTGATGACATCTCAAATGACATAATATGTGTCAGAATGATTTTTAGCAGCAATTCAGGGAAAGTCCTTCCTATGTCTCTCTTACTTTCATATAACTATAAATTAGGGAGAGGAAGAGCATAGATGCCGTTACCAGCAATTCCGTCCATCTGCCTTTCGTCTTTCTTCTCTCTCTATTAAAATTATGAAGAAAATAAGGTATGACGATTGTCGGCATGGCCATGTCAAATTTTGTAAATACACTCAACAAAATTCCAAAAATGATTGACAATGCTTTATTTAAACATAATCATGAATTAAGGATACTGTTTGTTTTGTTTCTGTTATCGTTTTTGTTAATTCGGCAATCACAGACTGTAGTTTTTCCTCTATGTTTACTTTGACATCATGAATACAAAATAGTGACTGTGGGGTTTTGTAAACAACTTGACAAAGGCTGTTCTGTGGCTGAAATGCATTGACAAAGGCCGTTCTGTGGCTGAAACGCGTTGTTGTTTGGTAATTAAATCTACCCGAATGGAATTTGGTGTGCCGCTTCGTTCCTACCTTGTGGAATTGAACCTTTGACATATATATATATATATATATATATATATATTACCTACTGGCGGTCGCCAGTAGGTAGTTATAGTTAGGACCCCTTTTCCATAGGAAATCCGCAACATTCTATTTTGAATAACTTTGGCGCCGGTCGACGAATCCTCGCGAATTTTTCAAAATGGGTGGGGCGCTACGCTCCGCTCCTACCCTGAAAGTCTCGGGGAGATTCGTCAAGCGGGGGCTGAGATAAAAGGGGGGTCCCAAAACGCGTTTTTCCCATGCATTTTTCCATAGGACCTTTAGACAGGGCTACAGCCCGAACGGCTGAACAGATTTACTTGAAATTTGGCAGAGAGGTAGTCCTCAGGTCAAGGAAGTGCCTTTTGTAGGTTTGGTGTAAATCTGTTCAGTATTTCCTGAGAAAATAGCATTTAAAAGCATATATATATGTGGGCGGAGCCTAACCACACATCTCATCCTGAGATCTGATTGGCTGTCAGCACTTCATCCAAGAAGTGTTGGCAGCCATCTTGGGACCAATATACATGATAGCACCTCATTAAAAAGCATTGCAGTTAATAGAAGGTTTTAAGACTTTAGTTACATTATAAATCATTTGTTGATGGTACCATACTCATTTTAGGAATTGTGGTATGTTCTAAGGTGATTTCACCATGTGAAAAAGCCTTCTGCTGGGATATCATGATTGAGAGAAAAATATTTTCTCATGCTTTTACCACAGAGGTTTGGAAGGTGATCTATAAGCTAAACTGAGAGCTTATTTTCTGTAAATTCACATTATCTTTCTCAGTCATGTGAGAATGAAGTCTGACATTCTCAGTAAAACATGTACATCCAACAAGGGCAGAGACTGTCAGTTGATTCCTTTGTGTTCTACTGCAGCTTCCCAGAGTGTTCCAAAGAACTACTAGAGCGCTAACAGTCCTACCTATGATAAACGTATGGCACACCTGAAGCCATCTTGCTTGGAATAAAGTGGTAACTCTTAAAACATTTAATTTCAAAAGGAACAAAATGAGGGGGTTCATTTTTCCATAAAAAGTATGATTAGTGCTGCAGAAAGAAAAATTAGGGCACATTTTGAGTGACTTCTCAAATCCTCTTCTATTTCATTAAAAAATTCTGACATGCAGACTGAAACATGAACTTTCAATACCAGCAGCAGTTTTCCCTGGTGAGCAGTAGCTTTACTACAGTGATCTAATGAGCAAAAAGAGTGCTAACATTCTGAATTTATGGCAAATGTGTGACACATCTGAATGCCTTCTTGATGGAATCAAAGTAAAAACTGAAAGTATTTCCTACTGAGGAGACTGCAGTAAATGAGGAAATTAGGAAACTTCATAACAAATAAGTCTCCCAAGATGGCCACCAGAGACAAAAGAGCCCAAATGTAGCCCAAATATCACCCAGATGTAGCCCAAGTATAGCCCAATGACAGAATGTCCCAGAATGTTCTTAAAAACAACTAGAGCGCTTACTGTCTTCATTATGACAAAAGTATGGCACACCTGAAGCCATCTTGATTGGAATAAACTGGTAACACTTAAAACATTTAATTTAAAAAGGAACACAATGAGGGGGTTCATTTTGCCATAGAAATTATCATTAATGCTGAAGAAAGAAAATGAGGGCACATTTTGAGTGACTTCTCAAATCCTCTTCTATTTCATTAAAAAATTCTGACATGCAGACTGAAACATGCACTTTTAATACCAGGAGCAGACTTCCATGGTGAACAGTAGTTTTACTACAGTGATCTAATGAGCAACTAGAGTGCTAACATTCAGAATTTATGGCAAATGTGTGACATATCTGAATACCTTCATGATGGAATCAACGTAAAAAACTGAAAGCATTTCCTACTGAGGAGACTGCAGTACATGAGGAAATTAGGAAACTTCATAACAAATAAATCTCCCAAGATGGCCACCGGAGCTAAAAGAGCCCAAATGTAGCCCAAAATCACCCAGATGTAGCCCAAATATAGCTCAATGACAGAAGTGTGCAAAACACTTATTATTTAGTGTTTTTGCAGTGTTATATAGTGCAGACTTGTCAGGTATTGGAGTGCTTTACATGAGCATTGGTTACATCACACAAGCACATATTCATTTTGGTTGTAGACATGGGGAGACTAAGTGATTTGACCAGAATCACAGAATGTCGAGCTGAAGCAGAAACTTCAACCTGGTTCCCCAGTTGCAAAGTCTGCAGTTCTGGAAGTAACACCACATCCTCTCCCCTAAGTGCAACATTTAATCAAGTGGTCAACTGGATAAAAAAACATAAAGATAACAAATAATTTAAAAGTGCTTTATATATTCACTGAAAAAAACATAGGTTTCAGGGGTGTTATAGTTAGCTGGACTTTTCACTTGTACAAAACCATTGAAATTCCCCCGTTATAGTTAGTTCAGCTAACTATAACTCGCGCGCCCGCAATGCACTGCTGATGACGTCACATATTACATCACTCATGACATGGTCAGTGACATCACTCATGACCAGGCGCGCAACACCCATTAGACTCACAGGGCTTCAGCCCCCCCCCGTCGTGTGTGGCAGCCCGGGATGAGACACCTTCCCGGGCAAAAAAGCAGCCGCGCCCGAGCACTTCACAGGTCTTTAAAAGACCATCTGCATGTTAATGAGGCCTCGCTGTTGTGTCACCCCTTCTAAGAGCCCCTGCAGCTCCACTCTGCCTATTGCTTAAAGTTCAGCCCCCCCCAAAATTTTAGCTCAGCCCCCCAGAAATTTGGCTCTAGTTGCGCCTCTGCTCATGACATCACTGATGACATCTCAAATGACATCACTGATGACATCACTGATGACATCATCCAGTGAATGTGTGTTTTTCTGAAAATTAAATATGTTTTATATATGTATATCTCAAGGTCGATGGAAGAATAAATGGGTATATAAGTGTCTAAATGGATGATTTGTTTTTGAAAAATTGATTGTGTAACTGACTGATTAAGTGTATCATAGTGAATACATGGCTTAGTGAGTAATGTTTAAATATGTAAATATCTATATCAGTCTCTCACTTTGTGTATAAGTGGCTGCATGGGTTGGTGAGTAGCTACATGGGTGTCTATATAGGTTATTAGTTGGTTTTTTGAGTATCAGTCTGAGTGTCTGCATGGTTCGGTGGGTGGTATTACGTAGTGCATAGGTGCATGAATGAGTGACTCACTGTTTGTATGTGTTGAACACAGCATGTGTGCAGGACTGTATGGGTGGATGAGTGTGTGTATGGGTGTGTTAGTGAGTGAATGACTGTCTCAATAGTGTCTTTATGAGTAACTACATATGTTTTAAACTAGTATATGTGACTATTGGTGTATATATGTGAGTATATGTGAGAGTGAGAGATTGAAAGAGTTCCTGTATGAATAAGTATGTGTTTCTATAAGTGATTGTTTAAAAGACTAAGTATGTGTTAGTTTCCGTAGAAGTAAGTGTGGTGGTGTGTGTATAACTGTATATGCAAGTAAATGTATGTTTGATTCTTTATTAGCATGAGTGACTATGTGTGTGAGTAACTCTATGGATGAGTGGCATTGTGTAACAGGATGTATAGGTGCATGAGTACATATGATGAGTGAGTACATGTATGAGTGACTGTATAGGACTGTTGGTGAATGAGTGGATGTGTATGTGGATCTTAGAATTACTGAAGAGGTTGTTGTAACTGGTATTGGTATGTCCATTGTTTTGAAAATTTTAGTCTCTATTTTTGAATGTGTGTATCAAAGGTTATATTAGGGTGAGAGGAGGTCTGCCACTCTATCACAAGGATGATGTCATCAGTGATGTCATCAGTGATGTCATTTGAGATGTCATCAGTGATGTCATGAGTGATGTCACTGACCATGTCATGAGTGATGTAATATGTGACGTCATCAGCAGTGCATTGCGGGCGCGCGAGTTATAGTTAGCTGAACTAACTATAACGGGGGAATTTCAATGGTTTTGTACAAGTGAAAAGTCCAGCTAACTATTACACCCCTGAAACCTATGGTTTTTTCAGTGAATTTCTGAGGTTTTTTAAATGCTAATTCCTAACTATAACGTGCCTGAAACCTATGGTTTTTTCTGTGAATTTCAAAGGTTTTTTAAATGCTAATTTCTAACTATGCCTACAGAGATAGGACATGTGAAGAAAGAAGAAAAATGCACAGAAAGAAACAAAAGAAGTGCAGAAAGGACCAACAGAAGTCCTCAAATACGAAGATAAGTGCAGGAAGAAGGATAACGTGCAGAAAGAACAAAAAGAAGAGCAGAAAGAAGCCTTGTTGCAAAATCATCCTGTACCCTCAACTTTTTCAGACGGATACTGGTGGTAACTGAGTCTGACTAGCCAGTCCTAGAGCCAGTGCTATGTTAAAAGACACTTAGAATACAGTGAAAACACCTACATACACTAGGGAACATTATGCGTTGGGGTCCCCCTGTGATTAGCATGACCTCCTCTGTAAGCCCCTAGTATATAATAGGGCATGGGGATTAAAACTACCTCTTAAAACAGGCCACAGGGCGTTTTTGCACACGTTAACTCAGGCCCCGTCCCCTCCCTTCACCACTGTGTAAACACGCCCTGTGTCCATTTTTAGTTGGGAGATTAAGTTCATTTGAATCCTGAGGGTCCCTAGGGTCCAACTAGCCCACTAGGTACCTCCAGTAAATGCCACAGAGCTGTGTTGCAGAGAGGTGTAAAAAGTGGCACGGCCTGGACCACCTCCTTGCAATGCAGCTCAGTGGCGCTTACTGGAAGCACTTGGTGGGCTAGTTAGCCCCCAGGGGCCCTCAGTATTGAAGGGAAATTATATCCCCAATTTAAAACGTGCCATAGTGCGTGTTTGCACACGTCACCTCAGGCCCCGTCCCCTCCCTTCACCACTGTGTAAACGCGCCCTGTGGCTGTTCTAAGTTGAGAGATTAAGTCCCCTTGAATCCTAAGGGTCCCTAGGGTCAAACTAGACCACAAGGTACCTCCATTAAGCGCCACAGAGCTGCGTTGCAGAGAGGTGTAAAAAGGGGCTTGGCCTCAGAACACCTGTCTGCAGCGCAGCTCCCTGGCGCATACTGGAGATGCCTGTTGGGGGCGCGTTTGCAGAGTGCTGCACGGAGGGGGCATGGCCTCCGGCACGATGCCAGTCTTTTATTTATTTTAATTTTTTAAGAAGGGGGGCTGTGTGGTTCCCCTTCTTATTCTAATTTATTGGCCCTGATGACCCCATCCCCCAGGGCCTGTCTCCTAATTATATTTTTTTGACCCCAATCCCTAGGGCCGGCCACTGTTTTTTATTATTTTAAAAAAATATTTATTTATAGACACACCTAGGACATGCTGGACAAACCGTACGTACCTATCACCATGACGATTTGCGGGATATTCATTAAAAGGCGACTATGCATGCAATGAATCCACGTGGAATGTATTTACACTACTAGTGAAGCTCTGACATGTCTGATGCCCTACCGCGCCTAATCCCGGTAGACACCCTTGTCGTTTATTTATACAAACATGGGTAGCTATTGACGGGCACATTTAATACACATGCACACCAAGCCATTCAAAGGGGATTCGACAAAAATTCGACCAAAACTATGCAAGAAACCCCCCTCACGGTTAATAAAACACACATCTACTGCCGGATGTGTAATACTTTTTATTTTACTCTCTGGAAAGGGGACGAACATCACTTGAGAGTCACAGCGCGCTCCTGACAGAGCCCAATGCTGTGTTACACCCACCATTGCCTGCCGAGTGCCACACACGTCTGTGTTGTATTCCACTAGCTAGTGCATATGCTATGACACTCTCTAGCCCATGTGCACTGTAACACCACCCCGTGAATATGTCATGCCACACTTGTCTTCGCACGGGTTATATTGCCCCATCTAACGTGCCTTCCTCGATGCCTATGTTATAACGCACAGTGCTATGCCATACATATTACAATCTGCGATCCATATCTGTGTCACAGTGCATATGCAACGTTACACTCCCCAGCACATATTTTATATTACAACTTTAGAGACTAGTTAGGTTACACAACACTGCCCTGTGCATATTACACTCCAAGGCGCATATCGCATAGCACGCGCTAGTGCCTGTGCTATCTCGCGCTCTCCAATGAATCTGTCATTGCGCACAATGTATTGCATATTATATTTCACGCCCGGTTCATCTTATATCACACTTTTTGGTGCATAGTTTATACCATACACTATATCTAGTTTTCATTTTCAATCGTGCTCTCAGGACTATGTTCTATATAACACTGTGTTCACCTACCCTTTTCACGGGCATTACATTTTGCGATAGGGGGTGGAGGGTCAGGGGGTGTTTCTGCCAAGTGAGCCCGGAGTCACAGTCACAAACGTCCTCTTCTTCCTGAATAAAAGTGAGATTATGCTGCATACTTGTTCATATTTTAAGTAGTTCGCACAGACTCAATGTTTTAAAAACAATAAAGTTCCTAATACCCGCCTTCTCTGAACAGTTAGCTTGCTGCCCCATCCCCCTCCTCCCTATCCTCTGTTGTGTGAATCCATGGAATAGCCTCCTCCCTCCTGCCATGCATGGTCTGATGTGCTGCCACTGCCCTCAATTTAGTATGATGTACCAGTCCACTCCTCCTGCCCTCCATTGCCCAATTCTATGCCCCATCATTGACCTCCTGCTTAAACTCTGTGCTTAGCTTGCTGCCCCTATTCTCCTTCCCCTGCCCTCCGATGTCTTTGTGCATGCCCCTGCTCCATCCTTTTTGCCCACCATGTCCCATGGACCTGCCACTCCTATCTACTCTGAGTGTTCTGTTGAGCTGCCACTCCCCTCCCACCTGCCTAGCATTGTCAGATGTCTGTAACCTGTCCCTGCCACCTCCACCCTGCCTGTCCACATGCCATGCTCCTATCCTCTTCCTCCTGTCCTACATGGTCCATTGTACTGCCACACCCTTCTGCCCTCCCTGGTCTGTTGTGCTGCAACTGCTCCTCCTGCCTGCCCCGTGTGGTCTGTTGTGAGGTCCCTTCCCCTGAACTTTCTTGTCTGTGCACAGGTCCTGACCCTCCCTTCTATCCTCCATCGTCCTTTGTGCATGCCCCTGCACCCTCCTTCTTGCCCATCATAGCCATTGGTCTTCTGTGCTGCCATGGCCCCTCCCACCTTCCCTGTGTGGTCAGTTAGCTGCCCCTGACCCCCTCCCACCTTCCCTCCATGGTCTGTGTGTATGCCATCACAGTCTCACTGTTGCTCTTCCTGGTGTGTCTTGCTTCTAGTGCCCATCCTGCCTGACCTCCATGGCTATCTTGCTGCTCCTGCCCTGCCCCCTTGCCCCCAGCCCTCTGTTTACATGTGAAGACCCCTACTCCCTCCCTCCTGGCTTGTCTGTTCCATTGTAATGCCCCTGATCCGTCCCTACTGCCCTTTATGGTCTGTAATGCTGCAGCTTTCTCTCCTGTCTGTCCATTATGGTCAGCTAGCTACCATTGCCTCTTGCCCCTCTGTTCTCTGTTGTCCATGTGCATGGTCCTGTCCCCTCCCTCTTGCTTTCTATGGATTGTTGTGCTGCACTCCCGTCCTGCATGCCCTGTGTGGTGTATTGTGCTGCTGCAAACCCTGATGCCTGCCCTGCAGGGTCAGTTTGGTGCACCTCTCCATGTCCCTTTTGTCCTCTGTTATCCAAGTCCATGTCCCTATCCCATTTCCTTCCATGATCCAATGTACCATACTTGCGAACATTTTGAACTTGGTAAGAGGGAGATTTTGAAAAAAAACTGGGGTATTGATTTTCCCCTTTGAGTTACATTGAAAAAGAGGATATTGTAGACAGGAGACAGATCAAATAAAGCCCATTTGAGCTTAAAAACATTGGACGTTTCCTGGCTGAATCGGGTCTGTTGGCATGTATGGTTGTACTACCATTGCCTCTTCCTTCTGCCCACAATGGTCTATTACATTGCCACAGCCTTGAAGGAGGGTAGATTTTGTATCACAGGGGGCCCCTGGCCCGTTCTGTCCACACCTGAAGTATGAGACCCTTGTCCTTGCCCTGCCAGCCGCATTTGTAGGCCGTATTAAATTGACCAGCGGGTCCTGTGTTGCTATATAATTATCCTGAGACATCCTTACCACTCAGCCAGCATAAAACCCCTGTGTAGGCCCTTCTGTTCAATATGTAGGCCTCTTTGTTAAATTGACCATAGCTCTGCAATTTTAGTGTATAGCAGTCTGAAGGCAGGTCTGCGAGGCCTTCTGCTCCAAACTAGTAGCCCCCACCCTACCCGAGTGCTCCGTGCTCGGTATCAAAGTTCAACATCCCACTGAAGCTGTCGACATACAGTAGGCTGCATCCTGGACTGGTACTTGCTTCCTGGGCAGGTTTCCCGCTTTTAAGGAAGTGGCAACCGCAGAGCGTCAAGTTAGGAGAACTGAGGAGATTTTGTACATGAATATATTGAATTCCCGTACAATACCCATTATTTTCTGCTTGCTCTATGGAACTTACGATAAGCGATTGGCCTGAGAGACTGACCTTTTCACCCAGTCCATTGTCAGCATTAAGTGGGTAAATGACGAAATGTCTGGTAAAATCTGCAGACGAAGCTTTTGGGTAGCATACGTAGGTAGATGTAGCGTGCAAAGGAGCCCACAAAATGATATAAAAAGGGAGCACCCACAGATATCGACAGACTACCTCGCCGTCTGTATGTAGGTTAACAGGCTGTGCAGGTTTTCTCCAAGAGCTGGGAGCTCTTGTCTTCCTTTGCTTAAAATGTCTTGCTCTGCTTTGCTTGAAGTATCTTATTCTATTTTACCTATATGAAATGTCATGTTATGTTTAACCATTGTTCTCTTTACTTTTGCATTTAAAAGATTTTGTATTGTAATTGCAGGAATGCTTGCTCTAAGAGTAAACGTGAGTGTTCCTAGGTAACATTTTCCTTGGTGTAACTTGTTTCTCATGATGCATTTATAGATGTGTTTTCTCTCTCTCTCTGTCAGTACATTAATTGAGATACAGAGAATATCATGACAGCTGTATGATTATCTGGATTCTGTATTTTGTACTTTATGTCTCTATTCTGCGGTTTCTTTGAAGTTGTATCTTCTCATTAAACTGCCATTGTATTCTGCCACCAATTCCATGTCTCATATGTCTGTTTTCTTCATTTTTGGAGCAAGCGTTCCTAGGCACCCCGGCTCAAATTAAGGTGCCCCTTTTGTCCCTGACTCACTCTCCTGCTCAGTTCTGTGGTGGCTCCCGGGGCTCTGGGGACCGCCTCTAGCTTCCTTGACCCGTAATAGATCTTCCCTCCAACAGCCTCTCTTGCAAGTCCTGTATTGTTGGTTTGTTGCCCCTGCCCCCCTTTCCACTGCCCTCCATAGTCTGTTGTGCTTCCACGGCCCTTCCTGCCTGCTCAGTGTGGTTAAATTGTTGCCTTTGCACTCTCCTACCTGCCTTCAATTTTCAGAGTCCGTGCCCCTGGCCTTTGCCTCTCAACAGTATCCCAATGAACAACTAGATTGCTAACATTCTATATTTATTACAAAAGTGTGGAACGCCTGACATCATCTTGATGTAATCAAAACTGTAATACCTAGAGCATTTCCTTTAGAAATTACATATATGAGAGGGTCTTATTGGCATCAAAATTATGGTTAGTGCTCTAAAAGACTAAAATAAGGACATTTTGTCTGAGTTTTCAAATAGCGACAAAGCACTTTTAAATTATTTGTTATCTTTATGTTTTTTTATCCAGTTGACCACTTGATTAAATGTTGCATTTAGGGGAGAGGATGTGGTGTTACTTCCAGAACTGCAGACTTTGCAACTGGGGAACCAGGTTGAAGTTTCTGCTTCAGCTCGACATTCTGTGATTCTGGTCAAATCACTTAGTCTCCCCATGTCTACAACCAAAATGAATATGTGCTTGTGTGATGTAACCAATGCTCATGTAAAGCACTCCAATACCTGACAAGTCTGCACTATATAACACTGCAAAAACACTAAATAATAAGTGTTTTGCACACTTCTGTCATTGGGCTATATTTGGGCTACATCTGGGTGATTTTGGGCTACATTTGGGCTCTTTTAGCTCCGGTGGCCATCTTGGGAGATTTATTTGTTATGAAGTTTCCTAATTTCCTCATGTACTGCAGTCTCCTCAGTAGGAAATGCTTTCAGTTTTTTACGTTGATTCCATCATGAAGGTATTCAGATATGTCACACATTTGCCATAAATTCTGAATGTTAGCACTCTAGTTGCTCATTAGATCACTGTAGTAAAACTACTGTTCACCATGGAAGTCTGCTCCTGGTATTAAAAGTGCATGTTTCAGTCTGCATGTCAGAATTTTTTAATGAAATAGAAGAGGATTTGAGAAGTCACTCAAAATGTGCCCTCATTTTCTTTCTTCAGCATTAATGATAATTTCTATGGCAAAATGAACCCCCTCATTGTGTTCCTTTTTAAATTAAATGTTTTAAGTGTTACCAGTTTATTCCAATCAAGATGGCTTTAGGTGTGCCATACTTTTGTCATAATGAAGACAGTAAGCGCTCTAGTTGTTTTTAAGAACATTCTGGGACATTCTGTCATTGGGCTATACTTGGGCTACATCTGGGTGATATTTGGGCTACATTTGGGCTCTTTTGTCTCTGGTGGCCATCTTGGGAGACTTATTTGTTATGAAGTTTCCTAATTTCCTCATTTACTGCAGTCTCCTCAGTAGGAAATACTTTCAGTTTTTTACTTTGATTCCATCAAGAAGGCATTCAGATGTGTCACACATTTGCCATAAATTCAGAATGTTAGCACTCTTTTTGCTCATTAGATCACTGTAGTAAAGCTACTGCTCACCAGGGAAAACTGCTGCTGGTATTGAAAGTTCATGTTTCAGTCTGCATGTCAGAATTTTTTAATGAAATAGAAGAGGATTTGAGAAGTCACTCAAAATGTGCCCTAATTTTTCTTTCTGCAGCACTAATCATACTTTTTATGGAAAAATGAACCCCCTCATTTTGTTCCTTTTGAAATTAAATGTTTTAAGAGTTACCACTTTATTCCAAGCAAGATGGCTTCAGGTGTGCCATACGTTTATCATAGGTAGGACTGTTAGCGCTCTAGTAGTTCTTTGGAACACTCTGGGAAGCTGCAGTAGAACACAAAGGAATCAACTGACAGTCTCTGCCCTTGTTGGATGTACATGTTTTACTGAGAATGTCAGACTTCATTCTCACATGACTGAGAAAGATAATGTGAATTTACAGAAAATAAGCTCTCAGTTTAGCTTATAGATCACCTTCCAAACCTCTGTGGTAAAAGCATGAGAAAATATTTTTCTCTCAATCATGATATCCCAGCAGAAGGCTTTTTCACATGGTGAAATCACCTTAGAACATACCACAATTCCTAAAATGAGTATGGTACCATCAACAAATGATTTATAATGTAACTAAAGTCTTAAAACCTTCTATTAACTGCAATGCTTTTTAATGAGGTGCTATCATGTATATTGGTCCCAAGATGGCTGCCAACACTTCTTGGATGAAGTGCTGACAGCCAATCAGATCTCAGGATGAGATGTGTGGTTAGGCTCCGCCCACATATATATATGCTTTTAAATGCTATTTTCTCAGGAAATACTGAACAGATTTACACCAAACCTACAAAAGGCACTTCCTTGACCTGGGGACTACCTCTCTGCCAAATTTCAAGTAAATCTGTTCAGCCGTTCGGGCTGTAGCCCTGTCTAAAGGTCCTATGGAAAAATGCATGGGAAAAACGCGTTTTGGGACCCCCCTTTTATCTCAGCCCCCGCTTGACGAATCTCCCCGAGACTTTCAGGGTAGGAGCGGAGCGTAGCGCCCCACCTATTTTGAAAAATTCGCGAGGATTCGTTGACCGGCGCCAAAGTTATTCAAAATAGAATGTTGCGGATTTCCTATGGAAAAGGGGTCCTAACTATAACTACCTACTGGCGACCGCCAGTAGGTAATATATATATATATATATATTCACTGAAAAAACCATAGGTTTCAGGGGTGTTATAGTTAGCTGGACTTTTCACTTGTACAAAACCATTGAAATTCCCCCGTTATAGTTAGTTCAGCTAACTATAACTCGCGCGCCCGCAATGCACTGCTGATGACATCACATATTACATCACTCATGACATGGTCAGTGACATCACTCATGACATCACTGATGACATCTCAAATGACATCACTGATGACATCACTGATGACATCATCCAGTGAATGTGTGTTTTTCTGAAAATTAAATATGTTTTATATATGTATATCTCAAGGTCGATGGAAGAATAAATGGGTATATAAGTGTCTAAATGGATGATTTGTTTTTGAAAAATTGATTGTGTAACTGACTGATTAAGTGTATCATAGTGAATACATGGCTTAGTGAGTAATGTTTAAATATGTAAATATCTGTATCAGTCTCTCACTTTGTGTATAAGTGGCTGCATGGGTTGGTGAGTAGCTACATGGGTGTCTATATAGGTTATTAGTTGGTTTTTTGAGTATCAGTCTGAGTGTCTGCATGGTTCGGTGGGGGGTATTACGTAGTGCATAGGTGCATGAATGAGTGATTCACTGTTTGTATGTGTTGAACACAGCATGTGCAGGACTGTATGGGTGGATGAGTGTGTGTATGGGTGTGTTAGTGAGTGAATGACTGTCTCAATAGTGTCTTTATGAGTAACTACATATGTTTTAAACTAGTATATGTGACTATTGGTGTATATATGTGAGTATATGTGAGAGTGAGAGATTGAAAGAGTTCCTGTATGAATAAGTAAGTGTTTCTATAGGTGATTGTTTATAAGACTAAGTATGTGTAAGTTTCCGTAGAAGTAAGTGTGGTGGTGTGTGTATAACTGTATATGCAAGTAAATGTATGTTTGATTCTTTATTAGCATGAGTGACTATGTGTGTGAGTAACTCTATGGATGAGTGGCATTGTGTAACAGGATGTATAGGTGTATGAGTACATATGAGTACATGTATGAGTGACTGTATAGGACTGTTGGTGAATGAGTGGATGTGTATGTGGATCTTAGAATTACTGAAGAGGTTGTTGTAACTGGTATTGGTATGTCCATTGTTTTGAAAATTTTAGTCTCTATTTTTGAATGTGTGTATCAAAGGTTATATTAGGGTGAGAGGAGGTCTGCCACTCTATCACAAGGATGATGTCATCAGTGATGTCATCAGTGATGTCATTTGAGATGTCATCAGTGATGTCATGAGTGATGTCACTGACCATGTCATGAGTGATGTAATATGTGACGTCATCAGCAGTGCATTGCGGGCGCGCGAGTTATAGTTAGCTGAACTAACTATAACGGGGGAATTTCAATGGTTTTGTATAAGTGAAAAGTCCAGCTAACTATATCACCCCTGAAACCTATGGTTTTTTCAGTGAATTTCTGAGGTTTTTTTAAATGCTAATTCCTAACTATAACATGCCTGAAACCTATGGTTTTTTCTGTGAATATATATATATATATATATATATATATATATATATATATATATATATATATATATATATATATATATTATCTACTGGCAGTCGCCAGTAGATAGTTATAGTTAGGACCGAGTTCCCATATTCCCAAATCTGAAAATTCTATTTTGAATAACTTTGGCGCCGGTTGGCTTATCTTCGTGAAATTTTCAAAACGAATGGGGCGCTCCGCTCAGCTCCTACCCTGAAAGTCTCGGGGTGATTCGTCAAGCGGGGGCAGAGAAAAAAGGGGGGTCCCTAAACGCGTTTTCCCCATGCATTTTCCCATAGGACCTTTAGTCGAAGGTACAGCCCGAATGGCTGAACAGAATTACTTGAAATTAGGCAAAAAGGTAGTCCTCAGGTCAGGCATGTGATTTTTGCATATATGGTGTCAATCTGTTCAGTAGTTCCTGAGAAAATTGCAGTTAAAAGTACATAAATATCTTTATGCTCGCACCGTGCTAGCACCGTGCGAGCACCCTAACGTGCACGAGCGTAATTCTGATTGGTGGTTACATGTTAGTCAACGTTCGAATCGGTCGAAATCAGGAAGTGTCGGCCGCCATTTTGTTTGTTTTCAGTGCGAGAGTGAAAAAGGAAGGTGGCGAACGTGAAAAGGGGGCAGGGTAGAGAGTTCCTGACCCCCTAGCCTTTGTCACCTTTGTAGCCCTTGGACCCCGAAGGCAGAAATTTTTTTTTAATTTTTTTTTTTAAAAAAAAAAAGCGGCGGTGCGCGCTTTGTGCGCGCACGGTGAAAACCCCCAAAAAAACCAAACAAAAAAAAAAAAACATTTAATACGTAGTTTATTGTAAAATAAATATATAAAAAAATAATAATACATACATAACATAGCATTTAAAAAAACGTACAAATTCACTGAAAAAACCATAGGTTTCATACACGTTATAGTTAGGAATTAGCATTTATAAAACCTTGCAAATTCACTTAAAAAACCATAGGTTTCACACATGTTATAGTTAGGTGGATATTTCACTCGTAAAAAAACCAATGAAATTCCCCCGTTATAGTTAGTTCAGATAACTATAACTCGCGCGACCGCCACTCTATCACAAGGATGATGTCATCAGTGATGTCATGAGTGATGTAATATGTGACATCATCAGCAGTGCATTGCGGGCGCGCGAGTTATAGTTATCTGAACTAACTATAACAGGGGAATTTCATTGGTTTTTTACGAGTGAAATATCCACCTAACTATAACATGTGTGAAACCTATGGTTTTTTAAGTGAATTTGCAAGGTTTTTTAAATGCTAATTCCTAACTATAACGTGTATGAAACCTATGGTTTTTTCAGTGAATATATATATATATATATATATTCACTCCCAACAATCTCACGTATCTTAGAGAAATACTCGAACTCCAAAGTAGAATGCAGAAAGATTTATTCACAAGTGCAAAACTACGCGTTTCGCCATTACGGCTTGCTCACGCTCGAGCGTGAGCAAGCCGTAATGGCGAAACGCGTCGTTTTGCACTTGTGAATAAATCTTTCTGCATTCTACTTTGGAGTTCGAGTATTTCTCTAAGATACGTGAGATTGTTGGGAGTGAACATTCTTGGAAATCCGGTTTCCAAACTCGGACCGCCGGCGACAGACCGAAATTCTATTACCGGGACTTGTGGATTATATATATATATATATATATATATATATCCTACTGGCGGTCGCCAGTAGGTAGTTATAGTTAGAACCTTGTTTCCATAGGAAATGCATTTGTTGTTTTGCCAATAACTTTGACACCGTTTGACAAATCTTCGCGAAATTCTCCAAAACAATGTTTCATCCAGGTCTGCTCCTATCCTGAAAGTTTGGGGGTGATATGTCAAGTGGGGGCTGAGAAAAAAGGGGGGTCCCAAAAAGTGTTTTCGCCATGTTAATTCCCATAGGAAACTTTAGCCAAGGCTAGAGCCCGAACTGCTGAACGGAATTACACCAAATTTGGCAAAAAGGTACTGCTTGGCTCAGAAAGCTACCTTTTTTTAAAATGGTGTAAATCCGTTCAGTAGTTGCTGAGAAATTCAAAAATAAAATATCGATATATAGAGGCACGGTGGATCCGCAGACCCTCCCGACCACGAGCTTTATTCTAATTGGCTGTCAACATTCCAAACCAGGAAATGTTGGCAGCCATCTTGTGACTCGGTAGAACCGAGGCACAAGAAAACAGAAAAACTAAGGTGAAAAAAAAGAAAAGGGGGCAGGGTAGAAACACCCTGACCCCCTAGCCCTGCTCAGGGGGTCTCACAAGGACTTTTAAATGGCAAAAGTCGCGGAGGATCCACGGATCCTGCCGTGAAATTAAAAAAACGAAGCACACCCGGTTGGGCCAAGTCCCAGGGTCATGCCATATTGTAATTGCAGGGGCCCAGGGGAGCCCCCCCAACCCCGGGGACCACCACCCCCGGGGCTTTTCTGAAATATTTGCAGGGGGCATATGGCCCCCCGCAGCCCCGGGGACCGCCACCCCCGCGGCTTGTTTTAAAAAAAAAAGAACCAGTGTGGGGGGACAGCCACCTCCCGGGGCACTAAGTTTGTAATTGCGGGGGTATGTAAATGTAGGGGTCCGTAACGGACTCCCGAGCCCCGGGGACCACCACCTCCCCGGGGCTGTGCATACTTTGGGAAGGGGGCCGCACGGCACCCCTCCTGGAGCCCTTGATGGCCCTGGGGACCACCACCCCCCAGGTCCGGCTCCTGCAGTGTCCCGGGGTCCCACCCCCGGTACACTGCTGCTTGCAATGACAGGGTGAGAGCCGTGTGCCTCCCGTCTTGTCATTGCAAACTGCGTTGCTTCATTGAAGCGAGAGCAGGGAAACCTGCTCTTGCTTCAATGAAGCAAAGCAGAATTGTTTTTCCACAAGGGGAACTGCATGTCAGCAGCTCCCCATGTGGAAAAGCAATGCCGGCTCCTGCAGGACACGGGGAGCCGGTGGGACCGTGGGGGCATTGGGGCTCCCCCCATGGTCCTCAACGGATAGGGCCTGCCCCGTGGAGGGGGTCCCCGGGGCTAGAAGTGGCTCAGGAGGGGGGCCCACGCAGCCCCCTTTCAGTTCAAATATATATATATTTTTTAAAAAGGGGTCAGGCCCTGGGGGATGGGGTCCCCAGGGCCCAAAAAAAGGAAAAAGAAGGGAGGCCACACAGCCCCACTCCTAAAATTTTTTTTTTTAAAAAGACCCCGATTGTGCCGGAGGCCCCACCCCCTCCCAGCAACACTCTGCAAATGCGCCAGCGCATTTTCAATTGGGGAATTAATTCCCCTTCAATACTGGGGGTCCCTAGGGGTCAACTAGCCCACCAGGTACCTCCAGTAAGCACCACAGGGCTGTGTTGCAGAGCGGTGGTCCAGGCCACGCCCCTTTTTACACCTCTCTGCAACACAGCACTGTGGCGCTTACTGGAGGTACCTGGTGGGCTAGTTGGACCTCAAGGACACTCAGGATTCAAGGGGACTTAATCCCCCAACTTAAAACATGCCACAGGGCTTGTTTGCACAGTGGTGAAGGGAGGGGGTGGGGCCTGAGGTGAAATGTATGCAAACACGCCCTGTCGCGCATTTTAAGTTAAGGAATTAATCCCCCTTCAATCTGGAGGGCTCCTGAGGGCCAACTAGCCCACCAGGTGCCTCCAGTAAGTGCCACAGGCCTGCGATGCAGAGCGGTGGTCCAGCCCACGCCCCTTTTTACACCTCTCTGCAATGCAGCTCTGTGGTGCTTACTGGAGGTACCTAGTGGGCTAGTTGGACCCTAGGGACCCTCAGGATTCAAGGGGACATAATCCCCCAACTTAAAACATGCCACGGGGCGCATTTGTTCAGTGGTGAAGGGAGGGGGCGGGGCCTGAAGTGACATGCATGCAAACACGCCCTGTGGCGCATTTTAAGTTGGGGAATTAATTCCTTTTCAAACCTGAGGGTCCCTGGGGGCCAAGTATCCCACCACGTACCTCCAGTAAGCGCCACTGCGCTGTGTTGCAGAGAGGTGGTCCAGGCCACGCCCCTTTTTACACCTCTCTGCAACGCAGCTCTGTGGCGCTTACTGGAGGTACCTAGTGGGCTAGTTGGACCCCAGGGACCCTCAGGGTTCAAGGGGTCTTAATCCCCCAACTTAAAACGCTCCACGGGGCACGTTTGCTCAGTGGTGAAGGGAGGGGGCGGGGCCTTAGGTGACATGTGTGCAAACACGTCCTGTGGCGCATTTTAATTTGGGGAATTAATTCCTCGTCAATCCAGAGAGTCCCTGCGGGCCAACTAGCCCACCAGGTACCTCCAGTAAGTGCCACTGCGCTGCGTAGCAGAGAGGTGGTCCAGGCCACGCCCCTTTTTACACCTCTATGCAACGCAGCTCTGCAGCGCTTACTTGAGGTACCTTGTGGGCTAGTTGGACCCCAGGGACCCTCAGGATTCAAGGGGACTTAATCCCCCAACTTAAAACGTGCCACAGGGCGCATTTACACAAAGGTGAAGGGAGGGGGCGGGGCCTGAGGTGACATGTGTGCAAACACGCCCTGTGGCACGTTTTAAGTTAAGGAATTAATTCCGCTTCAATCCTGAGGGCCCCTGGGGGCCAATTAGCCCACCAGGAGCCTCCAGTAAGCACCACAGGCCTGTGTTGCAGAGGAGGTGGTCCAGTCCACGCCCCTTTTCACACCTCTCTGCAATGCAGCTCTGTGGCGCTTACTGGAGGTACCTAGTGGGCTAGTTGGACCCCAGGGACCCTCAGGATTCAAGGGGTCTTAATCCCCCAACTTAAAACGTGCCACGGGGCGCGTTTGCAGGGTGGTGAAGGGAGGGGGCGGGTCTGAGGTGACATGAAATGAAATGAAATGAAAGGGGGTTTTATTAAGCGCGACTGCTGCCCTAAGGCGTCCAGGCGCTGATAGAGAGGATAGTGCTTTGAGGAGAAACACATGGGGGCTAGCAGTTATTGAAAAGGAACGTTTTAAGCTCCTTACGGAAGGATGACAAGTTGGGGTTTGACCTAAGGTGTGGAGGGAGGGAGGGAATTCCACATCTTAGCAGCATTGAACGTGAAGGATCTTCCTCCTGCTCTTGACCTCTTGATCCGGGGTATTACTGCCAGAAATGCATGAGTAGATCGGAGATGTCTACCGGGGGAGTAGGGGGAGAGCATGGAGTGATTGATTTTTGGCCCGGTTCTCCAGTAGGATTGATGGGAGATACACATGGCTTTAAATTTTACTCTCTCCCTAACAGGGAGCCAATGTAAGGTCCTCAAACCAGGCGCTGTTGATGTTCTATGTGGAATCTGTAGCAACGTGCGTGGAGCGCAGTTCTGGGTGCACTGGAGTTTTTGCAGCACGTATTCCGCAGCCCCTAAATAGAGGGCGTTGTTAAAGTCCAGCCTGGATTGAATGAGGCCTTGAATAACAATTTGTTTGGCTTCGAACGGCAGACATGGCAAGATTTTTCTCAGCGTCCTGATAATCCCGAAGCAGGTAGCAGAAATTTTTGTGGCTTGGGTATTAAGGGATAGGGACTTGTCAAGCCACACCCCCAGGCTCTTGATGTTATCTTTCGGACTGGGGGGTGGGCCTAAGGTAGTGGGCCATAGGTGATGAATAGTGGACAAGACTGGGGGGCCAAGCACCATAAGCTCGGCCTTGTCGCCGTTAAGTTTGAGAGAGGATGCCATCATCCCTCTCCTAACCTCTTCCATACAGGACGTTAGGTTGGCTTGTGCTGACCCTCTGTTTTTCTGTGCAAGAGAGACCACTAGCTGAGTATCGTCCGCATAAGTGACGATCTTAATGCCGAAAGGATGGACGATCTCAGCCAGCGGTCTCATGTATACATTAAACAGCGTAGGGCTTAATGATGAGCCCTGTGGTACCCCACAATCCAAAGGCTTACTTGCGGAGATAAAATCTCCGTCAAAAACTTGGAAGGTCCTTTCACTAAGAAAGGATCCTAACCAGGCCAAGGCATCTCCCGGTATTCCTAGGTCGCACAGTCGGCCCAGCAGGGTTTTGTGACTTACTGTGTCGAACGCGGCGCTCAAATCGAGGAGGATCACTGCCACTGATCCCCCTCGATCCAAGATCTGTCTAGTTTCTTCCACCACAGCTAACAAGGCAGTCTCCGTCCCATGTTTGGGGCGGAATCCTGTCTGTGAGGCGTCAAGTATGTTGCTAGATTCGAGGAACATTGTGAGATGGAAATTAATGTGTCTCTCAAGAATCTTGCTTACCCAGGGCAGAAGAGAGATGGGTCGGTAGTTATTGTAATTGGTGGGGTCTAGGTTAGGTTTTTTCAGGAGTCCTCGCATCATGGCTTGCTTCCAGGCTGGAGGCACACTACCCTTTATCAGGGAGTTATTAAGCAGCTCCAAGAGAGTAGGAAGAATCACCTCACTGGCGGTGGTCATGATGTGGGGGGGAGCTGGGTCATTTGGGGACCCTGACTTTACCAGAAGTGTAGTAGATTCTAGGGATTCCAGGTCCAATAGGGGGAAATGATCTAGCATGATTTGTTGCTGACTTTCCGCCTTAGCGGGGCACTGATGTTCAGCCCTGGGAGATTCCAGGGATGAAGCTGTAAATGTTCCGTAAATGTTGTTTATTTTCTGGTAGAAGAACTCCGCAAGTTCATTACAGCGCAAGATGGGGTCATCATTTGGGACTGCAGGGAGGGGGAGCTTAGTAAGTCTCTTGACTATTTGAAAGATCTCTCTCGTTTGGACCTGGCTTTCATAATTTTGACACAAAAATAGGAGGACTGTGCCGTTTTTATTTCAGTTTGATAGGCTTTAATAGCTTCCCTGTACTTGACTTTATCTAAGGTATCAAACCCCAGACGCCACTTTCTTTCAAGTTTCCTGCAAAGTCGTTTTTTACTTCTAAGTTCGTCTGTGTACCAACGGGCTGTTTCCCGAGGTCTCTTTAAGGTGACTTTGCGAATAGGGAGTATGGAGTCGATGGATTTCCGAATCCAGTTATCGAATTCCTTGTTATCTTTCGAGGGATTCTGAGAGAAGGAGGGTCTTGAGGCTGACAGGGACCTGGCCCACTGTTCTCGTGGAAGCCTGGACCAGTTTCTCATTTTGCGTGGACGAGGGATACAGGGAATAGATTTCTGTATGGACCAGATGAGAGGGATAAGGAAGTGGTCCGTCCATGGGAGGGGGGTGATTGGACCTACCCTGAGATTGTCACAGTTGCTAAATACCGGGTCCAGCAAATGTCCTTTATTATGAGTAGGAGTTTGAACTAATTGCTCCAGTTGTACAGCAGCTAGATTTGCAATAAGGTCATTTGTGGTGCTGTCTACATTGTTATCAAAATGAATATTAAAGTCGCCCAGCAAGGTAAAATTGGAGGGGGACAAGACTGATTCCGCTGCTAAGGAGGGTAGTGTAGTGTGAAATTGTTTCAGAGGACCTGGGGGACGGTAAATAAGTGTTCCTGTGAAGCTGTTGTTGGGGGAAAATTTAAGAGAGAAAGACGTGCTTTCACAGTCTGGGATGGGGTCCGAAGTGCAGTTACACTGATAGAGAGATTTATGGATGATTGCAAGTCCTCCACCTTTCGCTTGTAAACGGTCCCTGCGAGAAATTTGATAGCCGGGGGGAAGTGCTTGTATCAGGTCTGGTTCGGAATCAGGGGTAAGCCAGGTTCCAGTTAAAAAGACAGCATCTGGCATTAGATCATCTATCATTAGCGAGATTTCCGTTCTATGCTTTATAAGTGATCTGCAGTTTAAAAGAAGCATAGTGTAACTCTGTACCTCATTACTCTGTTGAGGGGTGTTAAACCTGGTCTTACAGTATAAACAACAGTTGGGAAGGTCCAAAGGATGGTGGGATAGACCACAGCTGGGTTTGAGAGGTGGTCGTAGAGAGAGTAAGGTACCTGCGCTCAGGTATTTCCTGCGCATTTGGGAGGGACCGGGGGAGGTGGCCCCTGTCCCCGGTCGTTCACGGACGGGCGCAGACAGGCTTGCCTTTGGTGCGCCGGCGGCACGCCCGCTGCGCACGTCCGCTGCGCGGCTGAGGAAACCATCCCATTTGAGGAAAAGGGAGGGGGGGTGTGGCCGAGCGTCAGGGGGCGTGGCCAGGCTCGAGGGCTTCTCTGTCAATGGCGGCAATCACGGTGACAGCGCTTCAGTCGACTGTGCGGTGAAAAAGTATCCAGGTAGGAGAAGTGACACAATTATCAACAGTAATATTTAAAACAATGTTAAAAGCGATTTTTAAAAACCAAACTCCTGGCTTCCGCCTCAGGAGCACTAATCCGGCACTAAGACGCGTTAAGGGGTTAGCGCGCTTTATATAGTGTGATGGGGGGGCGTGGCCGAGCGTCAGGGGGCGTGGCCAGGCTCGAGGGCTTCTCTGTCAATGGCGGCAATCACCGTGACGGCGCTTCAGTCGGCTGTGCGGTGAAAAAGTATCCAGGTAGGAGAAGTGACACAATTATCAACAATAATGTTTAAAACAATGTTAAAAGCGATTTTTAAAAACCAAACTCCCGGCTTCCGCCTCAGGAGCACTAATCCAGCACTAAGACGCGTTAAGGGGTTAGCGCGCTTTATATAGTGTGATGGGGGGCGTGGCCGAGCGTCAGGGGGCGTGGTCGGGCTCGAGGGCTTCTCTGTCAATGGCGGCAATCACCGTGACGGTGCTTCAGTCGGCTGTGCGGTGAAAAAGTATCCAGGTAGGAGAAGTGACACAATTATCAACAGTAATGTTTAAAACAATGTTAAAAGCGATTTTTAAAAACCAAACTCCTGGCTTCCGCCTCAGGAGCACTAATCCGGCATGTGTGCAAACACGCCCTATGAAGCATTTTAAATTGGGGTATTAATTCCCCTTGAATCCTGAGGGCCCCTGGGGGCCAACTAGCCCACCAGGTACCTCCAGTAAGCGTCACAGGCCTGCAATGCCGAGAGGTGGTCCAGGCCACGCCCCTTTTTACACCTCTCTGCAATGCAGCTCTGTGGCACTTACTGGAGGTACCTGGTGGGCTAGTTCGACCCCAGGGACCCTCAAGATTCAAGGGGACTTAATCACCCAACTTACCACCCACCAGGGGGCGCGTTTACAGAGTGGTGGGGCAAGGGGGCTTTGCCTTTGTCTACCTCTCACCAATCCCACTCCGTGGGGCTTACTGGAGGTAAAAGGTAGGCTAGTTGGCCCCTAAAGGATCCCCAGCAGTGAAGGGGACTTCAATCCCCATCCAAGAGCGTGCCAGGGAGCGTGTTTGTAGAGTGGTGGGCAAAGCGGGGGTGGCCTGGTACGAGTACTTACCAATGCAGCTGTGTGCGACTGACTGGAGGTAATAGTTTGGGAAGTTGGTCCCCAAGGATGTCCTTGGGGGCCAACTACCCCTCTTGTTACCTCCAGTCAGTCCCACACAGTGGGATTGCAAAGACTTCTTTGGAGGCCATGGCCCCCTTTCTCTACCACTCTGCAAACGTGCCTTGTGGCAGACTACGGAATGGGGGATGAAGTCCAATTTAGTCCTGAGGGAGTTTGGGGGCCAAGAATCCCTCCTGGTATCTCCTGTAAGTCCTACGCAGCGGAATTCCTGAGCGTTGGTTGGACGCCCAGCACCCTTTCTCCGCCACTCTGCAAACGCGACTACTAGTTAAAGAAGCATATTTCTGTACCTCTGACTTAGAGGTAGTTTTAATCCCCCTGCCCTATTATATACTAGGGCCTTACAGAGGAGGTCATGCTAATCACAGGGGTACCCCAACGCATAGTGTTCCCTAGTGTATGTAGTTGTTTTCACTGTATTCTAAGTGTCTTTTAGCATAGCACTGGCTCTAGGCCTGGTTAGTCAGAGTCAGTTACCACCAGTACCCATCTGAAAAAGTTGTGGGCACAGGATGATTTTGCAACAAGGCCTCTTTCTGCTCCTCTGTTGGTTCTTTCTGCACATGTCTTGCTTCTTCCTGCACTTTTCTTCATCTTTGTGGACTTCTGTTGCTTCTTTGTGCATTTCTTTTGCTTCTTTCTGTGTGTTTTTTCTTCTTTCTTCACATGTCCTATCTCTGTAGGTATAGCTAGAAGCTAGCATTTAAAAAACCTTTGAAATTAACTTTAAAAACCATAGGTTTCAGGCACGTTATAGTTAGGAATTAGCATTTAAAAAACCTTAGAAATTCACTGAAAAAACCATAGGTTTGAGGGGCGTTATAGTTAGTTGGACATTTCACTCGTACAAAACCAGTGAAATTCCCCCGTTATAGTTATTTCAGCTAACTATAACTCGCACCCCCTCAATGCACTGCTGATGACGTCACATATTACATCACTCATGACATGGTCAGTGACATCACTGATGACATCACTGACGATATCTCAAATTACATCACTGATGACATCATCCATGTGATAATTTCATGCATCTTCTCACACCCTAATATAACCTTTGATACACCCACTCTAAATTACAGACTGCCATTCTCAAAACCATAGCCACTCCAACACCAATAACTACATACCCACTCACTAATTCTTAGGTCTACTCATACTTACGGTCACTCAGTACAGGACTCTCATATGCACTTATACACCTATATAGACACACACTGCCACTCATCCATAGAGGTAATCACACACCTAGTCAGTCATGCAAATAATTAATCACACTCCCATTACCTATACAGTTATACACACACCAGCTCACTTATACGAATACTAGCACATTCTTACGCTCTTATACAATCACTGATACAAGCACACACTCATCCATATAGCCACTCTCACAATCACACACGCTCACTTATAGCCATTTATATACTCTAAAACACATATATATTGCCTTTCACATATGTAGTTACTCACATATGTACCACTGAGATATACATTCACTCACTAACACACCCATAATCCTACTCACCCACCCATACAGTCCATCGCAGATGCACTCTTGAAAACATGCACCCAGTGAATCACCCACTCACACATCTATGCACAGAGTCACACACACCCCACCCACACAAACACTCAGGCACCCAAACAGATACTCAGACAACCAATCAATAACTCATATAGACACTCATGTAGCTATTCACAAACCCATGTAGCCGCTTACACACCGACAGACAGACGGATACAGACATTTACACAGTTTAGTCACTAACCCATGCATTCAGTAAGATACGTTTAATCTCTTACTTATAGAGTCAGTCACACACCTACTAAATCATCCATTCCGACACTTATACACCCACTCATTCTTCAATACACCTTTCCCTATATATATTAAACATATTTAAACTTTACAGAAACACACAGTCACTGGATGATGTAATCAGTGATGTCATCAGTGATGTCATTTGAGATGTCATCAGTGATGTCATCAGTGATGTCATCAGTGATGTCACTGACCATGTTTACCACAAAAAGCTGCTCATAGTGAGATGACCCTATTACAGTTACAAAAACATTGTGAGTGAAGGCATCTCACAAAAAGTGACGGACTGGTCTCACACACCACCTGGTGTCATGCTTCATCATCGGCCAGTCCGCGCCCTCCAAAACCTTCGTTTGATAGAGGGCGGGCATACACCTGATGACAGGGATGCACTTCTAAGCTATTGAGTGGGGGCCCGTGAAAATGTGTGTGAGGTTAAAAATCATTATAGTTAATGTTTTAGTTAATAATACTAAAAACATTGGACGGTGAGTGGGGTGTTTAGTGTCCCCTAACCGTTTCGTGAGTGGTCAACATGTTTCTGCCTTGTCGGCCCAGGTGGGTCCAAGGCATTCATCAGGACCTAAGTGTAAACAGGGGGGCTCAGTTCTTACCAACTGGTGGCAAGATAAATATAATACATTTTTGTAACAGTAGGTAAGGGTCAAGAGAACAATTAAAAGCAGCGCATGCATAGGTTCCTATAAGTGAGTGACTATTCACGTGACTTGTAACACTCTATGTGTGTACACAGAAACAGGAAATTGTGAGAGCAAGGTGGCTCCAATAAATCTTATCCTAATCGCAAAAACTACTTGCCCCATGGGGGGAGAGGGGGGGAAACTCCTGCTCGTTCTGACAGGAGAAAATGTAAACCACAAACTGCATCAATAAACGTATTGCAGGAAAACCTCCAACCATATATGCAAAACACCCACATTCGCACAAAAATGGATCGATGGATCCTGATGTATCACTCAGCTCAGTCATACTCTTACTGTCTCAGGAAAGTATCCCTCGTGCGTCCTAGGTAGCTGCTACTCTAAACAAATTTATGAGGAGGCAGGGAGGTATGGTTGTGAGGTGTATAGATCTTAGACCAGTATAATCGTCCCAATTGTAAGCCACGGAATGTCATCGTTGAGGCCCTTCTCGTGGGACCGCAGGTGATAGACCCATCGCTGTTCCCTCACGTGTAGGGGTTTTGAGAGGTCAAATTTGCTTTTATTCATCACCTCGAGAATGGTCCATCGTAGGTCTGTGTCATTATGATTTCTTTCCGCAAAATGACATGTCAATTTAGTGTTTGTTTTTTTACACCTGATGGTGCTACGTTTGGAAGCCGGTTAGGAAGTGGAAAGTGGCCTTTGCCACATCTGCACAGTGGTAATTTCTTGCCACCAGTTGGTAAGAACGGAGCCCCCCTGTTTACACTTCAGTCCTGATGAATGCCTTGGACCCACCTGGGCCGATAGGGCAGAAACATGTTGACCACTCACGAGACGGTTAGGAGACACTAAACACCCCACTCACCATCCAATGTTTTTAGTATTATATAGTTATTTGCCACATTAAAATAGATTTCCAGATAACTATAATGATTTTTAACCTCACACACATTTTCACAGCCCCCACTCAATAGCTTCGAAGAGCATCCCTGTCGTCAGGTGTATGCCTGCCCTCTATCAAACGAAGGTTTTAGAGGGCGAGGACTGGCCGATGATGAAGCATGACACCAGGTGGTGTGTGAGACCAGTCCGTCACTTTTTGTGAGATGCCTTCACTCACAATGTTTTTGTAACTGTAATAGGGTCATCTCACTAGGAGCAGCTTTTTGTGGTAAACATTTAGTAGTGGAGGTTGCTAGCTCCTAGAAAACCCCACGCCTCTTGTTCCCTTCTCCACACACTGTGGAGTTCCCTCTTGATTATATGTCACTGACCATGTCATGAGTGATGTAATATGTGACGTCATCAGCAGTGCATTGCAGGGGCGCGAGTTATAATTAGCTGAACTAACTATAACGGGGGAATTTCACCGTTTTTATATGAGTGAAATGCCCAACTAACTATAACGCCCCTGAAACCTATAGTTTTTTCAGTGAATTTCTAAGATTTTTTAAATGCTAATTTCTAACTATAACGTGCCTGAAACCTATGGTTCTTTCACTGAATTTCAAAGGTTTTTTAAATGCTAATTTCTAACTATAACATGCCTGAAACCTATGTTTTTTTCAGTGAATTATATATAGAAATATTACCTACTGGCTGTCGCCAGTAGGTAGTTATAGTTAGGACCAATTTTCCATATGAAGAGCATTTCTTGTTTTGCTTATAACTTTGGCATTGAATCTTCATGAAATGGTCCAAACTAATTATTTGTTCATATCAGCTCCTATGTTGAAAGTTTGGGGGTGATTCGTCAAGGGGGGGGCCAAGAAAAAGAAGGGGGCCCAAAACGTGTTTTCTCCATGTTAATTTCCATAAGAAACTTTAGACAAGGCTACAGGTCGAACGGGTGAACGGAATTACCTCAAATTTGGCAGGAAGATGGGTCTTGGTCTAGAAAGCACGCCTTTGTTTATTTGGTGTAAATCCGTTCATTAGTTTTTGAGAAATATCGAAATTTGCAGATATCGATATTTGGGAATTCTGCCATCTGATTGGCTGAGGCGTTACGAGCACAAGCTTGCTGCTTATTGGTTGGGAGCGCGGCGAGCGGTTGCAACTAGGAAGTGTTTGCCGCCATTTTGTGATTCTGTCAAGGCGAGTAAGGGGAAAAACGGGCAAAAAAAGTTGGAAAGAGGAGGGTAGGAGCACTCTAACTTGTGTGGGGTGTTTAGGGTGTGCTATAGAGGGGGTGTGAAGCGAACTACTCATACCTACTGGTCTGAAAGTGCTGGGTACGGAAATTAAGTGAGGTATTGTATAGAGTCTGATGCTGCTAAGGTGAGCTGCTGCGGGAGTTGGGAATGAAAGCGTGAGCCTAAACTGTGTGTCTTATGGTGTGAAGTCATGTGCCCTGGCCGCTGCAGCACACCTGTGGATGTAGTGTCAGCATGTTTTTATACCTACTAGGACAAACTACTGACTCCTACTGGTCTGAAAGTCCTGGGGTACAGAAAATATGTGAGGTATTGTCTAGAGTCTCATGGTGCTAAGCTGAGGTGCTGCCGGAGTCGGGGATGAAAGCATGAGTCCAAACTGTGTGTCATATGCTGTGAAGTCATGTGCTCTGGCCCCTGTGCCACATCTGTCAAGTAGTGTCAGCATGTAGTTATACCTACTCAGAGGAACTTTTGTTTTGAACACTGTAACTTGTGTATGGTGCTTAGGGGGTGTTATACAGGGAGTGCAAAGGTAAATGTGCGCGTATCAAATCAATACGGTATTTGTACAGCGCAAACTACTCACCCCTAGGGGTCTGAAGGCCCTCGACGCCGGCGTGGAAATTATGTGAGCTATTAAGTGAGCTATTGCCCAGAGTCACATGGTGCTGAGCTGAGGTGTCCAAAGGTGTCCTTCATAAGCATTTCCAAACCTACCCCAGTCAATGTGCCTAGGTCATTTCCACCACAATGCACAATCATGAGGTCAGGGTGTGGAAGATGCAAAGAGGTTTTAACCAAAGGTAGCAATTGGTGCCACTTCAATCTTCTCTGTGTAAACCATTTAATGTCCACATTTTGTAAACCTAGGTCTAAGTCAATACGTCTGTGTTCTGCATACCTCTTGCACCAGAAAATATAGCTATGTCCTACGATCCATTCTAGCATTTTGAAGGTATGGCTGGAAGGTATGGAAAGATGTCTGCAGCTGATGCAGTTCCTTGGTAGAATAAGAGATATGTTTAAAGATGGGGAACTACTTTTTTTGCCATACAAAACGATACATGATTGGGAGATAAAAAGCATTCTTTTTTAAAAGTATGGTGCACATTAGTTTTGTGGAAAAGCATCTTTGTGATTGGTTAAGAAAAAGAAGTTTCAACGTGGAGTACATATCATAGGATAAAATTTGCTCAACTCAACCACACCTGCTCCTTGCATTTGGAAGGCACTGTTCGAACTTAAAACAATTGTGAACTTTTAACCTGCACGTGCCGTTAAATGTTCGGGAAAATGTTGCAAAAAAATATCGTTAAGTTTAAAAAAATTGATGACTTTTAACCTGCACGTGTTGTTGAATGTTCTAGAAAGTGTGTTGATAGAATAGGTTGCACTTCTGACTTCTATGTGTTGTTGAATATTAAAAAAATGGTTTATATGGAAAATTAAAAAGAAACCAATAGAGAGAAGTTTTGAAACCTAAAAGAATCAAGGAACTATTCTAATTTGTTCTTTACATGTATTTATGTGTGGAGCAACAAAATTATAGACACAACAGCACCAGGAAGAGGAAGAAGCAGGGAGTGGGGGGACGGGGGAGATGGGCAGAATGGCACACATGCACAATTAAGTACACCACAAGTAAAGTATAGACAAACAATGGCCAAAATGAAACACACCAACATGGAGCACAAGTCACAGAACCCACCAACATCACACCACTGAACGAGCATAGAAGTGAAAACCACACTGCATTCATACAGGATGTATACAAAGGCCGTTCGTCGGTGTTGTGGGATGACTGCGACCGGGGTCATCATGGATGAGATGCCCAGCATGTGGCACATGGGCGAGTTCACTGTGTGTTACGTTGCCAAACAGCTGCTCCTCCCTCCCATGAGCCCCCACACTTTTGTACGGTGCACTGTTGTATCTCATGCACTTTACGGCACACCATTGTAATGCTTATTCGCGCATGTCCTGCTACATTCCAACTACACCATCAGAGTGCTGATTGAAGGTGGTGCATGCCACTTTACAACATCGACTGGTGCGGCCCTAGTAGCAGGCCACACCAGGACACAGAGACACACTTACCGCACTTCCTGTACACGGACATGTCCGAGACAACCCGTTCCCCTTGCGCTGACCTGTGTACCCCAGACCAGCACATGCCGGTTCTGCATGCAGGAGGATGCGTGCGTAGCTACATGTCCAGGCTCACTGCCAAAGCTGAGGTGACAGCACACTGTGATGTTGCAGGGCTCATGCCTATCATGCTAAGACAATGACCACAGGGACACACTTGCTTAGATGCGGGTTCGGGGGGCGTTGGCGGTCCTGGAGTTGTTGCGATGAGTCTTGTGGCCCTCATGGGTATCTCTGTATTATGCTCATTGACTCTATGGCACCTGTGGGTGTTCTGATGTGGCTCTTGGCTGTGTTCCCTTTCATGGTGCAGGTAGTCATCCTGCTTAACACCAGCAGAAAGCAGGTGTAAAATCCCTGGTGCTAACGTGGCTTATCAACAATAAACATATCGCCAGAATTTGTTTTGCATTGCAGTTGGTGTGAAAGTTGTGATGTGATTTTTTTCGTGTGCAGAACAATATACGAACTGAGCAGTGTATCTCGTCAAGATCCAGCACCTGACAAACTATTCCCAATCAATATAAATACAATGAGATTTCTTAATTGACTTTGTGTGTAGACTGTAAGTGCAGCCACTACCTCAGTGCAATTCAATACAGGATTTTAGTATTTAGAATAAATCGGAAAGGTGCACCTTGTTTCTTTTTGCATGGAAACCGCTAGTCTGCATTTCATTATCAGCACTTTAATTGAAGTACAGTTGAGATAAATCTAACACACTATTCAGAAGTTGATGCAAACTGCAGACATCACCAGTATTCCCACGATAAGTGCCCCAAAATTTAACACCATGGTGGACTCCATCAAATAACAGTAATAAGAACAAGAAAGAGTCACACAGCAGTTAAGAGAACAACCAAAAACGTTATTAATTTTTTTCGTTCAAATTTTAATTTTTTTATTAACATATATATGAACGATAAACTAATAAACAAAAATTATTAAAAAAAATACAAAACAACAAGGCGGAACACTCCTGTGGGGACCATGGATGTCGACGACAGAGCCTGGAAAATAAAGCACAAAATAACGACGTGTGTAATGGGCATATCAAAGGAGAGAGACAAAGAGAAACAGAGAAGGAAAAAAAAGCCAGAGAGAAAAAGTGAGGGAAGGAAAGAAAGGGAGTGAGAAAGGGAGAAGGAAGAGAGAGAGAGAGAGAGAGAGAGAGAGAGAGAAACAGACAGTCACTGCCGCGGCGCCGCCTCTGCGCATCCATGAGCAAATAATTACCTGGTGCCACCGGAGTGTGCAGCAGTGGGCACTCCATGTGCCCGTCAAAACTCCGCGCATCCCAGATATGTCGCTGAGTCATGAATGGCGGAGACGACATCATCTTCTCCACGGCCCGGCAGATCTCACACATGTCGCTGAGTCCTGAGTCATCAATGGCAGAGACCACATCAGCTTATCCATGGCCCGGCAGATCTCACACTTGTCGCTGAGTCCTGAGTCATCAATGGCGGAGACCACATCAGATTTTGGGGCCGCTAAGCCTGTGGAACTGAAGTCCGTGGTGGTAGGCCCCTGATGGCCATATGAGCTTTGGGTGGCACTAACCCTGTGCATCTGAAGTCCGCGCCAAGGGGGTGGTAGGCCCCTGACGGTTATACAGATCAGGGTGCGACTAACCTTCTTCGCAACTTTTCAGAGACTCTTTATGGTTGAGACACGTGGAGCGTCCGCCATCTAGTCAGTGCCGGCAATAAAGGATGTGACGTTGGCGATCTATTATATTTGCGTGGTCACATGGCCTGAGATGCATGTGCTGGATGTGTGTGCAAACCTGACCTCAGGGATTGGCCGTGAGATGTTGAGAACTAGACCACTGACCTGCACACCAACAGCGAGTACGCCTGCGTCAGGTAGCTATGTGGGGCCAATGTCGGAACGTAATCAGAGTGGCGTGGCGTATGACGGAACAGGGCAGGGATAGCTACAATGACGCGGAGGGCTCGTAGTACTGTGTCTGTGAGTTGAGCGGATGGGCCACAGCTGTCCCTCTGCGAGCCTGGGTGCGAACTGTTCATAACTCACACTACATAAGCATTGAAAAACCATTTTGTGATTCAGTCCATCAGCTGGCATTTGTCCGAGGCATTTGTGAAAACATATCGGAGTTCTTTCTGTGATAGATACCTTTGTGACACTGCCTCTCCCAGCACGTATTGCACCCTCTTCCCACATTACCATCATACCCCCAACAACCTTCTTTTGCCTGGAAGTGTCCCTGTGAGGTTGGACAAAGAAGAATCTTAGTCATGTATAGATTTACGTATAAAAAAAAGTATTTAAAGAAAAGAACAACAAATAAGACTGAAGGGAGTCTGGTGCTGTGGTCGCTGCCACGAAGTTGGGGTCACTGCCATTCAGGACTCAGGACACAGTTACACATGTGGGATCGGCTTGTGTTGAACAGGGTTAGTTGGCACCATGTGTCGCCGGTCTTCCACAGTGTGTGCCAGAGGCAGCAGTCAACAAAGGCCCACAGGCAGGTGACGTTGACTTGAGCTGCACAGATTGGGAGTATTTTGTCTTCTTAACCCATTATAGTCTCTTACACAATTTGTGTCGCTACTAATCTTGAATTGTGAACCGTGTAACCCCAGTGTAGGGTGGAGGCAGCGGTCAGGATGGATGCACAGCCACATGGCGTTGAGCTGCACAGTTAGTGGCACCTGGAGTACTCAGCGTGTGCGCACCCTGCGATGATACGTGGTTCCGGCGGGCCACACTTGGAGCAATGTGTTTTGTCTAATGAATTCTGCCTTGATGAGGCCACGTGGCGATGACTTATGGTGCAGTGAGTTAGTAGCACCTGAAGCACACAGTGTGTGCGCACCCTGCGATGATGTGTGGTCTGGGTGGGCCTCACTGGGAGCAACGTGTCTTGCAAACTAGACTGCAACATCTGCAATTGCCACTGCATCTCAATTGTGAGCCTTGCTGTCCGCAGTGTAGATTGAAGGCAGTAGTCGGTACAGACATAAGTCTGCGGTGCTGTGCCGCTGGGTTCGCAGGGGGCCTGTGTCGAGGAGGCCCGCGGTTATGGCGGCAGCCACGTGGCAGGGTGAGGGCTGCCGCTGTGACAGACTCATTGGTCTTCCCACAAATGAACCACGCCTAGGACCTGGCCTATTTATTCATACTCCTACGCTGGAGTGGCGTACGTTGGAGCAGCCCACTCTGCTTCCGCTTCAATGGGGGGACAACACAGCTACATGACCAAGATCTTCCCCACTACCTGAGGTAACATGGTTGCGTCCACTGTGCACTACACTACAAATATCAATAGTATATCTCCACATGGAGAGGTTTGTGCTTTGCATAGTGAGGTCTGTGCCGCACATCAGCGTTACACTTGGCATTGTGTGCTTTATTGTTGATGGGTGACTTGCCTCCTTCATATATAGTTGGTTGCCACATCTCCCAAGATTCAGCTATTGTGTGGCTGAGGGGCATGGCATTTTGGGAAGGTCCGTTGTCCTGTTTTGCGCTGCCTCGGTGGTAGTATGGGGGTGATGCAGGGGGGGAGGTTCTGGTGGTGGTGGCGCTGGGTGTCTTGGCCTTGTTGGGTGTCGGAGCTGCATGATCAGTAGATCTATCACGTGTTGGTCTTTAGATGTGGCTGTGAGTTGGGTCTAATTCACGGAGTAGATAGTCAATCTCCTTACACCATTTAAAGGTTGATGTTAATTTGTTACTGCTAACTCGGCTTATCGCCTGCTTTATGGATCACATTGCAGATTTGGCTGGTCGTTGAAAATATGGGAAAGTGGTGTTTTCATTTTTTTATTTGCACGGGAACGCCTACTTTGCATTTTATTAGCGTTAGTTGTGGCTCTCGCTTGTGGCGATTTTGTTGGTGTAAAGTATCAATGGAAGGGTGGTGAGATTTGCAGTTTTCACCAAGTTGAGAATGGGATGATAATTAAAAAACACAGAAAAAAAGATAGGTTTAATGAACATTATAATTTGAAATTAGCATTTAAAAAATCTTTGAAATTCACTGAAAAAACCATAGGTTTCAGGCAAGTTATAGTTAGAAATTAGCATTTAAAAAACCTTAGAAATTCACTGAAAAAAACATATGTTTCAGGCACGTTATAGTTAGAAATTAGCATTTAAAAAACCTTTGAAATTCACTGAAAAAACCATAGGTTTCAGGCAAATTATAGTTAGAAATTAGCATTTAAAAAACCTTTGAAATTCACTGATAAAAACATAGTTTTCAGGGATGTTATAGTTTGTTGGACATTTCACTCATAAAAAACCATAGAAATTCCCCTGTTATAGTTAGCTGAGCTAACTATAACTCGCGCTCCCGCAATGCACTGCTGATGACGTCACATATTACATAATTTATGACATGGTCAGTGACATCACTGATGACATCATTCAGTGGATTTATGTTTCTATAAAATGTAAATATGTTTTATATATATATGCCAAGGTGTATTGAAGAATGAATGGGCGTATAAGAGTCAGGATGTGTGACTGACTGTATAAGTGAGTGATTAATTGTGTCTTGCTTAATGCATGTATTAGCGAATGATACAGACATTCACACAGTTTAGGTTGTCAGTTGGTGTGTAAGCAGTTCCATGGTTTAGTTAGCAACTAAATGAGGATCTATATGAGCAATCTATATTGTGAAATTTTCCCAAAAATAGGGTTGGACCTCTCAGTTTGTGTGTTAAAAGTTTCGGGGTGATTTGTCAAGCGGGGTCTGAGAAGAAAGGGGGGTCCTAAAGCGAGTTTTCTTTAAGTTATTTTCCATAAGAACTTTATTACAGGCCACAGCTCGAACTGCTAAACGGAATGACACCAAATTTGGCAAAAAGGTAGGTCTTGGTTTAGAGTGCACCTTTTTTGTTAAATGGTGTAAATCCGTTCAGTAGTTCCTAAGAGATTTACAAAAGAGAAATATCGATATCTGAGCACCGAGGTGGGTTCACGAACCCTCCCGGGCACTAACTTCACTCTGATTGGCAGCCAACACTCCAAACCAGTAACTGTTGGCAGCCATCTTGTGACTTGGTAACCGAGTCACAAGTAAAAGGCTGAAACAAAGATAATAAACATGAAAAGGTGTCAGGTTAAAAACAGCCTAACCCCCTGGGCCTGCTCAGGGGGTCCTACAAGGACCCTTAGGTCCAAAAAAGCATTTAATTGAAAAGAAATATCGGCCGAATTCCGTTGGGGTCACGAAACCGGCTGAGAAATTAAAAAAACAAAGTGGGGGCGCCCGCGCTTCTTTGTATTTAAGCCCCTGGGTGGGCCAGGTCCTAGGGGCATGCCTAATTATGTGGTGGGGGCCTGTGGGGACCCCGCAGCCCCGTGGACCACCACCTCCCCAGGGCTTTATTTATGTTGTGCGAGGGCACATGGCCCCCTCGCTGTCCTGGGGACCGCCACCTCCCCTGGGCATTGTGCAAAAGCTGTGGGGATCCTTGTGCCCCACCAAGCCCCAGGGACCACCACCTCCCTGGGGCTTTTTTTATAATTAGGATGGGGGGCCTTGCAGGCCCCCCAAGCCCCGGGGACTGCCACCTCCCTGGGCCTCTGTTTTTTGTGGGGGGCTCAAGCCACCCCACATGCCCCAGGGACCACCACCTCCCCAGGGCTTTGCAAACATGGGGAGGAGGGCTGCACCGCCCCCCTCCTTGAGCCCTTGATGGCCCTGGTGACCGCCGCCCCTCAAGGGCCGGCTCCTGCAATGTCCAGGGGTGCCCACCGCTGGGACATTGCTGTTTGCTATGAAGCAAAGCAGAGTTTGCTATGACAAAGCGGGAGCCTCACGGCTCCCATCCTGTCATAGCAAACTCTGCTTTGCTTCATTGAAGCGAAAGCAGGGAAACCTGCTCTCGCTTCAATGAAGCAAAGCTGAATTGCTTTTAAGCAAGGGGAGCTGCATGTCAGCAGCTCCCCTTGCTCAAAAGCAATGCTGGCTCCTGCAGGAGGTGGGGAGCCGACGGGACCATGGGGGCATTGGGGCTCCCCCCACGGTCCCAATCACAGAGGCCAGGCCCCGGCGGATGGGGTCCCCGGGGCCAAAAGTGGCCCAGGAGGGGGACCACGCGGCCCCCCTCCCCTCTAATAAAAAATAAAAATAAATAAAAAATAAGAACAAAAAGCCCGGCCCCGGGGGATGGGGTCTCCGGGGCCATAATTGGCCTGAGGAATGGGGGCCACACGGTCCCCTCCAGATAAATAAATACAAATAAATAAAAAATTTCTGGCCATGCCCTGGGGGATGGGGTCCCCGGGGCCAATATTGGCCTCGGGAGGGGGTCATGCGGCCCTCTTCCCGTTTTTTCTTTAAAAATAGGGGTCAGGCCCTGGGGAATGGGTTCCCCAGGGCCCCAAAAAAAGTTTAAAAAAAGGGGAGAATCAAAAAGTTGGGATATCACGCACACCGGTTTTATCCAAATGGAAGTCAAATTTGAGCAGGTAATGGCGTGCTACAAGAGGAGCAACCTCTAAACCAAGGTCGGTAAAAGACGATGAATGTTGCACTAACCCGTCAAGGGTAGTGTCCCTCTTTAAGCACAGCGTTGTTGGGTAACGAAGTTACCAGATTGAAAAATGTTGAAAAATGTTGTAACTCCAATGAAGTTTAAATCATGTTCATTTAATCATGGTACAGCATTCTTAACGCTTAATTTTTGGAATATCACAAGTTGTTTCAAACGATAATGAAGGAAAATCCCCAATGCATTTCGGGTGTTAACCCTTCGTCAGGAGGAATCCTGCGAAAGAAATAGGAGTCAATGTAGCTTGCCCTGTAATGTGCTAAACTAACGGTCAATGTTATTAACAACAGATGTGAAAGTTCATTGATGAATCCATAGGGTGAAATAGTAAGACGAGTGCAAGAATGGTCACCAATAAAGGAACTAAAAAACAGACACTGAGTTGTGAAAACTTAAACAAGAAAACAGATCGAGAATTAGACCCAAGTGTGCCGATATAGCTAACTAAAGCGTTGTGATGTTATCGAAAAACACGCCGAAAGGTGCACCAAAGGACAACAAACAGCGAGTTAAAGATATGCGCCAAAAAGTGAAAGTAAGCCCGAATTCCAAAGTTTATAGACACCCGAGTGTTCGTTAAAGAAAAGTTACCTTGGTTAGACGTTAGACGAGCATTGTCCAAATGCTCGGGACGATACGGAAGAGTGTTGCTATGCGTGTAACAGGGTTATGAGCAGAAAAAAGGGTTATGGACAGAAAAGATGGACTAAAAGTGTCGCGGCCATTTTTGAAAGGGAAAAAACGCTATGAGAAGATAAGACGATGTCAACAATGACTGTGTGCAAAGTAACACGATTAAAGATAAAAAAGATACGAGAAAAAAGTAATGAACAAGTAAATGTCAATGTAAGTGTATAGAAACGTGTAAAGCAAGCTCTAAGGTGATAGAGGTTAAAATAACTGACGATGTGATGATAGCATTGTTTAAATGAAGTTCTGTTTGAATAAAGTTTTCAGATGATGAAAAGGGTTAGCAAGTCTCAGTGTTGTGACATAAACAAGGGAATTGGAGAAGAGTAAATTTAGGAGTAAATGAAGATGAAAGTGAAGAATAATAAAGAATAATAACGTTTGATTGAGATAAATGCAGAGATGCACACGTAAAATTGAAATTAATGTTGGAAGAACACAGAATTAATCATTGAAACTGGCACGTATACAAAATCAGATAAAGCAACTAAATTCGGTACGATCATTCAGTCCCAAGGGTACCATGGAGTTCATTCTGTATATCCAAGCTGTTTCTCTTTGAATCAAAAATTTCCTGTTGTCACATCCTTCTTTTAATGGGACAATTTCACACACAAGGAAACGCAGTTGGCTGACGTTATGTTTGTGTTCATTGAAGTGTACGGCCACTGTAGATTTCTGGTTGTTGTTTCGAATGTTGCTCTTATGTTCATTCAACCGTGTTTTTCTTTTTCTTTCTGTTTTGCCAATGTATGGCAGACCGCATGGACACTTTAGCATGTACACTAAGTTCATGGAGTCGCAGGTCGCTGAAACAAAAAGTTTGATGTTATGGCCCTTTGTTGGATGTTGTATATTGTTGCCTAAAATAACATTGTTGCAGTTTCCGCAATTATGACAAGGAATGGTGCCCTTGTATTTTGAAAAAACTTGTGGAGAGTATTTTGGTTTCAGTAACTCCATAAAGTTTTTGCTCCTTTCGTAGGCAAACAATGGTTGATCCAAGAAAATCTGGTTAAAATCAGACTCCATTTGTAGTAAGGGCCAGTGTTTAAGACAAGTTTTCCTAATGTTAAAACTTTCAGTAGAGTACTTTGTGACCATAATGATTCTTGAGGATGATTTAGGTGATGTTGATGGTTTATCCAACAGTGTTTCTCTTTGTATGTTTAAGGATTTATCAATTGCTTTTGCAAAAATTTTTGGTGGATAACCTCGTTCTACGAACCGTTGTTCCATGTCACATGTTTGTTGCATGAGTTGTTGTGGTTCAGACGTAATCCTTTTTATTCTGAGAATTTGTGAATATGGAATGTGGCGTTTGAGTGAAGGTTGATGAAAGCTGAGATAGTGTAACAAGTTGTTTCTGTCCGTCTCCTTTCTGTAGAGCGTTGTTTGGATACGTTGATCTGTGATATAGATGAAAACGTCCAGAAAGTTTATGTGTGTGTCACTGATATGTGAGGTGAACTTCAACCTGTCGTTGATAGTGTTGAGATTAACAATGGCTTCAGTCAATGTGGTTTTTGGGCCTCTCCAAATTAAAAAAATATCATCAATGTATCGGACAAACAGTAACAAATGACTCTCCCAAGGTGCAGTGTGAAGTATTTGATCCAACTCAAACTTGTGCATGAACAGGTTGGCATAGCAAGGGGCTGCACAATTTCCCATTGATGTTCCATTCAATTGAAGAAAGAATTGATTGTTGTGACAAAAATAACTGTGTAAAATGTAACAGCTCCATCAGAAAAACTTGTAAATCATGCGGTGTTTGTGATTGTAACAAAAAATGCTCTGTGGCCTCTAACCCCAGGGCTTTCATCAACCTTCACTCAAACGCCACCTTCCATATTCACAAATTCTCAGAATAAAAAGGATTACGTCTGAACCACAACAACTCATGCAACAAACATGTGACAAGGAACAACGGTTCGTAGAACGAGGTTATCCACCAAAAATTTTTGCAAAAGCAATTGATAAATCCTTAAACACACAAAGAGAAACACTGTTGGATAAACCATCAACATCACCTAAATCATCCTCAAGAATCGTTATGGTCACAAAGTACTCTACTGAAAGTTTTAACATTAGGAAAACTGTTCTTAAACACTGGCCCTTACTACAAATGGAGTCTGATTTTAACCAGATTTTCTTGGATCAACCATTGTTTGCCTACGAAAGGAGCAAAAACTTTATGGCGTTACTGAAACCAAAATACTCTCCACAAGTTTTTTCAAAATACAAGGGCACCATTCCTTGTCATATTTGCGGAAACTGCAACAATATTATTTTAGGCAACAATATACAACATCCAACAAAGGGCCATAACATCAAACTTTTTGTTTCAGCGACCTGCGACTCCATGAACTTAGTGTACATGCTAAAGTGTCCATGCGGTCTGACATACATTGGCAAAACAGAAAGAAAAAGAAAAACACGGTTGAATGAACATAAGAGCAACATTCGAAACAACAACCAGAAATCTACAGTGGCCGTACACTTCAATGAACACAAACATAACGTCAGCCAACTGCGTTTCCTTGTGTGTGAAATTGTCCCATTAAAAGAAGGATGTGACAACAGGAAATTTTTGATTCAAAGAGAAACAGCTTGGATATACAGAATGAACTCCATGGTACCCTTGGGACTGAATGATCGTACCGAATTTAGTTGCTTTATCTGATTTTGTATACGTGCCAGTTTCAATGATTAATTCTGTGTTCTTCCAACATTAATTTCAATTTTACGTGTGCATCTCTGCATTTATCTCAATCAAACGTTATTATTCTTTATTATTCTTCACTTTCATCTTCATTTACTCCTAAATTTACTCTTCTCCAATTCCCTTGTTTATGTCACAACACTGAGACTTGCTAACCCTTTTCATCATCTGAAAACTTTATTCAAACAGAACTTCATTTAAACAATGCTATCATCACATCGTCAGTTATTTTAACCTCTATCACCTTAGAGCTTGCTTTACACGTTTCTATACACTTACATTGACATTTACTTGTTCATTACTTTTTTCTCGTATCTTTTTTATCTTTAATCGTGTTACTTTGCACACAGTCATTGTTGACATCGTCTTATCTTCTCATAGCGTTTTTTCCCTTTCAAAAATGGCCGCCACACTTTTAGTCCATCTTTTCTGTCCATAACCCTTTTTTCTGCTCATAACCCTGTTACACGCATAGCAACACTCTTCCGTATCGTCCCGAGCATTTGGACAATGCTCGTCTAACGTCTAACCAAGGTAACTTTTCTTTAACGAACACTCGGGTGTCTATAAACTTTGGAATTCGGGCTTACTTTCACTTTTTGGCGCATATCTTTAACTCGCTGTTTGTTGTCCTTTGGTGCACCTTTCGGCGTGTTTTTCGATAACATGAATTTATCACAACGCTTTAGTTAGCTATATCGGCACACTTGGGTCTAATTCTCGATCTGTTTTCTTGTTTAAGTTTTCACAACTCAGTGTCTGTTTTTTAGTTCCTTTATTGGTGACCATTCTAGCACTCGTCTTACTATTTCACCCTATGGATTCATCAATGAACTTTCACATCTGTTGTTAATAACATTGACCGTTAGTTTAGCACATTACGGGGCAAGCTACATTGACTCCTATTTCTTTCGCAGGATTCCTCCTGACGAAGGGTTAACACCCGAAATGCATTGGGGATTTTCCTTCATTATCGTTTGAAACAACTTGTGATATTCCAAAAATTAAGCGTTAAGAATGCTGTACCATGATTAAATGAACATGATTTAAACTTCATTGGAGTTACAACATTTTTCAAAATTTTTCAATCTGGTAACTTCGTTACCCAACAATGCTGTGCTTAAAGAGGGACACTACCCTTGATGGGTCAGTGCAACATTCATCATTAAAAAAGGGGAGCACACAACCCCCTTGTTAACAAAAAGAGAAAAAAAGGCCGGCATCTCACCGGAGGCCACACCCCATTACTCCACCACTCTGCAAAAACGCCCCCCGGCGCGTTGTTAGATGGGCAATTAATTCCCCTTGAATATTGAGGGTCCTAGGGGGCCGACTAGCCCACCAGGTACCTCCAATATGCGCCACAGAGCTGTGTTGCAGAGAGGTGGTCCGAGGCCATGCCCCTTTTTTCACCACTCTGCAAACGCGCTTCTTGGCGCACTGTTGGTGGGGCGATGGGGTCCTCTTCTGTCCTTAGGACCTCAGAACACAAGTGGACTTCATCCCTTGAGCAGCAGTGCGCCAAGAGGCTCGTTTGCAGAGTGGTGTAAAAAGGGGGCGTGGCCTTGGACCACCTCTCTGTAATCCAGCTCTGTGGCGCATATTGGAGGTACCTGGTGGGATAGTTGGCTCCCAAGGACCCTCAGTATTCAAGGGGAATTATTTCCCCAGCTAACAACGCGCCAGGGGGCACATTTGCAGAGTGGTGGAGAAAGAGGGCATGGCCTGTGTCTTCCTTTCAGCAATCCCACTGCATGGAGCTTACTGGACGTAAGAGGTAGGCTAGTTGGCCCCGAAAGGACCCCCAACAGCGAAGGGGACTTCAATCCCCATCCAAGACCACGCCAGGGAGCGCGTTTGTAGAGTGGTGGGCAAAGGGGGCATGGGCTGGTAGGAGTACCTACCAATGCTGCTGTGCGGGTCTTACTAGAGGTAATAGGAGGGGAAGTTGGCCCCCAAGGATGTCCTTGGGGGCCAACTACCCCTCTTGTTATCTCCAGTAAGTCCCACACAGTGGGATTCCTAAGATGTCTTCGGAGGCCATGCCCCTCTTTCTCCACCACTCTGCAAACGCGCCTCCTGGCAGTCTACGAGATGGAGGATGAAGTCCAAGTTAGTCCTGATGGAGTTTGGGGGCCCAGAAGCCTTCCTGGTATCTCCTGTAAGTCCTACACAGCGAAATTTCTGAGCGCTGGTCGGAGGGCCAGCACCCTTTCTCCACCACTCTGCAAACGTTTACTAGTACTTAAAGAAGCATCTTTCTGCACCTCTGACTTAGAGGTAGTTTTAATCCCCCTGCCCTATTATGTGATGTCACTGACCATGTCATGAATGATGTAATATGTGACGTCATCAGCAGTGCATTGCGGGGGCGCGAGCTATAGTTAGCCGAACTAACTACAACGGCCGAATTTCTCAGGTTTTGTACTAGTGAAATTTCCAACTAACTATGGAGCACTGGCTTTGGCAGGCATCGGGCGCTGCTTTGAAAAGTGCAATGATGCGGCGTGTGGTGCCCTCAGGTCACGGTGCAAGCAGCTGCTTGGCGGCGGCGTCAGATGGCATCATCGGTGAGACCAGGGTCGCGGTGCGAGGTGAAGGCAGTGCTCATCATGGTGCTGGCAAGTCTTGGTGCAAGCAGCGGCATTGTCGTGGCTGAAGCGCTGTTGTTGGCTGACAAACTGGAGTTGATGGTGCCGGCGTCGGTAGGCCAAGGCTGCGGTGCGGGATGAGGGCGGTGCTTCGTGTAACTTTATGAGCGGTGCCCTTGAACCACAGTGCAAGCAGCAGCGTTGATTTTGGTGTGGAGCATCGCCATCAGGGATTCCAAGGCGTCGTCATGAAGCGAGGCGGTGCAGAGTTCGGTGCCCTCAGGTCACGGTGCGAGCTCCGGCTCAGTGGCGGCATCAGCAGGCGATGTCAGTGACCAGGGTCGCAGTGCGGCAGTTCCCTCTGTGGTGCCTTCAGGACACGGAGTCAGCAGCGGCGTCGTAGATGGCGTCAAGTTGCTTTTTCTTCTGTTGCTGCACAAAACACACAGGCCCCAGTGCTGAGGGCAGAAGAGTTTGAAGTATTTGCTGTTCCTGAGGCTTCTTGAACAGGGGGCAAGCTCTACCTCAAGCCCTTGGAGAAACTCACAAAAGTAGATTGCAGAAAGTTCAGTCCAGTCCTTTCACTGCCCAAGGCAGAAGCAGCCACTGCAGACCAACACAGCAAAGCACACAGCAATGTGGTAGTTCCTCCTCACAGCTTCTCCAGCTCTTGTTCTTGGCAGCCTTCTTGGTCCAAAAGAGTTCTAAAGTTCATGGGTCTGGGCCCCAATATTTATATCCCAACATCCTTTGATCTCTTAAGCAGAGAGTGTCTGTGCCCAGCCAGAACCAGTTCTGGCTCCTCTGGTGTGACTTCATGGCAGGAGGTGGAGACGGCATGGTCAGAGCCAGACCAGGCACTTTGAGGTGCAAGGAACTCTCCTCCCCCTTCCTTAATTGCAGCCCGGTCTACTCAGCACTTTACTGACCCACCTAGACTATCTGGAGCGACTCTTGCTCCTCAGCCTTCTGTCATTCAAAAACCCAGACAGGCAATCCACATTCCAGCAGTGGCACACGGGATGACTGAGCAAGACAATACCTGCTTTCTAAAAGTGGTATTTTCAAACACAGAATGTAAAAATCACTTTCACTAAAAGATGCATCTTTAGATTCTGAGTTCAGGCATACTAAACTTTATTTTCCCACCTAATTCCCTGGGCCAGTTATGTTTATTAGATGTCATAAACAAACTCCCTATTCTATCCTATGGGGAACAGGTAGCCTTGCAATAGCGAAAAACGAAATTGGCCGTAATTCACTATCAGGACATGCCACACACACCAGGGCATGTCCTACCTTTCACATAAACCGCACCCTGCCCACAGGGGTACCTTGGGCCTACCTTAGGGGTGGCTGACATGTAAGAAAAGGGAAGGTGAGGGACTGGCAAGTGTGTGCACTGGCCAAGTCGACATGGCAGTTACAAACTGCACACAGACTTCGCAATGGTGGTTTTGAGGTACCTTTTCCGGGCTACTCACATGGGTGGCACAATGAGTGCTGCAGGCCCACTAGTAGCATTTGATTTACAGGCCCTGGCACACTCAGTGCACTTTACTAGGGACTAACAAGTAAATCAAATATCCAATCATGGAAACATCAATCCATAACACAATTTACCACAGGAGCACTTGCACTTTACCACTGATCAGCAGGGAGAAAAGTGCCCAGAAACACTACGCCAGCAAAAACTGGGAGGTCAGAAAGCCAAAGCTCAGGGGAAACACACCAAAAGATGCCAAGTCTAACAGTCCCTGAAACCTCTGTTTTTTTCAGTGAATTTCTAAGGTTTTTTAAATGCTGATTTCTAACTATATCGTGCTTGAAACCTGTTTTTTTCAGTGTATATATATATATATATATATATATTACCTACTGGCGGTCGCCAGTAGGTAGTTATAGTTAGGACCCTGTTTCCATAGGAAAACCGCAACATTCTATTTTGAATAACTTTGGCGCCGGTCGACGAATCCTCGCGAAATTTTCAAAACTAATGGGGCGCTCCGCTCCGCTCCTACCCTGAAAGTCTCGGGGGGATTCGTCAAGCGGGGGCTGAGAAAAAAGGGGGGTCCCAAAACGCGTTTTCCCCATGCATTTTTCCATAGGACCTTTAGACACAGCTACAGCCCGAACGGCTGAACAGAGTTACTTGAAATTTGGCAGAGAGGTAGTCTACAGGTCAAGGAAGTGCCTTTTGTAGGTCTGGTGTAAATCTGTTCAGTAGTTCCTGAGAAAATAGCATTTAAATCAATATATATATCTGTGGCAGCTTACCGTGCGCTTACCGTGCGCTTACGGTAAGCTTACCGTACGCGTAGGTGCCGTGCGCGAGCGCGATTCTGATTGGCTGTTAGATCTTTGTAAACATTCGAATCGGTCGAAACCAGGAAGTGTCGGCCGCTATTTTCTCTCTCGCACTCTGAGGGGGGGAGGAAAAACAAAGTTGGATAACATGAAAAGGGGCAGGCCAGACAGCTCCTAACCACCTATCCATGGTTAGGGTGTCCCAAAAGAACCCCCAAGGGCAAAAATGCATTTTTTTTTTTTTTTTAAATGCCGATTGCGCTTACCGTTCGCGTACGGTAAAAAAAAAAAAATTATCCACATTTTCCACACCCCGTGTGCAAAAGGTGACTGAAGGGCACCTTTTGTGCATGGCATATAGATAATTTGATCATTTAATAGATAACCTTTCACAACGAAGCGCATAATATGTCCTCCGTGTGTGGACGATGCGTGAAGCGCATCGTGCGTACATGGCCCACGGCATGGCCCACGGCACTAACTGCATAAAGTGGGCGCGCGGTGCGCGAAGCGCACCGCGTGCTCACTGTGCGCGCACGGTGCGCGAACTGCGTGAAGTGGGCGCGCACGCCACGAACGGCATAAAGTAACTTAGCATTTAAAAAACCATACAAATTCACTGAAAAAACCATAGGTTTCACACACGTTATAGTTAGGAATTAGCATTTAAAAAATCTTGCAAATTCACTGAAAAAACCATAGGTTTCACACATGTTATAGTTAGCTGGACATTTCACTCGTAAAAAACCATTGAAATTCCCCCGTTATAGTTAGTGCAGGCAACTATAACTCACGCGACCGCAATCCTCTGCTGATGACATATGTGTCTTTATGAAAAAAAAATATTTGCAATATATGTATAGCTAAAATTTAATGGAAGAAGACATGGGCAAATAAGTGTCTAAATACAGTATTAGCATCAGCAGAGGATTGCGGTCGCGTGAGTTATAGTTGCCTGCACTAACTACAACGGGGGAATTTCAATGGTTTTTTACGAGTGAAATGTCCAGCTAACTATAACATGTGTGAAACCTATGGTTTTTTCAGTGAATATATATATATATATGTATACATATATATTATATATCTATCTATATCTATCTATATATATATATCAAAGAAATACCCTTTCAGGCATAGAGTGACGAATAAATTATGCAAAAAAGAAGCAGAGAACTCTGGGTAGTTCTCAAGTTTAGGTGGAAAGCACCTCCTGTATGGAGCACTCTCAACACCAGCGACACTCTAGATCTGCTCACCTCAAATGTCTGTTTTTCTATCAAAATCTTTAAGCATAGGATTAGCACAGTGCCATCCACGCCAAGATAGAAAAGGACAAAGTCTTTTGCCATTTGTACAGCAAAGTCTTTAAGCATAGGACTAGCACAGTGCTGTCCTTGCCGAGCTGTAAAATGACAAAAGCCAATTACCACTCCAGGCACAGTATTACAGCTTTGAGTTGGTAAAATACCAATCAAGCCAACCTGAAATGAGTAAAAGCAACCCCTTACACAGTGTTTCGCTCTAATTAGAGCTCTTCAGAGAGGTATAGCTTTGTCCAGACACAAGGGAGCACCCAGTATAAGTCAAAGAAATACCCTTTCAGGCATAGAGTGACGAATAAATTATGCAAAAAAGAAGCAGAGAACTCTGGGTAGTTCTCAAGTTTAGGTGGAAAGCAGCTCCTGTATGGAGCACTCTCAACACCAGCAACACTCTAGATCTGCTCACCTCAAATGTCTGTTTTTCTATCAAAATCTTTAAGCATAGGATTAGCACAGTGCCATCCACGCCAAGATAGAAAAGGACAAAGTCTTTTGCCATTTGTACAGCAAAGTCTTTAAGCATAGGACTAGCACAGTGCTGTCCTTGCCGAGCTGTAAAATGACAAAAGCCAATTACCACTCCAGGCACAGTATTACAGCTTTGAGTTGGTAAAATACCAATCAAGCCAACCTGAAATGAGTAAAAGCAACCCCTTACACAGTGTTTCGCTCTAATTAGAGCTCTTCAGAGAGGTATAGCTTTGTCCAGACACAAGGGAGCACCCAGTATAAGTCAAAGAAATACCCTTTCAGGCATAGAGTGACGAATAAATTATGCAAAAAAGAAGCAGAGAACTCTGGGTAGTTCTCAAGTTTAGGTGTAAAGCAGCTCCTGTATGGAGCACTCTCAACACCAGCGACACTCTAGATCTGCTCACCTCAAATGTCTGTTTTTCTATCAAAATCTTTAAGCAGAGGATTAGCACAGTGCCATCCACGCCAAGATAGAAAAGGACAAAGTCTTTTGCCATTTGTACAGCAAAGTCTTTAAGCATAGGACTAGCACAGTGCTGTCCTTGCCGAGCTGTAAAATGACAAAAGCCAATTACCACTCCAGGCACAGTATTACAGCTTTGAGTTGGTAAAATACCAATCAAGCCAACCTGAAATGAGTAAAAGCAACCCCTTACACAGTGTTTCGCTCTAATTAGAGCTCTTCAGAGAGGTATAGCTTTGTCCAGACACAAGGGAGCACCCAGTATAAGTCAAAGAAATACCCTTTCAGGCATAGAGTGACGAATAAATTATGCAAAAAAGAAGCAGAGAACTCTGGGTAGTTCTCAAGTTTAGGTGGAAAGCAGCTCCTGTATGGAGCACTCTCAACACCAGCGACACTCTAGATCTGCTCACCTCAAATGTCTGTTTTTCTATTTAATGTATATATATATATATATATATATCAAAGCTCCAAGGTGCCCACAGGCGAGGAAGCACTCAAGCAGAAGCGTAGTTGCTTATAGCGGGTAAAGGAAATCTCTGTACGCCGATGATTAAAGATCACATGGATCTTCAGCCTGACGCGTTTCTGAGCCTGTGCTCATCATCAGAGGCTCGTCGTGAGTGAAAGCATGTAGAAATTCCTACAATTTATATTTAACCGCCCACAGATGGGCCACTCATATAGAGGGAAGCAGTGTCTCGTGGGACTGGTAGTACGTGTCTCTTCCCTTGATGGGTGCAATAAAAAACCCTCAGACGGGTCTTGGTGTGCAGAGTGACCATCAATCCCTCCGCTGCTGCTTCACAAGGTAGGCATGGCAGATTCCGGGCCTGTGACCCCCTAGTCATAATGGGGTGGTGCACTTCTCCACGGCTGGTCCGCCGCATACAATCTCAAAGCTCCAAGGTGCCCACAGGCAAGGAAGCACTCAAGCAGTAGCGTAGTTGCTTATAGCGGGTAAAGGACATCTCTGTACGCCGATAATTACAGCTCACATGGATCTACAGCCTGACGTGTTCTGAGCCTGTGCTCGTCGTGGGTGAAAGCATGTAGACACTCCCACTATTTATATTTAACGGTCCACAGATGGGCCATTCATATGGAGGGAAAGCAGTGTCTCCTGGGACTGGTAGTACGTGTCTCAGGAAGCTAGTAAGTGGTGAATTTCAGTGTTTTTTTAGTTTATCATGTTACGTTATAACTGATATTTTCACCTAACTATAACATCACTTTAAGCTTTGTTTTTTTAGTGAATTTCAGGATTTCTTTTACTGTAAAGTAAACTATTATTTCCAGACCTAACAATAACGTCACTTGCTTATTAGAAGTAATACGTTCACAATTGACTCCTTACTGAGAATCAAACACCCTAGTGTAGCACTTGACTTTCTTGGGATAGAGAAACGGAACAGTAAAAGACTTGCTCAGGGTAGGTGGTCTATGCTGGCAATTCCATTTTGGGATTGTAATACCGCAGCTTATCACCCGTGAGGGTATCCAGGCACTTTCCATGGGCACAGGGATATTAAGTGATTCGCTCAGAATCACATGATGTTGAGCCGACCCAAGATTTGAACCCAGGTCACCAGCTCCCATGTCAGAAGCTCTGGCTGCTGCGTCACATCCTCTCAACAATAGCTCTCCAAGAATTATTGTCTGGATGGTTTTCTTTTTTGTAAAAATGAAAAGAACATTTATTTATACATGTTACTAAAAGCTATGCATTAAATTACAAATATGTACATCCAGTAGATAGAAATACTTTTGCTGAAACCTTCAAATTACATATTGCTCTAGTGGTTTAAGAAGACCTAAATAAGAAGACTTTCCCCCAACTATGCCAAATGCAACATCCCAATATAGGAGGTGTAATTTTAAATCAGGCTGGCCTACTGGCTTTGCCATGGGGTCACAGAATTAATATATAAAAGGCAGGACTATTGACTTTGTCACGCAGTCACCATTTCAACATACATAAGTCAGACCTATTGGCTATGTCCCCATGCAAGATAGGGAATACCCTCTTATGGCAGTCGGAGCTGGCCATGTCACAGCTCGTGGTCTGCAGCTCGTCCCGCCGGTTTAACTGATCTCAGGAGGACTGACGTCTGAGTTGGTCTGCAGCTCACTGTGCCACCCCGCTGCTTTAACTGATCTCAGAAGGACTGAAGTCGGAGCTGGCCTTGCACAGGTCGTGGTCTACAGCTCACTGAGCCACCCGCTGGTTCAACCAATCGGAAGGACTGAAGTCGGAGCTGACCTTCCCACAGCTAGTGGTCGGCAGCTCACCGAGCCACCCCTTGGTTTTACTGATCACGGAAGGACTAAAGTCGGAGCTGGTCTTACCGCAGCCTGTGGTCTGCAGCTCACCGAGCCACCCCGCTTGTTCAACTGATCTCAAAAGGATTCTAGTCTGAGCTGGCCTGTAGCACACTAAGCCACCCTGCTGGCTCAACCGATCTCTGAAGGACTGAAGTCTGAGCTGGCCTTCCCACAGCTGGTGGTCGGCAGCTCACCAAGCCACCCCCGTGGTTCTATTGATCACAGAAGGATTAAAGTCTGAGCTGGCCTTGCCGCAGCCCGTGGTCTGCAGCTCACCGAGCTACCCCGCTGGTTCAACTGATCTCAGAAGGACTGAAGTCTGAACTGGCCTTGCCGCAGCTCGTTGTCTGCAGCTCACCAAGCCACCTCACTGGTTCAACTGATTTCAGTAGGACTGAAGTCTGAGCTGGCCTTGCCACAGCTCGTGAAATGCAGCTCAATGAGCCACGCCGCAGGTTCAACTGATCTTGGAAGGACTGAAGTCAGAACTGGCCTTCCCACAGCTAGTGGTCGGCAGCTCACTGAGCCACCCCCTGATTCTACTGATCTCGGAAGGACTGAAGTCGGAGCTAGCCTTCCCTCAGCTGGTGGTCTGAAGCTCACCGAGCCACCCCGCTGTTTCTACTGAACTCAGGAGTCCTGAAGTCTGAGCTGGCCTTACCGCAGCTCGTTGTCTGCAGCTCACCAAGCCACATCGCTGGTTCAACTGATCTCGCAAGGACTGAAGTCTGAGCCGGTCTTGCCCCAGGTCGTGGTCTGCAGCTCACCAAGCCACCCCCCTGGTGCAACTGATCTCGGAATGACTGAAGTCAGAGATGGTCTGCAGCTCACTGAGTCACCCTGCTGGTTCAACTGATCTCGTAAGGACTGAAGTCTGAGCTGGTCTGCAGCTCACTAAGCCATCCCGCTGGCTCAACCGATCTCGGAAGGGCTGACGTCTGAGCTGGCATTTTTGCAGCTGGTGGTCGGCAGCTCACTGAGCCGCGTTGCTGGTTCAACTGATTCGGAAGGACTGAAGTCTGAGCTGGCCTTGCCCCAGGTTGTGGTCTGCAGCTCACCGAGCCACCCCCTGGTTCAACTAATCTCAGAAGGACTGAAGTCAGAGATGGTCTGCAGCTCACTGAGTCACCCCGCTGGTTCAACTGATCTCTGACGGACTGAAGCCTGAGCTGGTCTGCAGCTCACTAAGCCACCCCATTGGCTCAACTGATCTCGGAAGGACTGAAGACTGAGCTGGTCTTATCCCAGCTGGTGGTCGGCAGCTCACTGAGCCACCCCCTGGTTCTACTGATCTTGAAAGGACTGAAGTCTGAACTGGCCTTGCCATAGCTCGTTGTCTGCAGCTTACTGAGCCATGTCGCTGGTTCAACTGATCTCGGAAGGACTGAAATCTGAGCTGGCCTTGCCCCAGGTTGTAGTCTGCAGCTCACCGAGCCACCCCCTTGGTGCAACTGATCTCGGAAGGACTGAAGTCAGAGCTGGTTTGCAGCTCACTGAGCCACCCCCCTGGTTCAACTGATCTCGGAAGGACTGAAGTCAGAGCTGGCCTTGCCGCAGCTTGTGGTCTGCAGCTCACCGAGCCACCTCGCTAGTTCAACTGATCTCGGAAGGACTGAAGTCTGAGCTGGCCTTGCATCAGCTTGTGATATGCAGCTCAGTGAGCCACCCTGCTGGTTCAACTGATCTCGGAAGGACTGAAGTCGGAGCTGGCCTTGCCGCAGCTCGTGGTCTGCAGCTCACTACTGGTTCAGCTGATATCGGATGGATTGAAGTCTGCGCTTGTCTGCAGCTCACTGAGCCACCCACTGGTTCAACTGATCTCGGAAGGACTGAAGTCTGAGCAGGCCTTGCCACAGGTCGTGATATGCGTCTCACAGTGCCATCCCGCAGTTTCAACTGATCTCGATTGGACTGAAGTCTGAGCTGGTCTGCAGCTCACTAAGCCATCCCGCTGGCTCAACCGATCTCGGAAGGGCTGACGTCTGAGCTGGCATTTTTGCAGCTGGTGGTCGGCAGCTCACTGAGCCGCGTTGCTGGTTCAACTGATTCGGAAGGACTGAAGTCTGAGCTGGCCTTGCCCCAGGTTGTGGTCTGCAGCTCACCGAGCCACCCCCTGGTTCAACTAATCTCAGAAGGACTGAAGTCAGAGATGGTCTGCAGCTCACTGAGTCACCCCGCTGGTTCAACTGATCTCTGACGGACTGAAGCCTGAGCTGGTCTGCAGCTCACTAAGCCACCCCATTGGCTCAACTGATCTCGGAAGGACTGAAGACTGAGCTGGTCTTTTCCCAGCTGGTGGTCGGCAGCTCACTGAGCCACCCCCTGGTTCTACTGATCTTGAAAGGACTGAAGTCTGAACTGGCCTTGCCATAGCTCGTTGTCTGCAGCTTACTGAGCCATGTCGCTGGTTCAACTGATCTCGGAAGGACTGAAATCTGAGCTGGCCTTGCCCCAGGTTGTAGTCTGCAGCTCACCGAGCCACCCCCTTGGTGCAACTGATCTCAGAAGGACTGAAGTCTGAGCTGGTCTGCAGCTGGTGGTTGGCAGCTCACCGAGCCACCCCCCTGGTTCAACTGATCTCGGAAGGACTGAAGTCAGAGCTGGCCTTGCCGCAGCTTGTGGTCTGCAGCTCACCGAGCCACCCCCTTGGTGCAACTGATCTCGGAAGGACTGAAGTCAGAGCTGGTTTGCAGCTCACCGAGCCACCCCCCTGGTTCAACTGATCTCGGAAGGACTGAAGTCAGAGCTGGCCTTGCCGCAGCTTGTGGTCTGCAGCTCACCGAGCCACCTCGCTAGTTCAACTGATCTCGGAAGGACTGAAGTCTGAGCTGGCCTTGCATCAGCTTGTGATATGCAGCTCAGTGAGCCACCCTGCTGGTTCAACTGATCTCGGAAGGACTGAAGTCGGAGCTGGCCTTGCCGCAGCTCATGGTCTGCAGCTCACTACTGGTTCAGCTGATATCGGATGGATTGAAGTCTGCGCTTGTCTGCAGCTCACTGAGCCACCCACTGGTTCAACTGATCTCGGAAGGACTGAAGTCTGAGCAGGCCTTGCCACAGGTCGTGATATGCGTCTCACAGTGCCATCCCGCAGTTTCAACTGATCTCGATTGGACTGAAGTCTGAGCTAGTCTGCAGCTCACAGAGCCACCCCGCTTTTTCAACTGATCTCGGAAACACTGAAGACTGCGCTGGTCTGCAGCTCACCGAGCCACCCCGCTGGTTCAACTGATCTCGGAAGGACTGAAGTCGGAGCTGGCCTTGCCGCAGCTCGTGGTCTGCAGCTCACTACTGGTTCAGCTGATATCGGACGGATTGAAGTCTGCGCTTGTCTGCAGCTCACTGAGCCACCCCGCTGGTTCAACTGATCTCAGAAGGACTGAAGTCTGATCTGGCCTTGCCACACCTTGTGGTCTGCAGCTTACTGAGCCACCCCTCTGGTTCAACTGATCTCGGAGGACTGAAGTCTGCGCTGGTCTGCAGCTCACTGAGGGGCATATTATCAAGCACTGCGTTAAAATCATCACCGCTTTAGCGGCAGAAAACTGCCGCTAAAGCGGCGATAATGGGCTTGATAATATCCCGCAGAGAATTCCCATAGAAGCCCATGTTGACACCAGAACATGGGCTTCTATTAGAATCCTCAAGGGCTTATTATCAAGCCTATTATTGCCGCATTAGCGGCAGTTTTCTTCCGCTAAAGCGGGGATAATTTTAACGCCATTTCTTGATAATATGCCCCTGAGCCACCCCGCTGGTTCTACAGATGGCAGCCTCCGTTGGATGCTGTGACTGTGAAAGTGAAATGCGCGCGCGCGTTTAAGAAGCATTTAGTATTGGAGGCAAACATGCTGAACATGAGAAACGAGCTGACGAAATATCGCAGAGGGCTCGTTATTCAAAAGTGTGTTATTCTTCGGAACAAGCAATGGCGAACGCAGGAGCACGATGGACTGGTGAACAATCCTATCAGTGCTCACCCCGCTGCTTGCGTCACGTCCTGTTAGTGTTACCTACAGGATACCTGGCTAATTAAAAGTGTCTCCTTCGAAAAGTGTCGGTTGTTGTTGCGGCCTCTGATCCACAAGCACATTTGGCTTCTGATGTTCAGCCAAGGTGCGCAAAATGAGTATAAATTCAATATTCAAGTGCACAGATCATGAATTTATAGTACAATATTGAGTTAATCTTCTCATGTAATCTTGCACCAGCCTGGTGTTATATGAAATGTGAGTATATCAGGCCGCAGGAGTTCTTCTTTCCTCCTTTCTAGTGTTTCCATCTTTCCTTATTTTGTTTCATTCCTTATAAACTACTTTCACTCCTGCTGTTTTTGCATTTATCTTTCCTGTTTTGCATTTTTACTCTTTTCTTTCGCACTCTCAACCCATTTCCGCATCATTTACATTTTGTTAGTACCTGTCATCATTCCGGTTTCTCTCTGTAGTCATGTTTACTTCTTTTGCCAACCCTTGGTCTCACCCCACGACTGTGTCATGTTATCTTCTTTATGGTTTTTCAATAGCTTCTGCTTCTGTCTTGTTCACCTTCAAAACACAGAAGAGTCAGATATCAACCAGTTGTCGAGATAAGTAAACAACTGAGGGGTATATTCACAAGAACGTGTGATAACTACCGCAAGAGTAGCGTAACACAACTTTCAATACCGCAGCCTATTGCGGGAAAATAACCCCGTGGCAACATGGAGTTCACAACAAGGCGGTAGCATGCGATAGTCACCAAATGATGTGCCAAATCTCCGCGTGAAAATCAACGCCACGCCACATAAATGCGATACGCGAACAGAAGAAAACATGCCCAAGAGGCCAACCGCGGTACAAAAAGTAGTGAAAACCAGCCACAGGCCGGCAAACAGTGCACTATAAAAACCACAGAAAAAATGCACCAAAAACAATCCAAAGTGTATAACAACATATATGCACCCTGACACAGTGCAGGGGCCAACTCGAACCCCACAACCCCCACAGACTACAAGCAAGGAACAACGGGGTCTGGGAAGGCCAAGGAGAAGAATGAGAGGAAGACGGGGTGCAGACCGCAGGAAAACAAGACCAGCATCACAGAGGTGACAGAACACTACCAGCAACTGACCCACTAGGAGACCACTTGGATTGCAGTTGGAGCGCCGAGGAGGCCAATCCAGGAGTCCAATAGGCACCGGCATGACGTGACTACCTAAACCAGGCACAAACCCGCTGCCAACAGGAAGGCCGCAACGGCGACAGGAGGTGGCAGTCCAGCACCACCGGAGGAGCTGTAGGAAACCCAGGCCACAGTCATCAGTGTGGAGACGGTGCAAGGAGTAGGGAGTACGGACACAGCTCGAGAGGACCTGACACATCATCAACAGGAAATGCAACGAGCAGGGACTGGGTGGATGGAGGGAGTGGGCACAATGGCATACATGCACAACGAGGTGTAGCACACTGAACACCCCCAATCACCCAGGTCCATTGGCCCGATTCCCTTGACACACACATAGTACGAACAGCACACCCACATTGACGACAACGAGGTACAACGAGCATAGCCGACACTGCAGAACAAAGAACACAACTGGCTCTGCACATGCACAGAAACATGCCTACTACATCTGATGGAGCCGGAAACTGCGAAATGGAAATGTACGCGTACGACCTCACATCCGTCATGTAGACTAAATGTACACTGTCCAGCAGAAGAATCCAGCACCCCCGAAACAGTCACAATGTACATTGCCATACAATCTGCATGCAAACCTGCACAATGTGCCAACATATATGTCAACACAAAGTCAATACGCACCTCCCCTTCATATCGCAGAGGGGCACATACCACATTCAGCAGAGCACAGAATACAATACATCAGTGATGCCGGAGAGGACAACCACACCATCGACACCGACGCCCTGCAACAGTACATGGATATCCCACGCAACCCCCCACCAGGACCCGGACAGCCAAGCTACTCAGAGGAGAACACCGAGCCTGCAACAGACCACACAGCAGGAAGCACCCGCAAGCACAGCTGGCTCATGACACTTCACCCACCCACACATCCCACCCCAATGCCATGCTACTGCACGCCAAAAGGAGGTGGCCTAACTGGTGGGACGCTGTTGGGCCCAGAGGCTGCGTACAGCGTAGGGCCACAGAGAAATGACATTGATGACCCCGGGTTTTGTCCGGACTGAGCCGCATCTTCCTCTTACTCCTTTCCGTATGACCACTGGTGTGGACTCTGCAATTTGTGATTTGTGCCTTGGTGCTGGATGTGGGACCTACTGGTCCGCAGGGTAGTCCTGGTCCCTCATCCACGTATCGCCGGCTGGCGTTAAAGAGGGTTAGTGGCACCAGGTGTCGCCGGTTGGCATTGAACAGGGTTAGTGGCACCAGGTGTCGCCGGCTGGAGTTGAACAGGGTTAGTGGCACCACATGTCACCGGCTGGCATTGAACAGGGTCAGTGGCACCACGTGTCGCAAGAAGCCCATATGGAACTATGCCTCACTGATCGGGTGGGGCCTGGTGCTGTTGCCGCTGGCCCGGATTTGGGGTCACTGCCATTCATGACTCAGGACACAGTTTCACACATGGGACCTACAGGGCCAAGGAGTAGGCCTGAGGCGGCAGTAGAGTACGTCAATGAAATAGGACTAAAGCGGGCCCATGTTGTGGAGGCCGTGATGGTCTGAGGAGGCTGCTAAGGTTGCGGGACTCGGACCTGGAGCTTGCACCGGAGAGTGGTGGGCCCTCCTTGACACACGCCGGTGTCGGCAAGTGATCAGTTAGGGCTGGCTGCACAGGGGCGGGCCTGACGGGTTCATGGTCCAGTGTGCTGGGGTCGGGCAGCCGCACAGCGTCGCAGGCAACTCCGCTCTAGAGAACGGCGTTGACCTCATGTCGGGGTGAGAGGCGCCGACCTGGCAAAGACTTTGGGCTTTCTGGAAGAGGACCACGCCCAGAGCTAAGTGCTTCTTATTCACACCCCTACGCTGGCGTGGCGTGCGCTGGGCCATCCCACTCCAGTCACGCTTTGGGGGGGCGTGACAGGCAAGATTTCCGTCAGGTCCCACACTGGCTGTGGTGACATGGTTGCGTCCACTGTCCACTACACTCCATGCACCAGAGGTGTATGTCGCCATGGATTTGGGTGCATGCTGCATATTGCGGTCTGTCCAGCACATCTCTGCCACTCTTAGCATTGTGTACTTTCCCAATCATGGTACTACTGCATCCTTCACACATACCTGTTTGCCACCTCTCCCCACATTCGGCTGTTGGGTGGCTGAGATGCCATGCCGTTGATGGCTCATGTTCACGGCTTGGCCAGGTAACCATTGTGAGTTGTTCTGTCGTGTCTGGTGGGTGGGCATGTTGTTGTGCATGTTGGTTGTGATTTTGTGACGTGTGCATTGCTAGAGTTGTGATTTGCATGATTGGGGAGCTGAGGTGAGTGGGGTGTTCATTTGGAACTTACCAAGGGGCTGTGCAATTCCCTTGGTGCCATCCTGGGTACGCTGGTTGCTGATGGACTAACGGAGAATGGCGGAGTCATGCACACTGGCTGTGTATTTGAAGGCGACATTGTTGGAGGTTCCACAGTGTTCTGTTGTTGCCTGCACATTGGGGTGGGACGTTTGCTTTCTGTTGCGGTGATTGTGTGCTGTGTCACCAGGGGGCAGAGGTGGTACATGTGTGTTGTGGATTGCCCCCAACACGTGCGTGCATTCTGCTATGGCGTATGGTCCTTGCTTGGTCTCCAGCGTGAGCTGCGCATTGTGTTGGACATATGGGGACTGGGGTACCAGGGTGATGGTGATGTCCAGGACAGGTGTGAGGGACTTGGATGTGGCTGGCAGTGAGACTCCTCTGACTCTGGCGGGTGTTGATTGGGGGGTGCCAGGGGCCAACAGGTGCAGCCAAGCCAGCAGCTCGGTGTGGGGTGGGATGTTGGTTGTCCGCTGTGTTGGTGCCTTAGGCCTGTTGAGCGATGATGGTCGGGATGCGTGAGTTGGTTGTCACTTTCAGCCTGTGGTGGATGGTAACATTGTTAGAGGTTGGATCTGTGCGGCTGGTACACTTCCTAGGGGTCCGCTTTCTCTGTCTGCGCTGCATCTGTGGTGGTCGGGAGGGGGTGTTCCGGGTGTGGGTTCTAGTCCTGGGGTGGTGTCGGTGGCTGTTGTGTCCGGGCCGCATGATGAGTTGCTCCATGGCATCTGTTGCCCTTTCGATGTGGCCCTGGGCTGTGCTCCCTTTTGTTGTGCAGGCTGCCATTCGACTTTACACCAGGTCAGTGCAGGTGTAGATTTCCTGGTGCTCACTCGCCTTATCGCCTGTTTTGTGTTTTTATCGCAGTTCTGTCTGGTCGTTGAGAATGTTGAGGTGTGATGTTGTCGCGGCTTTTGGCATGGGAACGCCCACTCTGCATCTCATCTCATTAGAAATAGCTGCGGGGGGCCTCTGTGGCAATGTTTTTTGCGGCTGCTATCGCGGGTAAACTGGTGCTGTGGGCTGTTAACACCAGCTTGTGAATGGGGCGATAGATTAATCACAACTTTGGCTGCGATAAAGTGCCGTTGACTCGGCGATAGTTCCTTGTGAATATGCCCCTGATTGCCTTAATAATTGGAATTGTAAAAAAGAATTACTGGTAGTAGTACCTCTGTAAACACTCTTGGGGATCAGGATAGACCAAAGGGGAGTGTCTTGAACTGAAAATGGTGTTTCTTAATCACAAACCTTAGATACTGCTAACTAACCTCTTTTATCAGGACATGTATATATGCATCTTGCAATCCAGGGTCGCTAGAAATGCCCCTTTCTTGTATAATGTTTGTACTCCCTCTAGCATTGCTTAATCCTTTGCCGAGTCCTCGGCACCAGAGTACTTCAAAACGTATGTCTTAGAGGTTGGCTTTAAAACTCTGGGAGATATTCCCAAGAACGTGTGATAATCTTCACCAAAATTGGGTAACGCAATCTCACATATCGTCGTCTACCATGGGAAAATAACTCTGTGGCAACGTCATATTCACAACACGGCGGCACCATGCGATGGTCTCCCGATAATGCATCAAATGTCTGCGAGAAAATCACCGGGACGGAGATAAAAATCTGAACCCGAACGTGAAAAAATCCGCGATGGGGCCAACTGCTAGAAAAAATGCAGCGATAAGAAGCGCCACACCTGCAAGTCCCACAAGTCAGGCAGGAAAAATCACCATAAAAAAGGGCAATAAAAAACACAAACAAAACACACACAACTGTGAAGCACTATGGAGGTAACTGGAGCAAGTACAGAGGACAACCAGAACCCCACAACCCCCACGGAGGCCCAACCTGGGACCATCATTGGGGATACGGTGGCAGGAGTTGGGGGACCGGACACTGCACAACATGACCTGAGCCAACAGCAACAGGGTGAGTAACAACCATGGACTGGGAGGACGGGGGAAGATGGGCACAATGTCACACATGCACAAGTAGGTATAGCACATCTGCAGACAAACCATGCCCAAAAGTCACAACTCTGACCAAGAGCCCAATTTACCCAAGTCTTCAACATCTCAGCACTGCATAAGCACAGAACTGAAAGGCACACCGCCTGTGTATAGAACATGGCCATTCGCATGTGGCATAGCAGGAAACTGTGAGATAACAATGCACAACTACAACCTCACATCCCTGATTGCGTAGTAATGTCAAGTGTCCCGCTTCAAATAGGGGTCTCCTCATAAACATTGCCATGCAGTCTGACAGTAAACCTGTACAATATGTGAACACACATGTGGACACATTGCCAATCTGCATTTTCCCTTTGCATTGCAGGGGGAGAATCACCACCTCCTTCAGAGCAGAGCTAACAACTCAGCACCGATGATGAAGAGGACCCCCCCAACATCTACACCGACGCACTGCAACAGCTCAGGGACAGCTCCGGCACCCCACCTCCAGAAGCAGGGCAGCCCAGCTACATCCATGAGACCCCACCCCCTGCACAGACCACACAGCAGAAAGCACCCACCACCACGGCTGTCTCCCAGGACCCCCACGACCAACACATGGCATTCCAACACTGTGTGTCACGGTGCCAGGAGGAGATATCAGACCAGCTGCGGGTGGGCTACGACCTCATGCCTGCCAAACTAGATGCCATAGGTGTGTGTCTAAGTCCAATCAGGGACCACTCACAGTCCCCAACGGACACCCACTGTCCGCTCCTTGCCCGACAAAAAGCCATGGCTGACATCGCTGGAGTCATGACTCTGTGCCAAGAACAACCGTCTAGTCAGAGTGGCCCCAGCGATGTCAGCAAGGAGTTGCATCACATGCAAATGATCCATGGCACATGGAGCGGATGCAAGCCTCAGAAATTGCTGCCACGGCCGCACACCAGCGAGATGTAGCTGTGATCCTTCATGTCCTGCAGATTCTCATCATGGCATTGCCACCACAGGGCCTGGCGAGGATGAATGATGGTGCTACCACTCCATCCACATCTCCTCCCCCTGAAGTGTCAGTGTCACACATTGATGCATACAAAACACCACCACCCGCATGTAAGTCACCTGACACATCAGAGGACAAAGATGATGAGGAATCTGTCTGCATGGTAAGAATGAAGTGGTGGAATTCAACTCCGTCATATGGCCGTGTTCAGCTTGGTACTGCCCTCTGCATCATGCCCTGCAATAACACCTCCCACTGCCCCCCTATACACTGAGTGGCACTCACTTTGGATGTTGGCATGGACTGCCATATTTGTTTTGGACACCAATGACACTGCAATCACATTGCGGACTGTAGTCTTCCACTCCCTATGAACTTGTCAATCCCAAAAGGACTCTGGCTGGCCCTCCAAGGGCCAACAATGTAAAGTGTGGTTTGCATGGCCCTGTACTGGTCCAGCTCCAACACTCCACTGAATATGAATAAAACATTCCAATCCACACAGATGTGGCATGGCCATGATCAATCAAGAATGAAAGTATGGATGTATGTAGGGACAGTGATTCCACAAAAAGGTACTACCTGGGTCATGCTATCAATGAGCTTGTATGGGCATGAGCCAGATAACCATTGAGACACACATCGTCATTCAAATCAGCACACATCACGGTTGAATACAAGTGAAGGTGTGTAGACTTTATTGGCATATGCATGTCAGTACAGGCAGAATAAGTGCCACAACATGCAGACCAATGCTGCAGCATGTCAGAATGATGAACGTTGCCATGTGCCGCTGTCTACTCCGGGGGAGTGCCCCACCTTTCACAGGTGTGTGTTAAGCCACGTAGTTGCCCGCTCATGTATTCGGAGTCCATGCGAATGCAGCCATGTCCACTGTTGTCGTGGGATATGTGACCAGATTTCCAAGATGCAACAATGTGTATGGACATGTCCAATGTGTTCTAATCAGTTGTGGCTGCAGATATGTAGTTACTCCTCCATGAAAGCGATTGCAGCTTCGTAGGCTAACATTTCCAACATGAGGTAGTTGTCGACTGCATCAAACAGGACGGCAAGTTCATTCATGAGCAGGTCCGGACAGATGTGCTGTGTCCACCCCCTTTCACCAACTTGCACTACAGCCCAATAGGGGAGCGGTTCAATGTGGTCGCTGCACACGAGGATTTGTGCAATCTCCCAGGTCCAGCTGCCAGCATGTATGCCAAGTGTCAGGTCATCCCATAAACGGATATCACGGCCACACTCCTGGTTGTGTGCCAACAGGGGGCACACACACATGTCAAAATCCAGTTCATCTACCGTCCTGTTGGATAGGCAGACATCCATGCACCACTCGAATATGCATGAGCGACAATACAACACAGGCTGAACGCAGGTGACGTTGGCAAGGCAGAAGCTTAGCTGGTAACTGATCCGCATCACCACCAATGGCAGTGCCACCAGTAAATGTAGCATTCGTACACGGTACAGTTCCACGTGACAGGGGTTGTGCATGTGTCCGGTATGTCAGTGGCTGTGGTTGATGCAACACTGGTCTGACCGGCGCCAGTTCTGTGGATGGAGTGCCACATCTTGGGTCAATGAGTTGTTTTAGTGTGCAACAATTGTATGCCTGGGATGGTGTGGGAGTAAGTGTGAAGGCCATTCCATGCAAGATAAATCCGAGGAAGGACTGTTCTGTGGGGTGTGGATCCGTTGTACCTTTGTCGGGACGTACATAGTGTGGGAGTCGGCATCAGCTGCAATGGTATCTGCCAGGGGGTGCCGGGCACATGCAATGCCGAGGTTGGAGGTGCAGATGTGCTCCCGCCTGATAGTTCAAACAAAGGGGCTTTCAACCCTAGTGTAAGTTTGGAATCTGCTTGCATTCACGAAATGTGAAGTGGCTTGTTGGGGGTGGGGTGTGATGAGTGCAACATTGTCATACATTTTTGACATGTCTTGCATGTGGCATATGAGTGACATCACTGTGTGTTACGTTGTCTCACACCTGCTCCTCCCTCCCCCGAACCCATTTACTTGTGTGCTTTGTGCTGCCTCGGTGGTAGTCCGGGGAGGGGAGGTCTGGGGGGGCATGGGGGTGGTGGCGGTGGGTGTTGTGGCCCTCTTGGGTATCCGAGCTGCATGGTCAGTGTCTCCATGCCATGTGTTGGCGTACAGATGTGGCTCTGGGCTGGGCTCCCTTTCACGCGTCAGGTAGTCCTGCTTAATACCAGTCGGAGGCAGGCGTTAAATCCCTGCTGCTAACGCGCCTTATCTCCTGTTTTCGGTTCGCATCGCAGCTCTGGGTGGCCGTTGGGAATATCGCGCAGTGGTGTTTCTGTGTGTTTTTGCACGGGAACGCCTACTCTGCATCTCATTGGCGTTAGTTGTCGCTCTTAGCTGTGGCGATGTTTTTTGCAGACGCTTTTGCTGAGAAACTGGGGCTATGGGCAGTTTGCACCAGCTTGGAAATGGGGAGATGGTTCTTTCACCACTTTTGCTGCGCTGAAGAGCTGATGACTCGGCGATGTGTCCTAGGGAATTTGCCCCTCTATGGCATATCCCATTCTCTTATAACCTCTAAGACCCATTGGACTGAAACCATCCCAGCCCATCTTGGATAATAATCCCTCAGTCCAGCACCTAACGCTTTGACCATTTGATCAGGATATACCAGGCTGTTGGGCAACAGACTGTTGAAGGGATTTTGAGAAGAGGGTAGCCCCTCGACTACGAGCCCTGTCTCTAAAGGGTTGTTTCTTCTCTTGCAAAGCCCGAGCCAGCTTCTTCTGAAAAAAGGATTTCTTTGCAAAAGGAACTCTAAATGAAAAGAGCATCTTTCTTTCCTCCACCAACTTCTTTACCACTTAGTTCAACTGAGAATCGAAAATTTTTACCCCAATATCAGAAGTTGATAAATCAAAGATCTGAACTTTGCGACTGGTTCACCTTCTACAGTTTGAGCTGCAGCAGCCTCCTACTGTCTACTGAAACCCCTGATGAGGTGAATGGCTCCCACAAGGAGTCATAAATAGTGTCCCACAAATCCTAGGGGATCTTTACCTTCTTGTAAACACTCAAAATCGAGTTAAAGGTCTTTCAGTAGCACGTGTGAAGCATACACCGCATAGATATTAATTCTCTGGTAAAATGCAATACTGAATAACTCATTTTGAAGGCACTTTCTACCTATATGTCCACTGCATCTGAGAGAGATGACCTCTCCGAAGCCAAAAATGAAGTGGACCCCATGCTAATCAATATAGTAATCACCTTTTGTACCTGGGGAATGTTTATGTCAGACTGGTCCAGAAGATAAGTTTTTGATAAAAACAATAAAAGATATGATTCCTCCAAATCCTTCTAATCCTTTAGTACCATGGCCTTTTCTACATCATGGAAGAGAGGCATGTCTGTTTCGGAGCTGTATTCTGTGCCAAGAAGCCTTCCTCATCCTGCTGTGCATTCTCCTGGCCTCCTACAGGTCCCTAACATGGGACGTCACCTCCATCCACTGTTGCCCTTGTATATATTTGCCTTTAGGACCCTCATCCATGTCCCCCCCAGAGTCCAGCCTTCGTCTTGTGTCATTTGCCCCAGCCAGCGGTATAGGTCACCGCTTCTTTTATCAGAAACTCTGGGGGATATTCACACGAACGTGTGATAACTACCGCAAGAGTTGCGTAACGCAACTTCCAATATCGCAGCCCATTGCGGGAAAATAACCCCGTGTCAATTCACATGCGATAGTCTGCTGACACCGCAGACAATGTCTGCGATACAACCACCACGGCGGAGATAAAAACACAAACCACAACACCAAAAAACACGCGATGGGCCAAAGCGCGATGAGGAAATCAGCGATAAGCAGCGCCAGGCCTGCAACACACACCTGGTAGGCCGAAAAAATCACTATAAAAGTAGAAAAAACACCCACACCCAAACTGACCTACACCCAAGCACCATGGAGGCAGCTGGAGCAGGCACAGAGGACGAGCGCAACCCCACAAGCACCCCAGATGACCAGCCCGGGACATGGGGGTCAGGGAAGGGCAAGGACAAGAAGATGAGGAACGCAAAGTTCAGTCCGCAGGCGAACAGGATCATAGTCACGGAGGTGATGGAACACCACCAACAACTCTTCGTCAATTCCAACGTGTCATTAGGCAACAAAACTGCAATATGGCGGGACATCGTTGACAAGGTGAATCCCGTCGGAGAGCACAAGCGTACAATGGACGAGGTCAAGAGGTGATGGAATGACATCAAGCGGAAGGCCAAGGAGAAACTCTCTGCCAACCAGAAGGCAGCAATGCAGACCAGAGTTGGGGGCTCAGCGCCACAGCTCGTGCTGAATGACATGGAGGAGCTGGTGTCAACAGTCATCAGTGTGGATACTGTGGCCGGAGTCGGGGGCCCCGGACACTGCTCGACAGGACACAGCACAACCGCAACAGGGTGAGTGGCCACCAGGGACTGGGGTAACGGGTGGAGATGGCCATGATGGCACACATGCACAATCAAGCAGGGCACAGTACACACCCACAATGACCCTGGCACTTCGCCCAGACCCACAGACTGTCACAATGTACAATGCCATGCTGTCTGAATGTCAGCCTGTACCATGCGGCTACATACATGTGGATACATTATAATACACCATCTCCCCTTCACATCGCAGGGGCATTGTCAACACCTCTTGCAGACCAGTCCCAGCCACTCTTCACTGATGACGAGGAGGACAACACCAGCATCGACGCACAAGCCCTCCTAGACATCATTGACCTCATCCGCGACTCACCTCCAGGATCAGGGCAGCCCAGCACATCGAGGAGACCCCACCCACCACCCAAACCACCCAGCAGAAGGCACCCACAGCCCCGGCACCCTCCCAAGTCCCCCAGGAACAACAAATGGCCTTCCAACGCCGTCTGCTGGAGGGCCAGAGGGAGACAGTTGAGCAGGTGCCGGAGGGGTTTGAACTCAAGGTTGCCAAACTGGACGCAATCCTTGGGTGTCTATGTCCGCCCCATGATCTCCAACGAGCCCTGACTGACATCGCTGGAGTCATGACGTGGAGAGTAGAACAGCTGCCTGCTCAGAGTGGCTCCAGCGATACCAGCCGTGAGCTCGCACACATGCGGAGGCTCATGGGACGTATGGAGGCGGAAAGGATGGCAGCCACTGCTGCACATCATCGCAATGTAGCTGGGATCTATCATGCCCTGCAGACCTCCATCATGGCATTGCCACCACAAGCAGTGGCGCTGATGAATGCTGCTGCCCCCACACCATCCACATCCCTGCCCCCTGGTGTGTCAGTGCCTCACAGTGCAGCAGATGTATCCACCCAGGCCCCTGATGTGTCAGTGGCACACAGTGCTGCAGCCGGGACTGCAACACCCACAGCAGGGGGGGCAGGGCACACATCCAGGGACGAGGACGTGGATGGGTTTGTGATCAGGAGGCACTAGCATTCGTTTCTACCACCTGGCCTATTTCTGGTTGGTGCCTTACATGGCCTCATGACCTTCCACTGACCCCTGATACACTTCGATGCACTCACCTTGGACAGCGACATGGACTGCCACAGCCTGTTCGACGACCACTGACACAGCGGACAGACTGCGGACTGTACCCTTCCTCTTCCACAGTACATGTCATCCCCGGATGGACTCTGGCTGGCCCTCCACGGGCCCATATTGTGTAGTGTGCTCGGCATTGCCATGTACCACTCCAGCTGCATACCTGCATTGGATTTGCAAATAAACATCCAGTGATGCACTGCTGTGTCATGTCTTACATCATGTGGGGACAGTGCCTTCCCTTGCGTCAATGGTGTTCATCCTGTGGGATGCGAGTCAGAGGGTGCGACATTGCATTTTGTGTACCTGGTCCCGTGAACACTACAACAGGGACACACGCATCAGTCACTTCCTTGTCCGGACATGGACTGGACCACACCACGAGCCCACAAGTCATTGTGGCAAGCCCTGCTCTGGTCCGGCATACGGCAGGCCAGGCCACTCCGATGACGCAACAAGGAGGGGGCATCATTGCCACCCATCGCAGCCATACTCGCTGGTGGTGTGCAGGTCACTGGTCTAGTCATCAGCATCTCACAGCCACTCCCTGACGGCAGGTTTGCACACACATCACACCCATTGGCACAGGCATCACTGGCCATGGGACTCCGCCAACATAAGGGGCCGATGACGTCACATTCCCCTCCTCCGGTGGTGACTGGTTGACGGCCGCTCCATGCTTCCATTCATAAAGGGCCCATGAGTTGTTGCACACAGGGTTGGTGTCATCTGAGGCCTGGCGGCCGGCACGGGCCTGCCACCAGGTGGCACTGACTGGGGTTGCACAGGGTTACGGGTACTCGGAGCATTGCGGCCGGCACAGACACCCCACCACGAGACCGTGAGTTTGGGTGCACTGAGTCAGTGGCACCTTAAGCTGCTGAGCGGGTGTTCAGCCTGAAATGATGTCCTGTCTCGGCAGTCTGGACATCTCAGGTTTAGTGTGCCCTGCTGGACCACAATGTAGGCCAGAGCCAGTGGGCAGCGCGGGCGTACCACCACGTGGCGTCACTTCCAGAGTTAGTAGCACCCATTGGGCTGAGCCGGTGTACAGCCTGCGATGGTGCCGCGTGCACTGGTATGTCCTCTGCCATGGAGTAATCAAGACCCAGCACCAGACGAGAGACCTGTTGGCCTGCGGAGCGCGGCTGCATGGTGTGGAGGGTGCCATGGGCCCTGGGCTTGTGGCTTGCAGCGGTACATGGTGGGACCTCCCGTCTACGCGCCAGTGGTAGAAGGTGAGCAGTGTGGCCTGGGTGCGCTAGGGCGGCACTGTCTTTCCCCCTCTCTTCTTCTTTCTCTCCCCCTCTCTTCTTCTCTCTCTCTTTCTCCCCCTCTCTTCCTCTCGCTCCCCTTCACTCTCTCTGTCTGTCCTTTGATGTGTGGGGGACAAACCTTCACATCATGTTCTTTGTCTTGCAGGCTGGGACCTACGGATTGTCCCGAGGGGAGCGGCCATGTGTCTTCATTTCATTTCAGTGTTAATTTTAATAAAGTTTCATTTGTTGCTTCGAAAGTGAATGTGTGCTGCTCTTTTCTGTGTCAACACATGTATGTCACTAGTTGTGATTGTGCGACGTCAGGCGGCTTATTTTGTGCATGTTTAGGTGTAGCTGATGTGGCATGTCTTTGGTCAGAGGTTGCCAGGAAGGGTGGTCCTGGGGGTGATGTCGGTGAGTGTTGTGGCCCTCTTGGGTGTCCAGGCCGCATAATGGGTGGCTCCATGGCTTCTGTTGCCCTTTGGGTGTGGCCATGGGCTGGTCTCCCTTTTGTGGTGCAGGCTGCGATAGTTGCGCGGGTCCTCTGAGGCAATGTTTTTTGCGGCTGCTATCGCAGGTAAACTGGTGCTGTGGGCTGTTAACACCAGCCTGTGAATGGGGCGATGGACTTATCACAACTTTGGCTGCGATAAAGTGCCATTTACTCGGCGATAGTTTCTTGTGAATATGCCCCTCTATGTTTGTGTAATGGAGACCACCTCCTCTCTTTCTGCCTTGACAGCAGGGTCCTGGTTCTTTCTCTTTTTAGCACTTTTTTATGCTCTCTTCCTCCACCTGATTTGGCCGTACTCTGTCTGCCAACCAGCTGTAGCTGATAATTAATGATTTATCCTCCTAATCAACAACTCATTTGATGAGACTGAAAAAATAAGAAAAATAACCCCCATCTTCAAGATGCTTTCTTTATTCTTAATATATCTCAGCCCAAAATGCTGCTACCTTTGCAAATACATGGTGAATACCACTAATAGTATACTGCATCATTTGCATATATTGGACTACATTCTACCAAGAGCTTCACCTTTGTGCTCTAGGACCCTTATCAATCTTTTTCTGATCCAGCGTCTTAGGATAGACTACACTCCTACACGCTAATGCCCTGAGGAAGCCAATGTTTGGGCGAAACATGTTGACTGGTTCTCTCATATGAAGCACATCTGAGAATAAAAAAGACCTGAAAACGTTGACCTGCAAATGCCTTTTATTGATGTTTTCTTGTGGACCTAATTGTTTGTATTTATATATTGCCTCTCATCCAACTAATTAACAAACTCATTTGATGAGACTGAAAAAATAAGAAAAATAACCCCCATCTTCAAGATGCTTTCTTTATTCTTAATATATCTCAGCCCGAAATGCTGCTACCTTTTCACAGCACTCACATGCTGCTTTAAGCTAACTACAGACCCTGCTATATCCCGGGGAAATGCTGCCAGCCCAGGTAACCACATCAAACAATACATTTGATAAGTCATTTACTAACAATTTACTTTTCATACCGGACTCCAGGACGTGACACACCAGCAAGCGTGATGTAAGTGCCTGGGGGGGTTGACTTTTTGAGAGGTGAGGGGAATGGAATAATGACTACTCTGGGGGTGAGAACAGACGTGGGAAGTAGCAGATGGGGGAGAGAGCCTCATACATTATGGCTGTGGAGTAGCATCATTTTGCCTCAGCCTTTTATATTGATAAGGCCACTTATATATGTGTGTACTTTTAGTCTCAAGTATTTGCATAATACAATTACAATCAATATACGTGGAGCTCTAGTATATAATGTACAGTAATGGAGTCTTCTAATATGGGAGTTTTTGTTTTAACCATTTTTTCTTTTAGGGACAATTGGACTATCGACAATATTGACCAATAGGCTAAGATTGTACTGAGGTGCACAAAAATAAATTTTAATGCAGTGCATTCGCCAGCGGTTAGAAGAGAATGAATCATGAGTGTGTGATGTTATGCTTATAACGTGGTCAGTTGCTCCAAATAATAAAAAGTGTATCCATGTGTGAAAGTACAATATATAGGAATTTATATGTTATTGCTGTATTTAGTGGATTATATGTGTGTTGTACAATATATATGCTTTGAAAGTAAGTTGTTAAGTTAGCATGACTGTGGGCCTTAAGCTTACTGTTGGGACATTAAACATTGAATATGAAAGCTGTTTTCAATATATTTCTTTCCTTTTGTAGTTGCAAACCAAAGCATTCTTAGTTAGGGAAGGAACATTGGGGCATATTATCAAGCACAGCGTTAAAATTATCGCTGCTTTAGTGGCAGAAAACTGCCGCTAAAGCGACGATAATGGGCTTGATAATATGCCGCAGAGAATTCCAATAGAAGCCCATGTTGACACCAGAACATGGGCTTCTATGGGAATTCTCTGCTACATATTATCGTGTGAGGGGATATCGGAGACAGTGTCTCTTTGGAGTAAGTGTGACGACAAGAGCACCATCCCCTGAAGTCCCAGGTTTAGAATAATATTCGTAAACTCTTAATTGTGAATCCTCTTGGAAATCTCCAGAAAAGAGTGACGTTGGGGCAAAGCCCAAACATACAAAGTAATAAGGTAATGAATACCCGAATAGGGGTACAGACCAGAAAATAGGGACCAACACCCTGACGAATGCCAGAGCGACCCAGTTTGGCGCAAAAAAAAGCTGGCAGAAACATGTTGTAATTTGCAGTGGGGATAGAAGGGTTGTTACCTTCCCTGAATACCCCATATCGTTGGTTTTAATCCTGCCAGAGGTTGACAAAAAATAAAAAATTGTGGGTTAACCCCTAGGCAGCTTTACAATTATATCTGCACCTCTCTTGGTCCCTTCTTCCAGGAGAAGATTTGTTTTCCTTTTTGATTTGAGTTACACTTTTGTGTTTCGTTTTGCCTTTCTTTATTACACTCTACCCTCACCACTACTCACCAGGGCAGTATTAAGACATTTTTTGATTTTCCCATATCTAGCGTTCAGTAGAGTTATTTGTGTTATAAAGTTTTTCTCTGTTGTGTGAGATTTAAATATTGGTAAGGGAGTCAGAGAAGGCTCAATCCCTTGTCTCTTCTATTTTGTGATATCCAACAAATCATTGCTACCAGTTGGTGACATAGCCCTGGGCAATGAACCTCCGCTCAATGACATAGCCATGGGCAATGAAACTCCGCTCAACTAGCAAAGGCTGCGAAGATTTGTTAACTATGTATTACATTGAAAACACAGAATTCATGCGATAATTCCAACTCCACCACATAGCAGAGTTAGCCTCTGCAGCCAAAACCCTTTGATAAATCAACTTTACCTTTACATGCTCAAAAGCATATAACCAATTCACAAAAGTGAGCTTTGGAAAATATCAGGCAATGAGAGAGTTGATGATTTTGGGGTCACCCCCTAACCTAGAGGGAGGACCAAGCGGATACCTTGAACACAAAGAGCATATCATGCTCACCGATTGTGGTGGTCCCATTCTCCTAGGACCACCCTTAGAAAAGTTATGGGCAAAAATACAATGTCAACCAAAGGCCCAGCAAAGCATTATGGGGTGAGTTTCTAGAATCAATCAATCAATCAATCAATCAAAGGCATTTATAAAGCGCACTACTCACCCGGAGGGTCTCAAGGCGCTGGGGGGGGGGGGGTCCGCTACTGCTCGAACAGCCAGGTCTTGAGCTTCTTCCTGAAGGAGAGGTGGTCTTGGGTCAGGCGTAGTTCGGTGGGGAGGGCGTTCCAAGTCTTGGCGGCCAGGTGGGAGAAGGATCTACCTCCTGTAGTCGCTCTGTGGATGCGGGGGACGGCTGCGAGGGCGAGACTGGTCGAGCGGAGGTGGCGTTTGGGAGCGTAGAAGTTGAGGCGGCTGTTGAGGTAGGTCGGGCCTTGGTTGTGTAGGGCTTTGTGTGCGTGGGTGAGGAGCCGGAAGGTGATTCTTTTGTTGATCGGGAGCCAGTGCAGGTCTCTCAGGTGTCTGGAGATGTGAGTTCGTCTGGGGACGTCGAGGATGAGTCTCGCCGAGGCGTTCTGGATCCGCTGGAGTCTCTTCTGGAGCTTGGCGGTGGTACCGGCGTAGAGGGCGTTGCCGTAGTCCAGTCGACTGGTGACGAGGGCCTGGGTGACTGTTTTCCTGGTCTCGGTGGGGATCCACCGGAAGATCTTACGTAGCATGCGCAGGATGTTGAAACAGGACGAGGAGACGGCGTTGACTTGTCTGGTCATGGAGAGGGAGGAGTCCAGGATAAAGCCCAGGTTGCGTGCGTGGTCTGTCGGTTTGAGTGCGTTGCCCAGGGCAGGGGGCCACCAGGAGTCGTCCCAGGCGGAGGGTGAGGAGCCCAGGATGAGGACTTCCGTCTGGTCTGTGTTCAGTTTCAGGCGGCTGGTCGTCATCCACTCGGCCACGTTTTTCATCCCTTCGTGTAGGTTGGCTCTGGCGGTGGCGGGGTCGTTGGTCAGGGAGAGGATCAGCTGGGTGTCATCGGCGTAGGATAATATTCACTGCACTCTAGAATGTCGTCCCATAATGCTTTGCAGGGCCTTTGGTTGGGATTGTATTTTTGCCCATAACTGTGGTTGGGGTGGTCCTAGGAGGATGTAAAATATTGCAATATTTGGTGTTTAGCGGGGTTCCAAGAGCTCTGGGGCCCCGGTGTCACTGCACCTGCTGCACCATTGAAATCATAACTCTATTGCCTGCGAGGTAACTGCACTTGGAACTGCCTGTTTAGTCATAAAATATTGCAATATTTGGTGTTTAGCGGGGTTCCAAGAGCTCTGGTGCTCCGGTGTCGCTGCACCTGCTGCACCATTGGAATCATGACTCTAGTGCCTGCAAGGTAACTGCACTTGTGACTACTTATTTACTGGTTAAATATAGCAATATTTGGTGTTTTGAGGAGTTCTGACAACCTTTGGCCCGATGCTACTGCACCTGCAGCACCATTGTAATCATGGCCCTAGTGCCTGCTAGTTAACTCCACTTGTGATTGCCTGTTTTGTAGTAAAATGTAGCAATATTCTGCGTTTACCGGGGTCCATAGAGCTTTTGGCCCCAGTACCACTGCACCTGCTGCACCATTTAAATCATTCCCCTTTCAACTGCAAGGTAACTGCACTTGTGACTACCTGTTTAGTAGTAAAGTATAGCAATATTTGGTGTTTAGAGGAGTTCTGACAACTTTTTGGCCCGGTGCCACTGCACCTGCTGCACCATTCATATCATGACCCTCGTGCCTGAAAGATAATTGCACGTGTAACTGCCTGTTTAATTGTAAAATACAACTATAATCGGTATTCATTGGGGTGCCTGGAGCTTTTGGTCCCAGTGGAATATGTGTTCTTACTTCGCAAAGCATTAGTATGCATACTGTTAGTACGCAATTTTTACTTCGCATATGTCGTTCTGTGGAAATGTGGATTTTCCTGATCAGTTATGTCCCCTATCTTGGACCCCAACGATTCTATGTGCATGTCACAAGTACATGTATGTTCCCTCCAGTTCCAGTTTCCAAGACGCAAACATATGTGTGTCTACCGTCGACATGTTCTCTGTCAGATCCGCCATCAATGGGCTGGATATTCAATTCCTAAGTATGAAAAGCCACCGACTTTATATGGCTAAGGTACTCCATTTTTACAGTTCAGGCAAGTAGGCCCGATTCTTTCCTCAAAGCCTTTCCCTGCTCTCTGTCTCTGACAGTTTCAGCTTGAGCTCGCATCTGTATCCATGAACTTTGTCCTACTCCCTGTGCAGCTAACGGTGCCTGCCTTGGCCAGTTTTCGCCTGCCTGCCAAGAAGCTGTATTTCACCTTCGAATTATCTATTTTGCTCTTCAGCCGATGCATTCCTGTCTAGTGATTTAGGTAAACATTTCCTTTAGCTCACAGGCAAAGGACTCAGCCTTTCCGTTCTCCTGCAAGTGATTCATAGCCCTGTTGCCATGGAAAGTTTTCTGCCCCTCGCTTCTCATATAGACACTTAGACGCTTGTACACGCACATACAGTTAGTATAGAATAGATTCTGTCCGAGAGTCCTTCCTTGTGGATAACATAGTTCTCTAAACATAGGATGTTAGATATGATTTGGGATTAGGTTGACATGACCCCCTAGACTTCTCGTCTCCACATGTAGAGCTAAATGTCAAGTCCCCTTCACCCCCTAGTTGCACGTCAATCACACGTCATGCTGCTGCGCACGCATCCATGTTAAGTATTATCGTATAGATCCACCTATGTAAGATAATGAGAGCCAATCACGTTTCTTTTTGCTCCTTATTACGCCTAGTTTCAATTACGTATCACTATGTTAATTTATCTTATCAATTGTTACGCCTTTCTGCACTTGTTTCATTGTAAATGTATGACCTATAAAAGTTACTTCTTGTCAATAAAGTATTGTACTTCACTTCCTGAACCCTCGTGGTGACGGAACCTGAAGGCCGCGACTCGAGTCGGCCATTTTGGATGGAATAAAGCCCATTTAGAAATCTCTTATACCACGGATTCTGCCTCTTGTTATTCTGAGCTATTTTACTTTATTTTAAAGATTCCGTATGAAATTCAGTTTAGGTAAAAAAGAATATTTACCACATAATGGCGCCCGAACAGGGACACTTTCTCATCTCACGCGCCGGCGGTGCGTTGCAGGCCCGGTCTCCTGCCACAGCTGGACGGACCATAAACGCGTACCAGCAGGATTTCCTGTAAGCTCCCTCCGGTCAAGCGGGGGCGACTGAGGCTGCGATCAACCCAGACGAGGCGGTGAGAAGTGCGAAGTATCCCGACCAGAGCCTAGCTGAGAGAGCAAGATCCGAGGTATACAGAAGCCCACCAGGTTTTTCGAAATCCCGATGTCCAGAGGGTCCGCTATCCGCAGTCATCGAGTCCTGTCCATTCTCTGAGGCCTTCCGTTTCAAGGAGCTACTCGGTGAGTACCATCGCCGAGGAGGCGTGTTGACGCGCACATAGGTTGTGCCGGTCAAGACGGATTTGGGTACACAAATCCGGTCTGCACTGTTTAGCAGTGTATATGTACTGTTTAGCAGTATATCAAGTATTCCGAAGTATTTAGTTATTGTCAAAAATTCAGCGTGGTGATTAGTTAGGCAGACTGTCATCATTGTCGGTTATTGTTAAAATGTTTAATGTTCAATGTTTAAAGTGTTCAAATGTCTTGCATATTGTGGTATGAATGATTGTTCTTTGTTCACTGTTCATTATTGTGTTTTTCGTATTAAGTGAATTCAAGAGTAAGTATCAGATCAGTTGTCAATATGCCGCTCTTCTCGAAGTTAAGACAGATTACTACCAGAAAAGGGGTGCTTGAAGAAGCAGTTCCTATTCCTCCTAGGGACACTCCAGGGCATTTTATGTACCACAAGCATGGCTTAGATGCCATATTGTTTCTTGATCTATGGGTAGATTATACCAAGGGATTGCCGGAAAGTCAAAGGTGGCCCGCAGCGGGAACCTGGGATGCAGAGTGCATCATGAAAGTGGAGGAAGAGTTATGGAAAAGAAAGGTCAGACAGTCACAGAAAGACGCTGTTGAGTTATGGCGTAAAGAATCTCATAGACGTACAGAAAAAGCACGTAGACAAGAAGAGAGGAGTAAAGAAAGTTCAAATAAAGTTCAAGAAAATCTATTAATTGAGGAAGGTATCCGAGTGAAGTCAGAACAAGTAAATAGACAAAGAAATGCTCTTATGAATGGTATGTATCCCCTTCTAGCCGAAGGACTACCAAAGGCTGTTCCAGGGATGCCAAAAGACTTGCCACCCCCGTTATTTCCAATTAAGGTACATCAAAAAGGGCATCCCAGAACCGCAGAGGATGTTTTTCTTTCCTCATATCTAGACGACACAGCTCCCGAGTATACTAACGCCACACTACATAGACCGTCTGGCGGAGGGGTTCAACGTCAGGATCAGGTATCCGACCCCGTGCAACAGCAAGTCCCGATACAAGCTTCGGCAAGCACATCTGTCCCCGCAGTCGATTCTACAGTGGTATCGACACCCATAGTTGCTGTGTCACGTTCAACGAACCCATTCACACCCGATGCCCCAGATGGGGCCACGGGAGGTGCTAGCAATACCTTTACACCACCCAGAATAAATAAACTTGTCTTTCAAGAATCAGCGCATTCACGTACACCTAAATTCGTAAGTGAACGTACGCTTAAGGAACTCCTTGTAAATTATAGATATGACCCGGTGGTTGGTAAAGAGGACGAAATGGTCCTGGCATCATTACGCATCAGGCGAGCCGCAGAGTATTTAGCAAGGTTACCAGGAATGACTACGCATCTAGATAACATATACCATTTTGTTCAAACAGGACGAGATCCAGGATGTATTAGCAGAGCTATGGAATTCCAGAAAGTAGAGATACAGGGGGAACTGTTACGTTTCCTCATAAACTGTGTGATCAGAAATCAAGACCGTCCGGGGGTAGACCCGAATGCAAGGCTTATTCTTACAAGATGGAGCCAGAATATATCAGAAGGGAGACACGATAAGCAAAATTGTATAATAGCCATGTGCCGAAAAATCCGTAGAGAAATAGAGCGTATTCATGAAGAAAGATTGGGAACAGACGAGTTCGAGCAAGATGAAGTGTCCGAATCAGGGAATTCCGCAAGACAGTCAGAGACCATAGCCTATGTAGGCAGAGGAAGATCCTGTGATAATGCTAGATGTTTTTCTGATCCCATACACTCTGTATGCCCAAATAATAGCAGAACGTATCCGACGCCTGTAATAAATCTGAAGTCTCCTGAACATTTGTTTCAAGCCGCAGATAAAATACTGCGAGAACGAAGGGGTTACCACCTCCTCGATTCCATGGATGAGCAAGAATTAGCCAGATCAGCTGTTCACTGGATTGACAGTCCTGAAAAATACGGTGATGAGACCGTAGCACACACGTTTTTTAATCTCAGTGCAGATGAACAACGTTTAGCTGGAATCTATATGATTCAGCAACTCCTTATATTATATAAGAGCCAACATGCTGACCCTGGTCCTTTACCTGATATATTAACGGAACTACTCACGAACAGATGGAGAGGTTCTAGTAACAAGCTAATTAAAGAGATATTAGTGTCACGTAAACAGTATGTCCTTTTTGTAAATCCGGATTCTCTCTCGCTGCCCCACAGAGAAAGAACGCCGTACTATATGGATAGACAAAATCCTTTACGAGAAGTGCACCCAATAAAAGGCGAAGACAATGAGTTTCACCGTGTATTTGTTTACACACCCATATCAAAAATGGAATTATTAGAAATGAAGAAAGTAGTACCTAGTCATGACAAAGACCCAGCGGGTTTCCACCGAGAAATTAAAGACATGTTACTAATGGGAGAGTACACCTTTCCTGATATTATGACGATATTAAAGGTGCTTTTGCCTGCTGGCATCTATGAAAAACTGAAAGAAAAAGAGTGGGAAGTGGGAGACCAAAAGATAGACTGGACAGCATTAGCAGAGGAAGAAAGGGCCCGAACTGCAGGTTCAGGGCTCGGGGATAAAGTTAAACTGTTACCAGGTTTACTAGTACAGGTACTGCCACGTCTATTAACTACAAAAAAGGAAGATTGGGGTGCAATCACAGCCTGCAAACAAAAGCAAGATGAAGACACAAGCGATTATTATGCTCGATTTGAAAAATGTTTTGGTATAAACAGTGGTATAAAAGCAAGTAGTGACTCATATCCACATTTATTTGTGACAAAATTAGTGGAAAATGCATTGCCTCCAGTGAAGAATAGAATATTGAAATTCGAGAGTACCTGGCAAAGTAACACTCCGTCACAAATGCTACAAATGTTACAGTATCATCACAATAGAATTAGGGATGAACAAGAACACGAGCATAGACGCATGAAGGATACAAAAATGAAAATGCTAGTTTCTCAGACAGTACCAGCAGAGGGTCACAAAAAGGGTGTGACACATTCTGGTGATTCTGCAGCTCCTGTAAAAGGAACCTGCAATTACTGTAAGCAACTAGGCCATTATGTACACGATTGTCCAGTCCTGAAACGTAATATAGCTACAGGTATTGCAAAAGAGAGACCACGATTAGTTAGACAAGATCAGAATGAACAAGGAGCTATGCAGCATGGACAGTCCATGCCAGTTCAGCAACAGTCCATGCCAGTTCAGCAACAGTCCATGCCAGCCTCACAGCAGCCCATACAGTTTGTGCCAGCTGCACCACCGTTGCCTGCTACTGTCACACAAACCACAACACGACAAATGTATCAGACTGCACAATATGAATATCCTGAGTATCAGCGTTACGCATGAACAAGCCTAGAGAGGGAAGTTGACTTACCGCTCATCGAGATTCCTGTAGATCAAGAAGGACCGTATGTACATAGTGAATTGTTAGGTCAAGATAGAAAATTCTTACTCGATACAGGGGCAAGTCGAACAACTATAAAACGTAGTGAAGTTCCAGGGGCACCCCTCTCAGGCTCTCAAAATGTTTCCCTTGGTTTTTCAGGAAAACCTATTGTTAATGAAGTATCACAGCCTCTCCCACTTACGATAGGACCTTTGACACGAACTACAGATTTATTGCTTACTAAATCATGCCCAGAAAATCTGTTAGGAATTAAAACTCTGAAAGCACTAGGAGCCATAATATGTTGTTCTCCGGAAGGAGTAAGGTTGTTTCTACGTGATTTTAAAGGTCACTATGTGTCTAGGGACATGGATCCCCGACTACAGACTTTACCAGTACATCTATGGGCACAAGGCCCTACGGATGTTGGCTGCATGAACATTACACCATACCGAGTCACATTGAAAGCAGGAGTGGTACTACCACGAATGCGACAATACAAGTTACCGCATGATGCTGTAGTGGCTTTGCTGAAAATCATTGATGAGCTAATTGCCCAGGGAGTAGTTGTAGAAACAGACTCCAATGTATGTAATTCACCGATAATTCCGATTCTTAAACGAACTGATCCTACTGCCCCACCAGTATACCGATTGGTTATTGATTTGCGTGAACTAAACAAGTGCATTGTACCACAATTTCCTGTGGTCCCTGATATATCATCATTATTGACAGCAATTGATTCCGAAGCAACATTCTTTACTGTAATTGATCTCAAGAATGCCTTTTTCAGCGTCCCAATAGATCCGGAAAGCCAATATTTGTTCGGATTCAGTTTAAATGGGCGCAGCTTTAAATTCTCACGCGCTCCCCAAGGATTCACAGAAAGCCCCAGCATCTACAGCCAAGCACTGAAACGAGAACTTGACAGTATCCACATGCCAGTCAATACTGCACTGCTTCAATATGTCGATGATCTGCTGATCACCGCGAGAAGCGAACCTGAATGTGAAAAGGCTTCTCTGACAGTTTTACATTTTCTAGCCGACAAGGGGCACAAGGTGTCTCCTTCTAAGCTGCAATTCTGTGTCCAGCGAGTTATTTATCTTGGTCACTCGCTGTCCAAGGAGGGAAGGCAGCTTACACCCGACCGCATTCAGTTAATTGCTAACATGTCAATACCCCAGACACAAAAGGAAGTGCGGGCTTTTATAGGCCTCACTTCATATTGTAGGCAGTGGATCCCTCAGTACGCATTTCTAGCAAAACCACTCATTCAGTTAACCACACAGGAGGCAGCCACATCGACTGTTCTCCCTTGGACTCAGGAACATACACAAGCTTTTGAAAGCCTAAAGGAAGCTTTATGTCAAGCACCTGTTTTAGCAACACCATGTTATAGCAAACATTTTACACTTTTTGTTACAGAACGTGAAGGTACTGCCTTGTCAGTACTCACTCAGGATCAAGCAGGATCACGCAAGCCATGTGCTTATTTTTCCAGTACATTAGATCCCGTAGCTCAGGCTTTGCCTGCATGCCTGAAATCAGTGGCGGCGACAGCTTTAGCAATCAGACAAAGCGATGCCATAGTATTAGGACATCCATTGACAGTACAAGTACCACATGCAGTAGAGGTTCTTGTGAACCGAACACAAACACAACACTTGACCATAGCAAGACTTACCGGTTATGAACTGACATTGTTTCAACCACACATAGAGATCCGACGGTGTAATACATTGAATCCTGCTACACTATTACCTGTAATTGGAACAGACCCACTAGCTCATGATTGTGTTGAAATCATTGAAATAAAGACGAAACCTAGACAAGACTTGACAGACGTTCCATTGTTAGATCCAGACCTGACGTTGTATGTAGACGGATCGTGCATGAGAACAAGTACAGGAGATTTAGTGGCCGCGTATGCAGTCACAACAGACACTGAAGTTATTGAGACAAATTGTATAGATACTTTGTCAGCCCAAGCAGCAGAACTTATTGCTCTAACACAAGCCTGTATTCAAGCCACAAATAAGAAAGTTAATGTATACACTGACTCACGTTATGCATTCGGAGTTGTACACGACTTCGGCGTACTGTGGCGAGAGAGAGGTTATTTAACCTCCCATGGTGCCCACATTCAGCACGGACCCCTCATTCATGCCTTGTTAGACGCAATACATCTACCCACTGCTATATCGATTATGAAATGTAAAGCACACACGAAGGTTACTGATATCATTTCTCAAGGCAATGATTTAGCTGACAGAACAGCTAAACAGACTGCTCAGAATCGCACATTAGACATGACAAAGCCAATAGTTCAGACACCAACACAGTGTATGACAATTAAGGATCCCGCACTTGACGTAATTGACATACAGACACATGCTACTGCAGAAGAATTAAAGAAATGGACTGAACTAGGAGGGATCCAGACAGATCAGGGATGGATGACGAAGGAGAAATCTGTATGGTTTCTTCCTGACTCTATGGTCCAAGCCATTATAGCTACAATTCACAGCCCGGCGCATTTAGGAGAAAAAGCTATGCTAGATAGCATTCAACACATTTGGTTCAATAAACATTTACGAGCAGCAGCTAAACAAAAGGTCCGTACCTGTATGATATGTTGTCAGTTCAACCCGGGAAAAAGTGTTCCCGTAGAACAGGGTGGATTCCAGACTCCTGATCATCCTTTTGAAGTGCTCCAAATGGATTATATCCAGATGGAACGATGTCGAGGATTCAAATATGTTCTTGTAGTTGTCTGCGCTCTCTCCCGATGGACTGAGGCGTACCCAGTATCAGATTACACGGCCCCGACTACTGCCAAACAGTTAGTTCGAGAATTCTTCCCACGGTACGGGCTACCACGTGTTGTATATTCAGATAACGGCCAGCCTTTCTCATCCGAATTAATGAAACATGTCTCACTTTTGTTGGGATATCAGTGGAAATTCCACTGTGTCCGACACCCCGAGGCAGCAGGTCTCGTGGAACGACATAATCAAATTTTGAAAATCAGATTGTCTAAAATATGTAAGGAGAAAGGTGTTGACTGGATAGTAGCCTTACCAGTTGCACTATTTTACATAAGAATGGTAGCACACTCTCGAACAGGGCTATCCCCGTATGAGGTGATCTTCGGAAGGCCACCGAATATGTGGGGGACGCCTATACCACGTAAAATAACTGATGTTAATTGTAATATGCTGACAGATTACCTGGCTTCCTTGATGTCTGCACTACAATCTTGTCGTTCACAGGTAGCTGCAGCTTTTCCTGACAACACTGAGGTGAAACCCCATGACGTTGCTCCGGGGGATCTGGTGTTTGTGAGGAATTTCGATCGGAAAACCCAATTGGAGCCCAGGTGGAAAACACCGAAGCTAGTCCTGCTGACCACAAGAACAGCCGTGAAAGTGGAGGGCCGCAAAGGATGGATACATTCCAGCCACGTTAAGAAATTTCATGGACTATCCTCGGATATAGACACTGTGCCCTGCACTCCCTCACAGACTGATTCAAAACTTCCCTTTGTTGAAAGGAATGACTCTCAGAACTATAAATTAAAACTTAGGCCCAAACAGTCGAGCAATTTGATTGTTTAAGTCCTCTCCAAGGTGAAGCGGTTGAATTGTCTCTGACATGTATCCCTTGGACCTGAGTAGAGAAAATACCAGAGAAATGTTGAAACGACAGGCGTATTGTAAATCACTGCGTAGCTACTGTGTGAGGACATTATTAATTCTGTTTTTATTGAGTGTTTTAATTAGGCCTGGGCGGTAAATTCCGTTCCGCTCGCGGAATTTGCGGAATTTGCGTAATTTCGCGTTCCGCGGAGGACGCGAAATTGCCCAAAATTCTGCTTTCCGCGACTTCGCGAAATTTTTTGCTTGTTCGCGTTCTCAAGATGCATGTTCGCGAGATATTTCTCCCCGAGCACGCAAACAGCGATTGTGAACAGGAAAAAGCATCGCGAACAAGCAATTCCGCGTGTTCGCGGAATTTCTGCGTGTTCGCGGAGATTTTTACCGTTTCGCGGAGATTTGCGTAACGCGATTACGCAAATTCCGCCCACCCCTAGTTTTAATAATCATTACGAGTGTGATTTTGCACATATATCATCCTATTTCTAGACATGTTTATAATATTACTGCTGAACATTCTTTTAGTGACCTACCGCCACATGAATTATCTTATAGACTTGCGCTGCGCAATAACACCTTCATTAGTATGTTACATCATTCCCATCAGACTAGTAATGCCACCAATTGTTGGGTGTGTGGCCGACTCCCTCCCTATCAGAATAACAAAGGAGTTCTGCCTTTCTTTCCACATCCGTTCACACACAATGGCTCCTGTGGAGCATGGTTTAGTTTACTAAATTCCATAGACCCAGACACAGCAGTTTATCAACAACATTGGATATGGGGAAATCTGAATCTAGTTTTATTCAAAGTCTGTCACCCTAATAAGGAGGGTCACCCCAGTAGAACAGGAACTGATTTAGAAAATGAAGTGTATAAATTAGGTAATTTTACGCCTAATCTCATGATTTTGAACGTCAAATCCGAAGTTGAATTAATTCTGCCCACTATGTCAGTATTTCCAGTTAAGGGTGAATTATGTGTGAGAAAAGTTGGTTCCATACACATGGGCCATAGCAAATGCGTTACTACAGTAGAATATAGTGATCAAGGGAAATCTTCATTTAGAACTTCTCGCCATTCTTACTTTATATGTGGTCAGACGGCATATATGCGTCTGCCTCTAGATTGGGATGGTACCTGTTACATAGCATTCCTTTTGCCACCTGTTTTCCTAGCTCCCCCTGATTATTATCGAAATGTTCATTTAGTACACAAAAGAGAGCGTAGAGATCTCCCAGTTGTCGATTATACTGAGACGGCATGGGACAAGTATGTAGATTTCAATAAAGGTATCTTTCCCTATATAGGTACAATATCAAATAGTAAGCTGATACGCAGACTCACCAAGACTCTTGAAGCTGTAGTAAACGAGACTATAGCCGCCCTAGGCAATCTGACAGAGGAACAATCAGTGATGAGAATTGTTGTTCTCCAGAATCGTCTTGTCCTTGACGTCATCCTGGCCGATAGGGGCGGAGCTTGCAGGGTCATCGGATCCAGCTGCTGCATATTCATACCAGAAAATTCGCCATCTGTATATAAAGCTATAACACGCCTTCATAAGATTGTAAGCCAGATACACGAGAATCCAGGCACTTGGACGTGGTCCGGGTGGTTTTGGAGTGTGATATCAGCCTGGGGATGGAGAGTTCTATCCTTCCTAGGTATTGGCCTTCTTATGCTCTTCAGTTGTTGTTTATGCCTGCAATGTGGACCAGCGATTTGTGGTCTGTGTGCCACATCATGCATTCCATATCAAAGTTCTCGTTCAAAATGCCGGAAAAAGAAGGAAGAAGAAATGATGCTCCATGAGCAAATCGATGGAATAATGAAGATTGATATCTCTTGAAGGGCAAGTAGGGGACAAGGAGGGAATGTGGAAATGTGGATTTTCCTGATCAGTTATGTCCCCTATCTTGGACCCCAACGATTCTATGTGCATGTCACAAGTACATGTATGTTCCCTCCAGTTCCAGTTTCCAAGACGCAAACATATGTGTGTCTACCGTCGACATGTTCTCTGTCAGATCCGCCATCAATGGGCTGGATATTCAATTCCTAAGTATGAAAAGCCACCGACTTTATATGGCTAAGGTACTCCATTTTTACAGTTCAGGCAAGTAGGCCCGATTCTTTCCTCAAAGCCTTTCCCTGCTCTCTGTCTCTGACAGTTTCAGCTTGAGCTCGCATCTGTATCCATGAACTTTGTCCTACTCCCTGTGCAGCTAACGGTGCCTGCCTTGGCCAGTTTTCGCCTGCCTGCCAAGAAGCTGTATTTCACCTTCGAATTATCTATTTTGCTCTTCAGCCGATGCATTCCTGTCTAGTGATTTAGGTAAACATTTCCTTTAGCTCACAGGCAAAGGACTCAGCCTTTCCGTTCTCCTGCAAGTGATTCATAGCCCTGTTGCCATGGAAAGTTTTCTGCCCCTCGCTTCTCATATAGACACTTAGACGCTTGTACACGCACATACAGTTAGTATAGAATAGATTCTGTCCGAGAGTCCTTCCTTGTGGATAACATAGTTCTCTAAACATAGGATGTTAGATATGATTTGGGATTAGGTTGACATGACCCCCTAGACTTCTCGTCTCCACATGTAGAGCTAAATGTCAAGTCCCCTTCACCCCCTAGTTGCACGTCAATCACACGTCATGCTGCTGCGCACGCATCCATGTTAAGTATTATCGTATAGATCCACCTATGTAAGATAATGAGAGCCAATCACGTTTCTTTTTGCTCCTTATTACGCCTAGTTTCAATTACGTATCACTATGTTAATTTATCTTATCAATTGTTACGCCTTTCTGCACTTGTTTCATTGTAAATGTATGACCTATAAAAGTTACTTCTTGTCAATAAAGTATTGTACTTCACTTCCTGAACCCTCGTGGTGACGGAACCTGAAGGCCGCGACTCGAGTCGGCCATTTTGGATGGAATAAAGCCCATTTAGAAACCTCTTATACCACGGATTCTGCCTCTTGTTATTCTGAGCTATTTTACTTTATTTTAAAGATTCCGTATGAAATTCAGTTTCGGTAAAAAGAATATTTACCACATAATGGCGCCCGAACAGGGACACTTTCTCATCTCACGCGCCGGCGGTGCGTTGCAGGCCCGGTCTCCTGCCACAGCTGGACGGACCATAAACGCGTACCAGCAGGATTTCCTGTAAGCTCCCTCCGGTCAAGCGGGGGCGACTGAGGCTGCGATCAACCCAGACGAGGCGGTGAGAAGTGCGAAGTATCCCGACCAGAGCCTAGCTGAGAGAGCAAGATCCGAGGTATACAGAAGCCCACCAGGTTTTTCGAAATCCCGATGTCCAGAGGGTCCGCTATCCGCAGTCATCGAGTCCTGTCCATTCTCTGAGGCCTTCCGTTTCAAGGAGCTACTCGGTGAGTACCATCGCCGAGGAGGCGTGTTGACGCGCACATAGGTTGTGCCGGTCAAGACGGATTTGGGTACACAAATCCGGTCTGCACTGTTTAGCAGTGTATATGTACTGTTTAGCAGTATATCAAGTATTCCGAAGTATTTAGTTATTGTCAAAAATTCAGCGTGGTGATTAGTTAGGCAGACTGTCATCATTGTCGGTTATTGTTAAAATGTTTAATGTTCAATGTTTAAAGTGTTCAAATGTCTTGCATATTGTGGTATGAATGATTGTTCTTTGTTCACTGTTCATTATTGTGTTTTTCGTATTAAGTGAATTCAAGAGTAAGTATCAGATCAGTTGTCAATATGCCGCTCTTCTCGAAGTTAAGACAGATTACTACCAGAAAAGGGGTGCTTGAAGAAGCAGTTCCTATTCCTCCTAGGGACACTCCAGGGCATTTTATGTACCACAAGCATGGCTTAGATGCCATATTGTTTCTTGATCTATGGGTAGATTATACCAAGGGATTGCCGGAAAGTCAAAGGTGGCCCGCAGCGGGAACCTGGGATGCAGAGTGCATCATGAAAGTGGAGGAAGAGTTATGGAAAAGAAAGGTCAGACAGTCACAGAAAGACGCTGTTGAGTTATGGCGTAAAGAATCTCATAGACGTACAGAAAAAGCACGTAGACAAGAAGAGAGGAGTAAAGAAAGTTCAAATAAAGTTCAAGAAAATCTATTAATTGAGGAAGGTATCCGAGTGAAGTCAGAACAAGTAAATAGACAAAGAAATGCTCTTATGAATGGTATGTATCCCCTTCTAGCCGAAGGACTACCAAAGGCTGTTCCAGGGATGCCAAAAGACTTGCCACCCCCGTTATTTCCAATTAAGGTACATCAAAAAGGGCATCCCAGAACCGCAGAGGATGTTTTTCTTTCCTCATATCTAGACGACACAGCTCCCGAGTATACTAACGCCACACTACATAGACCGTCTGGCGGAGGGGTTCAACGTCAGGATCAGGTATCCGACCACGTGCAACAGCAAGTCCCGATACAAGCTTCGGCAAGCACATCTGTCCCCGCAGTCGATTCTACAGTGGTATCGACACCCATAGTTGCTGTGTCACGTTCAACGAACCCATTCACACCCGATGCCCCAGATGGGGCCACGGGAGGTGCTAGCAATACCTTTACACCACCCAGAATAAATAAACTTGTCTTTCAAGAATCAGCGCATTCACGTACACCTAAATTCGTAAGTGAACGTACGCTTAAGGAACTCCTTGTAAATTATAGATATGACCCGGTGGTTGGTAAAGAGGACGAAATGGTCCTGGCATCATTACGCATCAGGCGAGCCGCAGAGTATTTAGCAAGGTTACCAGGAATGACTACGCATCTAGATAACATATACCATTTTGTTCAAACAGGACGAGATCCAGGATGTATTAGCAGAGCTATGGAATTCCAGAAAGTAGAGATACAGGGGGAACTGTTACGTTTCCTCATAAACTGTGTGATCAGAAATCAAGACCGTCCGGGGGTAGACCCGAATGCAAGGCTTATTCTTACAAGATGGAGCCAGAATATATCAGAAGGGAGACACGATAAGCAAAATTGTATAATAGCCATGTGCCGAAAAATCCGTAGAGAAATAGAGCGTATTCATGAAGAAAGATTGGGAACAGACGAGTTCGAGCAAGATGAAGTGTCCGAATCAGGGAATTCCGCAAGACAGTCAGAGACCATAGCCTATGTAGGCAGAGGAAGATCCTGTGATAATGCTAGATGTTTTTCTGATCCCATACACTCTGTATGCCCAAATAATAGCAGAACGTATCCGACGCCTGTAATAAATCTGAAGTCTCCTGAACATTTGTTTCAAGCCGCAGATAAAATACTGCGAGAACGAAGGGGTTACCACCTCCTCGATTCCATGGATGAGCAAGAATTAGCCAGATCAGCTGTTCACTGGATTGACAGTCCTGAAAAATACGGTGATGAGACCGTAGCACACACGTTTTTTAATCTCAGTGCAGATGAACAACGTTTAGCTGGAATCTATATGATTCAGCAACTCCTTATATTATATAAGAGCCAACATGCTGACCCTGGTCCTTTACCTGATATATTAACGGAACTACTCACGAACAGATGGAGAGGTTCTAGTAACAAGCTAATTAAAGAGATATTAGTGTCACGTAAACAGTATGTCCTTTTTGTAAATCCGGATTCTCTCTCGCTGCCCCACAGAGAAAGAACGCCGTACTATATGGATAGACAAAATCCTTTACGAGAAGTGCACCCAATAAAAGGCGAAGACAATGAGTTTCACCGTGTATTTGTTTACACACCCATATCAAAAATGGAATTATTAGAAATGAAGAAAGTAGTACCTAGTCATGACAAAGACCCAGCGGGTTTCCACCGAGAAATTAAAGACATGTTACTAATGGGAGAGTACACCTTTCCTGATATTATGACGATATTAAAGGTGCTTTTGCCTGCTGGCATCTATGAAAAACTGAAAGAAAAAGAGTGGGAAGTGGGAGACCAAAAGATAGACTGGACAGCATTAGCAGAGGAAGAAAGGGCCCGAACTGCAGGTTCAGGGCTCGGGGATAAAGTTAAACTGTTACCAGGTTTACTAGTACAGGTACTGCCACGTCTATTAACTACAAAAAAGGAAGATTGGGGTGCAATCACAGCCTGCAAACAAAAGCAAGATGAAGACACAAGCGATTATTATGCTCGATTTGAAAAATGTTTTGGTATAAACAGTGGTATAAAAGCAAGTAGTGACTCATATCCACATTTATTTGTGACAAAATTAGTGGAAAATGCATTGCCTCCAGTGAAGAATAGAATATTGAAATTCGAGAGTACCTGGCAAAGTAACACTCCGTCACAAATGCTACAAATGTTACAGTATCATCACAATAGAATTAGGGATGAACAAGAACACGAGCATAGACGCATGAAGGATACAAAAATGAAAATGCTAGTTTCTCAGACAGTACCAGCAGAGGGTCACAAAAAGGGTGTGACACATTCTGGTGATTCTGCAGCTCCTGTAAAAGGAACCTGCAATTACTGTAAGCAACTAGGCCATTATGTACACGATTGTCCAGTCCTGAAACGTAATATAGCTACAGGTATTGCAAAAGAGAGACCACGATTAGTTAGACAAGATCAGAATGAACAAGGAGCTATGCAGCATGGACAGTCCATGCCAGTTCAGCAACAGTCCATGCCAGTTCAGCAACAGTCCATGCCAGCCTCACAGCAGCCCATACAGTTTGTGCCAGCTGCACCACCGTTGCCTGCTACTGTCACACAAACCACAACACGACAAATGTATCAGACTGCACAATATGAATATCCTGAGTATCAGCGTTACGCATGAACAAGCCTAGAGAGGGAAGTTGACTTACCGCTCATCGAGATTCCTGTAGATCAAGAAGGACCGTATGTACATAGTGAATTGTTAGGTCAAGATAGAAAATTCTTACTCGATACAGGGGCAAGTCGAACAACTATAAAACGTAGTGAAGTTCCAGGGGCACCCCTCTCAGGCTCTCAAAATGTTTCCCTTGGTTTTTCAGGAAAACCTATTGTTAATGAAGTATCACAGCCTCTCCCACTTACGATAGGACCTTTGACACGAACTACAGATTTATTGCTTACTAAATCATGCCCAGAAAATCTGTTAGGAATTAAAACTCTGAAAGCACTAGGAGCCATAATATGTTGTTCTCCGGAAGGAGTAAGGTTGTTTCTACGTGATTTTAAAGGTCACTATGTGTCTAGGGACATGGATCCCCGACTACAGACTTTACCAGTACATCTATGGGCACAAGGCCCTACGGATGTTGGCTGCATGAACATTACACCATACCGAGTCACATTGAAAGCAGGAGTGGTACTACCACGAATGCGACAATACAAGTTACCGCATGATGCTGTAGTGGCTTTGCTGAAAATCATTGATGAGCTAATTGCCCAGGGAGTAGTTGTAGAAACAGACTCCAATGTATGTAATTCACCGATAATTCCGATTCTTAAACGAACTGATCCTACTGCCCCACCAGTATACCGATTGGTTATTGATTTGCGTGAACTAAACAAGTGCATTGTACCACAATTTCCTGTGGTCCCTGATATATCATCATTATTGACAGCAATTGATTCCGAAGCAACATTCTTTACTGTAATTGATCTCAAGAATGCCTTTTTCAGCGTCCCAATAGATCCGGAAAGCCAATATTTGTTCGGATTCAGTTTAAATGGGCGCAGCTTTAAATTCTCACGCGCTCCCCAAGGATTCACAGAAAGCCCCAGCATCTACAGCCAAGCACTGAAACGAGAACTTGACAGTATCCACATGCCAGTCAATACTGCACTGCTTCAATATGTCGATGATCTGCTGATCACCGCGAGAAGCGAACCTGAATGTGAAAAGGCTTCTCTGACAGTTTTACATTTTCTAGCCGACAAGGGGCACAAGGTGTCTCCTTCTAAGCTGCAATTCTGTGTCCAGCGAGTTATTTATCTTGGTCACTCGCTGTCCAAGGAGGGAAGGCAGCTTACACCCGACCGCATTCAGTTAATTGCTAACATGTCAATACCCCAGACACAAAAGGAAGTGCGGGCTTTTATAGGCCTCACTTCATATTGTAGGCAGTGGATCCCTCAGTACGCATTTCTAGCAAAACCACTCATTCAGTTAACCACACAGGAGGCAGCCACATCGACTGTTCTCCCTTGGACTCAGGAACATACACAAGCTTTTGAAAGCCTAAAGGAAGCTTTATGTCAAGCACCTGTTTTAGCAACACCATGTTATAGCAAACATTTTACACTTTTTGTTACAGAACGTGAAGGTACTGCCTTGTCAGTACTCACTCAGGATCAAGCAGGATCACGCAAGCCATGTGCTTATTTTTCCAGTACATTAGATCCCGTAGCTCAGGCTTTGCCTGCATGCCTGAAATCAGTGGCGGCGACAGCTTTAGCAATCAGACAAAGCGATGCCATAGTATTAGGACATCCATTGACAGTACAAGTACCACATGCAGTAGAGGTTCTTGTGAACCGAACACAAACACAACACTTGACCATAGCAAGACTTACCGGTTATGAACTGACATTGTTTCAACCACACATAGAGATCCGACGGTGTAATACATTGAATCCTGCTACACTATTACCTGTAATTGGAACAGACCCACTAGCTCATGATTGTGTTGAAATCATTGAAATAAAGACGAAACCTAGACAAGACTTGACAGACGTTCCATTGTTAGATCCAGACCTGACGTTGTATGTAGACGGATCGTGCATGAGAACAAGTACAGGAGATTTAGTGGCCGCGTATGCAGTCACAACAGACACTGAAGTTATTGAGACAAATTGTATAGATACTTTGTCAGCCCAAGCAGCAGAACTTATTGCTCTAACACAAGCCTGTATTCAAGCCACAAATAAGAAAGTTAATGTATACACTGACTCACGTTATGCATTCGGAGTTGTACACGACTTCGGCGTACTGTGGCGAGAGAGAGGTTATTTAACCTCCCATGGTGCCCACATTCAGCACGGACCCCTCATTCATGCCTTGTTAGACGCAATACATCTACCCACTGCTATATCGATTATGAAATGTAAAGCACACACGAAGGTTACTGATATCATTTCTCAAGGCAATGATTTAGCTGACAGAACAGCTAAACAGACTGCTCAGAATCGCACATTAGACATGACAAAGCCAATAGTTCAGACACCAACACAGTGTATGACAATTAAGGATCCCGCACTTGACGTAATTGACATACAGACACATGCTACTGCAGAAGAATTAAAGAAATGGACTGAACTAGGAGGGATCCAGACAGATCAGGGATGGATGACGAAGGAGAAATCTGTATGGTTTCTTCCTGACTCTATGGTCCAAGCCATTATAGCTACAATTCACAGCCCGGCGCATTTAGGAGAAAAAGCTATGCTAGATAGCATTCAACACATTTGGTTCAATAAACATTTACGAGCAGCAGCTAAACAAAAGGTCCGTACCTGTATGATATGTTGTCAGTTCAACCCGGGAAAAAGTGTTCCCGTAGAACAGGGTGGATTCCAGACTCCTGATCATCCTTTTGAAGTGCTCCAAATGGATTATATCCAGATGGAACGATGTCGAGGATTCAAATATGTTCTTGTAGTTGTCTGCGCTCTCTCCCGATGGACTGAGGCGTACCCAGTATCAGATTACACGGCCCCGACTACTGCCAAACAGTTAGTTCGAGAATTCTTCCCACGGTACGGGCTACCACGTGTTGTATATTCAGATAACGGCCAGCCTTTCTCATCCGAATTAATGAAACATGTCTCACTTTTGTTGGGATATCAGTGGAAATTCCACTGTGTCCGACACCCCGAGGCAGCAGGTCTCGTGGAACGACATAATCAAATTTTGAAAATCAGATTGTCTAAAATATGTAAGGAGAAAGGTGTTGACTGGATAGTAGCCTTACCAGTTGCACTATTTTACATAAGAATGGTAGCACACTCTCGAACAGGGCTATCCCCGTATGAGGTGATCTTCGGAAGGCCACCGAATATGTGGGGGACGCCTATACCACGTAAAATAACTGATGTTAATTGTAATATGCTGACAGATTACCTGGCTTCCTTGATGTCTGCACTACAATCTTGTCGTTCACAGGTAGCTGCAGCTTTTCCTGACAACACTGAGGTGAAACCCCATGACGTTGCTCCGGGGGATCTGGTGTTTGTGAGGAATTTCGATCGGAAAACCCAATTGGAGCCCAGGTGGAAAACACCGAAGCTAGTCCTGCTGACCACAAGAACAGCCGTGAAAGTGGAGGGCCGCAAAGGATGGATACATTCCAGCCACGTTAAGAAATTTCATGGACTATCCTCGGATATAGACACTGTGCCCTGCACTCCCTCACAGACTGATTCAAAACTTCCCTTTGTTGAAAGGAATGACTCTCAGAACTATAAATTAAAACTTAGGCCCAAACAGTCGAGCAATTTGATTGTTTAAGTCCTCTCCAAGGTGAAGCGGTTGAATTGTCTCTGACATGTATCCCTTGGACCTGAGTAGAGAAAATACCAGAGAAATGTTGAAACGACAGGCGTATTGTAAATCACTGCGTAGCTACTGTGTGAGGACATTATTAATTCTGTTTTTATTGAGTGTTTTAATAATCATTACGAGTGTGATTTTGCACATATATCATCCTATTTCTAGACATGTTTATAATATTACTGCTGAACATTCTTTTAGTGACCTACCGCCACATGAATTATCTTATAGACTTGCGCTGCGCAATAACACCTTCATTAGTATGTTACATCATTCCCATCAGACTAGTAATGCCACCAATTGTTGGGTGTGTGGCCGACTCCCTCCCTATCAGAATAACAAAGGAGTTCTGCCTTTCTTTCCACATCCGTTCACACACAATGGCTCCTGTGGAGCATGGTTTAGTTTACTAAATTCCATAGACCCAGACACAGCAGTTTATCAACAACATTGGATATGGGGAAATCTGAATCTAGTTTTATTCAAAGTCTGTCACCCTAATAAGGAGGGTCACCCCAGTAGAACAGGAACTGATTTAGAAAATGAAGTGTATAAATTAGGTAATTTTACGCCTAATCTCATGATTTTGAACGTCAAATCCGAAGTTGAATTAATTCTGCCCACTATGTCAGTATTTCCAGTTAAGGGTGAATTATGTGTGAGAAAAGTTGGTTCCATACACATGGGCCATAGCAAATGCGTTACTACAGTAGAATATAGTGATCAAGGGAAATCTTCATTTAGAACTTCTCGCCATTCTTACTTTATATGTGGTCAGACGGCATATATGCGTCTGCCTCTAGATTGGGATGGTACCTGTTACATAGCATTCCTTTTGCCACCTGTTTTCCTAGCTCCCCCTGATTATTATCGAAATGTTCATTTAGTACACAAAAGAGAGCGTAGAGATCTCCCAGTTGTCGATTATACTGAGACGGCATGGGACAAGTATGTAGATTTCAATAAAGGTATCTTTCCCTATATAGGTACAATATCAAATAGTAAGCTGATACGCAGACTCACCAAGACTCTTGAAGCTGTAGTAAACGAGACTATAGCCGCCCTAGGCAATCTGACAGAGGAACAATCAGTGATGAGAATTGTTGTTCTCCAGAATCGTCTTGTCCTTGACGTCATCCTGGCCGATAGGGGCGGAGCTTGCAGGGTCATCGGATCCAGCTGCTGCATATTCATACCAGAAAATTCGCCATCTGTATATAAAGCTATAACACGCCTTCATAAGATTGTAAGCCAGATACACGAGAATCCAGGCACTTGGACGTGGTCCGGGTGGTTTTGGAGTGTGATATCAGCCTGGGGATGGAGAGTTCTATCCTTCCTAGGTATTGGCCTTCTTATGCTCTTCAGTTGTTGTTTATGCCTGCAATGTGGACCAGCGATTTGTGGTCTGTGTGCCACATCATGCATTCCATATCAAAGTTCTCGTTCAAAATGCCGGAAAAAGAAGGAAGAAGAAATGATGCTCCATGAGCAAATCGATGGAATAATGAAGATTGATATCTCTTGAAGGGCAAGTAGGGGACAAGGAGGGAATGTGGAAATGTGGATTTTCCTGATCAGTTATGTCCCCTATCTTGGACCCCAACGATTCTATGTGCATGTCACAAGTACATGTATGTTCCCTCCAGTTCCAGTTTCCAAGACGCAAACATATGTGTGTCTACCGTCGACATGTTCTCTGTCAGATCCGCCATCAATGGGCTGGATATTCAATTCCTAAGTATGAAAAGCCACCGACTTTATATGGCTAAGGTACTCCATTTTTACAGTTCAGGCAAGTAGGCCCGATTCTTTCCTCAAAGCCTTTCCCTGCTCTCTGTCTCTGACAGTTTCAGCTTGAGCTCGCATCTGTATCCATGAACTTTGTCCTACTCCCTGTGCAGCTAACGGTGCCTGCCTTGGCCAGTTTTCGCCTGCCTGCCAAGAAGCTGTATTTCACCTTCGAATTATCTATTTTGCTCTTCAGCCGATGCATTCCTGTCTAGTGATTTAGGTAAACATTTCCTTTAGCTCACAGGCAAAGGACTCAGCCTTTCCGTTCTCCTGCAAGTGATTCATAGCCCTGTTGCCATGGAAAGTTTTCTGCCCCTCGCTTCTCATATAGACACTTAGACGCTTGTACACGCACATACAGTTAGTATAGAATAGATTCTGTCCGAGAGTCCTTCCTTGTGGATAACATAGTTCTCTAAACATAGGATGTTAGATATGATTTGGGATTAGGTTGACATGACCCCCTAGACTTCTCGTCTCCACATGTAGAGCTAAATGTCAAGTCCCCTTCACCCCCTAGTTGCACGTCAATCACACGTCATGCTGCTGCGCACGCATCCATGTTAAGTATTATCGTATAGATCCACCTATGTAAGATAATGAGAGCCAATCACGTTTCTTTTTGCTCCTTATTACGCCTAGTTTCAATTACGTATCACTATGTTAATTTATCTTATCAATTGTTACGCCTTTCTGCACTTGTTTCATTGTAAATGTATGACCTATAAAAGTTACTTCTTGTCAATAAAGTATTGTACTTCACTTCCTGAACCCTCGTGGTGACGGAACCTGAAGGCCGCGACTCGAGTCGGCCATTTTGGATGGAATAAAGCCCATTTAGAAACCTCTTATACCACGGATTCTGCCTCTTGTTATTCTGAGCTATTTTACTTTATTTTAAAGATTCCGTATGAAATTCAGTTTCGGTAAAAAGAATATTTACCACAGTTCGCATGCTTTTACTTCGCGACTGTTTCTAATTTTCAATAAGAATACATTTTTTATTAACAATTATGTTCCCATTACTCTAAAACGATAAATATTTTTTTTTATTATTAATTTTTTCTCTAAAATGTATCATTCCCCTGGAGCGGGATGCAAGCAAATAAGGGGTTTTGGGTGGGGAAGTAAACTAAAACACTAATAAACTACACTACCCTACACTAATGAAACACCACTACACTACCCTAAACCCTAAATCACTACACCCTTTACTAACATACACTTTCCCCTACTCCGCTACATACACTCCTTCACTACCCATCACAACCCCCGACACTACACAAAACACTTAAATAGTAAACTACACTACACTAACACTAAAACACTACCCTAAACCCTAATACTCTACCCCCTGCACGACCCTGCCCCTAGCCCCAGTCCTCTCACTACTCCCAAACACTACCCCACACAACCCCCTACTTCCCTGAACCCTAAAACCATACACTACCCCCACAACACTACCCTTAACCCTAAAACACTACCCCAGCACGACCCTTCCTCTATCCCTACACTAACACATGTACACAACACACAACTCTACACAACACTAACACAAGTACGACCCTACACAGCCCCACTTACCTCTTTCCATGCGTGGTTCCCTTCTTCTCTCCCTTCCGGCTTCCTCCGTCGTTGCCACTCAGGATATAAAACTGTTTGAGCAAATGGCCGCCGTGACGAGCTCCAAGAGCGGCGCCTGCCCCCTACGCATGCAGCGTTAGTACGCATGCAATGTAACAGCATGCGTACTAAAGGCAGTGCGTTGCTACATCGCATGCGTAGTAATGCTTGCGAAGTAATGGCATGCGCACAAACAGCCGCGCACTAATAGCTGTTTACCGTCCCAGTGCCTCTGCACCTGCTGCACTATTGAAATCATGACGCTAAGCGCTTGCTGGATAACTGCACTTGTGACTGCCTGTTTAGTTGTAAAATATAGCATATTTGGTGGAGTTGTGATAACTTTTGGGCCAGTGCCACTGTACCTGCTGCACCATTAAAAATAATGACTCTGTTGCCTGCAAGACAAGTGCACTTATGACTGCCTGTTTAGTAGTAAAATATAGAAATATTTGGTGGTAAGAGGAATTCTGACAACTTTTGGCCCAGATGCCACTGCACCTGCTGCACCATTCAAATCAAGCCCCTTTTAACTGCAATTGTGACTGCCTGTATAGTAGTAAAATATAGCAATATTATGTGTGTAGAGGAGTTCTGACAACTTTTGGGCCCAGTGCTACAGCACCTGCTGCGCCATTCAAATCATGATTCATGACCCTGTCGTCTGCCAGGTAACTGCACTTATGGCTGCCTGTTTAGTAGAAAAATATATCATTGCTCTTGTATATTAACTTTATTTTTAACACGCAATGTTTATTACAACAACTAGAATTTGATCGTAATGACCAAATACACTCATTTGACAAAATCATTCCGATAATGCCTACAAAGTGCAAAGTGCAAAGAAAGGTACTGAGGCATGTATAGGAAATTCTGCAATCGTTCTAAGGCTAAAGCATTTGTTTTACATAACTAAGTAATAAAAAGCAAACATTCCAGCATACTGTTAAAAGTTGTCTACTTTTCTGTGGGTATGTGGGTAGAGATCCTATCTTTACAGTGAATGATGTTTGAACAGTGAGAACAGCTTTAGTAGAAGTGTCACAAATGCGTAAATGTGTGCAGCCACGGGACGTAAAAAAAAAAGTTCCACAAAAAAGCATAGGAACACAGTAATTTGACATTGCAAACTGATAAGAGCCCCCTTTTAAGATATATTAAATACAAGAGATTTCACAAGCACAGTGCAAGCGATGTGCAGGCGAAACCTAAAAACGGACTTGCCATTCTGCCACCCTTCACATCACTCCCAGCACTGCGATCCCCCTTCTTCCAAATATTAATGAACAGTAGCCTACTGACATTCACTCCTATCACTATCCGCACTCCCCCACCAAAATGGAAAACAACCTAGGGGGATATTCTCAAGAACGTGTGAAATCTACCGCAAAAGTTGGTTAACACAACTCTTCACATCGCAGTCTATAGCGGAAAAATAACACCGTGGTAACGTGGTATTCCCAACACGGCAGTACCATGCGATAGGCCCATGGTAACGCATCAAATGTCCGCGATACAGTCAACGCGATGCCACAAAAATGCAAAACAGGAACACAACAAAGTCGCGATTAGGCCAATCACGATATAAAACCCAGTGATAACCAGCCACAGGCCTGCAAATCCCACGCGTCATGCGGGAAAATATACTATAAAAGCAACGCGGAAAAAATGGAGAAAAACAGCAACTGCAGAGCACCATGGATGCCCCCAGACCCAGTGCAGAGGCCAACGCGATCCCCACATGCCTCACAGACCACCAGCAAGGAACAACGGGGCCGGTGAGAACCAAGGAGAAGAGTGAGAGGAAGACCGGGTGCAGCCCGCAAGAAAAGTAGATCCGCGTCACGGAGCTGACAGTACACTACCATCAACTTACACACAATTAGACCAATGTGAATGCAGTTGGAGTGTCGAGGAGGGCAAGGGAGGAGGCCACGAGGCGCTGGCATGATGTGAAAATCCAAACCAAGCACAAACCTGCTATCAACAGGAAGGCAGCAATGTTGACAGGAGGTGGGAGTCCTGCGCCACAAGAGAAGCAGGAGGAAACGGGGGCCACAGTCATCAGTGTGGAGACGCTGCAAGGTGGTGGGAGTCCGGACACAGCACGAGAGGACCTGACACAACATCAACAGGGTGATTAACGACCAGGGACTGGTGGGACGGGGGAGATAGGCACAATGGCACACATGCAAAATCATGTGTAGCACACTTCACACCCACAATGACCCTGGATCTTGTCCCTCATCCCCGTGGCACACTGCAGCATGCACACATAGCAATAACAGCACATCCACATTGACGACAATGTGGCACAAAGTGCAACACCCGCACTGCAGAACAGAGGACACAACTGGCTGCACTTATGCGCTGAAACGGCCAACCACATCTAACAGAGCAGGAAACTGTGAGAAGAAAATGTACGCGTACAACCTCACATCCGTCATGTAGTCCAAATGTCCACTGTCCCACATCAAAATCCAGCACCTCCCAAACAGTCACAATGTACCTAGTCATACTGAGGTTCCGTGAGAATCGTAATGAAATTTTTTTGGGTTGTTCGAATATGGACGAGTTTGGTATCTCCGAACCGCAAATGACGAGTTTAGTGGGTGTACGCGTTTTCGCTACGCTACTATGTACGGTTCGTCTCATTCCTGGGTGTGTCCATCTGAACCCTTGGGTTCCATTTTAGATACGGCATCCATTTTGTCTCTTGCCCTCAAGTAGTCAGCGAACGGACACTGTCCGCTTCGTGACCCTGGGATTCCCAGGGTTTCGCGGAGGACACGTGTTCCTTTGAAGGTGTCTTTATGATGAGGGGGATGACACTGCAAGGGCAGATGGCTCCGCTTGAGGCTCATCTTGCCGTGCTAGTCTATTGTTTCAGTCGTGCATGCATTAGGCACGAGTCCTTTGATCCTGCAATCAAGTTTCCGATATTGCTCTCTACACTCTTTTCCAATCTGTTGTGCATCCTTGTTTTTCTTTTGCACCTGTTTCTGTCCCTTCTCCTAATTTGTTTACAGTCAGAATGGAATGTGCTTAATGTGGGGATAATGTGCTTTTACAGTTGGGAACCGGCAATGCTGTTGTAATTATGTTCCGGGCTTCTGAAAACATGAATGCGACCCTTTTGAAGTTTACTGTGGGAACTGAGTTGTAACCTTTTGTTTGCCATGTTGTTCAATGACGAAAATGTGTATAAAAGGAGCGATCCACTTTTACAATTTGAAGCAGTCTCTCAGAACCTACACGTTGTGTACTTCTTGCGATTTCTGTATCCCTGCAGTAAATAAATACTGATCTTTGACGCCGCAGGAAGTGTCCCGTGTCTCTGTGTTTTGTACGCCGGAACAGGTAACCCACGAAGGTTTCAGGTGTTGTCCCCTGGCACCGCTGGGTCTTAGAATAGCCCAGTCCTTCAGTTGGCGCCCAACGTTGGGCGACATCAGCGGTACCGGTCCAAAGCCCGACGATCGTGAGGAACTTCGTGTGAAATCTCCGAGGGAAGGTGCACCCCGCTTCATCGATCCAGTTGTCGAAATAAGTGGTCCGAAGACTTTTCCCGCGAAGATTCCCGCCTCCTGACGGCTGCGACGGACTGATGCCCTGACTGTCGACCTGTTTTGGCGCCTGGCGTAGTCCTTTGTACGGCGAGACGATAGACGGGCCTTCCTGGTGACGCCATTGCTCTTTCAGTTAAGTATTTGTGGGTCGCTCCCAGAGTCCATGGTTTTGTAGTTCCTTTTTGGGACGGTTACTTTGAATTTTTTTGTAACTTGGTTAAACCTGGTTGCTTGCATGGTACCATTGCATTTGTGGTTCTTAGTTGTTGGTTCTTAGTTGTTGGGTTTTATTTGACAATTGCAATTGCCAAAAACCGAGGGTCTTGCATTTTTTTTGCGAGGACATCGTAATTCGATAGCCCTTGAAGTTTGTAAACTCGGTTAGTGTGCGCGATGCCTGGCCGTAGTACTTTGTTTGGTTTCCTTAAATGTTGCAGCACGGATTCCCGACTGGAGGATTCATGTCCGATACCTCCAGTTGGAACTCCAATTTATGAGCTCTATAGTCGCCACGGAGTAGGTCCTATCGTATATAATGAATATTGGATTCGTTACACTAAAAATGATGGTGTTCTTAGTTGGCCATCACATGGTAGTTTCGAAACTGCAATATTAGATAATCTTGAAACTAAATTGTTTAAAAAGAAGGCTAGGCCGGCCATGTTTGATTCCTTTCGGTTATGGCGTAAAGAGGCCAAGCAGAAAGAAATCAAACAGATTAAGAAAAAATAAGAGAGAAGGTGTTATTACGGTAATGCGAAATGCAGAACAGTATCAGCGAGACAAAGACGAGAAGGAGCAGGAAGTTTTTGCTAGACTGCATCATATGGCGGTGGATAAATGTTACCCGGTTTTACCGTCTAATTCTGATAAGACGGGAGAAGAAGCGGTAGAGGATCCATTATTGTCTTATCTATTGAAATCACCACCTCCCTATGCACCAGATACTGTGGGTCCTGTGATTCCTCCTGTTCCTCAACCTGTTGTTTTGGCGGCTGCTGGTCAGCCTGTCGTTCCTCCTGTTCTTCCGAATCCCCTTGTGCCGCAAATTGTCCATCCTCCTCTACCCGCTCTTCTTCCTACTGCTCCTTTGCCGGTACCTCATCAGCCTATTGTTACTACCACTCCTGCTATCCCGACTACTGGTACTGTTTCTACGTTTACTCCTAATGCTGTTGCTCCTGTACTTCCTTCTTCTTCCCCTTCTGTTTGTAGTCGTATATTTAATGCTGTCGCTAATCTCTATTCTCCACTTTTTGGACCAATACTCGGGTCCGATCTTTCTGATGTCTCTCAGAGGCGCAGTCAAATTCCTGATGGTAGAGAACGTGAGTCGTTAGTGAAAATGGCACGTAAATGGATTAGGCATCCTGCGAAGTACACTTCGCGTATAGTTTTCGAGACGTTTTCTCAGTTTAATGGGCCCACACAAAGATTTGTGTACGAGGAAATGTGTAAATCTTTGAGAGAAGAGTGGGATAATGATGCGGTAGACAATGTGCCGCCTGAGATCACTGAACTTCAGAATCAGTTTTCGAATGGTATGATTGTGGGTGCTAATGGCCGACGTGCTTTAGAGCGTCTGTTATCTTTTCGATCTACGGTACAACCTCGAGCATTGTTTAAGGACGAAACTGAGGAGCGGATGGCACAACCTGGTCAGTATCCTATGCGGGAAGTTCCCCCAGTATGGATGCCAGGTGATCCTGCTGCTAATCCTGCTGTTCTACCACACTTTCAGAGAGTTTGGATACACCTCCCGTGGAAGCGATCGGAAGTTTTGCAGGTAAAGCAAACTTTGCCTGACCCCCGCAAAAATCCTGCAGGTTATTATAAGGAGTTATCCCAATTAGTGGATGCTACTGTTATGAACCTTGCCGATATCGACATGTTGTTTGGTAACGTAGTACCTCAACCGATTTGGGCGAAAATCCGTCAAGAGAATCACGCAGCTGAGTTAGGCGGTGATTGGGCTGCCCTTGCGGCGGCTGACGGACGGCAAGTTGGTGGGCTAAACCTGAACAGATTATTGAAAATCTGCCCCAGAGGATAATTACACTTATGAAGACACTTATGCCAGCAATAAGAGTTAACTGGGACAAATTGTCTGCGTGCAAACAAAAGAAGGGCGAGAGTGTCTCCGATTTCTTTACGAGATTTGAGGAGGCATTCATCGATCACTGTGGTCAGGATATGAGCTCTGAGGGAGGTCAGCGATTGTTTGTTGATAAATATGTATCGAATTTGTTGCCTGAACTAAGCAACAAATTGAAGAATTCTGAAAGTTCGTGGGCCGTTTCTACCACTGCTCAAATATTAGCCACGGCCCAATACTACGAAAATAGAGAGAAAGAAGAAAGCGAACGCGCGGATAAGAAAACGAAGGATCTTAAAACTAAGGTCTTATTGCAGCAAGCGTATCCTCCGCGCTCGAATCAAAATGACTCGCAACAGCAAAATCGATTACACTCACAGTTTTCTAGATCGCAGTTGCGTACTGACTCCTCTACACCTCGATCTATGCTGGGGTATAATCAATGTGCATATTGTAGGGGTGAGGGCCATCTGAAGTTTAATTGTCCAGTTTTGCGTGACCGAAACAATGATGTTTCGGCTCGAGGAGGTCGTAGTGGTCCTCAACAAGCGTCACGTGGTAGAGGTCGCGGTGTTACTCAGAATCAGAATGAGCGTTTTGCCACTTCATCAGACTCGCAAAATTGCTTTGATCGGCGCGATTCATCGCCTGGTAGATCTGCACAGTATCATGTGGACGACTATTATGTCGAGCATGATGTTGATGCTGACGGTAATTACTAGGACAGCCATAGACAAAGAAAGGGAGTAGTATCAGTTCCGGTTGATCAGAGAGGGCCTTATGTCGCAGTTGCCACATTGGGCGTAGTTGAGCCTTTTCTGTTGGACACTGGTGCAGCGAAAAGTTCCATCATGCATTTGAAACTCCCTGGCGCGCCTTTGTCTGGCTTAATGAATGTTTCCGTTGGATTCTCTGGCGCCCCCGTTAGCAATCCAGTTTCTAGCCCTTTGCCCCTTACAATCGGGTCTCGTGAGTTAGAAGCTCCTTTGATTTTGACTACTGGTTGTGGTGAGAATCTTTTGGGCCTGGATTTGTTGAAGCGGTTATACGCGACTCTGTACTGTTCTCCTGCGGGAGTGGAGCTTACATTGGGTCAGAGAGTGATCTCTCCTATGTATTTGTCGACTGATAAGCTCCCACCGGAATTGAGTTCTCTTCCTGAGTCTTTGTGGACGACAGGTCCCAATGATGTGGGCCTGCTGGAAATACCACCTTATGTTGTTCAATTGAAATCCAACGTGCGACTGCCACGCATTCCCCAGTATCGTATCTCTCTTGATGGAGAACAAGCACTATTAGCGATCATTTACGATTTGATCGATAAAGATGTCATTGAGGAAACTCGGGGTAACGTGTGTAATAGTTCTGTGTTACCTATTTTGAAACGAACTGATCCATCCAAGCCTCCTGTGTATCGTTTTGTTATTGATTTAAGGGAGGTAAATAAAATTGTTATTCCACAGTTTCCCGTGGTGCCTGACATTACAGCTTTGCTGACTCTGATTCCAGCTTCTGCGTCATGGTTTTCGGTAATCGATCTGAAGAATGCTTTCTTTAGCATTCCGATTGCTGAGGAAAGCAGAGATCTATTCGGTTTCTCATTAGGTGGTCGCAGCTTCAGGTTTAAACGCGCACCTCAGGGCTACTGTGAGAGTCCATCGATCTACAGCCAAGCTCTTAAAAGTCAACTTGATGCGTTTGTGTTACCGGCTGGTGCGGCCTTGATTCAGTACGTTGATGATCTGTTGGTAGCTGCTGACACTGAACAGATTTGCAGAACTGCTACAGTATCACTGTTGCAGCATCTATGTGACTTACATCACAAAGTGTCACCTTCTAAACTACAATATTGTTGTCAAGAAGTAACCTATCTAGGTCACTTATTATCAAAGGAGGGAAGAAGGTTGACCCCAGAAAGAATTGCAGCGATCGCTCGAATGACTGTGCCAACAACTCAGAGAGATGTGCGTGCCTTTCTAGGTATCACGTCATACTGCAGACAGTGGATTCCGAACTTTTCACTGTTAGCGAAGCCATTGATAGCTCTCACGTGCAAGGATGTTTCGACTCCTTTGCCATGGACGGAAGAATGTCAGAAAAGTTTTTCTGAACTGCGTGATGCGTTGTGTTCGGCTCCTGTGTTAGGTACTCCTGATTACAGTAAACCATTTACACTATACGTTCACGAGAGAGAAGGTTGTGCGTTGAGTATTTTGACGCAACAATTTGGTGGTAAGCAGCGTCCATGTGCATATTTTTCCTCGACCTTAGACCCGGTAGCTAGAGCGTTGCCAAGTTGCTTGAGAACGACAGCGGCAGCTGCGGTGTCTATTCGACAATCCGCAGGTCTGGTCATGGATAATATGCTCACAGTGATGGTTCCGCATGCAGTTGACACTCTCCTGAATCGTACAAAAACTCAACATCTGACGAGTGCAAGGTTGTCCGGTTATGAGTTGACACTTTTGGCAAGTCATATACAGATCAAGCGTTGTAATGTGCTGAATCCGGCGACATTGTTGCCGACTAATATGGAATCAAATGATGTACCACCACATGATTGCTATTTACGAACTGAGGAAGAAACAAAGGGTCATGTAGACCTGAAAAACACTCCATTGATAGACCCCGATGGCACTTTGTATGTTGATGGTTCATGTTTTAAGTTACCGAATGGTGATGTGACGACCGCGTATGCTGTAGTGACGTTGAGTACGGTTGTGGAAACTGCGAGATTGAGTCAGAGTTCAGCGCAAGCGGCAGAGTTGATTGCATTGACAAGAGCCTGTAATTTATCTAAGGGAAAGCGAGTGAATGTGTTTACCGATAGTCAATATGTGTTTGGTGTTGCACATAGTTTTGGTCGATTGTGGAGAGAAAGAGGATTTATGACATCGCATGGTACGAAGATCCAACACGGACAGCTTGTGAACGATCTTTTGGATGCACTTACATTGCCTAAACAGGTGGCGATCATTAAATGTAGTGCACATCGAAAGGTTACGGATGATGTTGGTCGTGGTAATGCATTTGCGGATGAGATTGCTAAGGAAACGGCTAAGAATCTTGCAACCCTAATGCATGTTACGAGTTCAGTGAGGTGGCCGACGGAGACTGGTATGTGTGAAGACACTGTTGAGAGCGTGAAAGCAATTCAGAATGAGGCCACTGAAACTGAAAAGACCAAGTGGAAAGAAAGCATGGGAAAGTTAGACACGCATGGATGTTGGGTTGACTTGTCGGAATGTCAGAGGTGGATGTTGCCGGATGCATATGTGCTAGCCGTTGTGACTATGGCTCACGGCTTGTCACACATTAGCGCGAAAGGTATATGTAAGTTGTTGTCCCCTGTATGGAAGAATGATGGTATTGCTAAATGTGCTGAGAGTGGTTAAGAATTGTATGGTGTGTTTGATGCATAATCCTGGCAAGGGCACCCCCACTCCGGCCATTTTGCTCCTCCTGCCTGTCCCTTTGAGGTCATCCAACTGGACTTCATCCATATGGAGAGATGCAATAATCTGAAGTACGTTTTAGTTGTGGTTTGTGCGTTCTCCAGATGGATCGAGGCCTATCCTCTTAAGGATAATACTGCTCTGTCCACAGCGAAAGTCCCACTGAAGGAATACTTTCCTCGGTATGGAATGCCACGGATTGTGTGGTCAGATAACGGAAGCGAGTTTGTGGGAAGCGTGATGCAGAGTGTGTGTAAAGGCCTTGGAATTCGACAGAAATTCCATAGCGCCAATCATCCCCAGGCAGCGGATTTGGTTGAAGGGTACAATGGTACTTTGAAGCTGAAACTTGCGAAGATACAAGCTACGACTGGTTTGTCATGGCCTGATGCCTTGCCTCTGGCTCTCTTATCGACCAGGGCGACTGTGCACTCTCGAGTAGGGCTCAGCCCATATGAGATTGTGTTCGGCCGCCCTGCAAACATTTGGGGAGTCCCGAGGCCTAAGGCCTTTGATAGTCTTGAGTATCCAATGTTAATTGATTATCTTCATGATCTGACTGATAAACTGAGGTTAATTCATCAACAGGTCTTTGAAGTTTTACCGGCACAGACAAAGGGTCCTGGACATCGGCTTCAACCGGGTGACTGGGTTGTCACCCGCAATTTTGGCAGAAAACGCAACTTGGAGCCGAGATTTGTGGGTCCCTTCCAAGTATTGCTGGCTACAAGGACTGCAGTTCGGTTGGAAGGCAGAAAGAACTGGGTGCATGCCACCCATACCAAAAAGATTCCGATCCCTTCACCAGCAGGCAATTGGGTGAGATCTGGTATAGCGGCAACGGAAACCGAGACCCCTCTATGCTTTGTGCCGTTTAGTGATGCTCAACCTGTAGGAGACAATTCATTGCAGCCAGACACATCTGTTGAGTCGTCAGTTTTGGAGAACTCAAGGTCTGAATTGTCATCTGATCGACTGAACACTGTTTCACAAGTTGAACAATTATTTGAAGAGCAGACTCGACCTAGAAGAAGTCGATATTTTCTTCGTTCACATGACAAAGACTAATAAAATTTTTCCTATATTTTCCTTTACTGTTGCCACGAACATTAATAACAATTGCATCCTTTGCTGATTTTCGAGTTCCTTTCTATGTGTGCTTTTTACAGCTAAGAGATTTTTTTTATTAAGTTGGGTGTTTGTTTAAGAAAACCTATCATCCGGGTTAACCGTAGGGCCGTGCGGGTACTTCCTTCTGTTTAGCAGGTTCCTGACACTAGGTCGGTTACTTTTTTCGATTCCTGGGAACTCCTGGGAATTAATAATCGCTACTCAGAACGAAGTGCGTCAAGGACGTCACGGACGGTTTTTAGAGGATGGCATTCTCTGAGCTGTTGGAAGTAGAAAGGATGTCGGCGCAAAGATCAAAATTGCATAAGATTGTACGAACAAAATGTTTTTTGTTTCAGGTATTCCTGCTGTTTCTGACTGTTTCTATGCTATTGGTGGGTGGAGTGTATTTCGGAATACAGTCTTTATTGCCTTCCATTTCACCTACTTTTTCTCCTAAACTAAGTTCTATTACCACTGTTTCTCCACATTCCTTTCATCCTTTGCCCCAACATGAACAGGTTAGACGTGCGGAATTCATGAATAACTCCTTCGTTCAACTCCTACATCAGCATCAGTTGGTGATGAATACTACCAACTGTTGAGTGTGTGGGTTAATGCCACATACCATGGATAGGGGTATTCCGTATTTGGTTCTTCCTTACAGCTCCCAGGGCTCAGCTCGAGCATTCCAAACTATGTTCCGTAGTGCACTAGATTCCTATCCCAGTCGAGAGCCACGTTCTGCAAACTTCGGTCCTGGTCCGTACCACAAGCCTTTGGCGATAGCGATTGCTGATAGAGATATTTTTGATGCATCGCTTATTCCAGATGCAGAGGTGCAAGCATATAAAGATCTGAGTGAGGCTGAGTATAGTATGTCAGTGGGTGATAGACAGCTTAAGAGCTCGTCTCCAATATGGATCGTACCTCACCTCGGTAATTTCTGCTTGAAAGGTCTTGGTCGAATTCCGAGAGCCCAACTTGGGAAGAGTGCTTGTACTGATACGTATGTTCTACCGACGCTCTCTTCCCCTGTTTTCTTGACTGCCAAGGGTACCTATTTCGTATGTTATGAACGTGCATATACATGGTTGCCCCGTGACTTCTCGGGTACCTGTTATATTGCTAATCTTTTGCCACCGACTTTTACGGTTGCCTCAGACTATCACAAGACTAGAGTTGTGAGAGGCGTTATTAGCGAAGAGGACACTGCCGGTCAAGAAGCAGGAGATTTCTTTAAGGGTTTCTTGCCGTTTTGGGGACCTATGGTTAATAGTAGGAACCTGAGACAGTTGACCCGTGTGGTAGAATTGACTGCTAACATAACTGCGAGTGCTCTTGGTAATTTAACGGCAGAACTCCAGGCGGATAGACTCATGACGTTGCAGAACCGTATGGTTCTAGATGTTGTTCTTGCAGATAGAGGTGGTGTGTGCAAAGTGATCCATTCGAGCTGTTGCATTTTCATCCCTGACAACACTCCAACTGTTTACCAAGCCATCTCGAAGTTACATAAGATCTCCGAGTCCATACACGTGGACGAAGGTAATTGGACACTTCTAGGATGGTTTTGGGGCCTGATATCAACTTGGGGTTGGAAGATTCTGATGATCATAGGGGTTGTTGTAACGTTTCTGTTCACGTGTTGTCTTTGTGTGCAGTGTGGTCCTGCATTATGTGGTCTCTGTGCTACAACGTGTATAAGACGGCCATCTGTTACCAAGGAGACATTGATGGATAGAATGATGTTCCAGCAACAACTGAACGATTTGATGAATATCGAAATCGATTCTGATCTCGACTAATGCTTGCCTACATGAGGGCAAAAGGAGCGTCTGAGGTTCCGTGAGAATCGTAATGACATTTTTTTGGGTTGTTCGAATATGGACGAGTTTGGTATCTACGAACCGCAAATGACGAGTTTAGTGGGTGTACGCGTTTTCGCTACGCTACTATGTACGGTTCGTCTCATTCCTGGGTGTGTCCATCTGAACCCTTGGGTTCCATTTTAGATACGGCATCCATTTTGTCTCTTGCCCTCAAGTAGTCAGCGAACGGACACTGTCCGCTTCGTGACCCTGCGATTCCCAGGGTTTCGCGGAGGACACGTGTTCCTTTGAAGGTGTCTTTATGATGAGGGGGATGACACTGCAAGGGCAGATGGCTCCGCTCGAGGCTCATCTTGCCGTGCTAGTCTATTGTTTCAGTCGTGCATGCATTAGGCACGAGTCCTTTGATCCTGCAATCAAGTTTCCGATATTGCTCTCTACACTCTTTTCCAATCTGTTGTGCATCCTTGTTTTTCTTTTGCACCTGTTTCTGTCCCTTCTCCTAATTCGTTTACAGTCAGAATGGAATGTGCTTAATGTGGGGATAATGTGCTTTTACAGTTGGGGACCGGCAATGCTGTTGTAATTATGTTCCGGGCTTCTGAAAACATGAATGCGACCCTTTTGAAGTTTACTGTGGGAACTGAGTTGTAACCTTTTGTTTGCCATGTTGTTCAATGACGAAAATGTGTATAAAAGGAGCGACCCACTTTTACAATTTGAAGCAGTCTCTCAGAACCTACACGTTGTGTACTTCTTGCGATTTCTGTATCCCTGCAGTAAATAAATACTGATCTTTGACGCCACAGGAAGTGTCCCGTGTCTCTGTGTTTTGTACGCCGGAACAGGTAACCCACGAAGGTTTCAGGTGTTGTCCCCTGGCACCGCTGGGTCTTAGAATAGCCCAGTCCTTCAATACAGTCTGCCTGTAAACAAGAACAATGCGCCAACATACATGTCAACACAATGTCAACATGCATCTCCCCTTCACATTGCAGAGGGACAAACAACACCTCCAGCAGAGCAGACCTGACAACTCACCAGTGATGCTGGAGAGGACCACCACACCTTCGATACCGCCGCCCCACAACAGCTCATGGACTTCCCAGGCAACCCACCACCAGGACCAGGGACGCCAAGCTACATAGAGGAGAACCCAGCCCCTGCACAGACCACACAGCAGGAAGCACCCGCCAGCACTGCTGGCTCCCAACACCTCACCGAGCTACACATGGCATTCCGATGCCAGGTGTCAGGATGCCAAGCAGAGGTGGCCAAACAGGTGTCGGTGGGGTCCAAACCCATGGAATACAAACTGGATCAAATGCGTTGGTGCTATTCAGTGGCTGAGGTGCCATGCCATTGATGGCTTATGTGCATGGCTGACCCAGGTTGCCACAGTAAGTCGTACTGTCACGTCTGGTGGGTGAGCATGTTGTTTGGCATGTCGTATGTGAGTTTGTGACGTGTGCATTCCCAGTGTTGTGAGTTGCATGATTGTGGAGTTGAGGTGTGTGGTGTGTTCATTTGGTAATATCCAACAAGCTGTGCATTTTCGTAGGTGCCAGTCTGGAAGCGCCAGTTGATGATTGACTGTCGGAAGATGTAGGACTGATGCACTCTGCATGGGTGGTTGGCGTCGACGTTGTTGGATATTCCCTGGTGGTCCGCTATTGCCTGCACAGTGATGGAATGCATGGGCTTTCGGTAGCGCCTACCAGCCATCATTACGGTAGCTTGCTTAGATCTGTGGAGACCCTGGTTTAGAAGGGGAGACAGTAGAAGCAAGCACTTCCGATTATGGCATAGTAACAACTACTGGCTAGCTTTAATAATATGCCAAATGTCTCACTCATAACATACCATACCTGCCCCTCCACCTATGGCAATCCCCATTGCTGACCCAATTCAGGAAGGATCTCAAGACCTGGCTCTTCGACTGATCCTCCTCACCCAGACGGATGAGCAGCCCCCTACCCCGTCCCCCCCTCCCCCCCAGCGCCTTGAGACCCTCATGGGTGAGTAGCCGCACTTCAAAAAACCCTGATTGATTGATTAACATAACATAGCTACATACTAGTACACCTAGAAAGTAGACAGAGGTTATAGACAGGAGGCACCAGTAATGAACGCTGAAGTTATCACTCAGTGTTAAGAAGTAAAAATCTAAACTATTGATTCTGTGCTACTCAGTTCCATCTTTGAGACAAACAGTTATTTTTCACCACATTATGATTAACAACTTGAAAGGCACAGCTCTTTTACACTCCACCATTCAGGACTTTTCTCTCAGCAGTGTTATCACAGATAACTCCTGCCTCGGTACACAAATTACAAATTTACCCAATCTGCTATGCTGCCCCCACCACACAGACCCGCTTAACGTTTATTATTTGATGAGTGACAGCAATCATTCTGCGGCCTTTTAATTTCTCAGGGCTGGCTCCCATCTGACTGTGCAGCCATTTTTTACTGCTGATTCCCTTTTTTAATTTGATGCATATACTAATTAATAGCACAGCAGAGGGCCCGGTGCCTATTATCTTAAAAATCCACTTCTATTATCTAAATTAGAGACTCTTGTGTCAAATACTGCCACATGACATCTACTTCTGAAAATCAGTTTAGTGCACCATTGAAGACTGTGTATTTTACTGTACTAATGCCCTCCGTGAAGATTAGACTCATCTATAAATGCAGGATTAGGGACAAATGGCACACATCACCAGCTACCAATCTGCAGTTCTTGCTTACATTATGTGGCGGAGAAAACCCGGTGCCGCAATCAGACAGAGTGACTCAGCCATTCGTTGGCACTTCGCTCTTTCTGCAGAGTCACTGCACCTTTTTTTGGCCTTTTATGGATCCCTATCTTTGCTGTTTTTAGAACTCTGTGAACTCTACCTCTGCTAACCAGCAGTAGAGTGCTTATGCCGCTCCTTCCAACATGACATATTTGGGTACTCTCGATTGGTATATTTACCTTACCTATAATACCCTAGTATATAGTACCCACAGTGTGCCTAGTTCTTGTAAGTTAACTGCTACTAGTGGGCTGTTGTGAGAAGGTGGCCTGATATATGCTGTCCACTAGTTCTAGTGGGCACCTTGTATCAGTCCAAACAACCCCTTATGGTGAATGGTTAAAGACAACCTTTATTGAAAGCTATCCTAGTGGTAGCTATGGAGAGCAGCCTTCAGGCTAAGTCTTGTAGGAATGTAAAGCAGCTTGTTTTACCAGTCTATAATCTCTTGAATGATCAAATGAAAGGTCAACCACACCAGGTATATATTCAAAATATATGTATTTAAGATAAAACACACCCCTCTAGTCTCTTTATGAGACTGGAGTTCGAAGTACTTTGTTTACAAGTTAGCAATTATCAGTAATAGCACAAATACACGTTTGGGCCCTAGGGGAGTACCAAACCATATACCAAAAAAAGTGGTATAAGAACCACAACTGGAATAGACACTAGGCCTATAGTCTGTAGAAGTGCTTGGGCCCCAAGGAACCACCCAAGGTAGTGACAGAGGGGACCCATGGGGACTGTATGCAGTGTGAAAATACAACCGCGGGTTCCTGTTATCTTTTATGGGCAATGTCGCAGTTGAAAATGTAAAGATTAGGGACACTTCTAATCGAGTCAGGACCAAACCCTTTTGGACTTAAGAAGTTCTAGGGCTAGCACCCACGGGAGCACCGGAGTACTCGAGTTATCTCACCCAGGGAAGCCGGGTGCATAGGTGTCTTTTGGTGCCGGGTCGATCGTCGATTTCAATGGAAGCCTGCAAAGAACTGCTGCTGCCGTGAAGAGGAGAAGTGTCCGAAGAGATCCAAGCCTGGATCTGGGATGGAAGGAACCTGCAAGCAGAGGGGACAGAGTCTGGGCAACTAGCCAGTGACCAAGGGCAGGATGGACCAATGCCCACAGATGTCGGGTGCTTCAGGTGATTTGATGAGTGTCTTGACTCTTCAGCCACGAGGTCCAGGAGGCGTCAATGAAGTCCATGAGCCGGATTCGAGCTGTCCTACGAAGTCTGTCGAGTGCTGCGGTGTCAGCGACCAGAATGGAGCCAACAAGCCTTGGCAACGGCAAGTCACTGGAATTCAGAGAAAGGGTAAGTCAGGGCACATCTGGAGAAACCAGGAAAGCCCAAGTAGAAAAGGAGTTGCCTTCGTGGGGACCTGCTCGCCAACGGGCTAGTGATCGCGAAGGAGCCTCAAGAGGTCGCACTTGGAGCTGGCCCACGGGTCACTCGTGGAGTGGAGGCCAACAATCTTCAGTGCAGGAGGTGCACAAGGCTGGAGCTACTCAGAGCCCAAAGTACAACTTCGAGGAGGACCAGGAAGATAGTGTTGCTGCAAAAGTTCACGGTGTCCAGGGGTCACGGTTCCACATCACCCACGTTAGCCACAGACCTCAGCTTTGCTGTGGACTCAGGGTAGCCTCGGGGAAGTCTGGAAATCCACCTCTGGTGATGCAAAGACTTCGGTGTCCGGCGGGAGCTTCAGCGATGCAGACCGGTCAGTTGCTTCTTTGGTGCCTGCCAAGCAGGGGAGTCACTCCTTGACCCCAAGGGAGATTTCTTCGGTCTTTTAGTTAAAGTAGAACATCGAAGGTCCAGGATATATGTAGCAGAGTTTCGTCCAGGGTAATCTAAAGTCCTAGGGACTGGATTCCTATACTTATAGTAAGTATAGGGGATGGACTAACTCTAAGGCCTCACCTATGGGTGGGCTTGGAAAGAGGAGTGGTTACACCCATTTCTTTTGTCCAGTTTCGCGCCAGAGCAGGGGCAGGTAGCCCCTGCAACCGGTTTGAACTGGGCTATGCACAGGGACAGCAAACATGCCCCCAGTGCAGGACTTCAAAGCACCAGAGAGTGCTCCTGCCCAGCCCCAATACACATCTGCCTGTCTGGAGAGGTGGTCACACCTCCCTTCGACAGGAAACCTATTGTCCAGGCCTCCCCGGCCGGAGTTTTGGTCAGTAGCAGGAGGCCAGACCCGTGTCTGTGGCAGAGGCATCCATTTTGTGATGCCGGGGCTCAGGAAAGTCCTACTGGGTTTGACAAGTGTGAACATGTCTTTCCCTCTAGAAGGGTGGAATGCTACCCCTGCCGCCGGAATTGGCGGGGGGTAGTACTCCAAAGCATTTAACACCAAACACAACATGCTTTGATGCAGCCATTCCAAAGTTAGCATTTACCGCGAGGTTATAATGCACTTAAGAGTATATGGTATGGCTGTATCACGGAACAGCCATAAGGAAGTATTTCCGAAAGCTGCAGAGGGGCTCGGCTCATGCTTGGGCACCCTCTCACACAAAACCAAGCACTCTGCCTTCAGTATTGTCAAGGCCAGCCATAGGAGTGGCTTATAGGTTTATATGTGTCTGTATATATGTGTGGATATAGGTAGCCTATGCCACTGTAAGGGGTGCAAGCACACCCTTACCCAGGCTGCAGTAGCAGACCTGTGGTGCCATTTTGGAGTGCTTCCCAGGGGTGGCATAATACATGCTACAGCCCCAAGTAGGCCTCTGAGGTGCCTATGCCCTAGGTACATAGTATATCATATACTAGGGGCTTATAAGGCACTCCAGAATCCAATTAGATATGTAACTAATGTACATGCAAACCATTTTAGAGAGGAAGCAGCTAGGCTGTCGTCCTGATTAGCAGGGCCACAGCCAGACTAAGGTTGAAAAATAGTGAAACACCAGCAAAAAGTGGGGGTACCCTGTGAAGCAGATCCTACTCTCCTTCAGCTGCAGCACTTATTGTGCCACCCACTGTGGTGACAATGTAAACATGACTACAGGCCTGCCACCAGCCACCTGGCTGTGCAGATTTTAATTGCAAATTCAACCTGTCAAAATGACCCCTTTTGAAAGGTTTACCCCTTCCTTTAAAATAATTGTAAGTCACCCATAAGGTAGGTCCTATTGCCTGTAGTGTAGGGTGCATGGTAATTAAAAGTAGGACATTTAGATATTTTATATTCCACCTGTCCATAAAGTGACAAAGCATAAATGTTATTTTTTAGTGTAGCAAGGCTGGCTGATCCCATTGGGAAGCATTGGATTACATTATAACACCTTCTAATGCTAATTTTGGATTGGTAACAGCCAGAGAAATAGTCAAGGGTTTTTGTAATAGCTAAACAAAATCCAAACTAATGGTAAAGTCGAATTTTGTTGTGTAACTATTACAGAAAAGGTGCTTTTCCCATAACTACATTGGCCCTGACTTTAACCTCTGCCTAAAAATGTAAGGGACTGTTTGGGACTATGCCGGATCTTTTCAAAAAGTAAAGTGAGGCCAGTCAAGATTTGTCTTTTTTTTTACAGAAGATTTGTGTCACTTTCCATCTCTTTAATGAATGCAAATATGGGTGTCAGCTAAGCCTACGTGCACCCTGTAACACCTAAGAAGACTGTACTGGCCAGAGTCAAAGTTTAAAAAATGTGTATATATATTTTGCATGGCTTAATTCACAAAGAGCTTCCTTTATGCAAAATATGAAGAGTTGTAAATGTTTCCGGTGTACCATCTATGGTGAGGATTGTTAGTTGTCTAATGGTTCACAGAGCTGGGTCTCAACCTCGAGTGGACACAATGTGGCCAGTGGATAACATGTCTAGATGTCCAGCATGGGTAGCACGTGATCACTACGTGTGCTAAATCCTCATTGGCTATGTGCTCCTAACTCATCTGGCATCTGACTTTATGGTTTTTTTAAGAGTGGGTGTACCCTCTATGGCCATGTGTGCTTTATTGGGGTAATCTTATTTGACCATTGTAATCTGTGGGGTTAATCAAGAGTTTTCTGTCTCAGTATTTGCCTGCCAGCTACGCTCTCTACCACCTGTGACCTATCAATCAGTCTACGCGCACCTTTAGATCTCAGTTCATTTCTCCGCCTCTCACCCCTCAATCTCCGTTGATACTCTTTCACATCCTTATCATCTGCCTCTCAGCGTCACCTCATAGAATTTCTCTGCACCCACCAAGGACGGATGTATGACGTTACAACGCAAACTATTGCAACGCATACCTTTACAATGTGGTTTTTACAACACAACTTCCATTACAACACATGCCATTACAACGCAACCCATTACAACACATGTTCCATTAGAACAAAATTACTATTCTAACACTGCCGGGTGCTTGCCTCAAGGAAGGTGGTGGTCAGTGAGGGATATGCTTTGTAATGGCATGTGTTGTAATGGAAATGCATTGTATTGACCGCGTTCTTAAAGGTATTGCGTTGTAATGCCTGCGTTGTAATGGATGTTTCTGACCATAGACATCAAAGCTGCCAACAGACTAAACTCCTTCAAAAGTTGTAAAAGTGTCCCCTTCTCTACCTCCACTCACTCGTGAATCCACCACCACTGTACTTTAACCCCCCCATCCACACAATTTCTGCACAGTAGAGAATGTTCACACTATTGTGTCCTTGCTGGTCCATGACTCACCACCTGGGTTCTGATGCATCCATAAAGCTAGCACCTAATGTTCAAGGCTTTGCACAATCATACTTTGGACACAACTTGTGAATGAACTCAAACTGTCATTGCCTTATAAAAATGTAGTGCCTCACTACCACCAGTGTGGACAGGAAGCTCTATTGCGTCACTCTCAGAGGCATTGATGTGGATGAAAAGGGCATTTGCTCAAGTCTCCTGTAAGTAGAGAATTGCCTGCTTGGATGACTGCTGTAGAGGTGCTCCCACTATAGCAAGGAAAGAATGGAGGTGCAGAGCAGGAGCAGGTGATGTGCATGCTGGTAAGGCAGTCGTGGAGTAGCAATAGGGAGCATTGTTGGGGGTCACAGGGCTTGAGTGCGGACTTGGGTGGGGGGTAGGCTGTGTCCTCGAGTGCATCTCTCATCATGGAAAAGCCAATGGTATGTGCACCATGAGGGATAGCTGGTCACTGCTGGGTCAGCTCTATATGGCCTGAATGCACGTGTGCGCTCCACGAAGTGTACATGTAGGTGTAATGCACAAGGGAAAGAAATATGCTCTGATTGAGAGGGGGCGTACAGCGAATGTCGCAGAGAGTGGTCCAACACTTCCACAGTAGGTAGTGATAGGGTGAAGATTTGCTCTGTCGTTTGTAGGGGTGCATTATAATCATGAGGTGTTCGTACCCGTATATAATCCTTTATTGTATTAACAATGGGTCATTAAATCATGTACTGTAATAAAGTGAAAAGTGAAGTGTTAGAGGTATTTTAGAGTAAACATGAAGAAATCAGTGTTACAATTACATGTGAGAAGATGAAAACCTTAACGTGTAGAATTGTGCATGTAGCTAATGATTGCCATAATTTGTGTGCTTATGTAATGCATTGATTTAAACGTGTTCAGTCCTAATGTTTATTCATACGTGTGCTTTATAAATGTATGTGCCGTTTCTTATGTTGGCTGAATTCTCTAGGCCTAATGTGTATTTCTCCCTGAGGCTCTCATTTTAGATTTACTAGTAAAATTCATGTGCTTGTAGAAGTGTTCTATCTCCAGTTTCTGTTGCAGGTGGAGAAATTAATCTTTGTTAACTAGAATGATGGCTTTGAGAAGTTAGGCTTGTGGAGGCGATGCTGATAACGTGGGACGGTGTTCTTTCTCACTGGGGAGAGCCTGGGAATCAAGGTCATCGAGCCAAGGCCTGGAAGCATCACTGCCACATGGAAAGTTACCTACAAGGAGGTGGCTTGCGTGGATGAGGTGATGCTGTGTAATGTTTTGGGACGGCTGTGACCAGTTCATGGATTTGAGTTGGGGACAGAGTCCAGGGGACTTCTGCCTTGCCTTGAGAGAAGAGAGCATCTTAGAATCAGCTCTGTAGCTTTATTCTACTTGACTCCTTCAATGTGAGTGCACTTCTTAGGAAGCCCTCATGGGCTGACACCTTTTTCAGAACTTGCCTTGGGGAAATTCTGAGAAGGGATGCCAGGTTGTGGTAGTGTAGAGACAAACTAATGCTTTTTACTTACAAACCCCCAATGAAAAAGATACTCAATATTGGGGTTGTTATCTTTTGTGTCCTGATTTTGGAATTGGTTATTCTGTGTATGCTGCATCGTCTTAACTTTACCCGTAGGTTTCGCTTTGTATTAGTTCCAATATATTTCTATACCCTCATCCTGAGGTGTTTGTAGATCCAGATGTTCTTGGCTTTGTAATAAACTAACTAACTTTGGATTGAGAGTCTGTGGTTCTTCAGAGTCATTGTTCATTGGAACAGTAAAGAGTAGATTGGCTCACGATTTCTCCTCCACTCCACACTTTCATGCAGACAAAAAGACATCGGACGAGGGTTCCAGATTAAGTCTAGAACATGGAACCCAGCTCCTTCAGTAGCTGTATCCATTGGGGATAACTAAGCTGACCTTCAGACATGGGTCTATGGGGAAAACAATTGGGGAGAGAGGGGAACACATGTTAGCTAGAATCGAGCCAGCATCCAATCACAGACACTATCTAGCCAACACCGAGATGTGGAGAGAGGGTGTTGGACGGATACACCCGGTGCAGGAAGAATCATCTATAAGATATGCACAAAACAGTCTACAGGCTGCACCCAGGTGCAGGCTGTACCGAGGTGCGGAGTGAGGTACTGCCCAGACACTGATGAGACTGAGGGTTTGCCCGGGTGAAGAGTAAAACAATTGACAGGGCACTAATGAGCGAGGAATGCATGGGAGCTGGTGGCGAATCAGAGTTATTCAGACCCTTAGCCCTGGTGCAAGAGACATTTCACCAGGGTTTGCAAGAGTACAATATGGTAGGTGTTGTTAGGCACTGTACATGCAGGTTTCAAACAGCCTGCCGGGAAGCGAGGTGTGATTTTACTGATCACAGAGAGGACTAGTGGCCTAATGGGCTGAGGGGTCACAGAAAGGAAGCAACTGTTATGCAAGTGGGTGCTTGCGAATACAGCTCATGCGACTGTGACCTACAGACATGTCCTAGACACCACATCAAGAGTGTATGTGTGAAGTTGGACACTGAGGGGCTCATTTATGAGTCCTTGCGTCACTTTTGCGCCGCCGGTGCGTCACTTTTTGTGACGCATCAGCGGCGTAAAAACTGGACCTTGTTGCACCATATTTACAAAGTGACGCATCTAGGTAGATGCGTCACTTTGTAAACCCCTGCGCCACATTATACCTGCGTCAGGTATAATGTATGCAGGGGGGCGTTCCCACGTTAGTAAGCATCGTAGAAGTAACGCAGTGAAATCTACGAGATTTCACTGCGCCACTTCTTGTGTGCAAATGCGTCAATATCTTGCGCCTGCCTCACAGCCGGCGTAAGACTGACGCAGGCCCTTTCACATGGGGCTTGCCCCATGTGAAAGGACACATTGCTGGAGTTGCGTCACTTTTGTGACACACTCCAGCAATGCGTCACTTTTGCGCCTACAGATACGTCAGAAATACTGACGTATCTGTGACTCCTTGCGACATGATGCGTCATACTGTAAATATGACGCATCATTGGAGTCGCAGGGAGGGCGCAGTGAAAAGTGACGCATCACTGTTTTCACGCAGTGATGCGTCACTTTTCATAAATGAGGCCCTGAATGTCCCAAAACTGACTGAAGCTAAACACAGGAAAAACTGAGGAGCTTTTTTGGGATGCGATACCTCCTTCTGGCAACCAAGCTGGTGGCCACAGCAACTGAGAGAAATCCCGAATCCAGTCTCTAAGGTGAAAAACGTAGGAGTTTACTTTGACACCAAGCTTTCCTTCGAGGAGCAAATTAATGCGATCACCTCCTCTTGTTTCTTCACAATTAAAACTCTCAGGAAAATGTTACCTTGTATTCCATTAGAGCTTCAGAAAGTGGTGGTTGCAGCACTTACCCTGTCAAAAATTCATTACTGCTGCAAGCTGTTCCTCAATATACAATCACAATTCCTCAACAAAATGCAGCAGCTCATCTGCTGCTTGCCATCCTGCAACATCAATCATTGGCTCATGCTCTTCCAGTTTTGCACTGGCTACCACTTAAAAGACAAATCAAAATCAAGGACCTTTGTATCACCTTTAAAGCACTACATGGTATTGGGTAACAGTGTCCAGTACATTCTGCTCCACTAGCAGAGTTTGCCCTACTCTGCCTTCTGTGGGGAACGCAGAGTTCAGGCAAAAACTCCAACTCTGCTGTGTAGCAGAATTAGCTCCTGCACCCACATCCCTTTAGAAAAACAACTTGACCTTTACATGCAAAACAAATATATCCAATTCACAAAAGTGAACTTTAAAACATTTCAGGCAGTGAGAGAGGTGATGATTTTGGGGTCTCCCCTAACCTAGGGAGTGGACCAAGCAGATGCCTTGAACACAAAGAGCACATCATGCTGAACAATTTGGTGGTGGTCCCATCCTACTAGAACCACTCCGAGCAAAGTTATTGGCAAAAATACAATGCCAACCAAAGGCCCCGCAAAGCATTATGGGGCAAGATTCTGGAATGCAGTGAATATTATAATATCAGCTCTCCCAGCTCTTCCGCTGAGCTGTGGAGAGCCCCTTCCCATTGAGGAATGGTTTACTCTAAGTATGGTGGGTCTGATGGAGGTGCCCATCCCACCGGGCACCTCAACAGTGGTCACCTCTTGGTGGAGAGCAGCTCGAGGAGCCCACCCCCGGCTGTCCTCACCGGCTCCCTGCCCCAGCAGCACTCATGCGTGATGCCTCAGTGAGGAGCTGGCAACAGAAGGCAGATGGCAGCCCTCTGAGGTTGCCTCCTGATGCCCTCAGACGCCAGCAGGGAGGAAACACACAGGGTGGACATGATGTCCTGAGGAAGCAAGGAGGAGGACAGCCCAACGCCAGAGCAGGCCCCGAGCTGCCCTCCGCCAAGGATCACTGTTCAGGTGTGCAGTGGGATGGGCAGCTCGCTGGGCCTGCATCTGGGACCCAGAGTGAGAGGCAGAGTAGCTGTGTAGTTACTAGGCTGTGGCAGAAGAGGCATTGGCGATCACCCTTACCTTGTGGTGAAATCTGCCTAGTCACATGGAAACTAAGGGTGGGCAGAATTTGCAGCACACTATTACACAGAATTCCATTTTCCTTTCTATCAGACTGCCAATTAATAAAACAGAAACCACATATACATTTGGTAAAATATCAAGGATCTCTGTCTTTACATGTTTCAATGCATATATATTCATTTCACAAAAGTGAAATTGGAATGTTTAGCAAGCAGTGAGAGAGGTGATGATTTTGGGATCCTCCCTAACCTAGGGGAGAACCAAGCAGATGCATTGAAAACAAAGAGCACATCTTGCTTAACGATTCAGTGTTGGTCCCATCCTCTTATGACTACCCCAAGCACAGTTATGAGCAAAAATACAATCCCAACCAAAGGCCCTGCAAAGCATTATGGGATGAGCTTAGCAGTGGGCAGTAAATTTTATAGCATCCAATATCAAAATAATTCTACAAAGAGCTGCAGCTCAACTAGTCGTTACTAGGTGTCCCTCACAAGTCAAATGCAAAAGCATTGAAATTATTACATCAAGCTGCAGTTCAACTAGTCGTTACTAGGTGTCCCTCACGAGTCAAATGCAAAAGCATTGAAACCCTTTCATGAAGCTGCAGTTCCACTAGTCGTTATTAGGTGTCCCTCATGAGTCAAATGCAAAAGCATTTGACTTGAGGGACAACTAGCAACGACTAGTTGAACTGCAGCTTGATGTAATAATTTTGTCAGGTCCTAGCTCCGGTAAACACTGACTACACACAGAAGGGCCACCAGAACGTGAGTTGGCCCTTCTAAAAACTACATTTCCCAGCATACGTAGCGGAGTCACGCCCCACGTGACGCAATGCAATGCGGGATGCTCTGGATTCCAGGAGGCCCGGCGGCGTGAGGATCTATCGCTGCTGCGAGGGTACTGTGAGTACTTGCCTGGGAATCCGTGTTCTTGACTCTTGTGATTTTCGCTCCTCTGTTGGCGAGACGGCTTCCCAGCGTCTCTTGCAGAGGAACGTACAGGCGCTTCTTGTCTGCTTTAATTTTTGGTGTTCTGTGTGCCCAGTTCTTGGTAAGGCACCGATCGCTCATTCCTCTGTTGGCGTGACGCCTTCCCGCGTCTCTTGCAGAGGAACATAACAGCCCCTGGTATTTGTTGCATTCCTGCTCACGCTCCTCTGTTGGAAGAGACAGCCAGGTTCTCTGTCTCATTGCAGAGGAAGGACACAAGAGGGGAAAATTGGGCATTGACCATTTCTTGCTCCTAAGAGGAAAGAAACACGCTGTACCATTGCCATTTAATAGAAACCAAACCAATATCAATAGGGTTTCTTGCAGAAACTTTACTCCCCAAGGTATGACTGTTTATGGAGGATATTCAGTGAGTGGTTCACAGACAATTCCTCCTCTAGGGTAGACCACCACAAAACTGTTGAACAGCTGCATAGGACAGTCTGTGGAGTTTTATGCAGTAATCTGAATTGGGGGACAAGAAGAAATCAATTTATCCCTTTGGATTTTCATGGTGATAATACACGTCAACTTTACATTGTTTTCAGCATTGTACAGATGATGAATGTACCTTAGCTGCTAAGTTACGTTTCCTCACATTATCTTGTTTGTTATATACTATTTCCTAGGAGAGAGAGAGTCTTATGAGGGTGTGCAGGAAGCTGCAGTATTGCACGTTTTACAGATCCACATGTACCTTTGGGTAGGTTAAGGGAAATCTTCTCTGTGGGTTACAGTAAGGGAGCTGCTATGCACACAGGAGATACTTATATGGTGTGTTCTCTCTCCCTACTAGTACCATGCTGGAGGTTTGCAAATCACCCTCTTCTCTCTTCTGGTGCCATTTCTTCACTCTTTTTATTTCAGGTAGTTTGTTTTGCCATTGCAGTTGTTCTTTTGATGTGCCTTATATGATTAGGAGGTGGTGACCTAACAGCAAAGACTAACAGTGTGTTATTGTGTCCTCCCCAGATCTCCCTCCCTGCGGTCCCTATCCTTTCCTTCCCTCGCTTGACTATCTTACCAGTCCGAGTATTTGTATTCGGACTTGGGGCAGTCGAGAGGTGGACCCCTTTGAGCATCAGCACAACCCCGAGGATTCTGGACGGTGGAACCTGACAAATTTCAATGCTTTTGCATTTGACTCGTGAGGGACACCTAGTAACGACTAGTTGAACTGCAGCTCTTTGTAGAATTATTTTGATATTGGATACTATAATATTCACTGCCCGCTGCTAATCTTGTCCCATAATGCTTTGCAGGGACTTTAGTTGGGTTGTATTTTTGTCCATAACTGTGCTTGGGGTGGTCCTAAGAGGATGGGACCACCACTGAATCGTTCAGCATGATATGCTCTTTGTGTTCAAGGCATCTGTTTGGTCCTCCCCCTAGGTTAGGGGACCCCAATTTCATCACCTCTCTCATTGCCTAATATTTTTCGTTTTCAAAGTTCACTTTTGTGAAGTGGTTATATGCTTTTTAGCATGCAAATTTGCTTGATCACAGCATTTGTGGGTGCAGTTTAGTAACTGATTCTGCTACGTGGACAGACTTTGCATGGTTTTAATAGAATGTGTAGATAACAAATCTCGGCAAATTCTGCCAGCGGAGCCAGAAGAACCTGTGTTGTTGGAGTGCTGCAACTTTGCCTAAGGGGGCACTGTTGCGTCACCTGCATTGGGAAGTTCCCCAGAGGGCTTAGCAGTGACTGCTGTGCCCAGGCTTGTGAAATCCCACCTGGCTGTGGCACCTGCTGGCTGAGTCACAATTTGGAGAGAGTGCAGAGCATTGTGTCACAGTGTCAATGTCCAGGTGAGGCCTGGGGTTTGAGTCAGGCCCAGGCCTAGCACTTGTGGGTGACGCACCCCCAGTGGCGGCTCATCCGCTATGGCAGAAGAGCGTCTCCCCACTGCATTAATCAGTGCAAGAAGAGAAAACATAACATGATGATAACTTTCTGATGTACTCATGCTATATTTCCTTTGCAGGCAGGAGAGTGTGTGGGGCTGCTCTACTCATGGAGCAGGGCAGGGGCAGAGTGGTATGCCCACTCAAGTGCACAATGACTGTTTGGTCAGCCCTTTCAGGCTGCCGAAAGCAGTCACGCACACTTCCCTGTTTGCAATGCAGGCTGCATTGCAGCCTAGATGGAGTACATGCCCATCCCTTCAGCCCCTGGCTGAACTCCTTGTCACGGCACTCAAGAACAATCACAACGCCGTATTGCAGTGTTGTGATTCGATTAGCGGAGGGAGCCTGGCTGCCTGCTTCCTGTTCCTGGAAGCAGACTCAGGAGCACAAAAGACGCAGGACCAGCCTTGAGGTAAGAATTATTTAAAAATATATTTGCAACCCTCGCTCCCCTGGTGTCCCCACCCCTCCAGTGTCCTTTCCCGCATTTCCCACCTCCCAGTTGTCCAGTCCTCCCCACAGCACTACTTAATGGTGGCTGCTGTCCTGCCATGCACAGCGGGCATACCACTGGTGTGCCATAGGCAAGCCCGTCTGCCTCCGTCTGCCCCTGGACAGCACCCAGCACCAAGGACCCTTCCTCCCGGACACTCCACCGCTGCGACGCCAACACCCTCCGTGCCATCAACCATGGACACCACACTGCCTGCCATCTAGCAACACTGTAGAATTCTCTTGCACCTGTCAAAACTGTAAACACACCTTTTGCCACATCAGCCCACCAGGCACCCCTGCCGTCCAGCCGACCAACAGCGCAGTTGAATGACTCAATTGCATCCTCCTCAACGTGTGGTCCCTCCACAAACACGCAACGGAAATCTGGGACTTCCTCGACGCCACCTCTTCAGTCGTTGCCTTCTTCATGGAAACCTGGACCAACCTCTGCTCAGGACTGGACATCGCCATCACCATCCATGACGGCTACAAATTCACCCACACGGACCACCCCGAGCACCCAGGAGGAGGCATTTCCATTGTCTACAAAAGCACACTTCGACTGACCACGCACTCTACTGACCCAACAGTGACCATGGAACACCTCCATTTCCAGATCCGGACCAACCCCAACACCACCCTCCGCGGCACTCTCATATACAAGCCCCCGGGCCATAAACCCCCATTCACTGATGCCATTGTAGACCTCATCGCACCCCAGGCTCTCCCATCCACCGACTACATCTTACTCGGAGGACCTCAAGTTCCACCTGGACAACCCCGGTGATCAGAACACCACCCCCTCCTGGGGAACCTCACCAACATCGGACTCAAGCAGCTCATCACAGCACCAACCCACATAGACTGACACCTTCTCCACCAGCGGGAACATCAACTACAGTCACACCACAGGACTCTCCTGTACCGACTATCATTGTTTACATCATGCCTTCACCACACCCACCGTACACCATCGCCATCAGTGCCCCACCCTCGCAGCTGGATCAAGGCCACCGAAGAACTTCCCGTCAAATCCCTCAGATCCACCACTCCACCAACACTTGCGGACGCCAACACCACAGCACGCAATGTAGTCCAGCCCCACCTGCAGACATCTCGAGAAGAGATTGAGCCACAACATCAATCAACTCCGCAACACAGTCCCCCTTGCACCATGGCACAAGGGTGCCTGCCTTGGCACATAACTGCCATTGTGCGCCAACGTAGGGGAAAAAGACAGTGGGGCTTATTCATGAGCCCCTTCTAACAGTTTCACCCCGCCGGTGTGTCATTTTCTTGACGTACTTGCAGCGTGATTCTTGCACCACGTTGCACCGTATTTGCAAAGTGACGCATCTAGGCATATGCGTGACCTTGTGAAGCCCTGTGCCACATTATACCTATGTCAGGTATGATGTATGCAGGGTGGCGTTTCCACGCAACAAATCCTCATAGCAGTGGTGCAGTGAAATCCATAAGATTTCACTGCAAGAATTGTAGGACGGCACTACGTCAGTACCTTAGGCCTGCCTCATAGCAGGCATAAGGGTGACGCAGTTCCACAGGGATAGGCTGGCCCCATGCGTTGCTAGAGTTGCGTCATGCTTGTTACACAACAGCAGGATTCCAGATGTATCTGTCAATAGTTGCGACATGGAGTGCCGTACAGTGAATACAGCACATCCATGGTGTCGCAAGAAGGGCATAGTGAAAAGTGTTGCAACGATGTTTTGTCACAGCGATGCAACACTTTTCATGAATGAGGCCCAGGAATGCGCCCTATCTTATTGATGGTGCACAATCCTGCCCTATAGTTTTGTCGCAGGGCCAGCGCAGCAACATTCTTTGCAGCGCTGTCCAACACCAAAACCTCATGAAATGATGCCCCAAGTATTTGCACCATTTTTAAGACCAGCTATTTTCTGGTCTTAAAAAACTGCCTCTAACTGGAGTTAGAGGCAGTTTTGGGGTTTTGCCCCATACAAGGAATTCCTTGCAAATATTGCGAAGTGGGGTTAGCAGCCGTTTTTGCAGGGGAATGCCTACCCTGCATCTCACTTTTGTTAAGTCCCTCTAACAGAAGTGGCAATCCTAAAATTTCACGTTTAAGCCAGAAAACTGCCGCTAACTGCGGTTAGCGGCAACTTGTACATACAGTGATAAAAAAAGCCGCTCTAATATCAAAAAATGAATGCTATGGCGACGTTAACTTCTTGTCCATACTCCCTCTAGTTTGGTGTGTGCAAATCCTGCATCGCCGACCCCTGGTGGAGGTGACAATGGGTGAGGCAGACTGGCCTCAAGGGCAGGCCGGATTTAGCACTGGTGGAGCCCTGTGGGACAATGTGTGTTGGTGCACCCCAATGACTCCCTCTGCCACGTATTCCCTCACTACCACCATTTAACAGTGCCGTGCCCCTCAAATCTCCATAACCACACTCTCGCTCAGATGCATTTAGTTTGATTTACAGCGCCACTGATACCAGTGTAGGGCGTCAGAGCACTTTACACACATTACACAGAGACAATCATACGTGAGTAAATCACTGTATAGAAAATGTTACATAAGACTACAAGTTGTAGGAGTCACATGAAAACCATACTAGGAGGCATTATATTTTAATAGTGATTGGTCTGGAAAAAACACAAACTCTGAATTTAGAACGTAATATCATGGTTGGGGGTTCGCTTTAATAACCAGAATTGATTTCTATCCAAATGAACCCTTTTTGCAACATTTAGATAATCATAGACTGGGGGGAAAACATAATACTACAGCAGCTCTTAGATGACAGTTAATAGCTCATTGCTCTATGTTAGGATTTTGACTTATAAGCTGCAAGTAACAAAAGGATCTCACTTACATGGCAGTAACCCACTGACCTATTTACATTATGTGCACTTTGTGATCTGCATGGTACATGTTCTTTGCAGCAGGCACATTAACCCTCTGTGCTTCCTTTCCATGAGTCAAAACTTCCACTTGACAAAACTCCATCTCTCTCTAGGTAGTACATTAATCACCGGAGTTATCATAGCATTTTTATTGTTGCCGAAAATTGCTGGAAGCGAGGAAGGAGGCAGCAATTGCTTTTAGAAACATACTTTACTTGAAACATCACATCCTTACCTGAATTCAGCGCCTGGTGCGATCCCACAGGTCACACCGCCCTAGACACGCCCTGCTCAAGGGTCCTGTGACCTCAGTGGGAGAGTTACTGTCGCTCTAGGGTGTGCTGCTTCATAGGCCTGCCCACAAGACTGGAGGTGAAATTCAGCATGGATTGTGGTGGACAGGCCTTCAAGGTTAACCCACACTTGCCACCGCTAATGTCCACTTGCTGGTGCTAAGACACCAGGTATTCTAAGGTCTTGAGGGCCTTCTAAGGTCTAGCATGTGAATGTGCTCCCTCAAGAGAGTGGTCTGGTGGACTGGTCATAAAGGCTGAACCTGGTTCCCCAGTTCACAATTTGCCAGCTCTGACCATCCTCTCTCCCACTGAACACCATACTGCCCCATTGACAAAAACTCTCACTGCCTTCAACTACAACCCAATTGTGCCCCGCTATAAACACCTGGGTGCGACTCAATTCAAATTACGCACCAGACAAGAGTATTATGCAGCCTAAACAAAATTAACAACATCCTGGAAAAAGCAAACACTCATGAGAATGCAAGATTCGGTGAAGCATGTAGAATGTAATAAAAAACAACATGGTTACCGTAGCGCAGGGTTGTTCAAACTGGGGTGGGCTCTCCTATGAGGGCCTTAAGTGATGCCAGGGGGGGCGCCAGGCTCTGGTCAAAAGAAGCATCATGTTGATGGCAGTGCTTTGTTTTAAGCTGAAAAGAAATGATCAGCAGTCAGCAACTCTGTAATGGGCCATTTGTAAAAGGTTTAACATAACTCTAATGTTTAAATAGGTCTAGACATACCTAAACAGAAGGCACAGGGTCCAATGGCAGCTAAGAATACGAATAGCAGCACGCCATTGGTCAGCTGTTTGTACTGGGATTGTGGAGGCGTGGCTTGTGGGGTGGTCTCAGTGTTCTTGTGTTTATTTCTTTGGTTTCTTCCAGCAGTGCTTCCTTTCCACTGATGCAGTAATTTTAATGTTGTTCTAAATTGTTGTTTTATCATAAAAACCGTCATTATTGTTTATGTGGTTGCCATAGGGGAGCAGGCTGGAGGGTGTGAGGGCCATGCGCCTCCACAGCATGCAGATTTCAAACAGCCTGCTGGGTAGTGAAGTGTGGTTTTATAGATGACAGAGAGGCTTATTGTATTCCCTTTATGGCCGCTCACAGCAGCAAACGCCAATACTGAATTTAGGACTTCATCAAACCCCAAGGACAGCTAATGCTTTACAGAACGTTCCTACTTCTTCCTTCATTCCTCTGCAAACTCTTAAAAGTAACTTTGATGCTACCCTGTCATGAGACATCTTCACTCCTAACACCAGCAGGCACTCTGGGAACAGGAAGTGATATTGATGAGCTCTGTGCAGCCCGTCACAAAGCATGAGGGAACATGAAAGATGTAAAAATTGGAGGGCGGGATGTTATTAGCCTCTGAGTCATTCATAAAGTCATGAAATCATCTCCAAGCAGCCGCTATGTGGTTACATCACCTATGCCTGCCCACTCCGCTCCATGGGAAGGTATCATTATGAGCTGCACCTGCCCACTTCCCTACATGGGGTGTATCATGATGAGATGCACCTGCCCATTCCCCTCCATGGGGAGGTATCATAATATTCCGAGCCTGCCCACTCCCCTCCATGAAGAGGTAGCATGATGAGCTGCGCCTGCCCACTCCCCTCCATGGGGCGTTATCATGATGAGCTGCACCTGCCCACTCCCTTCCAAGGGGTGTGTCATGAAAAGCTGCATTTGTCCAATCCCCTCCATGGAGAGGTATAATGATGAGCTGCGCCTGCCCACTTCCCTCCATGGGATGTATCATGATGAGCTGCGCTTGCCCACTCCCCTCCTTGGGGAGCTATCATGATAAGCTGAGCCCGCACACTCCCCTCCTTGAAGGGGTATCATGATGAACTGCGCCTGCCCACCTCCCTCCATGAGGAGTTACCATGATGAGCTGCACCTGCCCACTCTCCTCCATAGGGTGCATTCTGATGAGCTGTGGTTGCCCACTTACATCCATGGGATGGTATCACGAGGACCTGCACCTGCCCACTCCCCCCTGAAGGGGGTAACATGCTGTGCTGTGCTTGCCCACTCCCCTCCATGGGGCATATCACGATGAGTTCTGGTTGCCCACTCACGTCCATGGGGCGTATCATGATGAGCTGCACCTTCCCATTCCCCTCCTTGGGGAACTATCATGATAAGCTGAGCCCGCCCACTCCCCTTCTTGAAGGGGTATCATAATAAACTGTGCCTGCCCACTCCCCTCTATGGGGAGCTTTCATGATGAGCTGCACCTGCCCACTCCCCACCATGGGGTGTATCATGTTGAGTTGCCCTTGCCCACTCCACTCCATGGGGAGGTATCATGCTGAGAAACTTGCCCACTCCCCTCCATGGGGCATATCATTATGAGTTGCGGTTGCCCACTCCCCTCCTTAGGTTAATCACGATGAGCTGCACCTGCCCACTCCCCTCCATAGGGTGTATCATGATGAGTTGTGGTTGCCCACTACCCTCCATGGGGCGTATCATGATGAGCTGCACCTGCTCACGCCCCTCCTTGGGCAGGTATCATAATAAGCTGAGCCTGCCCACTCCACTCCATGGAGAGGTATCATGATGAACTGCGCCTGCCCACCCTCCTCCATGGGGTGCATTTTGGTGAGCTGTGGTTTCCCACTCACATCCATGGGATGGTATCATGAGGAGCTGCACCTGCCCACTCCACCCATGGGGGTAACATGCTGAGCTGCGCTTACCCACTCCCCTCCATGGGGCATATCATGATGAGTTCTGGTTGCCCACTCCCCTCCATAGGATGGTATCATGCTGGGCTGCGCTTGCCCATTCCCTTCAATGGGACGTATCATGATGAGCTGCGTCTGACCACTCCCCTCCATAGGGGAATATCATGATAGGTTGCGGCTGCCCTCTCCCCTCCATGGGACGTATCATGATGAGCTGCGGTTGCCCACTCCCCTCCATGGGGCATATCATGATGAGCTGCACCTGCAACTTCCCTCCATGCTGTGTATCATGATGAGCTGCGGTTATCCACTTCCCTCCATGGGACGGTATCATGATGAGCTGCACCTGCCCACTCCTCTCCATGGGGAGGTATCATGCTAAGCTGTGCTTTCCCACTCCTTTCCATGTGGCGTATCATGATGAGCTGTGCCTGCCCACTCCTCTCCATGGGGAATATCAAGATGAATTGTGGTTGCCCAATCCACTCCATGGGAGGTATCATGATGAGCTGCAGTTCCCCACTCCCCTCCATGGGGCGAATCATGATGAGCTGCACCTGCCCACTCTCCTCCATGGAGAGGAATCATGATGAGCTGTGCCTTCCTATTCCAGCCATGGGGCATATCATGATGAGCTGTGCCTGCCTACTCCCCTCCATTAGACATATCATGATGAGCTGCGGTTGCCCGCTCCCCTCTATCAGGCGTATCATGAAGAGCTGCACCTGCCCACTCCCCTCAATGGGGTGTACCATGGTGAGCTGCAGTTGCCTACTCCCCTCCATGGGACGGTATCATGATGAGCTGCACCTGCCAACTCCCCTCCATGGGGAGGTATCATGATGAGCTGCGGTTGCCCACACCCCTGCATGTGGTGTATCATGATGAGCTGTACCTCCCCACTCCCCTACTTGGAGAGGTATCATGCTAAGCTGGGCCTGCCCACTCCCCTCCATGGAGAGGTGTCATGATGAACTGCACCTGCCCACTACCCTCCATGGGGAGTTATCATGATGACCTGCATCTGCCCACTCCCTCCATGGGGTGTATCATGATAAGCTGCGGTTGCCCACTCCCCTCATTGGACAGTATCATTATGAGCTGCACCTGCCCAGTCCCCTCCATGGGGAGGTATCAGGCTGAGCTGCACTTTCCCACTCCCCTCCATGGGGCATATAATTATGAGTTGCGGTTACCCACTCCCATCCATGGGACGTATCATGATGAGCTGTGGTTGCCCACTCCCCGCCATGGGGCGTATCATGATGAGGTGCACCTGCCCAATTCCCCTTCGTGGAGAGATATCATGATGAGCTGCACCTGCACACTCCCCTCCATGGGGTGTATCATGATGAGATGCGGTTGCCCACTCCCCTCCTTGGGGTGTATCATGATGAGCTGTGGTTGCCCACTGCCCTCTATGGGGCGTATCATGCTGAGCTGCGCAAGCCCATTCCCCTCCTTGGAGAGGTATCATGATAAGCTGAGCCTGCCCACTCTCCTCCATGGAGAGGTATCATGATGAACAGAACCTGCCCATTCCCTCCATGGGGGGTGATCATGATGAGCAGCACCTGCCTACTCCCCTCCATGGGGATTATCATGATAAGCTGCAGTTGCCAACTGTCCTCCATTGGACAGTATCATGATGAGCTGCACCTGCCCACTCCCCTCAATGGAGAGGTATCATGCTGAGCTGCGCTTGCCCTTTCTCCTCCATCGGGTGTATCATGATGAGCTGCACCTGCCCACTCCCCGCCATGGGGCATATCATGATTAGCTGTGTTTGCCCACTACCCTCCTTGGGGAATATCATGAGGAGCTGTGCCTTCTCACTCCCCTCTATGGGGAGGTATCATGATAAGCTGAGCCTGCCGACTCCCCTCCATTGAGAGGTATCATGATGAGCTGCACTTGACCACTCTACTCCATGGGGACTTATTATGATGGGCTGCACCTGCCAACTCCCCTCCATGGGGTGTATCATGATGAAATGCGATTACCCCCTCCCCCTCCGTGGTGTGTATCATGATTCATGATGAGCTGCGGTTGCCCACTCCCCTCCATGGGATGGTAAATGCTGAGCTGCACCTGCCCACTCCCCTCAATGGTGAGGTATCATGATGAGCTGCACCTGCCCACTCCCCTTCATGGGGAGTTATCATGATGAGCTGCACCTGCCCACTTCCCGCCATGAGGAGGTATCATGCAGAGCAGCGCTTGCCCACCCCCGTCCATTGGGTATATCATGATGAGTTGCGGTTGCCCACTCCCCTCCATGGGACGGTATCATGATGAGCTGCACCTGCCCACTCCCTTCTATGGGGAGGTGTCCTGCTGAGCTGCGCTTGCCCACTCCCCACCATGGGCATATCATGATGAGCTGCACCGGCCCACTAACCTCCATGGGGCGTATCATAATGAGCTGTGGTTGCCCACTACCCTCCATTCGGCATATCATGATGAGCTGCGCCTGCCCACACGCCTCTTTGGAGAGGAATCATGATAAGCTGAGCCTGCCCAATCCCCTCCATGGGGTGTATCATGATGACCTGCGGATTCCTACTCCCCTCCATGGGACGGTATAATGCTGAGCTGCACCTGCCCACTCCCCTTCATGGGGAGGTATCATGATGAGCTGCAGTTGCCCACTCCCTCTATGGGGCGTATCATGATGAGCTGCGCCTGCCCACTTCCCTCCTTGGGGAGGTATCATGATGACCTTTGCCTGTCCATTCCAGCCATGTGGCATATCATGATGAGCTGCGCCTGCCCATTCCCGACCATGGGACGTATCATTAAGAGTTGAGGGTGCCCAGTCCCCTCCATGGGACATATCATGATGAGCTGCGGTTGCCCACTCCCCTCCATGAGATGGTATCATGATGACCTGCACCTGCCCACTCCCCTCCATGGGGAGGTATCATGCTGAGCTGCGCTTGCCCACTCCCCTCCATTTGGCATATCATGATGAGTTCCGTTGCCCACTTCCCTCCATGGGATGGTATCATAATGAGCTGCACCTGCCCACTCCTCTCAATGGGGAGGTATCATGCTGAGCTGCACTTGCCCAGTCACCTCCATGGGGCTTATCATGATGAGCTGCGGCTGCCCACTCCCCTCCATAGGGGAATATCATGATAGGTCGCAGATGCCCACTCCCCTCCATGGGACGTATCATGAAGAGCTGATGTTGTTCACTCCCCTCAATGGGGTGTATCATGATGAGCTGCACCTGCCCACTCCTCTTCATGGGGAGGAATCATGCTGAGTTCCGGTTGCCCGCTCCCCTCCATGGGACGGTATCATAATGAGCTGCACCTGCCCACTCCCCTCAATGGGGAGGTATCATGCTGAGCTGCGCTTGCCCATTCCCCTTCATGGGGCGTATCATGATTAGCTGCGCCTGCCCACTACCCTCCATAGGGGAATATCATGATAGGTTGCAGGTACCCACTCCCCTCCATGGGACGTATCATGAAGAGCTGCGGTTGGCCACTCTCCTCCATGGGGTGTATCATGATGAGCTGTGGTTGCTCACTCCACTCCATGGGACAGTATCATGATGAGCTGAACCTGCCCACTCCCCTCCAAGGGGAGGTATCATGCTGAGCTGCTCCTGCCCTTTCCGTTCCATGGGACATATCATGATGAGTTGCAGTTGCCCACTCCCCTCCATGGAACGGCGTCATGATGAGCTGCACCTGCCCACTCCCCTCCATGGGGAGGTATCAAGCTGAGCTGTGCTTGCCCACTCCCCTCCATGGGGTGTGTCATGATGAGCTGCGCCTGCCCACTCCCCTCCATGGGGCATATTAAGATGAGTTGCGGGTGACCACTTCGCTCCATGGGATGTATCATGATGAGCTGCAGTTGCCCAATCCCCTCCATGGGGCGAATCATGATGAGCTGCACCTGCCCACTCCTCTTCATGTAGAGGTATCATGATGGGCTGTGCCTGCCCATTCCAGCCATGGGGCATATCATGATGAGCTGCGCCTGCCCGCTCCCCTCCATAGGGTGTATCATGATAAGCTGCACTTGCCTACTCCCCTCCATGGGACAGTATCATGATGAGCTGCACCTGCCCACTCGCCTCCATGGGGAGGTATCATGCTGAGCTGCGCTTGCCCTTTCCCCTCTATCGAGCATATCATGATGATTTGTGGTTGGCCAGTCCCCTCCATTAGACGCTATCATGATGAGCTGCACCTGCCCACTCCCCTCCATCGGGAGGTATCATGCTGAGCTGTACTTGCCCACTCCCATACATGGGGCATATCATGATGAGCTGCGCCCGCCCACTCGCCTCCATGGGGCATATCATGATGAGATGCGGTTGCCCACTCCCCTCCAAGGGACGTATCATGATGAGCTGTGGTTGCCACTCTCCTCCATGGGGCATATCATGATGAGCTGCGCCTGCCCGCTTCCCTCCATGGGATGTATCATGATGAGCTGTGTTTCTCCACTCCCCTCCATGGTTCATATCATGATGAGCTGCATCTGCCCACTCCCCTCCTTGGGGAGGTATCATAATAAGCTGAGCCTGCCCACTCCCCTTCATTGAGAGGTATCATGATGAACTGCACCTGCCCACTCCACTCCACGGGGAGTTATCAAGATGAGCTGCACCTTCCCACACCCCTCCATGGGGTGTATAATGATGAGCTGCGGTTGCCCACTCCCCTCCATGGGATGTGTCATGATGAGCTGCACCTACCCACTCCCCTCCATGGGGAAGTATCATGCTGAGCTGTGCTTGCCCATTCCCCTCTATGGGACATATCATAATCAGCTGCACATGCCCACTCCGCTCCATGGGGCATATCATGATGAAGTGTGGTTGCCCACTCCCCTCCATGGGATGGTATCATGATGAGCAGCACCTGCACACTCTCCTCCATGGGGAGTTATCATGCTGAGCTGCGCTTGCCAACTCCCCCCCATGGGCATATAATGATGAGCTTTTGTTGCCCACTCCCCTCCATAGGACGGTATCATGATGAGCTGCACCTGCCCACTCCCCTCCATTGGGAGATATCATGCTACGGTGCGCTTGCCCACTCCCCTCCATGGAACATATCATAATGCGTTGCGGTTGCCCACTCTCCTCTATTGGGATGTATCATGCTGAGCTGCGCTTGCCCACTCCCCTCTATGGAGCGTATCAAGATGATTTGCACTTGCCCACTCCCCTCCATGGGTTGTATCATAAGCTGCTCCTGCCCTTTCCCCTCCATGTGGTGTATGATGATGGGCTGCGCCTGCCTACCCACCTCCATGGGGAGGTATCATGCTTAGCTGTGCTTGTGCTCTCCCCTCCAAGGGGCATATCATGATGAGTTGCAGTTGCCCACTTCCCTCCAGGGGATAATATCCTGATGGGCTGCACCGGCCCACTCCCCTCCTTGGGGAGGTATCATGCTGAGCTGCACTTGCCCACTCCCCTCCATGGGGCATATCATGATGAGTTGCAGTTGCCCACTTCCCTCCATGGGGAGATATCAGGCTGAGATGCGTTTTCCCACTCCCTCCCACGGGGCATATCATGATGAGCTGCACCTGCCAACTCTCCTCCATGGGGCGTGTCATGATGAGCTGCACCTGCCCACTCCCTGCCATGGAGAGGTGTCATGATGAGCAGCGCCTGCCCATTCATGCCTTGGGGCATATCATGATGACCTGGGCCTGTTCACTCTCCTCCATGGAATGTATCATGATGAGCTATGGTTGCCCCCTCCCCTCCATGGGGCGTATCATGATGAGCTACGCCTGCCCACTCCCCTCCTTGGGGAGGTATCTTGATAAGCTGAGCCTGCCCGCTCCCCTCCATAAACAGGTATCATGATGAACTGTGCCTTCCCATTCCCCACCATAGGGAGGTATCATGCTGAGCTGCGCCTGCCCACTCCCCTCCATTTGGAAGTATCATGCTGAGCTGTGCTAGCCCATTCCCCTCTATGGGGCGTATTATGATGAGCTGCGCCTGCCCACTCCCCTCCATAGGGGAATATCATGATAGGTTGCGGTTGCCCACTCCCCTCCATGGGACAGTATCATGCTGATCTGTGTTTTCCCACTCCCCTCCATGGGGCATATCATGATGAGCTGCGCCTGCCCACTCCCCTCCATGGGGCGTATCAAGATGAGTTGTGGTTGCCCACTCCCCTCCATGGGACGGTATCATGCTGAGCTGTGCTTTCCCACTCCCCTCCATGGGGCGTATCATGATGAGCTGCACCTGCCCACTCCCCTCCATGGGCCATATCAAGAGATGAGTTGCGGTTGCCCACTCCCCTCCATGGGACGTATCATGATGAGCTGTGGTTGCCCTCACCCCTCCATGTGGCTTATCATGATGAGCTGTACGTGCCCACTCCCCTCCGTGGAGAGGTATCATGATGAGCTTTGCCTGTCCATTCCAGCCATGTGGCATATCATGAGGAGCTGTGCCTGCCCACCCCCCTCCATGGGACGTATCATTATGAGCTGCGGTTGCCCACTCCTCTCCATAGGGCGTATCATGATGAGCTGCACCTGCCCACTCCCCTCCATGGGGTGAATAATGAGGAGCTACTGTTGCTCACTCCCCTCCATGGGACAGTATCATGATGAGGTGCACCTGCTCCCTTCCCTCCATGGGGATGTATCATGCTTAGCTGCACTTGCCCACTCCCCTCCAAAGGGGATATCATGATGAGTTGTGGATGCTCACCCCCCTCTATGGGGTTTATCATGATGAGCTGCACCTGCCCACTCCCCTCCATGGGGAATATCATGATGACCTGTGGTTGCCCACTCCCATCCATGGGGCCTATCATGATGACCTGCGCCTGTCCACTCCCCTCCTTGGGGAGGTATCATGATATGCTGAGCCTGCCCACTCCCCTCCATGAGAGGTATCACGATGAACTGCGCCTGCCCACTCCCCTCCATGGGGAGATATCATGATGAGCTGCATCTGCCCACTCCCCTCCACGGGGTGCATCATGATGAGCTGCTGTTGCCCACTCCCCTCCATGGGATGGTATCATGATGAGCTGCACCTTCCCACTCCACTCCATGGGAGGTATCATACTGTGCTGTGTTTGCCCACTCCCCTCTGTGGGGCATATCATGATGAGTTGCGGATGCCCACCCCCCTCTATGGGGTTTATCATGATGAGCTGCACCTGCCCTCTCCCCTCCATGGGGAATATCATGATGACCTGTGGTTGCCCACTCCCCTCCATGGGACGGTATCATGATGAGCTGCACCTGCCCACTCCTCATTATGAGGTGGTATCATGATGAGCTGTGCTTGCCCACTCCCCTCCATGGGGCGTATCATGATGAGCTGTGTTTGCCCACTCCCCTCCATGGGGAGGTATCATGCTGAGCTGCGCTTGCCCATTCCCCTCTATGGGGCGTATCATGATGAGCTGCGCCTGCCCACTCCCCTCCTTAGGGGAATATCATGATAGGTTGTGGTTGCCCTCTCCCCTTCATGGGACATATCATGATGACCTGCGTTTGCCCACTCTCCTCCATGGGGTGTATGATGATGAGCTGCACCTGCCATTTTCCCTCAAAGGGGCATATCATGATGAGTTGCAGTTGCCCACTCCCCTCGATGGGACGGTATCATGATGAGCTGCACATGCTTACTCCCCTCCATGGGGAGATAACATGCTGAGCTCCACTTGCCCACTCCCCTCCATGGGATGTATCATGATACGCTGTGGTTGCCCACTCCCCTCCATGGGGTGAATAATGAGGAGCTACTGTTGCTCACTCCCCTCCATGGGACAGTATCATGATGAGGTGCACCTGCTCCCTTCCCTCCATGGGGATGTATCATGCTTAGCTGCACTTGCCCACTCCCCTCCAAAGGGGATATCATGATGAGTTGTGGATGCTCACCCCCCTCTATGGGGTTTATCATGATGAGCTGCACCTGCCCACTGCCCTCCATGGGGAATATCATGATGACCTGTGGTTGCCCACTCCCATCCATGGGGCCTATCATGATGACCTGCGCCTGTCCACTCCCCTCCTTGGGGAGGTATCATGATATGCTGAGCCTGCCCACTCCCCTCCATGGGGAGGTATCACGATGAACTGCGCCTGCCCACTCCCCTCCATGGGGAGATATCATGATGAGCTGCATCTGCCCACTCCCCTCCACGGGGTGCATCATGATGAGCTGCTGTTGCCCACTCCCCTCCATGGGATGGTATCATGATGAGCTGCACCTTCCCACTCCACTCCATGGGAGGTATCATCCTGTGCTGCGTTTGCCCACTCCCCTCTGTGGGGCATATCATGATGCGTTGCGGATGCCCACCCCCCTCTATGGGGTTTATCATGATGAGCTGCACCTGCCCTCTCCCCTCCATGGGGAATATCATGATGACCTGTGGTTGCCCACTCCCCTCCATGGGACGGTATCATGATGAGCTGCACCTGCCCACTCCTCATTATGAGGAGGTATCATGATGAGCTGTGCTTGCCCACTCCCCTCCATGGGGCGTATCATGATGAGCTGTGTTTGCCCACTCCCCTCCATGGGGAGGTATCATGCTGAGCTGCGCTTGCCCATTCCCCTCTATGGGGCGTATCATGATGAGCCGCGCCTGCCCACTCCCCTCCTTAGGGGAATATCATGATAGGTTGTGGTTGCCCTCTCCCCTTCATGGGACATATCATGATGACCTGCGTTTGCCCACTCTCCTCCATGGGGTGTATGATGATGAGCTGCACCTGCCATTTTCCCTCAAAGGGGCATATCATGATGAGTTGCAGTTGCCCACTCCCCTCGATGGGACGGTATCATGATGAGCTGCACATGCTTACTCCCCTCCATGGGGAGATAACATGCTGAGCTCCACTTGCCCACTCCCCTCCATGGGATGTATCATGATAAGCTGTGGTTGCCCTATCCCCTCCATGGGGCGTATCATGATGAGCTACGCCTGCCCACTCGCCTCTTTGGAGAGACATCATGATAAGCTGAGCCTGCCCACTCCCCTCCATGGAGAGGTCTCATGATGAACTGCATCTGCCCACTACCCTCCATGGGGAGTTATCATGATGAGTTGTACCTGCCCACTCCCCTCCATGGGGTGTATCATGATGAGCTGTGGTTTCCTGATTCCCACCATGGGATGGTATCATGATGAGCTGCACCTGCCCACTCCCCTCCATGGGGGAATACCATGATAGGTTGCGGTTGCCCTCTCCCCTCCATGGGTCTTATCATGATGAGTCGCAGTTGCCCACTCCCCTCCATGGGATGGTATCATGCTGATCTGCGCTTTCCCTCTCCCCTCCATGGGGCGTATCATGATGAGCTGCGCCTTCCCACTCCCCTCCATGGGGCATATCAAGATGAGTTGCATTTTCCCACTCCCCTCCATGGGACATATCATGATGAGCTTTGGTTGCGCACTCTCCTCATTGGGGCATATCATGATGAGTTGCGCCTGCCCATTCCCCACCACGGGACGTATCATTATGAGCTGCGGTTGACAACTCCCCTCCATGGGATGTATCGTGATGAGCTGCACCTGCCCACTCCCCTCCATGGGGTGTATAATGATGAGCTACTGTTTCCCACTCCCCTTCATGGGACGGTATCATGATGAGGTGCACCTGCTCCCTTTAATGCATGGGGATGTATAATTTGTATCTGCACTTGCCCACTCCCCTCCAATGGGTATATCTTGATGAATTGTGGTTGCCTACTCCCCTCTTTGGGGTTTATCATGATGAGCTGCACCTGGCCACTCCCCTTCATGGGGCGTATCATGATGACCTGTGGTATCCCACTCCCATCCATGGCGTGTATCATGATGACCTGTGCCTGCCCACTCCCCCCCCTTGGAGAGGTATCATGATATGCTGAGCCTGCCCACTCCCCTCCATGGAAAGGTATCATGATAAACTGTGCCTGCCCTCTCCCCTCCATGGGGAGTTATCATGATGAGCTGCACCTGCCCACTCCCCTCTATGGGGTGCATCATGATGAGCTGCGGTTGCCCACTCCCCTCCATGGGATGGTATCATGATGAGCTGCACCTGCCCACTCCCCTCCATGGGGGAATACCATGATAGGTTGCGGTTGCCCTCTCCCCTCCATGGGTCTTATCATGATGAGTCGCAGTTGCCCACTCCCCTCCATGGGACGGTATCATGCTGATCTGCGCTTTCCCTCTCCCCTCCATGGGGCGTATCATGATGAGCTGCACCTTCCCACTCCCCTCCATGGGGCATATCAAGATGAGTTGCGGTTTCCCACTCCCCTCCATGGGACATATCATGATGAGCTTTGGTTGCGCACTCCCCTCCATGGGGCATATCATGATGAGTTGCGCCTGCCCACTCCCCACCACGGGACGTATCATTATGAGCTGCGGTTGCCAACTCCCCTCCATGGGATGTATCCTGATGAGCTGCACCTGCCCACTCCCCTCCATGGGGTGTATAATGATGAGCTACTGTTTCCCACTCCCCTTCATGGGACGGTATCATGATGAGGTGCACCTGCTCCCTTTAATGCATGGGGATGTATCATTTGTATCTGCACTTGCCCACTCCCCTCCAAGGGGGATATCTTGATGAGTTGCGTTTGCCTACTCCCCTCTTTGGGGTTTATCATGATGAGCTGCACCTGGCCACTCCCCTCCATGGGGCGTATCATGATGACCTGTGGTTTCCCACTCCCATCCATGGCGTGTATCATGATGACCTGTGCCTGCCCACTCCCCCCCTTGGAGAGGTATCATGATATGCTGAGCCTGCCCACTCCCCTCCATGGAAAGGTATCATGATAAACTGTGCCTGCCCTCTCCCCTCCATGGGGAGTTATCATGATGAGCTGCACCTGCCCACTCCCCTCTATGGGGTGCATCATGATGAGCTGCGGTTGCCCACTCCCCTCCATGGGATGGTATCATGATGAGCTGCACCTGCCCATTCCCCTCCATGGAGAGGTATCATTTTGAGCTGCACTTGCCCACTCCCCTCCGTGGGGCATATCATGATGATTTCCTGTTGCCCACTCCATTCCATGGGACGGTATCATGATGAGATGCACCTGCCCACTCCCCTCCATGGGACGGTATCATGCTGATCTGCGCTTTCCCTCTCCTCTCCATGGGGCGTATCATGATGAGCTGCTCCTTCCCACTCCCCTCCATGGGGCATATCAAGATGAGTTGCGGTTTCCCACTCCCCTCCATGGGACATATCATGATGAGCTTTGGTTGCGCACTCCCCTCCATGGGGCATATCATGATGAGTTGCGCCTGCCCACTCCCCACCACGGGACGTATCATTATGAGCTGCGGTTGCCAACTCCCCTCCATGGGATGTATCGTGATGAGCTGCACCTGCCCACTCCCCTCCATGGGGTGAATAATGAGGAGCTACTGTTGCTCACTCCCCTCCATGGGACAGTATCATGATGAGGTGCACCTGCTCCCTTCCCTCCATGGGGATGTATCATGCTTAGCTGCACTTGCCCACTCCCCTCCAAAGGGGATATCATGATGAGTTGTGGATGCTCACCCCCCTCTATGGGGTTTATCATGATGAGCTGCACCTGCCCACTCCCCTCCATGGGGAATATCATGATGACCTGTGGTTGCCCACTCCCATCCATGGGGCCTATCATGATGACCTGCGCCTGTCCACTCCCCTCCTTGGGGAGGTATCATGATATGCTGAGCCTGCCCACTCCCCTCCATGGGGAGGTATCACGATGAACTGCGCCTGCCCACTCCCCTCCATGGGGAGATATCATGATGAGCTGCATCTGCCCACTCCCCTCCACGGGGTGCATCATGATGAGCTGCTGTTGCCCACTCCCCTCCATGGGATGGTATCATGATGAGCTGCACCTTCCCACTCCACTCCATGGGAGGTATCATCCTGTGCTGTGTTTGCCCACTCCCCTCTGTGGGGCATATCATGATGAGTTGCGGATGCCCACCCCCCTCTATGGGGTTTATCATGATGAGCTGCACCTGCCCTCTCCCCTCCATGGGGAATATCATGATGACCTGTGGTTGCCCACTCCCCTCCATGGGACGGTATCATGATGAGCTGCACCTGCCCACTCCTCATTATGAGGTGGTATCATGATGAGCTGTGCTTGCCCACTCCCCTCCATGGGGCGTATCATGATGAGCTGTGTTTTCCCACTCCCCTCCATGGGGAGGTATCATGCTGAGCTGCGCTTGCCCATTCCCCTCTATGGGGCGTATCATGATGAGCTGCGCCTGCCCACTCCCCTCCTTAGGGGAATATCATGATAGGTTGTGGTTGCCCTCTCCCCTTCATGGGACATATCATGATGACCTGCGTTTGCCCACTCTCCTCCATGGGGTGTATGATGATGAGCTGCACCTGCCATTTTCCCTCAAAGGGGCATATCATGATGAGTTGCAGTTGCCCACTCCCCTCGATGGGACGGTATCATGATGAGCTGCACATGCTTACTCCCCTCCATGGGGAGATAACATGCTGAGCTCCACTTGCCCACTCCCCTCCATGGGATGTATCATGATACGCTGTGGTTGCCCACTCCCCTCCATGGGGTGAATAATAAGGAGCTACTGTTGCTCACTCCCCTCCAGCTACCCAGCAAAGGGCCCGGCTTCTCTGTCTTAATACAAGTAATTCATAGCCCTGTTACTATGGAAGATTCCTGTCCTCGCATTTAGTGTAGACACTTAGACGCTTGTACACGCACACACAGTCAGTATAGAATAGATTCTGTCCGAGAGTCCTTTCTTTATGGATAACATAGTTCTTTAAACATAGGATATTAGATATGATTTGGGATTAGGTTGACATAACCCCAGACTTTTCGTCTCCACATGTAGAGCTAAATGTCAAGTCCCCTTCACCCCCTAGTTACACGTCAATCGCACGTCATGCTGCTGCGCGCGCATCTATGCCAAATATTATCTTATAGATCCACCTATAGGTGACATCACAACCAATTATGTTCCTTTTTTCTCCTTATTACACCCATTTTCGGTTACGTAGACAAATCGTCATTTTCCTTATCAATTGTTACGCCTACTGTATTCGCTTCATTGTAATGTATGTATTATAAAAGCCATTTCATGTCAATAATGGGTGTGCTTCACTTCCTGAACCTTCGTGGTGACGGAACATTGGGAGCAACCGATTATAATCGAGTTAATGGAATAAAGCCCATTCCGAACCTCTAATACCACGGATTCTGCCTCTCATTTTACTGAGCTATTTTATTATGTTCCTGTATCAAATTCAGTCCAGGTAAAGGAGAAATATTTACCACATGAATGGCGCCCGAACAGGGACACTTTCTCATCTCACGCGCCGGCGGTGAGTTGCAGGCCCGGTCTCCTGCCACAGCTGGACGGACAATAACGCGTACCAGCAGGATTTCCTGTAGTTCCCTCCGGTCAAGCGGGGGCGACTGAGACTGCGATCAACACCCAGACGAGGCGGTGAGAAGTGCGAAGTATCCCGACCAGAGCCTAGCTGAGAGAGCAAGATCCGAGGTATACAGAGACCCACCAGTCCGAAGTCAAGCCCAGTGTCCGACGAGTCGAGTCGAGTCCAGTCCGTTTCAAGTTCAAGTTACTGAGGCCTTCCGTTTCCGAAGCTACCCGGTGAGTACCATTGCCGGGGAGGCATTTCTGACGTGCACATAGGTTGTGCCGGTCAAGACGGGTTTGGGTACACAAATCCGGTCTGCACTGTTTTAGCAGTGTATCTGTACTGTTTAGCAGTATATCAAGTATTCCGAAGTATTCCGAAGTGTCTAGTTATTGTCTAGTTATTGTCGAGAATTAAGCTTGGTGATTAGTTATGCAGACGATCATCATTGTTGTTTCAGTTAAAGGTTTAATGTTTAATGTTTAATATGTTTAAATACGTTCTGTATATTGTGGTATGAATGACTGTTCATTATCGTGTTTATTGTATTAAGTCTGTTCAAAATCAAGTATCAGGTCAGTTGGTCAAAATCAAGTATAAGGTCAGTTCTCAATATGCCGCTCTTTTCGAAATTAAGACAGATCACTACCAGAAAAGGGGTTCTCGAAGAAGCCGTTCCTATTCCTCCTAGGGACACTCCAGGGCACTTTATGTATCACAAACATGGCTTAGACGCTATATTATTTCTTGATTTATGGGTAGACTACACCAAGGGATTACCAGAAAGTCAGAGGTGGCCCACAGCGGGAACCTGGGATGCAGAGTGCATCATGAAAGTAGAAGAAGAGTTATGGAAAAGGAAAGTCAGACAGTCACAGAAAGATGCCATTGAATTATGGCGTAAGGAATCGCATAGACGAACAGAAAAAGCACGTAGACAGGAAGAGAAGAGTAAAGAGAATTCCAATAAAGTTCAAGAAAATCTATTAATTGAGGAAGGTATCCGAGTGAAATCAGAACAAGTAGACAGACAAAGAAATGCCCTTATGAATGGTATGTATCCCCTTCTGGCCGAAGGATTACCTAAGGCTACTCCAGAGATACCGAAAGACTTGCCAACCCCATTATTTCCAATAAAGGTACATCCTAAGGGGCATCCTAGAACAGCAGAAGATGTTTTTCTTTCCTCATATTTAGATGACGCAGCTCCCGAGTATGCTAATTCCGCCCCACATAGACCACCTGTCAGGGAGGTCCAACGCCAAGATCCGGCACCCGTATCCCTACAGCAACAAATCGAGTCACAAGTTCTGGCAAGCACATCTGTTTCTACATCTGTTCCCACAGCTGCTTCTATAGCTGTGTCCACACCTATAGTTGCTGTATCACGTTCAACGAATCCTTTCACACCCGACACCCCAGATGGGGCTACGGGAGGTGCTACCAATATTTTTTCTACGCCACCCAGAATAAATAAACTCACTTTTCAAGAGTCAGCACATTCACGTACACCCAAACTCCTTAGTGCCCGTGCGCTTAAGGAACTTCTTATAGATTGTAGATATGACCCTGTGCCTGGAAAAGAGGACGAAATGACCCTAGCATCATTACGAATCAGACGAGCCGCAGTGTATTTAGGGAAGTTACCAGGAATGACTGCGCATCTAGATAATATATACCATTTTGTCCACACAGGGCGAGATCCAGGATGTATTAACAGAGCTATGGAATACCAGAAGGTAGAGATACAGGGGGAACTGTTACGTTTCCTCATAAACTGTGTGATCAGAAATCAAGACCGACCGGGGGTAGACCCGGAAGCAATGCAAATCCTTACAAGATGGAGCCAGAATATATCAGAAGGGAGACATGATAAACAAAATTGTATAATAGCCATGTGCCGAAAGATCCGTAAAGAAATAGAACGCCTACACGAAGAGAGATTAGAGGTAGACGAGTTCGAACAAAGCGAGGAAGAAGGGTCAGGACCGCTCACAGGACAGTCAGAAACTATAGCCTATGTAGGTAAAAGAAGATCTTATAATAGTACGAGATGTCTTATTGATCCGATACGCCCGATATGTCCAGACAATAACAGGAGTTTCCCAACACCCATAGTCCATATAAGGTCTAACGAGCACTCGTTCCAAACAGCTGACAAGTTACTCCGAGAACGTAAGGGTTATCATTTCCTCGATTCTATGGATGAACAAGATTTAGCCAGAGCAGCTGTCCATTGGGTGGACAGTCCCGGAAAATATAGTGATGATACAGTAGTACGCACATTTTTGAATCTTACCCCAGATGAACAGAGGTTAGCTGGGATTTATATGATTCAACAACTCATTATACTATATCGAAGTCAGCATTCGGACCCTGGTCCCTTACCCGACATGTTGACTGAATTACTCACGAATAGATGGAGAGGTCCAGGTACTAAATTAATTAAAGAAATTCTAGAATCAAGACAGCAATATATTCTTTTTGTATGTTCAGAACATGTTCCATTGCCCGTCAAGGAAAGAACCACGTATCGCATAGATAGACAGAATCCCTTACGAGAAGTGCACCCAATAAAGGGCGAGGACAATCAGTTTAAACGTGTATTTGTATATACGCCCATATCGAAAATAGAATTGTTACAAATGAAGAAAGTGGTACCCAGCCATGACAAAGACCCAGCGGGTTTTCACAGAGAAATTAAAGACATGTTACTCATGGGAGAGTATACCTACCCCGACATTATGACAATATTGAAGGTATTGATGCCTGCTGGCATTTATGAGAAACTCAAGGAAAAAGAGTGGGAGGTAGGAGACCAAAAGATAGAATGGTCAGTATTAGAAGCAGAAGAAAGGGCCCGAACTGCAGGAGCAGGACTTGGGGACAAAACTAAGGCATTACCAGGATTACTAGTACAGGTACTGCCGCGTTTATTAACTACGAAAAAGGAAGATTGGGGTACAATTTCAGCCTGTAAACAGAAGCAAGATGAGGACACTAGTGATTACTATGCCCGATTTGAAAAATGTTTTGGTATAAATAGTGGCATAAAAGCAAGTAGCGAATCATACCCACATCTGTTTGTAACAAAATTAGTAGAAAATGCCCTGCCCCCAGTAAGGAATAGAGTATTAAAATTCGAGAGTACCTGGCAAGGTAACACTCCATCACAAATGTTACAAATGTTACAGTACCATCACAATAGAATTAGAGAGGAACAAGAACATGAACACAGACGCATGAAAGACACGAAAATGAAAATGCTAGTTTCTCAGACAGTTCCAGCTGAAGGACATAAGAAGGGTATGACACATTCCGATTCAGCAGGACCTGTAAAAGGGACATGCAATTATTGTAAAAAGCCAGGTCATTACGTACACGATTGTCCAGTTTTAAAACATAATATCGCCATAGGTAAAACACAAGAAAGATCACGGCCACTCAGACAAGATCAGAATGAACAAGGAGCTATGCAGCATGCCCAGGCCATGCCAGCCGCACAACAGCCAGTACAGTTTGTGCCAGCTGCACCTCCATTGCCTGTTGCTGCCACACAAACAACAACACGACAAATGTATCAGACCGCACAGTATGAATATCCTGAGTATCAGCGTTACGCATGAACTGGCCTAGAGAGGGAAGTTGACTTACCCCTTATCGAGATACCGGTAGATCAAGAAGGACCTTATGTACACAGTGAATTATTAGGCCAAGACAGAAAATTTTTACTCGATACAGGGGCAAGTCGAACAACTATAAAACGTAGTGAAGTTCCAGGGGCACCCCTCTCAGGCTCACAGAATATTTCCCTTGGTTTTTCAGGAAAGCCTATTGTTAATGAAGTGTCACAGCCTCTTCCACTTACGATAGGACCTTTGACCCGAACTACAGATTTATTGCTTACTAAATCATGTCCAGAAAATCTATTAGGAATAAAAACGTTAAAAGCTCTAGGAGCCATAATATGTTGTTCTCCGGAAGGAGTAAGATTGTTTTTACGTGATTTTAAAGGTCATTATGTGTCTAGAGACATGGATCCCCGATTACAGACTTTACCCACACGTCTATGGGCACAAGGCCCTACTGATGTTGGTTGCATGAACATTACACCATATCGAGTCACATTAAAGGCAGGAGTGGTGCTACCACGAATGCGACAATACAAGTTACCCCCAGATGCTGTAGTGGCTTTACTGCAAATCATTGACAAACTCATTGCCCAAGGAGTGGTTGTAGAAACTGACTCCAATGTATGTAATTCCCCGATAATTCCGATTCTTAAACGAACAGATCCTAAGGCCCCGCCAGTATATCGATTGGTTATTGATCTGCGCGAGTTAAACAAATGCATTGTGCCATCCATTTCCTGTGGTTCCCGATATCTCGTCATTATTGACAGCTATTGATTCCGAAGCAACATTCTTTACTGTAATCGATCTCAAGAATGCCTTTTTCAGCGTCCCAATAGATCCGGAAAGCCAATATTTATTCGGATTTAGTTTGAATGGACGTAGGTTTAAATTCTCACGCGCACCTCAAGGATTTACAGAAAGCCCCAGCATCTATAGCCAAGCACTGAAACGAGAACTTGACAGTATCCACATGCCAGTTAACACGGCTCTGCTTCAATACGTCGATGATCTGCTGATCACCGCCCGAAGCGAACCTAAATGTGAAAAAGCATCACTGACAGTTTTACAATTTCTAGCCGAAAAGGGGCACAAGGTGTCCCCTTCTAAGCTGCAATTCTGTGTCCAGCGAGTTATTTATCTTGGCCACTCGCTGTCCAAGGAGGGAAGGCAGCTTACACCAGACCGCATTCAGTTAATAGCTAACATACCAATACCCAAGACACAAAAGGAGGTGCGGGCTTTCATAGGCCTCACTTCATACTGTAGACAGTGGATTCCGCAATATGCATTCCTAGCAAAACCACTCATTCAGTTGACAACCCAGGAGGCAGCCACATCGACTGTTCTCCCTTGGACCCAGGAACATACGCAAGCTTTTGAAAGCTTAAAGAAAGCTTTATGTCAAGCACCTGTTTTAGCAACGCCATGTTACAGAAAACAGTTTACACTCTTTGTTACAGAACGCGGAGGTACTGCTTTGTCAGTACTCACACAGGAACAAGCAGGAGCACACAAACCATGTGCTTATTTTTCTAGTACATTAGATCCCGTAGCTCAGGCTTTGCCTGCATGCCTAAAATCAGTAGCAGCGACAGCTTTAGCAATCAGACAAAGCGATGCCATAGTGTTAGGACATCCATTGACAGTTCAAGTACCACACACAGTAGAAGTCCTTGTGAATAGAACGCAAACACAACACTTGACTATAGCACGACTTACAGGGTATGAACTTACATTGTTTCAGCCACATATAGAAATCAGACGCTGTAATACATTGAATCCTGCCACACTTTTGCCAGTAACCGGAACAGACCCACTAGCCCATGACTGTATTGAAGTTATTACTATAACGACGAAACCTAGACAAGACTTGACAGATGTTCCATTGTCAGATCCAGACCTGACATTGTATGTAGATGGTTCATGTATGAGAACAAGTACAGGAGAGCTAGTGGCTGCTTATGCAGTCACAACAGATACTGAAGTCATTGAAACTAATCGTATAAATACTTTGTCAGCTCAAGCCGCAGAGCTCATTGCTCTGACACAAGCCTGTATTCAAGCCACAAGTAAAAAAGTCAACATATACACTGATTCACGTTATGCATTCGGAGTTGTACATGACTTCGGCGTGCTGTGGCGAGAGAGAGGTTATTTAACTTCCCACGGTGCCCACATTCAGCACGGACCCCTCATTCATGCCTTATTAGATGCAATACATCTACCTACTGCAATATCAATTATGAAATGTAAAGCTCATACGAAAGTTACTGATATCATTTCTCAAGGCAATGATTTAGCCGACAGAACAGCTAAACAGACTGCTCAAACCCAAACATCCGACATGACAAAGACAATAGTCCCGATGCCGACACATTGTATGACAGTTAAAGATCCTACTCTTGACGTAATTGACATACAGACACATGCTACACCAGACGAAATAAAGAAATGGACTGAATTAGGAGGGATCCAAACGGACCAAGGATGGATGATGAAAGAAAAGTCTGTATGGTTCCTTCCTGATTCAATGGTCCAAGTTATAGTTAACACTATACATAGTCCAGCACATCTAGGAGAAAAAGCTATGCTAGACAGCATTCAACACATTTGGTTCAATAAACATTTACGAGCAGCAGCCAAACAAAAAGTCCGTACCTGTATGATCTGTTGCCAGTTCAACCCAGGAAAAAGCGTTCCCGTAGAACAGGGTGGATTTCATCCTCCTGATCACCCTTTTGAAGTCCTCCAGATGGATTATATCCAGATGGAACGATGTCGAGGATTCAAATATGTTCTCGTAGTTGTCTGCGCTCTGTCCCGTTGGACGGAGGCATACCCGGTATCAGATTACACTGCCCCGACTACTGCCAAACAGTTAGTTCGAGAATTCTTCCCACGCTACGGTTTACCACGTGTTGTCTACTCAGATAACGGCCAGCCGTTCTCATCCGAATTAATGAAACATGTTTCACTTCTGCTAGGATATCAGTGGAAATTCCACTGTGTCCGACATCCCGAGGCAGCAGGTCTTGTAGAAAGACATAATCAGATACTAAAAATCAGACTGTCCAAAATATGCAGAGAGAAGGGGGTCGACTGGATAGTAGCGTTACCAGTTGCACTTTTTTACATGAGAATGGTAGCACACTCTAGAACAGGGCTATCCCCGTATGAGGTGATCTTCGGTAGACCACCAGATATGTGGGGGACGCCCATACCACGCAAAATAACTGATATTGACTGTAATATGCTGACAGATTACTTGGCTTCCTTGATGTCTGCACTACAATCTTGTCGTTCACAGGTTGCTGCAGCATTTCCCGACAACACTGAGGTGAAACCCCATGACGTAGTTCCGGGGGATTTTGTGTTTGTGAAAAATTTCGACCGAAAGACTCAGCTGGAGCCCAGGTGGAAGACACCCAAGTTGGTTTTGCTGACCACAAGAACAGCCGTGAAGATCGAGGGCCGCAAGGGCTGGATTCATTCAAGTCATATCAAGAAATTTCATGGACAATCCTCGGATATAGACATTGTGCCCTGCACTCCCTCACAGACTGATTCAAAACTTCCTTTGGTGGAAAAAACTGAAAGCGAACTCTACAAAGTTAAGTTGAGACCTAGGACGTCAGACGATTTGATTGTTTAAGTCCTCTCCTAGGTGAAGCGGTTGAATCTGTCTCTGACATGTATCCTCTAGACCTGAATCATGGACAATCGCGAAAAATGATGAAACGACAGGCGTATTGTAAATCACTGCGTAGCCATTGTATAGGGACATTATTAATTTTGTTTTCCTTAAGTCTTTTAATAATTATTACAAGTATGTTGTTGCACATATATTACCCTATTGCCAGAAATGTTCACAATGTTATTGCAGAACATTCTTTTAGTGACTTACCTCCGCATGAATTGTCCTATAGACTTGCGCTGCGCAATAACACTTTCATTAGTATGTTACATCATTCCCATCAGACTAGTAATGCCACTAATTGTTGGGTGTGTGGCCGACTCCCTCCCTATCAGAATTATGAAGGAGTCTTGCCTTTCTTTCCACATCCATTTACACATAATGGCTCCTGTGGAGCATGGTTTAGTTTAATAAATTCCATAGACTCAGACACAGCAGTTTACCAAGATCAGTGGGTATGGGGAAACCTAAACCTAGTTTTACTCAAGGTCTGTTACCCTGACAAGGAGGGTCGCCCCAAAAGAACAGGAACTGATCTAGAAAATGAAGTATATGGATTAGGTAATTTTACACCTAATCTCATGATTCTAAATGTCGTATCCGAAGTTGAACTAGTCTTACCCACCATGTCAGTATTCCCAGCAAAAGGTGAATTGTGTGTAAGAAAGGTTGGTTCCATACATATGGGCCATAGTAAATGCACTACTACAGTAGAATTCAGTGATCAAGGCAAATCTTCATTCAGAGCTTATCGCCACTCCTACTTTATATGTGGTCAGACTGCATATATGCGTCTACCTCTAGATTGGGATGGTACCTGCTACATTGCATTCCTTTTGCCACCTGTTTTCCTAGCCCCTCCTGATTATTATAGAAATATTCATTTAGTACATAATAGAGAGCGGAGAGATCTCCCAATTGTCGATTATACTGAGACGGCATGGGACAAGTATGTAGATTTCAATAAAGGCATTTTTCCCTATATAGGTACTGTTACTAATAGCAAGCTGATACGTAGATTAACTAGAACCCTTGAAGCAGTAGTGAATGAAACTATTTCCGCCTTAGGCAACTTAACAGAAGAGCAGTCTGCTATGCGGATTGTTGTGCTTCAAAATCGTCTTGTCCTTGACGTCATCCTGGCTGATAGAGGCGGAGCTTGTAGGGTCATCGGATCAAGCTGCTGCGTATTCATACCAGAAAATTCGCCATCAGTATATAAAGCCATAACTCGCCTTCACAAGATTGTAAGCCAGATACACCAGAATCCAGGCACCTGGACTTGGTCCAGTTGGTTTTGGAGTGTGATATCAGCCTGGGGATGGAGAGTTCTATCCTTCCTAGGTATTGGCCTTCTCATACTATTCAGTTGCTGTCTATGTCTACAATGTGGACCAGCGATTTGTGGTCTGTGTGCCACATCGTGTATTCCACCACCAAGATTTCATTCAAGATTCCGGAAGAAGAAAGAAGAACAAATGATGCTATATGAACAGATCAATGGATTAATGAAGATTGATATCTCTTAAACGGGCAAGTAGGGGACAAGGAGGGAATGTGGAAATATGGATTTTTCTGGTCAGTTATGTCCCCTATCTTGGACCCCAACGGTTCTATATGCATGTTACAAGTACATGTATGTTCCCTCCAGTTCCAGTTATGAAGACGCAAATACATGTGCGTCCACCGTCAACATGTCCTCTGTCAGATCCGCCATGAATAGGCCGGATATTCCATTCCTAAGTACAAAAGGCCACCGGCTTTATATGGCTCACTTATGCCATTTTACAGTCCAGGCAAGTAGGCCCTGATTCTGTCATCAAAACTCTTCTTCTACTTCTGCCTCTGAAAGCTCCAGTCTGAGCCTGCATCTGTGACCATGAACTTTGTCTCATTCTCTGCGTGGCTCACGAAGCCTGACATCAGCCTATTCTCTGCCAAGAACTGTATTTCACCTTCGAATTATCTGCTTCCCCCTCAGCCGATGCATTCCTGCCTAGTAGTTTAAGTAAACATTCTTCCAGCTACCCAGCAAAGGGCCCGGCTTCTCTGTCTTAATACAAGTAATTCATAGCCCTGTTACTATGGAAGATTCCTGTCCTCGCATTTAGTGTAGACACTTAGACGCTTGTACACGCACACACAGTCAGTATAGAATAGATTCTGTCCGAGAGTCCTTTCTTTATGGATAACATAGTTCTTTAAACATAGGATATTAGATATGATTTGGGATTAGGTTGACATAACCCCAGACTTTTCGTCTCCACATGTAGAGCTAAATGTCAAGTCCCCTTCACCCCCTAGTTACACGTCAATCGCACGTCATGCTGCTGCGCGCGCATCTATGCCAAATATTATCTTATAGATCCACCTATAGGTGACATCACAACCAATTATGTTCCTTTTTTCTCCTTATTACACCCATTTTCGGTTACGTAGACAAATCGTCATTTTCCTTATCAATTGTTACGCCTACTGTATTCGCTTCATTGTAATGTATGTATTATAAAAGCCATTTCATGTCAATAATGGGTGTGCTTCACTTCCTGAACCTTCGTGGTGACGGAACATTGGGAGCAACCGATTATAATCGAGTTAATGGAATAAAGCCCATTCCGAACCTCTAATACCACGGATTCTGCCTCTCATTTTACTGAGCTATTTTATTATGTTCCTGTATCAAATTCAGTCCAGGTAAAGGAGAAATATTTACCACAATGGGACAGTATCATGATGAGGTGCACCTGCTCCCTTCCCTCCATGGGGATGTATCATGCTTAGCTGCACTTGCCCACTCCCCTCCAAAGGGGATATCATGATGAGTTGTGGATGCTCACCCCCCTCTATGGGGTTTATCATGATGAGCTGCACCTGCCCACTGCCCTCCATGGGGAATATCATGATGACCTGTGGTTGCCCACTCCCATCCATGGGGCCTATCATGATGACCTGCGCCTGTCCACTCCCCTCCTTGGGGAGGTATCATGATATGCTGAGCCTGCCCACTCCCCTCCATGGGGAGGTATCACGATGAACTGCGCCTGCCCACTCCCCTCCATGGGGAGATATCATGATGAGCTGCATCTGCCCACTCCCCTCCACGGGGTGCATCATGATGAGCTGCTGTTGCCCACTCCCCTCCATGGGATGGTATCATGATGAGCTGCACCTTCCCACTCCACTCCATGGGAGGTATCATCCTGTGCTGCGTTTGCCCACTCCCCTCTGTGGGGCATATCATGATGAGTTGCGGATGCCCACCCCCCTCTATGGGGTTTATCATGATGAGCTGCACCTGCCCTCTCCCCTCCATGGGGAATATCATGATGACCTGTGGTTGCCCACTCCCCTCCATGGGACGGTATCATGATGAGCTGCACCTGCCCACTCCTCATTATGAGGAGGTATCATGATGAGCTGTGCTTGCCCACTCCCCTCCATGGGGCGTATCATGATGAGCTGTGTTTGCCCACTCCCCTCCATGGGGAGGTATCATGCTGAGCTGCGCTTGCCCATTCCCCTCTATGGGGCGTATCATGATGAGCCGCGCCTGCCCACTCCCCTCCTTAGGGGAATATCATGATAGGTTGTGGTTGCCCTCTCCCCTTCATGGGACATATCATGATGACCTGCGTTTGCCCACTCTCCTCCATGGGGTGTATGATGATGAGCTGCACCTGCCATTTTCCCTCAAAGGGGCATATCATGATGAGTTGCAGTTGCCCACTCCCCTCGATGGGACGGTATCATGATGAGCTGCACATGCTTACTCCCCTCCATGGGGAGATAACATGCTGAGCTCCACTTGCCCACTCCCCTCCATGGGATGTATCATGATAAGCTGTGGTTGCCCTATCCCCTCCATGGGGCGTATCATGATGAGCTACGCCTGCCCACTCGCCTCTTTGGAGAGACATCATGATAAGCTGAGCCTGCCCACTCCCCTCCATGGAGAGGTCTCATGATGAACTGCATCTGCCCACTACCCTCCATGGGGAGTTATCATGATGAGTTGTACCTGCCCACTCCCCTCCATGGGGTGTATCATGATGAGCTGTGGTTTCCCGATTCCCACCATGGGATGGTATCATGATGAGCTGCACCTGCCCACTCCCCTCCATGGGGGAATACCATGATAGGTTGCGGTTGCCCTCTCCCCTCCATGGGTCTTATCATGATGAGTCGCAGTTGCCCACTCCCCTCCATGGGATGGTATCATGCTGATCTGCGCTTTCCCTCTCCCCTCCATGGGGCGTATCATGATGAGCTGCGCCTTCCCACTCCCCTCCATGGGGCATATCAAGATGAGTTGCATTTTCCCACTCCCCTCCATGGGACATATCATGATGAGCTTTGGTTGCGCACTCCCCTCATTGGGGCATATCATGATGAGTTGCGCCTGCCCATTCCCCACCACGGGACGTATCATTATGAGCTGCGGTTGACAACTCCCCTCCATGGGATGTATCGTGATGAGCTGCACCTGCCCACTCCCCTCCATGGGGTGTATAATGATGAGCTACTGTTTCCCACTCCCCTTCATGGGACGGTATCATGATGAGGTGCACCTGCTCCCTTTAATGCATGGGGATGTATAATTTGTATCTGCACTTGCCCACTCCCCTCCAATGGGTATATCTTGATGAATTGTGGTTGCCTACTCCCCTCTTTGGGGTTTATCATGATGAGCTGCACCTGGCCACTCCCCTCCATGGGGCGTATCATGATGACCTGTGGTATCCCACTCCCATCCATGGCGTGTATCATGATGACCTGTGCCTGCCCACTCCCCCCCCTTGGAGAGGTATCATGATATGCTGAGCCTGCCCACTCCCCTCCATGGAAAGGTATCATGATAAACTGTGCCTGCCCTCTCCCCTCCATGGGGAGTTATCATGATGAGCTGCACCTGCCCACTCCCCTCTATGGGGTGCATCATGATGAGCTGCGGTTGCCCACTCCCCTCCATGGGATGGTATCATGATGAGCTGCACCTGCCCACTCCCCTCCATGGGGGAATACCATGATAGGTTGCGGTTGCCCTCTCCCCTCCATGGGTCTTATCATGATGAGTCGCAGTTGCCCACTCCCCTCCATGGGACGGTATCATGCTGATCTGCGCTTTCCCTCTCCCCTCCATGGGGCGTATCATGATGAGCTGCACCTTCCCACTCCCCTCCATGGGGCATATCAAGATGAGTTGCGGTTTCCCACTCCCCTCCATGGGACATATCATGATGAGCTTTGGTTGCGCACTCCCCTCCATGGGGCATATCATGATGAGTTGCGCCTGCCCACTCCCCACCACGGGACGTATCATTATGAGCTGCGGTTGCCAACTCCCCTCCATGGGATGTATCGTGATGAGCTGCACCTGCCCACTCCCCTCCATGGGGTGTATAATGATGAGCTACTGTTTCCCACTCCCCTTCATGGGACGGTATCATGATGAGGTGCACCTGCTCCCTTTAATGCATGGGGATGTATCATTTGTATCTGCACTTGCCCACTCCCCTCCAAGGGGGATATCTTGATGAGTTGCGTTTGCCTACTCCCCTCTTTGGGGTTTATCATGATGAGCTGCACCTGGCCACTCCCCTCCATGGGGCGTATCATGATGACCTGTGGTTTCCCACTCCCATCCATGGCGTGTATCATGATGACCTGTGCCTGCCCACTCCCCCCCTTGGAGAGGTATCATGATATGCTGAGCCTGCCCACTCCCCTCCATGGAAAGGTATCATGATAAACTGTGCCTGCCCTCTCCCCTCCATGGGGAGTTATCATGATGAGCTGCACCTGCCCACTCCCCTCTATGGGGTGCATCATGATGAGCTGCGGTTGCCCACTCCCCTCCATGGGATGGTATCATGATGAGCTGCACCTGCCCATTCCCCTCCATGGAGAGGTATCATTTTGAGCTGCACTTGCCCACTCCCCTCCGTGGGGCATATCATGATGATTTCCTGTTGCCCACTCCATTCCATGGGACGGTATCATGATGAGATGCACCTGCCCACTCCCCTCCATGGGACGGTATCATGCTGATCTGCGCTTTCCCTCTCCCCTCCATGGGGCGTATCATGATGAGCTGCGCCTTCCCACTCCCCTCCATGGGGCATATCAAGATGAGTTGCGGTTTCCCACTCCCCTCCATGGGACATATCATGATGAGCTTTGGTTGCGCACTCCCCTCCATGGGGCATATCATGATGAGTTGCGCCTGCCCACTCCCCACCACGGGACGTATCATTATGAGCTGCGGTTGCCAACTCCCCTCCATGGGATGTATCGTGATGAGCTGCACCTGCCCACTCCCCTCCATGGGGTGTATAATGATGAGCTACTGTTTCCCACTCCCCTTCATGGGACGGTATCATGATGAGGTGCACCTGCTCCCTTTAATGCATGGGGATGTATCATTTGTATCTGCACTTGCCCACTCCCCTCCAAGGGGGATATCTTGATGAGTTGCGTTTGCCTACTCCCCTCTTTGGGGTTTATCATGATGAGCTGCACCTGGCCACTCCCCTCCATGGGGCGTATCATGATGACCTGTGGTTTCCCACTCCCATCCATGGCGTGTATCATGATGACCTGTGCCTGCCCACTCCCCCCCTTGGAGAGGTATCATGATATGCTGAGCCTGCCCACTCCCCTCCATGGAAAGGTATCATGATAAACTGTGCCTGCCCTCTCCCCTCCATGGGGAGTTATCATGATGAGCTGCACCTGCCCACTCCCCTCTATGGGGTGCATCATGATGAGCTGCGGTTGCCCACTCCCCTCCATGGGATGGTATCATGATGAGCTGCACCTGCCCATTCCCCTCCATGGAGAGGTATCATTTTGAGCTGCACTTGCCCACTCCCCTCCGTGGGGCATATCATGATGATTTCCTGTTGCCCACTCCATTCCATGGGACGGTATCATGATGAGATGCACCTGCCCACTCCCCTCCATGGGGAGGTATCATGCTGAGCTGCGCTTGACCATTCCCCTCTATGGGGTGTATAATGATGAACTGCCCCTGCCCATTCCCCTCCATATGGGAATATCATGATAGGTTGCGGTTGCCCTCTCCCCTCCATGGGACATATCATGATGAGCTGCGTTTGCCTACTCCCCTCCATGGGGTGTATCATGATGAGCTGCACCTGCCCACTACCCTCCAAGGTGTGTATCATGATGAGCTGCACCTGCCCACTCCCCTCCATGGGGAGGTATCATGCTGAGCTGCTCTAGCCATTTCCCCTCCATGGGGCTTATCATGATGAGCTGTGGTTGCCCACTCCCCTCCATGGGGCGTATCATGATGAGCTGTGGTTGCCCACTCCCCTCCATGGAACATATCATGATGCGCTGCTCCTGCCCACTCCCCTCCGTGGAGAGGTATCATGATGAGCTTTGCCTGTCCATTCCAGCCATGTGGCATATCATGATGAGCTGCGCCTGCCTATTCCCCTCCATGGGACGTATCATTATGAATTGCGGTTGCCCGCTCCCCTCCATGGGACATATCATGATGAGCTGTGGTTGCCCACTCCCCTCCATGGGGCATATCATGATGAGCTGCTCCTGCCCACTCCCCTCTGTGGAGAGGTATCATGATGAGCTTTGCCTGTCCATTCCAGCCATGTGGCATATCATGATGAGCTGCACCTGCCCATTCCCCTCCATGGGACGTATCATTATGAGCTGTGGTTGCCCACTCCCCTCCATGGGGCGTATCATGATGAGCTGCACCTTCCCACTCCCCTCCATGGGGTGTATAATGATGAGCTACTGTTGCCCACTCCCCTCCATGGGATGGTATTGTTGGACAGGCCTCACAGACGGCTTGCTCCCTCCCCGCTCGACAGGGCCCGAACTCCGGCCCACCTGGCATATCCCCACGACAAGCACCTGTACTCCGTCTCCCGACGGACCCTCTGCCCCCGGACCCCTACTCCTCACGGGGTCCAGCCCCACCGGCTTCCCCGGCCGGGTCAAGCCGCCATCTGGGGCCCTGCACCACGCGGCCGCATGGCCTCCCCTCGACCCTAACCCCGGGCCTGGCCGGCCCCGACATCCCGGCACCACCATCCACCCAGGAGGTGAGCGGACCACTTGGCAAGTCAATGGGGGACCGAACTGTCAAGGGCTCTCCCCCGCCAGGTGCCGATCGCCCCCAGCTCCCCCAGGCACTGGCTCCACCCCCTGCTGGGTGTCTGGACATCTTCATCCCGGACCCTCCGACCTCCAAGTGCGAGGGTCCGGACATCAAAGGGCACCAGCCCTATAACTGAGGCAGCTCCGGAGCAGGAAGGCAGTTGTATCCTGGAGTCGAGAGACACCGAGTGAACTCAACCTTGACGGTCTACTGGCGCTGCCGTAGCCCGCTCTTGTGAACCATCGCCCTGCCTGCTGGCGCTGCCGCGGCCTTCTGCAACAGTCATCTTCCGGGGACCTGCTGGCGCTGCCGCGGCCCGTTGTAACGACCATCCTCACCGGGACCTGCTGGCGCTGCCGCGGCCTTCTGCAACAGTCATCTTCCTGGGACCTGCTGGCGCTGCCGCGGCCCGTTGTAACGACCATCCTCACCGGGACCTGCTGGCGCTGCCGCGGCCCGTTGTAACGACCATCCTCACCGGGACCTGCTGGCGCTGCCGCGGACCGTATATCTTCCGGGGACCTGCTGGCGCTGCCGCGGCCCGTTGTATCGACCATCCCCACCGGGACCTGCTGGCGCTGCCGCGGCCCGTACCACCTAACCACCAAGCTCGAGGATTGTGAGCTCATCATCATCTCATCAGAACTACCTGATTGGTAAATAGACTGCCCCGCTACCCCCTTCCCTACCTTGCGAGACTCTAATCGAGGGGACCCCTGAGTCCAGACCTCCTTGTACCATTCAACCGTACCTTAATTAAGTGCTTATAAAGAACGCTGAACCTTATCCGTGTGTGATATCTGTCTGTGGGGGGGAAGTTACTTGTCTGTACGATCGCTGGAGACGGCTCTCCCCGGAGACCTCTCCTCCTGACCCCGGCCGACCCTCCCGGTCCATCTACCTTTTCTAACATTGGTGGCCAGCGGCGCGATCCGAATCAACGCGTAATCGTACAGAGAGTAGCTCACCCCACGACAAAACACGATGTCGACCAAAGATAGCAGCTCCACCGAGAAGTTCCAAATGGAGAAATTAGAAGAATACAACCACCGCGAACTGAGACAATTTTGCATAGAACTTGGCATTGCTACCACCGGCCTGAGTACCAAGGATGATCTAAAGCGCGCTCTTGAGTCATGGACAGAAACTGGGGTCGCAGGACCCTCCGACCAAAGCAGCGTCACACCAGACCAAAACAGCATCACACCAGAGGGGAACGCCACGGCTCCCGAGGAGCGGGGAACGGGCCTCTCGCAGGAGGAGATACGAGAAAGAGACAGAGTCAGAGTACACGAATTAGAGATGGCACGACTCAAGATGGATGGGGAACTCAAGTTAGCTGAACAGAAACTCAACCTCGAGCATATGCGGCTTCGAGAGGAACGAGAAGAAAAGCAGAGACAGAGAGAGCTGGAAGAGAAAAAAATAACGCTCGAGCACGAGCGCCGACTGGCGGAAATAGAACTGCGCAAACAGAATAAGGAACTGGGGGTGCCTGAGCGACCACACACCCCGGGGCCAATTGAGAAAAAAGTTCACATCCCCAAGGATGTGGTCCGCGAGTATGTCCGAGAAGACGACATACAACAGTGGTTTAAAGCCTATGAGATCGCAATGACCTCCCACCGGATCGACCGGAGTGATTGGGGAGCCGGACTTTGGGGGAGATTTATCAATGAGGGTCGCGATGCCCTACTACAGCTCCCCGATCACCAAATGTCGTCCTACGACCACATGAAGGCTGCCCTCCTCGCCCGCTACGGCCTCACGCCCGAGATGTACCGCCAGAGGTTCCGAGACTGCACCCGGATCCCAGGTACAACTTGGGTAGAATACGTGAACTATTTCAGCCGGGCCTTCGAGGGTTGGATCAAGGGAAGTCAGGTCACCACCTACGAACAACTCTTCAACCTTATGGTATGGGAGCACCTGTCAAACAACTGTTTCGTCGAGCTCAGGCAGCACCTACTCGACAGTAAGCTGACTGACCCCCGGCAGCTCGCCGCCGAAGCTGACCGATGGGAAAGCACCCGAGTGGGCCGGAGAGGGCCACACGAGCAGAATCGAAGCAACCAAAGCCAGCACCGTCCTCGGGGTGGAGGAGGAGGCCAGGGGCGAGGGAGAGACGCCTTGCCGGCAACCCCCGTGGCCAGCACCCCGCCTCCGGCCGGCCGGAGCAACCCCCCGTTGCGTCCTGGGTTCCGGGCCAACGTCACGTGCCACCGATGCCAGCGAGTCGGCCATTATGCCAATGACCCGAGCTGCCCGCAGAACCAAACACCCAAGCCCCGCCAGGTAGCTGCCGCTGCCCTCGGGGAAGAGCAATCATCGGAGGGACCCGAAGAGTATGAGCCGGCCCAGCAAGGGTGGGAACCGGCCGCCATGGTCCTGGCATGCCTAGGGGGAAGAGACATGGTTCCGCGGGCTCCCCTACCCACCAACACCAGAAAATACGGTCAGTGGGTGACCATTAATGGACAGAGAGCCAAGGCCTTGCGTGACACCGGCGCCAGCGTGACGGCCGTCCGCTGTCACCTGGTAAAGCCCGAGCAGATCCTGCCGAACATTCTCTGCCCCGTCCGCTCGGCGGATAACTCTGAGAGCATGTGTAAGATGGCCTGCGTCCCGTTTGAATGGGGAGGGGTCTCCGGCCTACTGAAGGTGACGGTCCGGGACGATGCCCCCGTGGACTGCCTCCTGGGGAATGACCTCGAGAGTTCCCCGTGGGCCACCGTCGAGAGAAGAGAGCACTTGGGGATGCTGGGCCTCCCGGACTGGGCCTGCGTAACCACCCGATCCATGGCCGCCCGTGCCGGCCCCCGATCAGAAGAAACCGAATGGCCAGCACCTCCGCCCCCGGTTGCCCCCGTAGAGGACAACGGCGAGTCCGACCTCCCGGACCCGACTACCGAAGAAGACGCGCAACACCAGGACCTTCCGGATCTGGCTCAGTGGCGGCAAGAAGGGGGGCCCACCCAAGAACAGTTCCGCCAGGAACAAAAGACCTGTCCCTCCCTCGAGGGACTCCGCCAACAAGCCAGCACCCAAAACGCCGGGGACACCACCGGAACCCACTGGGTCTACTGGGATAACGACCTGCTCTACAGCGAGCAAAGAATCGCCGAGCTGGGGGCCGGTCGAGTTCTGGTGGTGCCGCTCCGCTTCCGAGACTTTCTGCTCAACCTGGCCCACGATGTCCCCCTGGCTGGACACCTGGGCCAGGACAAAACGTACAGTCGCCTGGTGACCCACTTTTTCTGGCCGAAAATGAGGAATGACGTCCTGAACCACTGCCGATCTTGCCCCACATGCCAAGCCAGCGGGAAGAGTGGTCGGAAGCTGAAAGCCCCTCTGCAACCCTTCCCTGTGGTCACCACCCCGTTCGAGAGGGTGGGGATAGACATTGTGGGACCTCTGGACCCCCGCACGGCGCAAGGACACAGGTTCATCTTGGTACTAGTGGACCATGCCACCCGCTACCCCGAGGCGGTGCCCCTACGGACAGTGACCGCTCCGGTGGTTGGCCGGGCCCTGATGGGGATCTTCTCCCGGGTAGGCTTCCCCCGAGAAGTCGTCAGCGACCGAGGTACGAATTTCATATCCAAATACATGAAGTCCCTCTGGCAACAATGCGGGGTCACCTACAGATTCACGACCCCCTATCACCCCCAAGGGAACGGACTAGTGGAGCGTTTTAACCGCACTCTCAAAGGGATGATTGGGGGATTGGAAGAGCCTCTCCGTCGCCAGTGGGATGTACTGCTCCCGTGCCTCCTCTTCGCATACCGGGAAGTTCCCCAGAAGTCCCTCGGTTTTAGCCCCTTTGAACTCCTCTACGGGCACCCTGTGCGAGGGCCCCTCAGCCTAGTCAAGGAAGGTTGGGAGATGGCCCCCCACACGACCCCTCCAGACGTCTTCAAATACATCCTGGCCTTACGAAACCAGACCCGGCGCTTCAGGGAGATGGCCAAGGCGAACCTCGAGGCCAGCCAGGAGGACATGAAGAGGTGGTATGATCACAATGCCTCCTCCGTTGAATTCGAGCCTGGGCAGCAAGTATGGGTGATGTCCCCCACCGAACCATGTGCCCTGCAGGATAAGTGGACGGGGCCCTTCAAAGTGGTCGAGCGCAAAAGCCCCGTCACTTACCTCATCGACATGGGGTCCTCCCGGAACCCCCTTCGGGTCCTCCACACCAACCGGCTCAAACCACACTTTGTGCGATCCGAACTAAGCCTCTTGATGGCTACAGACAGTGGCACGGAAGAAGACTCCGAGCCCCTCCCGGATCTCCTGAAGACTCAGGAGAAGGACGGCTCCGTGGACGGGGTCCGGCTCTCTGACGCCCTCACTTCGGAGCAACGCCAGGACTGCCGGGACCTCCTGCTGCAGTTCGCTGCCCTGTTCTCCCTCACCCCCGGGGTCACCCCCTGGTGTCTGCACGACGTAGACACCGGGGACAGTCCCCCTGTCCGGCACCGGGCCTACCGCGTACCAGATCGGGTACGGGCCTGCATACAGGAGGAAGTGGCCAAGATGCTCACGATCGGGGTCATCGAGCCCTCGGACAGTCCCTGGGCCAGTCCGGTCGTATTAGTTCCCAAGGCCGCTGCCCCCGGCTCCACCCCTGAACTAAGATTCTGCGTCGACTACCGGGGCTTGAACGCTGTCACCCGGACCGACGCTCATCCCATCCCCCGAGCAGACGAGCTGATCGACCGGCTGGGTGCCGCCCGCTACCTTAGTATCTTCGACCTACCGGCGGGCTACTGGCAGATCGGCCTCACACCCAGGGCTCAGGAACGGTCAGCCTTCTCTACCCCCGATGGCCACTATCAATTTAAGGTCATGCCCTTTGGCATGAAGAATGCCCCCGCCACGTTCCAACGCCTGGTGAACCAGGTCTTGGCGGGACTTGAAGAATTCAGCGCTGCCTACCTGGACGATATCGCTGTATACAGCCGCCACTGGTCCGACCACCTCCGTCACCTCCAGGAGTTCCTACACGCCCTCCAGCGGGCCGGCCTCACCATTAAGGCCGGCAAGTGCCAGATTGGCCAAGGGTCTGTGACCTACCTTGGGCACCAAGTGGGGAGCGGGCTGGTGGCCCCCCTACAACTTAAGATTGCTGCCATCCAGTCCTGGCAGCCCCCCGTCACCCAGACCGAAGTCCGAGCCTTCCTGGGGCTCACCGGCTACTACCGGCGGTTCGTGAAGGACTACGGCAGCATCGTGGGGCCCCTCACGGGTCTCACATCCAAGAACCAACCGAAGCGGGTCAACTGGACTCCTGATTGTCAAGCGGCCTTCGAGGAGCTGAAGGCCGCCCTGTGCACCGCCCCGGTGCTCCAGGCCCCCGATTACAGTCGGGAATTTGTGGTGCAGACCGACGCCTCCGACCACGGCATCGGAGCCGTCCTCTCTCAGTTGAACCCCGAAGGTCATGACCAGCCGGTGGCCTTCATCAGTCGACGTCTCCTGGCCCGAGAACAGCGTTGGAGCACCATCGAGAGGGAGGCATTTGCAGTAGTGTGGGCCCTCAAAAAGCTCCGACCCTATCTCTTCGGTACCCACTTCCGGGTACAAACCGACCATCGACCCCTGCAATGGCTGATGCAGATGCGGGGGGAAAACCCAAAACTCTTGCGCTGGTCCATTTCCCTGCAGGGAATGGACTTCACCGTAGAGCACCGACCAGGTCAAGACCACGCCAACGCGGATGGCCTGTCCCGCTTTTTCCGCCTCGACGAAGAGAGTCCCCAAGGAGATGGGTGACTCTCCCCGCCTTCAGCTGGGGGGGACGCATGTTGGACAGGCCTCACAGACGGCTTGCTCCCTCCCCGCTCGACAGGGCCCGAACTCCGGCCCACCTGGCATATCCCCACGACAAGCACCTGTACTCCGTCTCCCGACGGACCCTCTGCCCCCGGACCCCTACTCCTCACGGGGTCCAGCCCCACCGGCTTCCCCGGCCGGGTCAAGCCGCCATCTGGGGCCCTGCACCACGCGGCCGCATGGCCTCCCCTCGACCCTAACCCCGGGCCTGGCCGGCCCCGACATCCCGGCACCACCATCCACCCAGGAGGTGAGCGGACCACTTGGCAAGTCAATGGGGGACCGAACTGTCAAGGGCTCTCCCCCGCCAGGTGCCGATCGCCCCCAGCTCCCCCAGGCACTGGCTCCACCCCCTGCTGGGTGTCTGGACACCTTCATCCCGGACCCTCCGACCTCCAAGTGCGAGGGTCCGGACATCAAAGGGCACCAGCCCTATAACTGAGGCAGCTCCGGAGCAGGAAGGCAGTTGTATCCTGGAGTCGAGAGACACCGAGTGAACTCAACCTTGACGGTCTACTGGCGCTGCCGTAGCCCGCTCTTGTGAACCATCGCCCTGCCTGCTGGCGCTGCCGCGGCCTTCTGCAACAGTCATCTTCCGGGGACCTGCTGGCGCTGCCGCGGCCCGTTGTAACGACCATCCTCACCGGGACCTGCTGGCGCTGCCGCGGCCTTCTGCAACAGTCATCTTCCTGGGACCTGCTGGCGCTGCCGCGGCCCGTTGTAACGACCATCCTCACCGGGACCTGCTGGCGCTGCCGCGGCCCGTTGTAACGACCATCCTCACCGGGACCTGCTGGCGCTGCCGCGGACCGTATATCTTCCGGGGACCTGCTGGCGCTGCCGCGGCCCGTTGTATCGACCATCCCCACCGGGACCTGCTGGCGCTGCCGCGGCCCGTACCACCTAACCACCAAGCTCGAGGATTGTGAGCTCATCATCATCTCATCAGAACTACCTGATTGGTAAATAGACTGCCCCGCTACCCCCTTCCCTACCTTGCGAGACTCTAATCGAGGGGACCCCTGAGTCCAGACCTCCTTGTACCATTCAACCGTACCTTAATTAAGTGCTTATAAAGAACGCTGAACCTTATCCGTGTGTGATATCTGTCTGTGGGGGGGAAGTTACTTGTCTGTACGATCGCTGGAGACGGCTCTCCCCGGAGACCTCTCCTCCTGACCCCGGCCGACCCTCCCGGTCCATCTACCTTTTCTAACAGGTATCATGATGAGCTGTGCCTGCTGGTGGATATTACCAGGGTTCACACACAATATGTCATGACCCAATTATGGGTTGCGGCAAAAATCCCACCAGACAAATCCTTACAGAACTGAACTAGAAACTTGACAACTGGTATCACAGTAATCTTCTAACACTGGACAAACACAACAATCTATACATTGAACACCCCACGATGGCCACCCTATACCTACCAGCAAAAATCCATAAAAACAGTCACCCACCACCAGACAGGCCCATCATAGCAGAGATTAACTCAATCTGCTCCAAACTAGGTGAATTTATTGACTACCATCTGCAACCCTATATGAAAGATCTTCTCTGTTTCATAAAAGTCACCAAAGACATTCTGGTCAAACTGGATAATATACCATGGACCCCAGACTGCATACTCACTACAATTGACGTGGTAAGTCTTTACACCTCCATCAAACATGAAGACGGCATGAATGCAATTAGAAAGGCACTTTCCACCAACCCAGCTCATTTCTTTGAATTTAATCAAATGCTCCTTGAGATGTTACATTTCTGCTTAACCAACAACCTGTTCTCATTTAACTCTGAATATTTTTTACAACTACAAGGCAGCGCCATGGGAGCCAAATTCGTCTCTCCGTATGCATGCATATTCATGGGAGAAGTAGAAAGATTCTGGCTGTGGACAAAGCTTTCTCTGAGTACACGTCCAAAATACTGTATTGGGGACGCTTCATAGACGATATTCTATGTATCTGGCAGGGATCTCAGGAGAGCTTACAGCTGTTCCTAGGATAAATCAAAACCACTTCCCACTTCTCGACCTCAGAACTCAACTTTCTGGTCATTAGCATCAATGCACAAGAAGCCAAACTACATACCAAGGCCTTTCGTAAACCCACAGCGGCCAACTCAATTTTGAGGGCAGACAGCTGCCTCCCACAAACAACAATCAAGAATATCCCTAAGGGGGAATTCCGGAGAATGGAACGGAATTGCAGTAGCATGGACGTCTATGAAGAAAAAGTAACTGACCTGACTCTCAGATTGGAACAAAGAGGCTACAAACGTACACACTTGGAAGAGGTTGCATCTGAGTGTGCAAAGATACCACGCCAGGAACTTCTACAAACGAAAGTTGTGGAAAATGATACTCGGAGGTCAAATACCATTCGTTTCCTTACAGACTACCATAATGGTCCTCACCATATCCACAAAACTCTCCAAAAACATTGGTATCTGTTGTCTATCAATATGACCCTCAAAGACCAGATTCAAAACTTCCCACAAATGGGCTTCAGGAGAGCGAGAAACCTGAGACAAGAAAGCAACCGGAAGCACACTTCTTGTCAAAACCCCAAGGCTTCTATACATGTCACAACTGTAGCGCCTGCAAACTAGGCGTTAACAAACCAAAAGAATTTACCGTGCCAGGTAAACAAACTATGAAGATCAAAGAGTGAATCAACTGCAACTCAAACTATGTCATTTACATCATCATCTGCCCCTGCTATAAACTATCTATAGGCAGCACTATCAGACCACTGAAAACCAGAATCCTAGAGCACTACCGCAACATTCACAAGACAGAAACGGGACCACCACTAACGGAACATTTTCATGAACACCACCCGAACAACAACATTTTCACATTTTTCGGACTTGAACTTGTAAAGCAAAGCCCTAGAGGTGGTAACCGAGAGTTCTGCATACGAAGGAAAGAGAGTGAAATCATCTTACGCATGGACACTATGAACACCGGGCTCAACAAAGATGCAGAAATGCACTACTGGCTATATAAGTGACTCGAAATGGAATCCACCCTTGCTTAGACTGGAAACATTAGACGTTGACAAACCCACCATATGTTTCTCGACACATGTCTAAATTCTTTTCTCCATTCTGTAATATTTTGGGCCCCCTGAGTGCACACCCTTCACCAAGGATCTCCCAAGTACAACTACTCCAATATGATGAGCATACTGGCTCACGCCTCTGTCCTTTCTTCCTCTAGGGCCCCTGCCCGCTTTTCACCCCTTTGTATGATCCTGGACCTGGTAACCGATATCACCACACTTATTAAAACCCCTTTTTGGGTACATGCCATGCCCCAAAGGTCCGTGGATTTACAGCCACACCAAGATCAGGCCCAGCTGTCTTACATTCCTTCCTCTTCCTTACTATTGGTCCCGGCTTGCTCTCCACCCCCTGGTTTAACCTTCTAACTAGAAATTATATACACTACGTGTATCATAACCTTCCTGCCTTCCCTCACTACTGGTCCCGGATCGCACTCCACCCCTTGGTTATACCTTTTAACTAGAAACTGTGGGGCATATTTACAAGCTGGCGATAAAAAATTATCACCGCTTTTGCGGATGTTTTCGTCCTAAAAGCGTAAATAATTTTATCGCCTAATTAGCAAGGCCACACTAACGCGTGAAACCTTGCTTTAGCGTGGGGATTCCTAACGCCCAGCTTTGCATCTCTAACGAGATGCAAAGTGGGAGTTCCTGACCTGACATGACAGGAAAAATGTCGCTAAGCGACATTTCTCCTATCATCAAGCCCCACGCTATGAAGCATAGCGGCAGGAAAAGTAGCGATAACCCCTGTTATCACTACTTTCCTTATGCCTGCTTCAGGACTGACTTAGCCATGATATCTTATAGAAGGTGGATATCATGGCTACGTTTGTGAGTCCCTATCAGCAAGCTAACGCCACACTACGTGAGTTTATCGCTGGGTTTCCAGCGATAATCTCACGTTAGGCAGTTAGCGTGAGGATTTTTATCGCTGAGGAGATAAGCGTTGCTAATAGCACGCGATCTCAGCGATAAAAATCCACGTTACCCGGCGATAATTATCCTCACGCTAAGAGCGCTGAGTGATAATTATCGCCGGCTGTTGCTGATATGCCCCTGTATACGCTACGTGTATCATGACCTTCATTTGGGCGGAAACCTAGACCAAAGGCCACTCTATTTTTACCCCGGATCGCTTTCTCTTTCCCCTACTACTACCCCGCTACCCTACATTTACTTCGTGCCACCATTTCCGTTCCATGATGCTGCCCTAACCTCACTCTGGTTCCCGGGCACCTTGCAATCATATAGATTGACACAGTGATAGATGTCCAAGCTATTAAACCACCTGTCTCCCTGCCACAATGCTACATTTTAGTTGTCTAGTCCTGGTCAAGATTACTTAATGACCTACTATACTATAGGATAACCGTCAGACGGGCCGGTCTCTCCGGCTCCCATACATATACCTTTTACTGCCCTGTCCTCATCTCAGTCATTGACCTCAGGTCTACAAGCCACGGTTTGCCGCACAGGGTAACAGAAGTACCTCTTCAGTGTCTCTTGCCACGCTTCCATCTCAATCTCAGAATTTTCCTAAATAGTTTTGTATTTCTTTATTTCCCACCTGGCGCTATATCAAAAGTGGGTCTCCAATCTGGTTTGAGCACATTACTCCCTCACTCGAGGAACTGCAGGCACGAACCACCTCAGCGGGCACGCTCAACTATGGTCCGGATGGAGGGCCGGCTCTATGGCGGTGCAACCGGTGCCACTGCACTGGGCGCTGAATTGGGGGAGAGTGAACTCTGCGTTTGCAAGTTTAGTATGGTTGTAAAAGCATACGCTGCCATATTCCGTGCCTCCAGCTATTTTAAGGCAACAATAATAATGTAAAGATAACTTTTGTGATTAATGTTTTTCTTGGAGAGAGAGTGGAAATTGTGTAGTAGAGGATTTGACTCTCTGTACGGTAGCACAGAGGGGTAATAGGCCTGCTGCAAAGAAGTGCATCATGAAGAACAAAAAGTGCATATCATGCAAATAGGTCAGTGGGTTACCACTTTTGTTATTTGCAATTTGCAAGTTAGAATCATAATATTGAACAGTGAATTATTAACTGTCATCAAAGATCTGCATGCACACTGCAAAGTATAGATCAGAGCATAAATTAATATGTGCAAAAAGGGTTAATTTGTTTAGGAATCGATGCTTATTATTAAAGAGAACCCCCAACTACGGTTTTCTTTTTTAAATTCCGAGTTTGTGCTTCTCCAGGCCAAGGGCTCTTCAACTATACTGCTTACCAGTAGGGATGACATGTCACTCCTACACCTTGCAGTCCTCTGGCTTATGTAACATTTCCTGTACGCTGATTTACAAATGTATGATTGTGTGTGTAATGCAAAGTGCTTTGACATCCTACACTGGTATGAGTGGCGCTATAAAACCAATTAAATGCATCTGAGAGAGAGTGGCTATAGAGACTTGAGGGGCACTGTTAAAGGGTGGCAGTGAGGGAATCCATGGTGGAGGTGGCCATTGGGGGGCACCAATAAACATTGTCGCACCGGGTGCCACCAGCTCTACTAGACCCTGCTCGTGCAGTTCAACTCATTAGTAACTCTCCACCATCATCCATGAACAACCCTCCACCCAAGCCGACGACGAAGGGAGTAGCAGGTGGAAACCTGCAGAAGGTACTAGGTGTCTCGAAGAATCTACACCCGTTGTGCAGCCTCTTGAACAGCTTTAAGCACAGTTAATATTTCAGCTGAAAACCATGTGAATGCACAAACATAAAAAAGATCTATTAAGTCTTGTGGAAAGGCAAAGGAAAGAAATAATGAAATTGCACTGTGAGGTATCCATGCCGTATCCCTCTTACCCAAATTCCTGCCATTTCGGCTGCCGAACTTAACAAACTTTGCAGGAAGGTGAAGTCTGGTTCCCCCGCTGACCCTATGAGCCCCTCTCACTTCCTGGACTCACTGGATCTTTTTTTATCTCCCATGTTGGAAATCCTCAACCTTTCCTTTTCCTCGGGCTCTGTACCCATTACCTGGAAACAAGCGTGGGTATCACCAATAATTAAAAAACCCTCCCTCGACCCTTCCAAACCAGAAAGCTACCGTCCAATATCCCTTCTACCCTGGCTATCCAAGATAGCAGAGGCCCATGTCAACGGCATTCTCTCGAAACATGTGGACCGTCACGGTATTCTGGATCCTTCCCAAAATGGCTTTCGAGCGGGCCATAGCACTGAGTCTGCCTTATTGGCCACCACCGAACATCTCAGGACGATCCTGGACTCCGGACAAAGTGCTGCGCTGATTCTATTAGACCTCAGCGCAGCCTTTGACACGGTGTCCCACGACATCCTTTTGGAACGTCTAGAGGAGGCCGGTGTGACAGGCCTTGCTCTTTCATGGTTCCAATCCTTCTTAAAAGACAGATCCTTCAAGGTGTCAGCCCCCCCATTTCTTTCTAAATCTCATCCCATAGCCCAAGGAGTCCCCCAGGGTTCAGCGCTGAGCCCCTCCCTCTTTAACTTATACGTCCAGCCGCTTGCTGATGTGGCCAAAGAGTGGGGGCTCACGCTGGTCTCATACGCCGACGACACCCAGCTTGTCGTCACCCTCTCTGATAGCCCGTCCACCGCGGCATCCAAGTTTAAAGAGGGCATGGCATCAGTGGCTCAATGGATGACGGACAACTACCTCCAGCTTAATGCCGGGAAAACCGAGGTGCTACTCCTCGGCCGAAACACCTGCCTATGGAATGAGCACTGGTGGCCGTCATCCCTTGGCACCATTCCAACCCCTAAAAACTGTGTAAAAAATTTGGGAGTTTGGATGGATGCCAACCTCAGCTTCCAGTCACATACTAAAAAGGTGGCTGCCACCTGTATAGGGCTCCTAAGAAACCTCCGGCCTATACTCGGGCTATTTGACTCTAAAGCTCGCCAGCTAATTATCCAGGCAACCATCTTGTCTCGCCTGGACTATGCCAACGTCCTTCTATTGGGAGCAAATAAAGCTGAAACGGCCAGGTTCCAACGTATCCAGAACACGGCGGCCAGAACTCTGGTCGGTCTCCCACGTAGATGCTCAGCCAGAGCCACCATCCGCAAACTGCACTGGCTGCCCGTAGAACAGAGAGTGAAATTCAAAGCTCTTATCACGATCTTCAAGATCGTCAAACAGGGAATTCCCCCTCTGTTGCGAAAGCTGGCCCGACTCTATGTCCCTGGCCGTGACCTTCGCTCCTCTAATCAACTTCTTCTGACAGTTCCCAGAGTCAGACTTAGTCGCATTGGTGGCCGTTCCTTTAGTGTCCTAGGGTCCAAACTATGGAACGATCTCCCCCCCAGCATCCGCTCCATAGACTGTCTCCCAGCCTTTCGCAGAGCTATCAAGACCCACCTCTTCCCTGCTCTCTAGGGTTTTTGGCCTTCCCTCCCCCGTTCAGTAGGAGTTTGCTTGTTGCTAGCGCCGGGACACCCCATTGCTGGGGTAGCTGTTGCGCTCTACCAAATCTAGAAAATAAGAAAATAAGGTATTGGAAGAACAAACAAAAAATGAGAGAGACGGAGTTAAGGATAACAGCTGTTAAGAGTGGGAGGTCGAACCGAATGTCCCAAACGATCCTGACAACATTTTCAATGTCAAGAATAAAGCCAGCAGGAGAGTCCACAATCTCCTTTCCATTCACCCCCACAGCCCAGTGACTATGTCATACCACTGGAACTAGAAATGGCCCACAGCTCCCCGCCAAATATATATTTGGACGAGGGAACCAGCCAGAGAGAAAGGGGCAAGACCGTGGCAATGAACAGTGCAACTTTTAAACCAATGTTTTCTTGTCTTTGTTCTTGCTTGTTGTTTTCGCTTCCGGATTCGCATATTTCCTTTTGTGGTTTACAATTTTCAAATCTGTTTCTTCTTTACGGGATTAATGAATCCGTTTTATCTGTTGCACAAAAGGACTGATTATGACGGTGGTGATCTCAGGGCGGGGCCACCACACCGCCACCCTGCTCCGAGACCATCAAAGCCATAAAACACCGCCCACTAGAGTATGACTTTTAAAGTTTCTGGCGGGCAGTTCTCTGGCGGTCCCACAGCAGTGCCTTTAAAAAATGGGAGCATCAAAGGCAGTCAAAGGCAGTTCTTGCACGTCATGGTCTGTCAAGTTCATGCCCTGCAGCAACTTTGGGTGCATGCAGACGGGGGCATGCCTCCCATGGCACAGAGGCAAAAGGGGACCATGTAGGGCCCCCTCTGTTTCCTCACCACCACACTTTTCATGGCGGTCGCATTGCCATGAAAAGTGTGGCGGAGAGGAAACTCGTAATATGCTTGGCAGAGCTGCAGCGACCCTGCCAAGCATATTGCGGCCTGTAGACCACTGCAACACCACCACGGATCTCTGATCCTTGGCAGTTGGGGCAGTGCCAATGCGGTCCGACCCCACAAGTTGTAATGAGGTGGTCGGCCCACCGGTGTGGCAGTGCCCGCACAGCCACTGTGGCTACGGCAGCCCAATAGACCGCCATAGTCATAATAAGGCCCTTAATTAGACTCAAACTCACCAAGGTGTGAAAAATCCACATTTATATAAAGGCACTGAGGCTATTGAGCTGTGAAAAATCTATGTTTTATATCAAGGCACTGAGGCTGCCAGTGCTCAATTTCAAAGCATTGAGACAAATAGTGGAGCTGCACACTCAATACAGTGATATTGTTGGGAAAAGGAAGTACTGTGCTAGTCTCAGAGCTCAAAGCCTTGTGCAGCCCCCCATCCCCCTCCTATTATGAACCCTTTGGGAGGCACAGCCTCCCCGATGGAAGGGACCATGGAACAAACGTCAATCGTTGCCTCCATTCTCACTGCTCTGACCCAGAGGGATAAAGCAGAATAGAACATCAGATTAATTAAAATGCTTCTTGTATGAATGAGCAATTGTGAGCTCCAAGGATGTCTGCACTTCCGGTCTCTGCCTCCTTCACGCGCACTGCACCAGGCACGACCACTCGTTCCCTGGAAATCAAGAAATAAAAATGACAAACTTTTGTAAAAAATGAAAAACCACATTCGGATTAAAACACTCTACTCATGGTGACACCCTCTCAACATCAACCTCTTTCCTGTATGACAGGAGAAAGCAGAAGGTGGGAACATACATTACCTCAAACTTGCCAAGCCCCCTCAATTGTACCCTGCCCTTCTATAATTATGAACAATGATGTGAGAGGAGTAATCCATCATTTAGCACTATTTTATAAGTGCAAAATGTACCCTCGTGTCCAAAATGGGCCCGAGGATGTATTTTGTGCAAAGAAAAGAGGACTAAATGCTACCGGACATGAGCGGCAGTCGCCCACAGCTGCTCGCTCTCTCTGAGGTGCATATTATCAAGAAACAACGTTAAAATTATCACCGCTTTAGCAGCAGAAAACTGCCGCTAAAACGGCGATAATGGGCTTGATAATGCTCTAGGGAATTCCAATTGAAGCCCATGTTAGATGTGAAGGACATCTAACCTGAGCTTCAATTGGAATTCCATAGTGCATATTATCAAGCCCATTATCGCCGTTTTAGCGGCAGTTTAAGCGGCGATAATGTTATCGCCTGTCTTGATAATATGCCCCCAAGTTTTTTCCTCTTCCACCAGACTGCTTACCATGGACCTTCCAACTTATCATCATATCTTACTGCTGAAATGCTGTCTCTTGCTAATGATGCACAATATTACCCTTCCTTTGCTACCCTTCTCAGTTCTTCCTTCAAAGGGCCTTGTCAAAGATTCAGGGGCCAGATGTACAAAGCCTTTTTACGTTCACAAATGGCCGAATTTGCAGGATTGAACCGTTTGTGAATGCAAAAAAGGCAATTTGAAATGTACATAGGCCAAATTGCGAATCGGTAACCTGGTTCCGAATCGCAATTTGGGTTTGTGATTCGGTATTAGGAAGGGGCGTGTTTAGGGTGCCTCTTCCTACTAATAAATCGCAGTACTATGCATGAATGTTTTGTGACTGAAATGCAGTTAAAAAGCATTTGCAACTTGCCACCAACTTCAAATTGGTGGTAACCCCATTGCAAATGGGAAGGGGCACCAAGGAACCCGTTCCCCTTTGTGAATCTTTGTAAAAACATTTGTTAGGAGTAGGCAGTGGCTCCATGGACCACTGCCTACTCTTAAAAAAATCAAAAGAAATCTTTTTTTCCTTTAAGGAAAACAAGCTGGATTTGAAAAATAAAAAAAGATTGCTTTATTTAAAAGCAAATCACAGATGTGGTCTGCTGACCCCAGCAGGCCACCATCCATGTGATTTTTGCAATTCTCCTAACGCCTGAGCTGCTCCTGCACCGTCCGCTTGGAGAAGGCGGGAGATCTCCTGCCTCAGCATTGGTTGAGGCCTGCCCGCCAGCACTACTGCAGTACTTGGGAGTCGGTGAAGAGGAGGATGAGAGGGAAGAGAATACCTTCTGAGCTCTTACTGGCATCGATGAGTACCAGGGACTCATGCTGACCTGCCAGGATCTGCATATATTTGTCCTCTCTGCTTGAAGCCATGCAGTGCAAGAGGCGCTGTGCTGATGGGCGGAGACCGAGTAGGAACATCAGCTTTGCTCCCCCAGGGACCATCCAGCCACCCTGAAGAGGGGCTCCAGGTTGGGTGGCCCCAAACCTCTGTCTGTCTTAAGATGCTCCACTCACCCAAGCCCTATGCTACATGGGCACTAAGAGAAGGGAATTCGATCATTGCTTCAGATATACTGCAGAGCTGCACAGAGATCAGTGTTGGTGAAGAAAGGTAATCATTATAGCAACGCTTATCTCATCAGCGATAAAAATCCTAGCGCTAACTGGCTAACGTGAGATTATCGCTGGAAACCCAGCGATAATCTCACGTTAGCTAGTTGATAGGGACTCACAAACTTAGCCTTGATATCCACCTTCCATAGGATATCATGGCTAAGTCAGTCCTGAAGCAGGTGTTAGAAAAGTAGCGATAACAGGTGTTATCGCTACTTTTCCTGATGCTATGCTTCATAGCGTGGGGTTTGATGATAGGAGAAATGTCACTTAGCGACATTTCTCCTATCATGTCAGGTCAGGAACGCCCACTTTGCATCTCATTAGAGATGCAAAGCTGGGCGTTAGAAATCCCCACGCTAAAGCAAGGTTTCACACGTTAGCGCGACCTTGCTAATATAGCGATAAAATTATCGCCGCTTTTTGGCCGAAAACGGCCGCTAAAGCGGCGATAATTTATTATCGCCTCGTTGTAAATATTCCCCCATATACGCAGGTGTTTGGAGTTACTATTCAAATGGTGTGCAAGTGATGTGTCAGTGGGACCATGCCTGACAAAGGTACAAGTTTACCAGCATTCTGTTTAGAAGCAAGAGTTTGGAGATGCCTTACAATGGGCAGACAATCACTGAGGGGCATATCAACAAGCAGGCGATAAACAATTATCGCCGCTTTTGCGGCCGTTTTCGGCTGAAAAGCGGCGATCATTTTATCGCCTAATCAGCAAGGTCACGCTAACGCGTGAACCCTTGCTTTAGCGTCAAGATTCCTATCGCCCAGCTTTGCATCTCTAATGTCCTTTAACTGCTACCCTTATTCTCTAATTGTCTTTTCAACATTTGTCAGTTGTCGATTTTCGATCTTTGCATCCTTTTATCTTTCTTGTGTTTTGTTTCAAGGATGTTCGTCTTAAAATGTCAAACAATCATCTGAATGAAATCTGATTTTTGCATAGTATGTCCAGTCTGGACCAGCATAGGTTTGATTCACCTTTCTCGCTCTTTTTGGTCTTTTTATGTTCATTGATTCAAAGTCATGAATGTCTGTTTGTTCTTTTATCTCATTGTCTTCCCTAATCATCTTTGGTCATGTCTTTGATCTCAATTGTCTCTTTCCAAAAGTCGTAGTCTTTGGCCAACTTTCGCTTGATGTGCTGGAGAATTTTGGTTCAGATGCAACTTGTTCACTTTCCACAGTAGAGTCCTTTTGTTCAGTTTCAGACTCTGTCTATCTGGCAGGTTGCTGACACAGATTCGAGTCAGCTTTCCATTAGTTTCCACTGCCTTTGCATATGCGTATTCTCAGTCTAGTAGTTGGAATCACAGAACACTCTAGGTTTAAAGCCTTCAATAAGTTGCTGATTCCACAGTTTATTCATTCAATGGAGATGGTGGGTTTCGGGTCTGGTTTTTCTCGTCCTCTTCTAAAGTCTCAGACACCTGAAATCACAAGCTACTTGGAGAACTGCGCATGTTAACTCTACTTCTTTGTATCTTGCCCTCTTGGTATGGGCGAAGTGTATCAGTTTGAAAGACCAGCACACTTGACAGACGTGTTCATAAACAGAATCACGTGGTTGGGTCCTCACCACCTCTCTTCCAAGCAGGACATTTCAACATGTTTCTTGATGTGGATCCAATCCCCAGGGTTCAAGTCATGCCCTGGGCAATCTTGTATTGCTGGAGAAGCAAGGTCAACCTGATGAGAGATATAATGCACCGCATTAGACAATCCTTTGCAGTTCTCGAGACCATGTCAACTGTGATAGTCAACAGGACAGCTGCTGGTACAGAGGGTATAATTACAAGTAATGTGGTGACCCAAATTTAACCTGAAAGGACCTGGATACAAACAAACAGTGGTCCGATCAGAAGAAGCAACCACAACAACAGAAATTAGTGACTTTATCACTTTCTCTGGGATGTGCATTTACCTCTCCTTCAATATACGGTCCACTCTGTTCCACTTCTAGGACTGCTCCAAGTAGGCATTGCTCCTCCCCCCTCAGACACCATCATTTGTCCTGATTTAGGGAAGTTTCAAACATCATGGGAACTGGGCCTTCCAGCATTGTCATGGGGTTCTGGGGTACTCTGTAATTTTTCCATTGGAGTGGAATATTTCCCTGTATCAGCATTTGGTTTTAACTGTTTGGTAACACTGCAGCCTTTGGAGCTGTCTGAACAGCCATAGGGAGCTTAGAGGCCGGCAATATTTCTTCCTGATTGTTCAGATTTACCCCTTAGGGAATCTATTACACATCAATCAGATTTCGTTAGGGCCAATCTACCATTAACAATTTGGGGGCCCTCACTTTACTAGCTGAATGGGCTGATTTAAAAAACCAAATCTTTATATTTGTTTTATATATTTAAAAGCTGCCTTCGATTCAGTTCCTCAAACTCTACTATGGAAAAAGCGTGTTGGATGGGCCAATCCTCGAAAATTGTTGGATGCAATAATACTCTTCTATACCAATACTTGGGTCCAGGTCAAGTTAGGCGATGGTTTCACTCTATCTTGAAAGATTAAAACTTGTAATGGTCTTAAACAAGGCTGTGTCCTTGCACCCTGCCTTTCTGATCTTTTTTCAACAGATTTACTACACCACATTAAGCCCGTCAATGCCCATCGTCCAAAATTTTCAGAGGTGTATCTTAGTTATTTACACTATGCAGACCATACCATTTTGTTGAAACAAACACTGATAGGCCTAAAAATATTGATTAATGCATTTGATGATTACATTTTAGCTAGTGGCCTGGAGTTGAATGTTAAAAAAACTAAAATCCTGAAAATCCGCCCGGTGAAACCTAAGATTGATTCATGGAGGGCGAGAGGTGGGCCAATTGAAGTAGTAAAGACAAATACATATCTGGGAATTTTATTTGACAACAGAGTCTAGTTTGAAATTCATTTTAAATGCTTGAGGAAGAAAACCTCAACTTTAACCCATGCCTCTAAATGCTTACGTAAATCTTTAAATGCTTACAGCAATCATTACAATCATCTCCTTAACTTAATGAGGGCAAAGTTACAGCCAACTATTACATATGGCTCGCCTATTACCAGGGGCAAAGATGCAAATTATTGGACCTACTAATAATTATGGTCTACAAATCAATCTTTGGGATTCCCAGGGTGACTGGCCTAGCCAAAATTAGATTGGAGTTTGGCCTCCATAGACAGTCCATGGTGTTGCATGGGTTATTTTTGAAACATATGTACTCCCTGTTTTTATCTGACCCTGATTCCTCAACACCCGCTGGCATGAATAACTTGTTCTGTCTATACAGATGCTTGGCGATCCCGCATTTTAACGTGCCTTTAGAGTTTCGTTCTACAGATAGCACTTTTAGGAATGACAATGCCCAGTTTTAAAGAAATTTAAAAAAAAAGATTACAACTAACTTATTTAGTGCGGATAAGACAGTTTTAGTGGCAAAACCCCATGTCTGGTTTGTGACTAATTCACACCCTCCATGCGAATCCAGCCTTACTCCTCGCCTCAAATGATAGAAACATTCTTAAAATTAAGACTGGGCATATATCCAACCAAAGAGGGCACGCCAACTTGGATCCAACAATGGCCAAGTACAAAATGAAGACGGTGTGGGTGGCTAAGTGAATCATTATTGCACATAGAATGTGCATGTCCTAAATTGCTTAAAACACGTTGAGCACTATTAAAAACTTTATTCTTTTAGGCTGGGGTAAGATCAGCCTGCCAGGCCCTTATTTTATGTTTATCGGGTGAGTCGATCCCATTGTTATGTCAAATGATAAAATGTTTAACCTATGCTGAAACGTTGTTTTCGTCTGCAACCTAAGGGACATTTTAAAGGATTAGAAAATATACATTTGTTGTTTGTAGGTTACTGACACCTTGAATGGTCTTGTTTTTAAGCTACTATGGCAATCAGGTTCTAAAGAATACTTGAAAACACAGAGGCACTTTTATTTCTCATTTGCACAATAGCATACAATGTTCACAGTTCTGGCCCATAGGTAAGTTCAGACATCAAGCCTCAAAGCGCATAGAGGCATTTTATTAATCATTTGCACAATGGTACATATTGTTTAAGGTTCTCGTGCGTAGACTCTTTAAAGCTTGCACCATGTTACATAATGTTTAGAGTTTTTATTGTATATTCCTGGCAATGTGACCATATTATGCTATTAGATTTATGATTAAAGTGCAACCGTGATAAAAGCTATTTATATGTGGTAACAATGTTCTAGTACGGCATGTAACCATAGAAACATTCTTGTTGTACAGCTGTACATTGATCAAAGAATTAATGAATTGTGTCTTTTTATTCAGGATATTAATGTTTTAATTGCAAGGAGTTTTGTTAATCCGGCAATAAAGAATTGTATATATATATATATATGTATTTTACACATCAATCTGGATTTTATCTACACTCCCTCTGCGAAAGCCTCACTGTTGGACATGGCTCTTCTTAGGGGATATTCCCCAAAAGCCTCTTGCTTTTTGTCATCCTGGCTTTTGCCAACTCTTGTTTCATGACCATAAGACTCTGGGAACTTCCCCACTGTACTGCAGCAGCAAAGTGCACATACCATTCCAACACATGCTACGAAGTGGTACATACTTGATTGGTTTAAGTGTCATACCTGTAAGTGCCCTGTAAAAAGGTACACCACATACACATGATCGGTGCTAATCTGCCTAATAGGGTGAAGCCTCAATATTGGTGCCAGCCACCAGAGTAGCCTGTCACAAATACTCAGGTTGGCCTGCCTCACTCCATAGCTTACCCTGAGAGGGCCTTCACTACTACCAAACTGATGTAGGTGAGTGGCAGGGTAGATGCATCTGCATGAGCACTGCCCAGGGAGGGACAAATCCCCCCACATAGGTCTTACCTACCTAGGGGGTCGGCTCTACCGTGGGACACCTCCAGAGTGTGGATGATTCCCTTGTGGTGGCTTTAGGGCCTGGGGCACTTTCCCACAGTAGATGCCATGTGAAAGGGTGCGCGCACTTCCTACTCACGTCAGGAAGTGGTGCTCACCTGAGGTTTCAAACCCTTTTTGTCAGGTCTGCTATTGCAGACTGGTGTGCGTGCACTCACACCTATTGTGGTTGTCAACTGGTGCCCAGCATGCCATTACTGGCCGGTGTGCACATGTGCACCTTTGATGTTTTTAAACCTGTGCCTGGTCTGCCATAGCAGGGTGGTGTGCACACTGGCACCCATGGTATTTCCAAATACGTGTCCAGCCTGGCTTTGCAGGATGGCGTGCGCTTTGCACCGATTGCGTTTCTGAATATATGACCAGCCTTCCATTGCAGGCTGATGGGCACACTTGCACCGATGGTGTCTCTACATAAGTGGCCAGCCTGCCATTGCAGGCAGGTGTGCACGCTGCACAAATGGTGTCTCTAAACATGTGTCCTGCCTGCCTTTGCAGGCTAGTGTGCGCTTTGCAACAATGGTGTTTCTAGACATTTGTCCAACCTGCCAGTGCAGGTCTGTGCATGCGCAATTGCGTGACTACTAAGACTGGTCCATTTAAATCACTATCGATCCTGGGAGGATCTTTCACAATCCTCAGGGCACCTCGAGGGTACATCTTAAGGGGTGAAGCGAGTAGTAGATGAAAGTCAGGGTAGGTACACATGTGCATACCGTGCCAGGTAGTGACGAATACCCATATGTGTTTTCACTACCTATGAGGTTTGCTATTCCCATAGGCTAACATGGGGAAATGGTTGAAATTACTTTAGACTGCAATAGTGGATTGCATTGGAGCAGCCTCAGGATGTTTCCAATCATTTGATTCGTAGTGACAACCCCTTTCCAGTGGTAAAGTTGGCTTTGTTATGATTCACGCTAGAAAGTGCTGTCAAAATAACTTGAACCTCCGTTTTCAACACAGTTTGCACTACAGTGTCCCTAAAAGAGATACAAGCTACTACATGAATATGCTCAAGTGGAATAAACAATCAATGTACTCAATTCAAATAAACAAATAATATAACATGTCGTTAACTGGATGAATCAAGTTTCTTTAATCCAGTCGATTTTGTTCAAAAGGCGAATTAATTTAACATGAATCTTCCATGAAAAATAATCACAATGTTCTCTTATAGCTGGCAATTCAATCCAACCCAATGCATTTCGGGTCAAAGAGAGACCCTTCATCAGGGGTATCTATAAACAAAAATACAAAAATTACAGATTTTACAAAGATTCAATGTTTTACAGGAGTTTCAGATAACCTCACACTGTGAAAGACATCTATCGTATGTATGTGATGGTAATAGGAAAACTTGTGACAAACTGGTCCGTGAATGTTTGTCTATGAAACGAAAGCAGCGGATAACAGGTGGGGAAAAGGGAAAGGTCCATTATCCCAGCATATACCACCAAGTGTGTTAGATAGCTGATAAACCGGCCTTTGATTAAATCTATGTAAAATAAATCCATCTCCCAAAATGCATTGGGTAGGATTGAATTGCCAGCTATAAAAGAACATTGTGATAATTTTTCATGGAAGATGCATGTTAAAGAAATTTGCCTTTTGAACAGAATCCACTGGATTAAAGAAACTTGATTCATCCAGTTATCTCTGGGCTATATTGTTTGTTTATTTCAATTGAGCATATTCATGTAAAAGCTTGTAGCCCTTTTAGGGACACTGTAGTGAACACTGCTTGTACACAGGTTCTAGTTATTTTGACAATACATATACACAGAGCTAGGGTGAAGCCCCTTCACAGGGTGCACATAAAGATATTACAACTCTAGAAACTTTTTTTCAAGTTTAAATTGAGATTCAAGTGCAACACAACCATTTCAGTCTCCACTGCTAGAAAGTGGGCATTTCTATGTTCTAAAACCCGTTGTGTGCCTTTGTGCTTGGAGGTTGGGGGATCACATCTGCACAGTCATCAGTGACAGCTATAAAACACTAGGCATGCAACTGGAACGAAGGACCTCTGCCATTTGTGGGCCTGGCTGGAGAGACTGGAGAAAGAGGTTTTGACACTTGGCCTTTGGAGCCAGATCATGGCCCCACTACAGATTAGGATCTGCATTCCACGGCCTCATGGCAGACAGAACTGAAATTTAGGGGGGACATCTGTGGGTCAAAGGGAGACCCTTTGAACCACCCCCAACTTTAAAGGCACACTACAGTAAAACTACTGGTGCCACACTTCAGCAAGGGGGAGGTACGCTTGGGGGGACGTGGGACCAGAGAACCTGGAACTATGTGGTGCACATTGACGGAGGAATCTGTTGTGAACGAGGAAGATTATGCCATTGAAAGGGACTGCGTGCCCTGGTGAATAGTGGCTGGCCTGGGCTGACTACCTGTTGCTGTGTGGAACCCTGAAGTGTGCTCTCCAAGGGCTTGGTGGGATTACCCCCTGTTCTTTTGGAGGTCTCAGAGACATCAAATATCTCCTATAAGGGACCACCACCATCTAGCCATGACACCTGGAGAGCGGTGCCCTCTCAAATGATCACATCATCTTTTGGATCCTTACTGGCAGTGCTGCATGAGCGTGGAACTAAGAATAGTGCCTGGGGACCAGATTGCCTTGTGCAGAGCCCCGAAGTCTTGCCTGCATCTAAGGTGTGTGGCCCACGCATAGTGGGGAACTCAGCCCGCATAAGCATGTGGTGATTGGATTCACCGGTTGCAGGATCCAGCATGGCCCGCTTTGTCGATCGTGCTGCATCTCTCTCATGCAACAAGCCGACTACATGCTCATTATATGTGGTGTCTGATTCACAGGTTACGACCCTTGGAGGTGGGGCGTGACCGCAGTAGTGCCTCATTCTACCTCGTAAGGCATTGCTGACCTTGCCCTATGTGTATGACCAAACCTGTCTGATGCAATTAATATTAAGGTGCACTGGACATCGTGCCTCATTTCCAGGGAGGTATGGAATTTGCAGCTCTTTGCTGTGTGTGAATAAAACGGTCTGGTGCAAACTGTATCATCACACACCAGACATTGTGCCTGGATTGCCTGGTTGTGACTCAAATCGACATGTACCTGATTGGGTGCCTGGAGTGGACCAAGCGCCCTCTCCTCACCCAGCCTTCCCTAACGACATTGTGTTTAGGGGTGGGCGGAGTTCACTGAGTTCCGCTAAGCAGGTCCAAATCACCGCTCTACTTCGCGGAGTTCTGCTCATGGGAGGAGCAGCTCAGCACTGTGTACCAGCGGGAGCTACACAGCTCAGAGACACTGTTCAAAGGCCCTCTTCTCAGCCACAACAGACCCGGCCTCCCCCACAGTGCTAGGGACGTACCTGTTTGCTCCCTTACCACCCTTGGAAGAGTTGCAGCAGTTACAGCCCCTGTCGACACTTCTTCCTGCCTTAGCGATCCTGCAGCTCCCTACAAGGCACCCACCAAGGGATCTTGTCAGCTGTCCATCTTGGGTTCTGCTTCCTGTGGTGAGTTAGCGTACCAGCTCCTAGTGCTGACGCACACGCTGGAAATGTCCGGCCCGGTGCTCGCACGTAGATAAATAAAGGGGGCGTGACCGCATTAGGCAGTCCGCCGCAAACATAAACTGAGTGTGAGTGTCTATTTATTTCTGCAGCACGTCTGCATAACTCACCAGACCTCACGTGGCCCTGGGCCCGACCTATTACACTGGCGATGAGGAGCGAGCGGAACGGCCCACGCTCCAGGGCGCCCAGCAGAGGGTAGCTGCAACACGCCCCCACAGTGTGCAGTCCACAGAGGACCGCCTTTGAGGCAAGCCGAACATCACAAACGGCACCACGAGGCAGGGGGCCTCTCGCCTGTCCTCAGGAAGTACCGGGTAGCTGTGCAATTGGACAGAATACGCCCACCGGTCCAGACTGCACACAATGTGCAGTGAAGGCACCCAGGCATTTTCGCACTTGGCAGAGAGTACCCACGTGCCACAAGGCCACGCTCACGGGCGCTGACCACGCAAGACCCCAGCAGTGTCAGTCCCACTGGCCAACACGTCGGTTGCATTCCCTAGGGCACTGCATCCTCGCTGGGACATACAGGCACCTCATTAGCTGGCATCATGGGAGATCAGGGAGAGGGGGCACAACCCCCAGTAAGAGCCACAACACAACACCCTCCCTCAGGAGTTCTGCCTCCTTTTAGTGAATCGGCAGACCCCTCTACAGCCTTGCTGAGGTGGCAAGTCTGGCTCGGCCACCTGGAGAATTATTTCATCACCACCAGGGAGACGGATTGTGTCATCTAATGCTCACTACTTCGCCACTACGCAGGAGAGGAAATATATCTGCTCTTCAAACACCTCCCTGCCACCGTACCCCCCGAGGACTATGCAGCAGCGGTGGCTGCATTAAATGCACACTTTGACATGCACCTAAATCCAGACTTTGAGCATTTTAAATTTAGGCAAGCGAGGCAAAGGGAAGGAGAATCAGTGGACTCTTTTCACACAAGGCTGAGGGAGCTCGCTAGCCCTCACCTCGTAGGGGACAGAGCCGCGGAAGAAATCAGGGCGCAACTGGTTCTGGGGATCCGCAGTAAAGTCCTGCGTGGGATTATCCTAAGGCTGCCGAACATACCACAATGAACGACATACTGGTGCTAGCACCGTTTCATGATCTTTCAGCCGCACATGCGTAAGAAATGGACCTTGCGCTCATGCACAATACAGAAAAGGGCATTGCCATCAAGACTGAACGTGTCGATGCTGTCAGGATGCGGGACAAGACCAACAAACCAAGAGATCACCCACCGTTAACCCCGAAAGGCCAATGTGGGGACTGTGGTTATGAAGAACATCCCCTGCAGTCATGCCCAGCACAAGGGAAGACGTGCACCAACTGCGGGATTGCGAACCATTTCGCCTTGGTGTGCAGAAAGAAAGCACCACGGAAAGAAGGGAACCGACCCAAGCAAATGCGGAGACTGGTCCGTCATCTATCAAGCGTCTTGCTATCGTCCTCGCCAGGAAGAAAGACGATGGGCACAACCGTTTACCAAGCAGACGAAACCTCGTCAGATGAGGAAGGGGAGACGTACCTAGTCTCTTTCACTCAAGCCCTGAAAAGACGGAGACGTCCCCAAACCCGATGCACGGTGCAGATAGCCGGGTCAGAAGTCAATGCAGTGATAGACACGGGAGCGTCCGTCACAGTCATGGGAATCCAGCAATACAACAAATTAAAGCCCAAGCCAGAGCTTCGAACTTCAAAGACAAAAATCTTCGCCTATGGGAGTGATTTGCCATTACACCTCCGAGGCAAAATGACCATGCCTGTGCGGTCAGAAGATACCGAAATCATGGTTGACATCCATGTCATCAACCAAGAGGCAGACACTCTGCTGAGCAGCCGCGCAGCAGAAGACCTGGGACTAGTGAAGTTCGTCAGAAGCGTGCAACATGACCAGACCAAAGAACTGCTCTGCCAATTTAGGGATCTGTTCAAGGGGCTGCGACGGATGAAAAAATGCTCCAATCAAACTGCATATAGACCCAACCGTCATACCGACGGCACTGAGGCACAGGAGGATTCCCTTCCACCTCCGACCACTCGTGGAAGAAGATCTGCAGAAGCTAGAAGATCAAGGGTCATAGAGAAGGTCTCAGGGCCTACACCATGGGTGTCCCCCATGGTAATCGCTGAAAAGCCTCGCCAACCAGGAAAAATAAGACTCTGCATTGAAATGCGCCTCCCCAACAAGGCCATTTGGCGTGTACACCACATTACGCCGACCATGGACGACATTGTGGCCAACCTGAATGGGTCCAGGTGGTTTTCGAAATTGGACCTGAATGCAAGCTATCACCGGCTGGCGCTTGCGAAAGAAAGCCAGTACATTCAGCATGCACCTAAAACTCAGGAGGTACAAGCGCCTGAATTTCGGCATATCTTCAGCCGCCGAAATCTTCCAGAATGCAGTCAAAGAGATGCTGGTCGGGCTGCCTGGTGTACTAAACGTGAGTGACGACATCCTCATCCACCCACAGACAGCCGAGGAACACTACCGGCACCTGAGAGCCATGCTGCAAAGGCTCAAGGACCATGGGGTCATCCTACATCGGGAGAAGTGTCTGCTGTTCCAAAAACTGATAGAATTCTTTGGCTACACGTTCACGCAAGATGGAATCCAGGTTGACCCCCGGAAATCCGAGGCCATCAAAAACACGCCTGCACCCCTCACAGTAGCTGAAGTTCGCAGCTTCCTTGGGATGGCCACATACTGTGGCCGCTCCATCCCGGGCCTGGCCACCATCGCGGAGCCACTCCGAAATCTCACGCGAGCCGATGCCATTTGGCAATGGGGCCTGGCTGAAGAAGCAGCATTTCAAGCAGTCAAGAGTGCTCTCCTCAACCACACCATGCTATTTCAACCCCACCAACGGGACCGAAATACTAGTAGACGCCAGCCCCGTAGGCCTAGGGGCCGTCCTTACCCATGAGCAAGAGCCTGGATGGTGGGCTGCCCTGGAATACACCAGCAAAGCGCTCTCCCCGACCGAGAAACTATATGCCCAGATTGAGAGGGAAGCCCTAGCTATCCGCTGGGCGTGCCGGCATTTTCACTTGTACATATGTGGGCACTCATTCAAGATCATTATGTACCATCAACTCCTAGTACCGTTATTTAAAGGCTCGGCGCCTCAAACTCCGCCACGCATCGAATGATGGGCCATTGGGCTTCAGCAGTACGAGATGGACGTGGCATACCCGCCGGGCGCCAACAACCCTGCCGATTTCCTCTCGAGACACCCGGGGCCAGTGGAAGACGGGTGTGAAGAACAGGGTGCTGACCCCACAGAGACCCTCCTGAACATGATCTCTGCACTTACGTGTCCTCGAGCACTGACCCTTGAGGAAGTGGCAGCTGCGGCAGAAGCAGACCCAGTTATTGCCAAGGTCCGAGCAGCCGTCCAAGGAGGGCACTGGCATCAGTTCCTTCACTCAGCCAACTCATGGGCGGGCCCAGAGAAGCAGAATCTAATACACATGTGGAGGGTCAGGATTGAACTGAGCGTTACCCAACAGGGAATCCTGCTGAGAGGCTCTCGGATTGTGATCCCAAAATCACTCCAGTCGCGAGCGACGCAACTCACCCAGGAGGACACCAAGGAGTAGAGAAGATGGAGGCCCGCATGCGGAAGAAAGTCTGGTTCCCAAGTATGGACGCCCATGTCGACGAGACAGTCTGTAGGTGCCCCTCCTGTCAGGTGACAAGTGGCCCCGAAAGACTCGCGCCCATCCACACCGAAGAGCACGGGAAGAATCCATGGGAGAAGCTGACCGTGAACTTTGGGAGCTTCCTGGATGGCAGAGTCACTCTGGCTCTGATCGACAGCTACTCAAAGTACCCAATCGTGGAAGTTTTCAACTCAACGGCTTTCTCACACATCGGCCAAGTGCTGGAAAAGATATTCGCCATGTTCGGATGCCTGGAAGAACTCTGAAGTGACAACGGACCCCCGTTCCAAAGGCACGAGTTCCAGGAGTTCATGCAACGCCATGGCATCCAGCACAGGCGCATCACCCTGCAATGGCTTCAAGACAACAGCGAAATCGACCGATTTATGAGGACAATCAACAAAGCCCTACGCATCATCGTGGCTGTGCATGCCGATCGAGAACAGCACCTACAGAAATTCCTGCGGGAATACCGGAGCACCCCTGAAAGCTACACGCGTTAGGAACCATCTGCGCTAATGTTCAATGGGTCCCGCCGCGACGGCCTCCCTGTCGTCCCAGGGTGGACACTCCCTCCCTTTGATGAAGAAGGCGCCCTCCAGAGGAGGAAATAACGGAACATCACAGCCAGCCAAACTAGAAATGCCTTGTCTCGTCAGCTGCAATTAGGGGACACCGTCATCATGAGAGACCGGATGCCTGGTGGAAAGTTTCAAACCCGCTATGAACATGGGTACTGGACTGTGACCGACGTGAAAGGAACCATGGTGACAGTCGACAAGGAAGGAGAATTTGTAACCCGCAACATCTCATGGTTCAAACAGGTGGTCAACCCCGAACACTGTACTGGAGCTACCAGCGATCCTGGAGAGCTGAGGGCTACCCAAGCGGAGCCGGGAGTGGCAGAGGACTACAATCCAGAGCCTGCCTCCCCACCAAAGACCCCAGAAGCGACCCAAAGGTCCCCAGAGACATCACCCCAGCCCAGAAAATCAGCCACGGAACCCAGGTCCAGTCGTGGCCAGCACAGGTATGCTCTGAGGAGCAACCCCAGCCGAGCACTCACCTGAAGGACTTTGCCTGCCAAATGAGCTATGAAACACTTAGGATCCAGTCAAGGACTGAGTTGGGATGGGATGTGGTGAGTTATCGTACTAGCTCCGCCGGAAATGTCCAGCCCCCGGGATCGCACCGGAAGGCAGAGCTCATAAATAAAGGGGGGCGTGACCGCATTAGGCAGTTGCAATACAAACTGAGTGTGAGTGTCTATTTATTTCTGTGGTGCGTCTGCATAGCGTGCCAGACCTCACGCGGCCCTGGGCCTGACCTGTTACACTTCCAGCAGCTTCTCTGCCACCCACTCTCATGCGATTCTTTCTCGGAAATGTCCAGCAGTGGGATTTGGTTGGTATACAACCCGGAAGTGCTAAAATTACATGCATGTGACATAAAGCCACGCTTTTGCTGGCACGCTGTTAGTTTATTGTTTGCTTTTTTCACTGGAAGCCCAAAACTGCATTGTTTGTATTCCTCAATAAAACCAAATGAAAATGACTAGAAATCTTTGGCTTTACTTCCCATTTGTAGACGTATTATTTATTGCGACGCAGTAACTATTCATGTGTGCACCGTAAAAAGGAAAAAGGATTGAAGAGCTGTTCCTGCGATAAAAATATGCTGCATTTGTATGTTTGTTTTGTTGTTTTTTTGGGTAGTGGGAGGGGGGGGGTTGGGGTTCTTAGTAGGTAGATGGGATATAAACGTTTTCGTATCAAAGCAATATGTGCCACACTCCCTGGTGAACATTTCATCAGACGTATCTCCATTGTATATTTTTATATTTTATTTTATTTGATTTAGTTCTCTACTGAGAACAACAAATAATTCGATAAGACATTAAAGTTACATTCATAATTAGTAATATTTGTAAACACTTATCTTAATACAATACGTATCTCCATTGTATATGGGTGAAGGCATATGGGTTACAAAATATTATGGAAACATTTCCATTTTCTTCTGAAATTGGTAATTTATGTTCTTTACATAACCAATTGAGCATGCCTCATTATTTCTCATGATTAATTGTAAAATTCAGTTTCAATTTCTAAAAGCCTATTTGCTACAAACTCTATAAACCATTAGGGGCTGCTCCTTTAGGGTTACCATAAGGGCCCGGAAGAGTCACTACTCGGCGCTTAGTTGATTTTTCTCAAAGCTGGTTCGGATAACATGGAGACAGGACCTTAAATACACCGGCATCACACCCAATGAGGAGGAAAAAAGAAAAGACTTTTCATCGACAGTGGTGATAGGATTCACTTTACCTGACAGCACGCCCGCTGATTTAGTGTGTAAAAAATTAAATACTTTAAATGACAAGGGAGGGCTGGTCCAGTATCAAAACCAAAGGGGGGATACTGTTCCTATAGCATGGTGCATATAGTCACCATTGCATCAAGGTGCAAAAAGTCACCTATTGATTAAAAAGGAAAATTGAAGGAAGAAAAGGAAAGGGAGAGAAATCCTAGGTAAGAGGGACCCACCAGTGAAGTGAAAGGACACATGTAGTCCTCTGTTGCCCTCACACACCCCGAAGGGTGTCATGCTTCATCATCGGGCGTTTGCTCCTCGTGGGGCCGGCGCTGCAATTCCCCACGGGTCCCCCGAAGGGTCTCTTTGTCGGAGATCTTTTAGGACTGCCGGATGGTGCATGCGGGTGTGTGGGGTGGGGGTCTAATGAGGGTCAAGGTAGTGCGTGCATAGTGATGAGTCGGTGTATAAAGGGTAAACGTGCAGCAATTGTTAAGATTGTATACCCTTTACAGACTAGACTACTGTGTAAAATCTTGCCCCTGCAGCGCATTATGCCAGGGCTGGTCCAGTGACAGTTATGTATGGCCAGTTCCATTTTGCTCTTATGTCACCAATAATGTCACTGGCATTCTGTGTGGCATCTGATTACATTCTTGGAAAAGCTTTGCCATCCCATCACTTTCACTGCGCTAATTCTACGTGACATCATCAATAATCAAAGAGTTTCCGACAAATCGGACACCTTAACATAGTAAACACGCTGGGGCAGATTTACAAGGCCCTTGCGCCACTTTTGCGTCATTTTTAACATTGGAAAAGTGACGCAAAAGTGGCGCAAGGGCCTTGTAAATCTGCTCCACAGTTTCCACACTGGGCCCATACAAGGAGTTCATTAAATGATGGATTGCTTGATAGGTGTAGACTAGAATGTAAACGGTTATCGGCCCCATGTCGACACCCCTATTGCCGGACACCTCTCCTCAGCAACGCCGCAGCCTGCCCTACTGCACCCCCTTTTCACTGAACTTTGACCCTGACGAAACACGTGTTGGCTGGGCATATCTATCTTCAATAAATACAAGAACAAGAGTCACCCGGAGTGTTCTGAAATCATTGCACTTGTTGGATTTACTGTGATTAGTACTGTATTAGATGTATTGTGATGCTTAATTGGGCAGTACTAGTTCTGCATTTTGTCTTTATGTGTGCACAGGCCTATACATTATGAAATAAGGTATGTTGACGTCAAACCATTTTTTCGAGCACCACTAGAACTTTCGCGCTCTTGAATTCTTTTTCTAAGAAGCTGTTCTTGCTTTACAGGCCATCCCTGCCTAACACAATCATTCTACATCGTTTTAAGGCTTCTTTTTCACCAAGTAAGTCGGATTGCACGCTTACAAAACACTTTACTCCTTCGTTTTCAATCAAATTATACATGCCCCGCTGACTGGCCCCTGACATCCTTCTCTGTTCTTTTTCTTTATTTGTGTGTTTCAGAAATATTGTGATAACAACTTTATTTGATTCATGCTGCGAAATCGGCTGATTTCGCCCAAATAGGTAAGCAAGGTGCAATTAGAAAACAGCAAACCTACAACAATGAATCTAGAGCATTTCTTCAGCTCCTACACAGATAGATTTGTCCCTAAACTTTTTCATTATTGTCTTTTAGTGATTGTTCCTGAAAAGAACCCCCTCCTTTCAATTCTACGGGGTTCGAAACGCGTCGACCTTCCATGTTTATTCGGTCTTGTATTTGACCTTGCATGTTGCTTTTGGTCTTGTATAGGTTGTGTAACAAGTGTAACCAACACAAAGTTATAATCCCACACTGTTACTTTTGGTTTTTCTTTAATTGATCAATCATTGCCTTTTGTCTCTCAAAAAAATAGACAAGACCTTGATGTTATATGTTCTGTGTCTTATGTCGTCCATGTAAGTGATTGGTTTGTTCTTGATGTTGTCTAGCATTTATGCATTCTTGTTGAGTCATTCATGGCTCTTTTAGTTTATTTATTTATTGATGTGGGTCTTGTGGTTTATTGTGTCAATATGTTTAAATTCATGAGAAATTCAAAAATTAATTAATTCTCTGAAAAATGTTCTTGAATTGAATTCGAATAGGCAGTCATGATTTCACTCTTTGGTGCCTTGATCATTCAGGTGGTAAAATTGGTATCAGCATTGGGGATTTCGTTGTTGTTTTTTGATTCAACGCTCAGCCTTGCTGACTAGAGCCAGACCCGGTGTTGTTTCACACATGTTACTAAAAATGTCAGCTAAATCCTGCTGTTGTTGAAGACTGGCTGCCCCAGGAGGCCTGTAACAGACTTCACCGGTCAACGCATGTCCTTTGTGGTCTTTAATGAAACTCCTAGTAGTTCAATACCCTCCACCTCATCAATATCCATTGAGGTGATATCCCATGTGTCTTTAAAGATAATCCCAACACCACCTCCTCTGCCTCTCAATCGAGGCTTATGAAATGCTTTGTATCCCGGCGTGTGCTAAACACAAATGTCAATTACATACATCACATGTGAAGTGTCTTTTGTGAAGCTCAAGGTATTTATTGTGATTGAGTGCTTTGCCAATGCTTTATACATTGCCTCTTTGATAAGCCTGACTGCACAGTGCCAAGCTACCCAAGGGTGAGCGCAAGTTGTACAGTGAGTGTAATCACCCGCCCCTGATGGGAGTGGTTGATTCTGCCTGGCTGGGGTATTGCCTCAGCCAACCAGAAGGTGCCAGTCAGAACACCCACCTTGTGGCATATGTGACATGAAGTAACTTTCTTTAAGGCATTTATGTTAGTCCCTGTTTCATTTCCTCTCCCTCTCCCTATTCCAGGTATAATCCCACCATAACCCGAGTGGACTCCTTGCATTTGTATGGCATAATTTGATCTACCTCAGGTACCTGAACTGGAGAGCCCTTCATTTCTAAATTTTGAGCCAATTGGGCTATCACAAACCTTTTTTCAATCCTTTTCATTTTGCTTCTAGATTCTCACTGCGATACTTAGCATACTGTAGAATCTCATCTGCTGATCTGCTCTGCCAACAGATGACACCTTGCATGATTTGATTACTAATGTCTGGTCTCAGCCTATACACAAAATAAGCAAGAAATCCTCCCATGTTTTCGCCAATAGAATCATTCCTCCCAAAATGCTCTCTCTTCACCTGCCTTAACCTTTCAAAGTACGCATTCACTGATTCCTTAGGTTGCTGTGAAGTTCAAAATATTATTGACCAATTCGATTTTTTTGGTTTTCTTTAAATGTCTTATTACTTCCTCCTATTTGGTCTTGATTATAGGTGAAGGGGCATTAGTCCCTTGCACCCATGGCGGTTCTTGCGTGGACCAATCCCCAGCTGTCTTAAATTCTGCCCACAAATCTTTTGGGACCACTACTTCAAACCGCACATCCCAACCCTCCTACAAAACATTTGATAGATAATCCCATTCTGCTCCATCTGGATTTGTCGAGATTCTCTCTCAGGGCCTGATTTATTTCTTGTTAGAAGCATTACTCCCTGACAACAGTGACAGATATCCCGTCCGCCAAAATATTAATCGCATAGGACATAACGGGATTTGTATTTTGGTGGACGGGACACCCATCACCATTGTGATGGAGTAACTTGTCCGCAAAGATCTAAATCAGGCCCTACGTTTTGGAAGTGAATTTTTAAAATAAAAAAAGATCTGATCGAGACCACGGAACACGCACAACTTCACATGGGGAAAACTCCTTTATCTGTTCACCCATAGGAGTGTCTTCTCCCTCTTTCCCCTTCAGCTTCGTCTGAACTTTCCTGTTTCTTTGACCATAATTCTCTAAGTTTCTCTGTATCACTCCGTTCTCCAATCTTCTCAATTTACTCCTTTACATGCGTTCTCAATCCTCCGTTCGCAGCTCTTTTCCATTCGCATCCATTCTGGCATTTCTTCACAGCTTCTTTCATTGCGTTATATCAACACTGCATTCATTCGCCACCTTTTCCATTTTAGCACATATCTCTCCCGCCAATCCCGCTGCCTCTTTGCATAAATACAGCATCTCATTTTCCTCACAATGTCCCAGTAATCCATTCCCACATTTCCCTTCACCAGCTTTTAGAATTGTGACTTTAACTGAGACAAATGAATTATCTGGGTGGACATCCCTTTACTGGGAGAAGCAATCGACACATCTGTACTATTTGATTGTCTTGGACTTACTTTACTGATTATAATTGCCCCTCGGTAATGAACTATAACCATCCTTCCTGCACTTGGGGCTGCATCTTGTGGTGTATTAGGAACAGGTTTCAATTACAGAAGCTGGTAACATGCCAGGTATGGGTAAGGTGCTTATTGCAACTGTTACAGGGGTCTGTGTTGAAAACAGGATGGATATCTCAGCTTAGCTTGGGGGCTCAGGAGGGTCCATCGAGGACCCCACAAACACTCTATTTTCGGGCATTACAGGTGCGGTGGCACTCAGCACTTCCAAAGTAGTGGCATTGTACGGGGGATCTAACATTAAGCACTTTTTCTATCAGGGCATTTTCTTCCTCACTTTCATTATCTGCTTTTTGCTCAGGTTTTCTTTAACCTTTTCTTTCTCTTCCTTCTCCAATAGAGGATATGTCCCCACCATTTCAATAACTTCCACTCTACACTTTCTCCCTCTTCTTCATTTTTCCATGAGTGAGCCCTACTTTTAATTTTAAATTCAAAGTTCTTCCTCCTTTTCTCGTTTGCCATCTGCTCCCAAAGATCAAAGCCTCAAAATGAGTAAGTCCAGGTTGTGGCTTTAATTTGCACATCTTTCTTTTCAAGCTTTCTATTCATGGAATGTGGAAGGTTCCAGTCAGAAGAAATCATAATTCCCCATCTCTAGCTGCATATTCATGCCACTGTTGATGCCTGATACGCATATGTGACCCTTTCTTCTCTGCCATTTCCATAACAGGGGAACCTTCTGGAGGGAACTTTTCTTCTTTATTTACATCGCTTTCTCTTTTTCACAAGGGACTTCCCATTTTAATTTTATTCGCAAGTGGCCCTAGTTCAAGCATCTCACTTTTTCCACACTGACAGTCTCTGTAACTCATCCACCAATCCCAGTGCGTCTCTGTCAAAGGTCACCCTATCACAATGCAGCTTCACTGCTCATCAGACAATCACAGTGTGACACAGCAATAATGCAACACTCCAATTGCACCAATCATGGCACACCACAGCAATGATGCAACACCTTAATCACTGCAAAGTCTCCCAACTTTGGGGCATATCAACAAGGGCTTTATCTCTGCTTTTTTGGCTTTAAAAGCCAAAAAAGGAGAGATAAAAATAGCGCCCTATCAACAACAGGGTGCTAACATGCAAATTTGCATGTTAGCACCCTTTTACTCTACGCTTCCCCTTGCATCTCTGATGAGATGCAAAGGGGGCAATCCAGAGTAAAATAATAGGAGAAATGTCGCTAAGCGACATTTCCCCTATTATCAAGAATGTCGCTAACCCTGTTAGAGACAAAAAAAGCAGCGCTAACCGCGGTTAACGCTGCTTTTTTACGTCTGGTATTTTTCAGACTTAGCCACGATATCCTATGGAAGGAGGATATCATGGCTAAGTTTGCCTGTCCCTATCAACAAGGTAACGTGAGATTATCGCTGGGTTTCCAGCGATAATCTCACGTTAGCCTGTTAGCGTGAGGATTTTTATCACTATTGAGATAAGCGTTGCTAATAGCACGCTATCTCAGCGATAAAAATTCACGCTAGCCGGCGATAATTATCCTAACGCTAAGTGCGCTTAGAGATAATTATCGCCGGTTGTTGTTGATATGCCCCATAATTCCTTTGCCTACACCTATTACACAAAGTTTTCTAAGAAAAAATATTTTCTACTCACCCACTCACTAACTTCGACCGGCAAAAGTCACAACTCAGCGTCTTCACACCTTCAGCACTCAGGAGGAGATCACTATCGAGCTCTGTTAACACACCCAGACAAGTAAATTATATTTCTAACTTGGTGTGACTGATAGCGCTTCGGAGTACACCTCTCCTAACAGGCAAGATAAATAATTCAACTTCTAACTTGAGGTACCGCTCGTCTAAAATGAAAAAAACATCATCAAAAGCGCAAAAATTATAACTCCAATAAGACCAAAAATATACGCTATCCTATTTTTAGCCTCAATTATTTCCCATAGCATTCCTCTCTCAATATACTTACTACAACTCCCAACATGCAATACGATCTTACTTCATGTAATCCAAATTGATACTCACGTCGTAGTTCTTCTGTCAGCCACCTCTCGTCTCTCTTGATCCAGGATCGGGTTGGAGGGGCTAATTTAAATCTTAAGGCAAACTATGTGGACCAAGAAGGTACCATACCCGGCTCTACATCCAATTAATATGGAGACAAAGGTCAGCTCAGATCGGTACCATCCTCTGCAACAAAGATCCGTTGGTGCGTCAAACTCTAATAAGATGCCTAGCTAAAGCCTTACAAATTCAGTGAAGCAATTTAAATTAGGGAGCGGTGTAGTCCCTGTAGCTCAGACTTTGGTGTTCACCGATTGGAACTGGCAGTTTAGAGTGAAATTGGACCCACATAACACTCCTTAAACATTCTCAAAGTTAGGACTCCTAATTTTACTTCTTCTAAACTGAGAAAAATCCTAATTTTAAGGCTTTCGGTATTCACAGAAAGCATTTAGGAGTCCTAAAGTTAGGACTTCTAACTTCTGTGAATACCAAAGTGAGTAAGTGTCTTCTGTGAATACCAAAATGAGTAAGTGTCTTCTGTGAATACCAAAATGAGTAAGTGCCTTCTGTGAATACCAAAACGGTAGTAAGTTTAGGATTTTTTCTTAAGTTAGTTCTGTGAATCGGGCCCAAAATATGTTATCAGAAAATTAGCAGCCTAGCACGAATCATGCGTAAAGGTCTCAGTACAGTTCAGTACAAAATCCGGTATAGATTCACCTTCAAGAATGGAAGACGTGTCTCTCAGACAATGGTGAGAGAAGTGCACACTCTTAGATAGTACCTAAGACAATGGGGTTCATACATTTGATGGGAAAACATAATTCATGAAGTTTTCAACAAATAGGAAACAGTCTAAAGGAAACATTTCTACAGAGAATACATTTGGTGATTTTCCCACCACAAATACTCATGGTTCGATCGTTCCCTCAGTCTTGGTTACACAGTTCAACTCAAACAATGTTAACAGAACCAGCACGCGCAAGATTTGTCCATTCATTCAGGAAGCATTTTCTGGGAACTTGCTCTGATGACTTGTACGAAACTAGCAAAGTTTATTTTAGAAACGGAATCAACAAAAACATCATGTGAAATAGGATGACGTTTAAACAAGATGGAAGACGATGTAAATACGGTTCAATATTGAAAGAGGTTCCAGGAGTTCCCCTGGGCTTTCCAAATCAACCTCCAGGGACTCCAGCCCACCAGGGAAATGCCTGGTGGGCTGCCCAGCCCTGGTGACGTCACACGCATGGCCTTCATTGCACATTGATGTTGCCTATCGAAGGGGTGAGGGTCCCACTTACAGAAGATAAAATAGTGCACACAGGTTTCAAATTAGAAGCAGCCTGTGGTGGTGTGGCTGCATACAGGGTCGGGCATAAAGGGGCTATTTGGTGAATGACGTCACAGGACAGCTGACTGGTGTGGCTGCATACAGGGCCGGGCTTATAGGGGCTATCCGGTGAATTCCGTAACAGGACAGCTGACTGGTGTGGCTGAAAACAGGTCCGGGCTTAAAGGCGCCGTCTGCTGAATGACGTCACAGGACAGCTGACTGATGTGGCTGTATAGAGGGCCGGGCTTAAAGGGGCCATCCGGTGTATGCCATCACAGGACAGCTGACTGGCGTGGCTGAAAACAGGGCAAGGCTAAAAGGGACCATCCGATGAATGACCTCATAGGTCAGCTGACTGGTGTGGCTGCATACAGGGTCGGGCATAAAGGGGCTATTTGGTGAATGACGTCACAGGACAGCTGACTGGTGTGGCTGCATACAGGGCCGGGCTTATAGGGGCTATCCGGTGAATTCCGTAACAGGACAGCTGACTGGTGTGGCTGAAAACAGGTCCGGGCTTAAAGGGGCCGTCTGCTGAATGACGTCACAGGACAGCTGACTGATGTGGCTGTATAGAGGGCCGGGCTTAAAGGGGCCATCCGGTGTATGCCATCACAGGACAGCTGACTGGCGTGGCTGAAAACAGGGCAAGGCTAAAAGGGACCATCCGATGAATGACGTCACAGGACAGCTGACTGGTGTGGCTGCATACAGGGTCATGATAAAAGGGGCCATCCGGTGAATGACGTCACAGGAAAGCTGACTGGTGTGGCTGCATACAGGGCTGTGGGGCCATCTGGTAAATGACGTCACAGGACAGCTGACTGATGTGGCTGAAAACAGGGCCGGGCTTAAAGGGGCCATCCGGTGAATGACGTCACTGGACAGCTGACTGGTGAGGCACCATACAGGGCCATGCTTAAATGGGCCATCCGGTGAATGACGTCACAGGACAGCTTCCTGGGGTGGCTGCATACAGGGCCGTGCTAAAAGGGGCCATCCAGTGAATTATGTCACAAGACAGCTGACTTCATCAAACAAAGGAACATTCTAGAACGCCTATTGGTGATTGTTAGGGAGGCGGGACTGAGCTGTTTTTCTCTTCACTGGATGGTGCTCGAAACACCCAATGGGAACAGCTCCCTTTTTGATTGAAGGATACAGCGACAGCTGTGAGCGTCCAGTGTTAAAGGTGGTGGCTTGCTGTCCCTGAATTAATTAATTAATTAATTAATTTAATGCATTTTTTTTATAGCGCGGACTTTACCCGAAGGCGTTAGAGCGCTGTACAATAGAACCAGATACGTTACATGAGAGAAATGTTACAAAATAGAACGTTACAAAAATAAACAGGAGACTAGAAGAGGTAGTGTAAAACCATAGAAGGCAATAATACAAGATCAAACACAGCAAGCAAGGGTGGGGAATGTAAAAGAAAATATTACAAATTTACAATGATGAACGGACTTCGCAGAGGGGTCTGAGAATGAAGGTATTAGTTCTGACAGTGTCTTTGGAAGAGAAGAGATTTGAGGTCAGCTTTGAAGATCCGGATAGAGGTGGTGGCAAGGAGCAATGGCAGAAGCGAGTTCCAGATTCTCACCGCATTACCTGAGAACGATTGAGGCATCGATCTTTCCCTTTTGAAGGAGAGGGGCTCAAGCAGAAACTTTTCCGCATTCCGAGAAGGTCTCGAGCCTCCAGACATTTTCAGTTTATACGCCAGGTAACGAGGTGGGGAAGTGTGCAAGGCTTTGTGGGTGATGCAGGCAGTTTTGTAAATAGATCTTGCCTCGATGGGAAGCCATCGAAGAGAAGACAGGATAGAAGTGATTTGATCTCTTTGTTTGGACCCTAAAATAAAGCGAAGTGCTGAATGGAGGATGGATTTGAGGGGAGAGAGGTGAGATTTGGGTAGGCCAGTCAGAAGAGAATTGCAGTAATCCAGTCTAGGATAGTCATAATAGGAGCTTTATAAATAGACAGACAGACAATAAGCAAGAAGAGCAGAGAGGAGAAAACAAGAAACAGAAGGAGAGAAAATAAGTAGAAAGTAAGTGACTCATGGATGTGGGAGAGAAAAGGATAATATGGTGTAATGACGGCAATATGTTCGGCACTAGGACCGGCCTGAGTGGGGAGACCAGGGCGGGCGAAAGGGAGGAGCCGAGGGCTAGTAAGGCAGTTAGCCATTAGCCCTGTATGAGGAAGGAGCTAATAAAAGAAGCTGACCAACTAGACGCTGTGTCCGTGTCTTTAGTATCTACAAGAATACTACAACTGGCGACGAAAGAGCTTCCACGTGTGCGTGAAGCGAGGAACAGCGCGACGACAGAAGTGCCCACCGGGAGTCCACCCCGGCGGCAACAAAGCAGGAGCTCGCCCCACGTGTGGAGGCTGGAGCGCGAGACGGAACGAGCCTACCGGGAGCCCACCCCGGCGGCGACTGACCGAGAACTGCTCACCCTGCGTGTGGGGTTGGAGCGCGAGACGGAACGAGCCTACCGGGAGCCCACCCCGGCGGCGACTGACCGAGAACCACAGGTGATATTGAAAGAGCCGACCGGGAGCCCACCCCGGCGGCAACAGTGAACAGTGCCCAGAAATAAAGAAAATAACCCTACCAGGCATGGTAGCGGTGTCCAGAAGTGGAGCCCCGGTGAGTGATATTGAGTAAAATCAAGCGTGAACGAGCGCGGGTCTCCGGCCATCTGAAAAGCCAAAATCTCGCTGTACACGAGATTCTCGCGGCGGCCATCTTGAAATCAGGCACGAGACTTGCCCGATCCCTTGTTAAGAACCACCGGCGGCCATCTTTAAGTCAGGCGGATGAATCAAAATGCAAACAAACACTGGTAAATGAAACGAAAGCAACAAACAAGCATTAGCAAATACAATAGAAGCAACAAACAAGCATTGATACATGCAATAGAAGATACAAACAAGCATTGGTAAAGACAAACAGAAGTACCAAACAAGCATTAGTAAATGCAACAGAAGCAACAAACATTGGTAAATGCAACAGAAATAACAAACAAGCACGGGTGAGTGCAACAAAACAAACAAACAAGCATTGACAAAGGCAATGGAAGTAACAAACAAGCATTGGTAAATACAACAGAAGTAACAAACAAGCACTGGCGAGTGCAACGAAACCAAGAAACAAGCACTAGCGAGTGTAAAGGATAACAAACGAAGTTCAATCAGCAATAACAGTTGAACAATGCCCGACCCAGCTCCCGCAAGTATGTTTGGAGCCTCATTCCTGCGCCGCCCCGAGCCACTCGTTCTTGAATCAGGTGGGGGCATGGGCCCGCGATGGCAAGAATGGATAGAAGATTTCGAGGACTTCATGAAAGCGTCCAAAGTGACGGACCTTGATGAACAACTGTTTGCCCTCAAGAACTTGATTGGCAAGGAAGTGGGCCGAATTATAAAAGAACTGCCCGCTGAGTCATCTGGTACCTATGACAAAGTTCGCGAAGCACTAAATGGCAAGTTCCTACACAAAAGGAACGTGGACTACGAGCGGTACACATTCAATCTGGCCGCGCAAGAGAAAGGTGAACAAATGGAGACGTTCGTCACACGTCTGAGACGACTGGCAAGATATTGTGACTTTGACAAGTTTTCAACTGAAGACGCCCTTCGGCTGAGGGTCATAGAAGGCTGCCTCTCTGAACCACTGAGACGCAAATTGCTCAAGAGAAGCTACTCGCTGGAAGAGGTAGTAGAAATGACGAGAATAGATGAACAAGCCGATGAACATGCAAAGAAAATAGAAGCCGGGAAAGGTGAAAGACGGGAACAAGCATTCAGGATACAGTCTCGGCAAATGCATGGAAGATCACCACCACAAATGCGATCCAAGAAACATCACCACCAGTCAAACAAAGGACACAAAGGCAGAACTCACACCAGGGAACGATCGGAGAGACAACTCAAATGCTACCGATGCGGATACGACTTCCCACATGCCGACGCGTGCCCGGCACTGGGGCAACAATGCCGAAAGTGTGGCAGAGACAACCATTTTGAAAGCATGTCATCATCAGAATTGGTACCCACCCCACAAAGTTCGTGCTAGACAGTGGGGCCTCACTAAATTACTTGCCCGTGACAGAATACCAACGAATGAAGTCACCTCCCAAGCTGGATAACGCACATGTACGAGTATACACGTGGATGTCCAAAAAGCCACTAACGTGTCTTGGGAAATTTGCAACAGAACTGTCGTACCAAGATCGCACAATATCAGCCTATATCCATGTCATCGAGGGGCCTGAGGCCGACTGCCTCCTGAGCCTGGCCACTGCAGAAAGACTGAAACTGGTTGACATCCTATACCGAGTAGCTGACAAACCAACTATCATCCAAAAATTCCCCAAGCTATTTCAAGGCTTGGGAAAGATGAAAGGCTGCCAAATAAGACTACACATAAACGAACAAGTCACACCGGTAGCACAGCATCACCGGAAAATACCGTTCCACCTGCAAGAAGCGGTGGAGAAGGAGCTGCAGGATCTACTGGAAGCAGAGATCATAGAAAGAACAGAGGGACCAACGCCATGGGTCTCCCCGGTAGTGGTAGTCCCGAAGAAAGGGGAGACTAACAGAGTACGACTATGTGTGGATATGAGAGCGCCTAACATGGCGATAGAAAGAGAGAGACACCCAGGCCCTCACATCAGCGACATGATCACGTCCCTTAACGGAGCCAAGACATTTTCAAAACTAGACCTCAACAAAGGGTACCACCAGCTAGAACTGCATGAAAGGTCAAGATATATCACGACATTCTCGACACACCTCGGACTATTCAGGTACAAAAGACTGAGCTTCGGAGTATCATCAGCAGCGGAAATATTCCAAGAGGCAATCAGGAGAACGATACATCACATTCCACATGTCCTAAACTACAGTGATGACATCCTCGTATATGGCGCAACGACTCAAGAACACGACAAAGCGCTAGATCAGGTCTGCCATGCACTCATGGACGCCAATCTCACACTCAACAGAGACAAGTGTGAATTCCACAAACCAACGCTGAAGTTCTTCGGCCACATATTCTCCGGAAGTGGCATGAAACCAGACCCAGAAAAGGTAGCAGCATTAAACGACGCACCGAGCCCGGAGGACGTGGGAGACGTACGATCGTTCCTAGGCATGGCCAGCTACTGCTCCAGGTACATACCTGACTACGCCACGCTAAGCTACCCGCTGAGGATGCTCACCAAGCAAGGGCAACATTTCCAATGGTCCACCCAATGCGAAGGGGCGTTCCGAGAAATCAAAAGAACGGTCGAGTCGGCCAAAAACTTGGCATACTTCAATCCAAAAAAGAAAACAGAAATAACAGTGGACGCCAGCCCCGTAGGACTAGGAGCCATCCTAGCACAATATGAGAGAGAAGAAGATCAGCGACACATAGTGGCATATGCCAGCAGAAGTTTAACAGACACGGAGAGAGCATATTCACAGCCAGAGAAAGAAAGCCTGGCTGTCGTCTGGGCCTGTGAACATTTTCATATTTTCATATTTGGGAAACACTTTACACTAGTGACTGACCATCAAGCACTGACCACGATTTTTGGTAACCCACGAGCAAAAATGCCACCAAGAATAGAGCGATGGGGCCTCCGACTCCAGGAATACACCTACACCATCATCCACAAACCTGGAAAAGCTGCAAACCCAGCAGACTACATGTCCCGGCACCCCATCAGATCAAACGGATCAGAACAATCAATTGCGGATGAATACATCCACTTCGTAGTAGACCAAGCGAGACCTCCTGCCGTTCCACTGGAAGCCATTTGTGAAGCGACACAAACAGATGACACCTTACAAGAGGTGAAACGTCGGATTCAAACAAACAGCTGGAGACACACGCAAGACAATGAACAAAACGACCGAGAAATGGCGGCATTCAAACATGTCCACGACGAACTGTCAATAGCAACAAACGGCCTTGTGTTAAGAGACACCAGAATAGTGATACCACGACAACTGAGACAAGGAGTCATCAACTTAGCGCATGAAGGGCACCGGGGCATCGTAGCAACAAAAAGAGCACTCCGTGAGAGAGTCTGGTTTCCGACACTAGACATGATGGTAGAGACAACTCTGAACGACTGCCCGCAGTGTCAACTGGTGAGCCGTTCGGACCCCCCTGCACCGCTACAAATGTCTCCACTACCGGAGGGTGTCTGGCAACACACTGCCATTGATTTCTTTGGGCCCATAAAATCAGGCCAATATGTCCTAGTCATCATGGACGAGTACTCCAGATTCCCCATCGCGCAACTGTGCTCGTCAACGAAAGCATCGAGTACCATACCCATACTGGAGGAAATCTTTGCCGCATGGGGCATTCCCCTCGTGGTGAAGTCAGATAACGGGCCTCCATTCAACAGCCACGACTTTGCTGATTTTGCTCAACACCTTAACTTCAAGCACCGCAAGATTACACCATTGTGGCCGCAGGCCAACGGAATGGTTGAACGCTTCATGGCTACAATAAAGAAAGCCATTCAGCAAGCAGAACTCACCGGAAAGAGCGTTCAGACGGCACTCAACGAGGTACTGCGAGCATACCGAAACACGCCTCACTCCACCACAGGCAAATGTCCGGCCACTCTCATGCTGGGACGCCCAGTGCGCACCAGGCTACCGATGATGACGACGGCAGCGGACGAACAGCTTTCCGACTCTGACCATGAGGAGATGGCAGCCAGAGACAAGATAAAGAAAGAGAAGATGAAGGACTATGCAGATGGACGGCGACGTGCCACGCCCCCTCAAATACAAGAAGGAGACTGGGTGCTGGCCCGACAAGAACAACACCGGAAGACGGACAGCAAATACCATGAAGTTCCGCTGAAGGTGATACAACAAAAAGGAACCATGATTACTGCAGAGACTGAGGGAAAAAGACTCACCAGGAACGTGACGTACTTTAAGAAGTGCGGACCCACAATTAAGGAACTACTGACTGACCCAAAAATAGAGAAGAGAGAACCAGAAACACTGCCGCACCATAGTCAGGCATTGATGGAAATGGCCGACGAGAGCGAGAGTGACAACCCTGAACACCAAGCACGCCCCAGACGGATCATCAGAAAACCGTCTCGTCTCATTGAGGAACTTTGAAGAGACAGCTGCTGTGCTGGTCATATTATGTTTTTTTATTTACAGAGGGGGGAGATGTAATGACGGCAATATGTTCGGCACTAGGACCGGCCTGAGTGGGGAGACCAGGGCGGGCGAAAGGGAGGAGCCGAGGGCTAGTAAGGCAGTTAGCCATTAGCCCTGTATGAGGAAGGAGCTAATAAAAGAAGCTGACCAACTAGACGCTGTGTCCGTGTCTTTAGTATCTACAAGAATACTACATATGGGGGAAAGAAAGTAAAAGCAGTAAGAGACAAAGAACAAGTGAGTAAGAAAGATGCCTGGGAAGAGAAGCAAGTGACAGAGAGGGAGAAAAGGAGAGAGACGGTTCACTGGGGCGCCTCATTTTAGTGCACCGATAAAGCACCGCGTGCTGTAGTCTATTAACATTGATCCAAGCTCCCTGGCCTGAGCAGTTAAGACCGCTTCCTCCAATCGGGGGTCGATGGCTCTCGAGCAGGCTGCGGTGGCTGAGTCGATAGACTGCGCCGTACGTGCCCACGTGAGCGCGTCTGTGGTCCAGCACTGCAAAGAGCCGGCCGTAGAGAACTGCTGGCCCAGCATGCATTGCGCCGGCTGCCCAGGCAATTCTTTCGCGTGTTTTCATTAAGCGTTTCGTGTTATTAAACACGAATCCCGCACCTGCTAAGCACTGACATCGCGCCGTGCCAGCCTCAGCACATCGGTGTGGTGATGATAATGTGCCAAGGCTGTACATTTTCACGTTTCCGAGGTGTCAAACATAGAGATGTGTGGTTTTCTCCAAGTTTTACACAGTGACAACTGACAGAGGAAACGATGGCTGTGTGTGTCAATGATAGCGCACTAGTGACCTTGATTCGGCAGCAAACTAGGGGGGTGCGAAATTCATGTGATTTTCTTTTGCATAATTACACAATATGTTGGCAAAATTAAGTGGAATCACACACAAATATGGAATATGCAAATATGTATTACCTAGCGCTGTGTTTTAGCGTGAACTGCATCCTTGCTTCAGTTTTTCAGGCAAGGACACATTGTGCTCCCAAAAAATAGCACAAAAAAGCAAAAGCGCAAGCGACAACAGTCGCTCGCACTCTCTGTTCACTGTGGACGGCACGTTTGCGGTACATTTTCAGCAAATGGCGCATTTAAACTCAGCGTGGCATAGAAGCATAATTTCAGGAATTCTACGTAATAAGCGTTACACCGAATTCCTGAAATGACATGCGCTACAATGTGTCATTAAAATGTTGCCCAGGCCGAGTGCAAACATGAATCAGGATTCCACCGGCACTAGAAGGAGGCGCTATGTGCACTATGCTTCCATCCGCGCTGCAACTGATTCATTTGAAAGGTTTCCTTGTTCCTTAGCAAGAGTGGTGTCTCCCATACTCGCAAACAGCACGTGAGGTGTTCTGGCGTGGTATCAAAACAGAATGGATGGGTGGGTTGTGTGATTGGATGGATGGATGGATGGATTTCTGAGGTAATTTCATGTTTGCAGTGGCTCCCCATCCCTCTCTTCTACTGTACCTATACTGCTGAAGTATTTATGCTCCTGAAGTACCATATCTCCGCATGCCCCGTCACTGGTCCAAGCCACAAGGGCTGTGGGAAACGGTAGGAGGCTAATGTCCTGGCATAGCAAAACAATCTAGTCCCACACTGGCTGTTCCTTAACTAGTGTAAGAGATAGTCAGGATTCTGACATGGGCAGACCGTCTCATGATAATGGATAGCTGACCATACAAGGTTTCTGCACTGCCAGGTTCAGATACATTCAGGTCAACATAACATACTCCACAGAGCTCATCGGACCCCAAGTAAACTCCATAGAATTATTTCTGGAGCCAGCACTTGATTACAACCAATGTTATGTTACATAAGCAAGGATTAAACACATGCTATGGGATTTCCCCTAGGTGGGCAGATTGCGGAAGAGTGTTACAGACACTTTAGCAGGAACCGACATGAGTAATCTCGAGGGTTCTACCTAGGGTTTTTCAGCCATGTGAAGAACTACAGGGCGGAACTCACATTTTAAAGTCTCTTCTGAGACAGTGCATGCGCTTTCAATTGTAACAATCTGTTATTTGTTAAAGAAACAATCTAAAAAGAAGCCACCTCTGAACCCTGAAATTAACCCTACCTCTCGTCACCTCTACCCTCACTGACCCTAAATTCACCCTTGCCTCCCTTTACGTCTACCCACCCCAAACACTAAAAACACCCTTACCTTCCGTTACCTCTACCCATTCACCCGAACCCTAAAATCAACCTTCTCCCCCTTTACCTTTACCCAACCCAAACCTTAAAATCACCATTACATGCCTTTACCTCCACCAACCCATGAACTTCACAATCACTCTTACCTACTTTTACCTCAACTTTTCTGAAGCCTAAAATCACTGTTACCGCCCTTTACGTCTACCCATCCCTGAACCCTAAAATAATCCTTACCTCCATTTACTTCTACCCACCGCTGAACCCTGAAATCACCCTTACTACCTTCTACCTCTACTCATGCTAAGCCTTAAATCACAGTTGCCTCCCTTTTCATTTACTCATCCCTAAAATCACCCTTACCTCCCTTTACCTCTACCCACCCCTGAACCCTAAATCAACCTAACCTCTCTTTACCTCTACCCACTCCAGAACACTAAATTCACCCTTACCTGTCATGGCCTGTCGCTGTCACAGCCCACCTGCGCTACTCCATGAATCTGCCAAGTGCAATTGCACTCTCTGGGTATCACACAGAGTGCCCAGAATCCATGGCCATGTCTTTATCGATGCCTCTGAGCCAATAATATGCCAGGTTGATGTCTCACTCTCAACCCCCTGAGACCAAAACATATCTCAGCCCCCAAGACTTGTCATGTTATGTTTCGTGTTGTACTATTTGAAATACCAAATTCGTGCTTGCCCTCTCAGTTTGATGTTGCATTTGATGTACACACCATGAAACCGCTTTCAAAGGGTTTCACCGAAATCTTGTGAGATCTCAGCAGCCATCTTGGGTACAGTTATTATTTAAACCATAGCAAACACAAGGAGATGATGGACGGATCGCTGAAACTTTTCAGACACTCACCCCCAATCACAGATCTGGGTTGCATCGATCATCGTTCTTTAGCTCACTTTGACACCCCAATTCAGACCTTCCCATATGCAAATCAATCTTGACTCTGTGCCTCATGGGAACAGTCCAGACCGAACTGCCAAGTTAGGCCTTCCCTGGACCGGAAACAAGCATCCTGGCTGATGAGGGGTGTTACTCCGAAACCGGTCCCAGGATGCTTGTTTTTGGTCCAGGGAAGACCTGGCTTGGCAGTTCGGGCTGGACTGTTCCCATGAGGCACAGGGTCAGGACTAATTTGCATATGGCTGGGTCTGAACTGGGGTGGCGAAGTGAGCTAAAGAACGATGATGGATTTAACCCAGATCAGTGACTGGGGTTGAGGGTCTAAAAAGTTTCAGCGCTCCATCCATCATCTCTTTGTGTTTACGCTGCATTATATAAACCATGCCCAAGCCTAACACCGTGCTTTGCCTTGAGACACCCAATTAAAGAGGAACTCCATAGGTTTGCGGTTACCTCCTGGAACCAATGGCGGTCCCCCCGAAGCCATCGAACCACGGTTCATGAATCCGGTTACTGAAAAGAGAAGAAAAGACAAGGGTGATTAGTCAAGTAACAAATGACCAAAAGGGACATTTTTGAAATACTAAGCGTTTGGCTATGCATCGCGAATTAGCACTTGAGTAAAGGCAACACAACAAGTTAAAGCCTGCTCATATGTAAGGGAAAAGGAAAATACATTTGAACTACATTTTAAAAATGGTCAGACTCTCTAGAAGCCAGAGTCACGTTGCAAGAGATTACACCAGTGTTGTTCCAGCCAGTGTGAGGGAACACAGTTGAAGACTTTGTGTTTTAAGACTGCAATAACAAATCTAAAAATACATAACGGTACAAGTATTTAGCAGGCAAGCATGAACGAATATTGTTTGAATAATGTTTTTAAAATAATCCCATGTACATTGTAGAAATCCAAGAAATATATAAACATGGAATCAGACCAAACCTCAGAGGGTCTTCAAGGAAGATTCAAGTCCAGGCAAACCCTAAAGGCGCCCGAGCTGATCGCAGGTAGAGTTCTTACCCAAGTAACATTAGGAACATAAGGAAGAGTTGCTAGGCTCTAGATTAGAGTTCAAATGACTTATGAGATTTTATTCCATTTAAGGTAAACAGATACTACATGAGGGATACACACAACACTTCCTGAAACAAGACCCTCTTTCCTAGTCCAAACCCATCTCCTTGCTGTGCACCACGACACTAGTAAGAGAGGTTGGTGTTAAAGGAGTAGGGTTGATAACATCTCTGTGAAGCCACGATGCAGGCCCTCCAAGATGAGCGGCTGCGTCATCAGATCTGACATGACCTCCCTAAAATCATTAAAAAAAAAATAACATAAAAATGATGTTTTAAAATAAATGCTTACCTATGTGGTGAAGTACTGAGAAGGAAAGGTACAAATACTTACCTGTGTGGTTCTTCCCTAAGCGGTGAAGGCTGCATGGTAAAGGTTGTCTCCCCAGGAAAGATGCATCGCTGCCCTGTACTTAAACACTCTGCTGCCTTTACCCTAGCACTCAATGTTTTGGGCACTGTTGGTTATTTTATGCTCTTCGATATGTTTGGTGGGCACTGTAATCTCATCAACGCTTTGTTTTCCACCCTCCACCATGCTCTATACTTTAGGTCTTGCCTGAAGCAGCACATGTGTTTTCTTTTATGGGATTTGTTTCTCATTACATCTGTGCTTAGAGCCCTCCCATTGCTTGCCATTGGCTGGCTTCATTGTCACTCTCATTGCCTTGCTTCTCTTAGGTCAGCAAGACCTATTGGCTTTGCTAATGCTTGTTGATTGTATCACAGTGATTGGAAAGAAGGGCTAGCACAATGAAATGGAAGGCTTCTGACCCCCTGCATTGGCTACGTGGATCAAAGGAACTGCACACGGCACAGACGCAGAGAGACCAGCACTTCACAGGAAGGAATCGAGGGAGCTCAGAAAACACCCCATAGCGAGACAATGGGATGAACTGGTGCACGCCCTGAAGAGTGAACCTAGAAAGGACACCAACCCCCCTGAGTTCCTGAGAGGTCACACTTACTCTATCAGGGTTGAATCCGAAGGTAGCATTGATGTTGTCAGACACTGCGGCCACATTAGCTCCATCTGTTTTTTTGGGTCAGTCTCAAGACCTTCCCTTCCTCTAGGAGCACATCCGCCCGCACCCCAATTCCACATAGGTCTTTTGGAAGTAGCCCTGCCTGGTCACCGAAGTACTTGTGTATAATGTATTGGGCTGGTGAGCCTTGTTATAATGTTAAATAACTACTGATTTTAGCGAGAGAAGTCATTGGGAGTGGAGAGAGACCCTACAGCTGCGGTGGGACTTCTGTAGGATTCTTTCATTGTGTAAGACATGCCTCTGATCACTTGTAATTTTGATTCTATATTTCTTATCCTTGCCCGTTTCTCCCAAGTACACTGAGCGCAGATTTGCATAAAACTCTTGGAAGTAAACCCAAGGGCGCTTTGTGTGCACAGTGTCAGGTGCAGGCGGGGCTCTGTGCTGGCGCACACCTTCCACGCATGGATTTATGGGAAATGAAGCATCTCTTGATTTCTCTGACCACAGTTTTATCTGCTCTCTACAGAAGAGAACGTAATTTGCACTGATAAGTGTTGACTCACCAGGAACCCGAAGAACAGATTTACTTAGACTTTATGTCATTGTTGCATCACTTTTGTGACGCAGCCCAATGCAAAATCGTTTTTGGCATTTACTAAGCCATGCAAAGTCGATTTGCATGGCTTTCCATTGTTTAGTAAATACATACAGTGTATAGCATCAACTTGTCTTACTTTGAGTCGGGTAGGCGATAAATATTTAAAGCACGGCGGTTCCCATGCATCCACCCATGTTTTTTGACACAACCCAGATTTACAAACTCTTGCAAATCTGGCTTTGCACCCGAATGATGCGTCTACCTGACAGAGATTTATGGAGGAGAAATATTGTTTTCTCCTTGTTACTTCCTCTTTCTATGCATGCTACAGCACATGTGTAAAGAGGAACATGTCTCTAAGGATTGTTTTGGTGCAAGAAGGTAAGCCTTCCTGCACAAAACAATCCTTCTCATTACGTAGTTGCCCTTCATTGGCACTAGGCAGCACGCAGTGCACAAGCGCTGGGAGAGAGCTGAAGAGCCCCAGATCTTAGATGATATGGCTGATTTCTGTTCTTTTGCTTTTACGCAACGCAGCGCAGAAAGTTATCTTGCTGCGTTACGTGAAAGAAAAGTAAATGTAATGTAACGTGATGCAATATAAAGGGCATTTTATAGCGCTCTGCGCCTCCGGTGATAAATGACTGGAAGATATAACCACTAATCCTACTTAAAAAGCCATGTTTTCAGTTTCTTCCGAAACTGGGAGGTAGCTGAAGTGCTCTGTAACTTCAAAGGGAGTTTGTTCCACAGGGAAGGTCCTAAGAATGAAAAGAACCAGCCTCCCGTTCTGGACCGCCGAATCCTTGGGATTTTGGCCCAGAAAGAGGTTGGCTGAGCGCAGACGCCTGGGTGGAGCATAAAGCAAATCCTCGCTCTGAGCTGCACAGCTCCAGGCTGATGGCGCATCCTGTGTACCAGAAGCAAGGTCTGGAAAAGGATCCTCTTGCTAATGGGAAGCCAGTGCGGCTCCCTAAGATAAGGGGATTCCTGAGTTCTCAGAGCCAGGCCTAGAACAGTGTGGGCTGCTGTAACATACTAATCAAGTAATCAGGCAGGCCCAAATACAGAGCATTGCCGTAGCCAACTCTAGATGTTATTACGGCCTGTAATACCAGTGTCCAATCAAATAAAGAAAGAAAATGCAGAAACTTCCTGAGCACAAGTAAGGGACCGACACAGGCCCCGACCACTGCATTAACCTGAGACAGAAAACAGAGCTCACTATCAAACTGAGGGGCATATTATCAAGGACGGCGTTAAAAATTATCTCCGGTTTAGCGGCAGAAAACTGCCACTAAAGCAGCGATAATGGGCTTGATAATATGCTCTATGGAATTCCCATAGAAGCCCATGTTCTGGTGTGAACCTGGGCTTCTATGGGAATTCTCCAGAGCATGTTATCAAGGCCATTATCGCCGGTTTAGCGGCAGTTTTGTGCCGCTAAGCCGGAGATCATTTTTAACGCCGTCCTTGATAATATGCCCTATAATGCCTAGATTGTTTTACAGACCTATGTGGCATAGAGGAGGACTGCCAGGGCTCGTCTGCTCCTACACCAAAAAATAGTAGTTCTATCTTTCCAGTGTTACATGTAAGCTGGTGGTGACTCAGCCATTGTAAAACTACGGTCAGACAGATTTCTGATTTTTTCAGCAGGGAAAACTTCATCCCTACCCCAGAAAAAAAGTAAGTGGTGTCATCAGCATAAGAGATTGTTTTTATTTCAAGGCCTCTTGCCAAGAATGCAAGAGGAGTGAGGTATATATATTGAATAAAGTAGGGGTCAATGCTGAATCGTCTGGTATTCCCACTTGCAGGTACAAAGCGTCCCTCTCGTGCTCAAACCAGACAGACCTTCTGTTACAATCATCCCTTTAGAAAGGCCTGGATGAAAAGTGTGCTGTTTAAGCCTTTGCAGCCAGTGCTAGGACACATCTCGATGTCAGGAAAGAAAGCTAACTGTCAATTTGGTACCCCTGATTATTTATCAGACTTCTTTAGTGAAGAGTGGCACCTTGCTTTGGAAGAGGATGATCTCTTTTCTGAGATTATCTTCAGCCGGATGTTTGGTCTTAGAGCTCATTAGATCAGTGAAGTGAAACGCTTCCTAAACTCAGAAAGAATTAGAATAATTGTTCCTTGGGTCTCATTTAAACATAGGTATATTCAATACCTGCCAACCTTTTGTAATTCAAATTTATGATCAAGAAATGAACTGCAACAAGGCTATCCTGAATGCAAATCAATTGCATTTTCCTTGGTGAGAATGGATGGAGGTGACAACGACAGTGTTCAAAAGTGAAGGTGCAGAAATATTTTCAATATGTAGGCTTTCCTGTTTCCCGTTTCTATTTTTGGTAAATTCTGGTGAGTTTTTTCAGATTTTTCAATACCTTAAAAAACAGTGGTTACACATTTTCGCACTGTTAAAAACAACAGAAACAGTGTTTTTCGGGTGTTTATGGAATTTTAAATCTAATTTTAAATATTGCTTGCCTTCTGCACTGATAGTGCATGTGAATTGATAGCGAGTGCACAGGGTATATGAGGTCCAAATATATTTTTACTGCACCAGAATAGACAACAAAGTCAATAGCATTCTTCATTATCTCTGAAGATTGTAAGGATGCTTTCAGCATACCATCCAGCAAGTGGCAAGGATCTCTTACAGGGAAGCACTTCAGCTCAGGTATCGATTTTGACAGGCCATCATACAACTTTCTTATATACATAGCTGAATTACTGTAAATGCAAACACTATCCCTCTAATCTTTATTGAACTTGGTAGGAACTTTTTTCAGCAGCATTGCATGTGACACTGCGTTCCATGTTTACCATACATCTGGTTTCATGTTTTCACCACTATCTCAGATGCTTGGTGACAATATTCTTTTCAGATATACCTGTCACTACATCTTGCATTGAATGTCTAAAGCCTGTGGTGTTTGGTAATTCACTTACAATCAATACTGACTTACTAGAAATGGGGGCTGATGTATCAAAGGATTTCACCTATTCTCTGTCTGTGGGTAAATGTGATGATACATATTAGGAAAGATTCTTTTGAAACCAGCCATTTTACCTATCAGTGAAATCAAATGTAGCCAAAATATCACATATGATTTTGATATTTTCTGATTCACTACAGTTTATAAAATAACTAACTAAGACCTAAAACATGCATCTAAACACTGCATCTTTAGACCAAAGACCGCAAAACTGAAAAAAGCAGAAGGAAGAAGCGACAATGTTTTAGTGAAATAACTAAACAACAAAACTCAAGCAGAGTAATGTTAGCCCAGTCTTTCTTGATGCTACCTTGTTTAACAAAGTTACATTGTATTTGCCCCTTCAGGAAGAAATAAAAAAGACTCTTTCACTGATATTTTCCTTTTGTTGAATGGCACTTAGTTTGTGGTTGTAAATGTGTTTTTTCAGTGTTTATATGTTTACACCGGTGATGGCTATTTTCCTTTTGGTGGGGTTTTATCAGTTATTATAGGTTTAAACCTAAAATCAGATAGCCTACCAATATGATACACATATGTACAACAGGAGAGTCGATACAAAATCCAAGACAATGTGTATATTGGCCCTTGGTCACACAAATTAAAAATGTGTTTTAATAACCTATATGTCGATGTTTAGACCTGTTTAGGTAATCATAGGGGTCTCATCAGGTCAAACGAGTACTATTTGTAAAGTCAACCTCTTGCTTGTAATTAATACATGTGTCTTTCAAGGATGGAGTTTGTGTGCGCCTTGAGAGAACATTACTCTGTCCAAAATCTCCAAGGACAAATGTTCAGAGCCAAAATCATCTTCACAGCGAACTCAAATATAAACAAATAAAACTAGTTAGAATACAATTATAGCAATGTCTTTTTATTCTTGTCCCAACATAATGCAGGCAAAATAAAATCTCGACAACATTTTTGCCTCTTCCAAATATGACCAATAAGTAACGAGCACGGTTGCAAACTTTTGTATTAAGTTATGGATCAGTGTCATGGTTAGGGGATCACTGAAGGGCCCTTGAAACAGAAACTATAAACAGAAAATTCATCATCGCCAAGACAGCGTCGCGGCTTTCGACACGGTGTCGCATACCATCTTGATAGACCGACTAGCCGCGGCAGGAATAACGGGCAAGGTACTGAGCTGGCTAAAGAGTTTTTTGACAAACAGACGACAAGTTGTTACCTTGGGCCAATTTAGATCAGCAGAAATCCCACTGAATTCAGGTGTGCCACAGGGCTCGTGTTTGAGTCCGACACTTTTCAATGTATATATGGCTCCCCTGATTGCCCTCATATCATCCTTCGGCATAGCTACCATCGCATATGCAGATGATACACAACTCATCCTAGTGATGGAGGGTGAATCCAGCCAAGCAGAAGCCAGACTCCAGAACTGTTTGAAGGCTACTTTCCACTGGATGAGCACAAATCATCTTAAATGCAATTCAGGGAAAACTGAGATCCTACCTGTTGGAAAAAACAACTCCTTCAATCCAACTCTATGGTGGCCAGAAGACGCCACCGTCCCTCCCAATACAGCAAATGCAGTCCGTAATTTGGGAATAAAATTTGACCCTTCTCTGAGCTTTAAACAACAAGCAAATGCCGTGGCAGGGATCTGCTTCGGCATAATAAAGGGACTTAGGAAATTTTTCGATCTGATCCCTTTTGCAGCAAGGAAGACGGTGGCGGTTGCCCTTATCACGTCCCGCATTGACTACTGTAATAGTATATATGCGGGAACAAATAGGACAGTATGCCATAAACTGCAAATTGTACAACATGCAGCGGCCAGATTAGTGTTGGGCTGGAAAAGAAGGACCTCAGCTTCAACAGCTCTGAACATACTGCATTGGCTGCCAATACACAAAAGGGTGTTGTTTAAAATCCTGCTAATTACCTATAGAGCATTTAACAAAACAGGACCCAAATACATTGAAAACATGTTCAAACACTATGCCCCTGTACGATGTCTGAGATCTCAAAATGAGAATTTTCTCACTATCCCTAAGTTCAGACTTAAAACCAAAGGAGGCAAGTCCCTGGCAGTTTTGGGATCCAAAGCCTGGAACTCTCTGCCGTCCTCCCTTCGGCAAATTTCCACAGAAATTTCTTTCAGAAGCACCCTCAAAACCTGGATCTATACGTTATCTGACACAAAATGTAAAAATCTGATATAACACTCCATCTCCGAAACATCATAAGAATCTTTTCATCAGATCCTGTCTCGTACTCAGAAGCGCAAAGATGCTCCATGGAGTGCAACCAGCGCTATACAAAACCGAATTACATTACATTACATTACATTACATTACATTACATTACAGAGATGGGATCCACTATTGCTAAGTCAGAGAGAGGATCTACTATTGGCATTATAGAAAGAGGACCTGTGGAACCATCGCCAGCCATGAGAAAGAAGATCCACCATGCCCAACACAGTGAGATGATCCACCATCGCCAACCCAGAGAGAGGATCAGCTATCACCATCATAGAGAATCCACCATCACCAACCCTGTGAAAGGATCCACCATTATCAACTCTGAAAGAGGATTCCATTGCCGACCCAGTGAGATGATCTATCATCACCAACCAGAAGGAGGATACACTATCGTCAACCTAGCAAGATGATCCCCCATTGCCAACCTGGAGACCGAATCCACTATCGCCAATCCAGAGAGAGGATCGACTATCAGCATCATAGAAAGAGGACTCACCATCGCCAACCCAGAGAAAGGACCCACCATTGTCAACCCAGTAAGAGGATTTACCATTGCCGAAATACAGTGAGATGATCCATCAGGACTGTGCTAAATTAGTGTAGTTTTTTTTACCAAAATGTCCAAACATTTTGGGAAAATTATTCAGATTTACACAAAGTGTGAAAGAAATTTGAACATATAATTTTGTGATGGTATTAAACAAGGTAATACTATGCTTGAAAAAATTACTCCAGATGGCACAAGAGCATTTTACTGCTTGAACCCCTCTACCACAGGCAAAAAATCACACAAAATGTAATGTTATATAAAATTGTAAAAAAAGTTCATATTTCGTGGTGCACAAAAATTGGTAATTAGTCGTGAGGAAGCCCACTTAATGAGAATTGTGCATTGGCCCAGAACTGGGAAAAGGCATTTATATGAAGTGGAGCTGAAACTTCTTGGTAAGAGGAAGCTGCTGGGCTACCCATGTTAAATGCAATTAAGGAACCACCGTTCCGAGCAGAAATGCTATACATTGAACGGGGTGGGCGATTCTGATGTGTAGATGGAGTGGGCTTCCTTGGGGAGCATATTGAGATATTTTAGGGCAGTAGTGATGTGATCAAATGTGCTGGAGTCTGAGATGAGGTGTGCTGCTGCATTGAGATTGAATTTGAAAGGGGCAACTCTGTCTCTAGGCAAGCTGTCCAGGAGGGTCTTGTCATATTAAAGCTAAAAGTCAAGGATGTGACTTGACACATTGCGTCATTTTAGGGAGAAATTTTAATACAAGATATACTACTGGGGTAATTTTTTAACATGAGCTGTATTTTAGGTAGATTTTGTTATCTGAGAGGACAGTTCAGGTAATTTTTGAGTGCAAAACTAGAAATCCAAACACAAGTGGCAGGGTTTTGAATGCAAGTAACTAGAAATCAACTCAAAATTAAATTTTCTAGTTGAATTTTAACTCAGCCAGACCATTCTGACATTTTTTGAGTGTGAGGTGTATTTCACATAATTATGGGTAACTTTGGATAAAATTGCGGTCATTTCACATAATTAGGATGCAGCAAATTACAATACTTTGGCACACCCCTACCAAGGAGTTAGAGCTGGTGTTGATTGTGGTGTTGGTCATGATATGAATGTACCAGCATAGATGGGGGCTGTTATACAGCAGAAGCATGATGGACTTCTCAGAGCATCCAATCCTGTGTTCCCTAGGGTTGCCAGAAACATGAACCAAGCAACACCCTTACGTTCTTCAAGAAATCCTCTTTGTCTCGGGAGACATGTCCTGCCAAAGTTGTCAATTCGTGTCTCCCATCTCTGCTTTTCTAATCACCAGGCTAATCAATTTCTTCCCCATCAGTAGTTCCATTCTTCTGCCTCTCAAACATACTATCATCACACCTTTCCTAAAGAAACATTCCTTAGAGTCTGATAATCTCTCCAACTAATAACCCACTTCCAGCCTATCATGTGTTGAAAAGGCCTTTGAAGTTGTTCGCGAGCTCATCTCTCATCCCGAAGCATATGTCCTCCTAAATGACTCCAGGTCGGGCTTTAGAACTGTGTTGGAAACAGATTGTACTAAATGTCAGGGGAAAACTAGTCAGTTCCCGGGACCAAGGCACTGATCCTTCTGGACCTCTCCATGGTATACATCACCAGTGACTACCTCTTTCCGCTACATGTTCTGAAACAAGCTCAAGCTCAAGAAAAACTTTATTTCGGAGGAACTCCATAAAAGTACATAAAATGAATATAAAAACATTTAAGAACAATAGATAAAATGTTTAAAAATGGTGCAGCCACACGGCTAATAGGTGCTAATTACATACAAATGAATCAGATTGGCATTTTTAGATATTTTTTCCGTTTGTGCCAAAAAGCCCCCAAAAATTTTGCCACAGCAAACACAATGTGCACGGCCATTTCGCTCTTAAGAATTCTGAAGGCTTCGTGGCACCTAGTGAAGCCCAGGTTCCTACAAATAGGAATGATCCATTTTCTACGCGCCTCAGTGTAGCCCGGACAGAAGAAAATGAGATGCAGCTCAGTTTCATCGCTTTCTCTGCATGCCGGGCAAATACTGGGTGTCGACACGGGCCAGGAACTAGTAAAAGCACGAATTGGCAAAGACCCGTGTCTCCATTGCAAATAAAGCTTCCTGATTATTACAGGGTAAACATTGTCAAGGGCCAATTCAAAGGTATAAATACTCTTCGTGTGAAGGAATTGATTTGTTAAAGACCCTAAAGATTTAGAAGGTCGAAGTGAAGGTGCCTTGGAATCGTGATACACTTTAGTTTAAGCTTTTTTAGAAAGCTTGGAACAGGCGTTACAAGGATCGTTCCATAGTGCATCTAAACCTAGGCTCACCAAACTATTCCTTACGAATTTAAGCCAGGCAATGTTCCCCGAATTTGGGAAGCTGAGAACTTCCTGAAGGCCCTGTCTGTAATGAGTCAGTTCGGGCACCGTCCACAATCTGCGCCAGTAGATCACGGGACGAAGTGCCAACTCTTCCTCCAGGGGTCTAATGCCTAGATCAAGTCTTAGAGGCACTAGAGGTGTGCTCGGAGGAAGAGCTACTAGACACCTAATGAATCTGTTCTCCTCCTTTGTCAAGCTGTCCAGTACTTTGTGACCCCATAATTCACTCCCATATGTAACTGCTCCTCTAGCTTGAACCCTATAAATTTGAAGGGGAGGGCCTATGGGTTTGAGGGTCGACCTGTTCTTCCCCACCATCCCTAGTATTCCACCAATGTGTTGCACTAGTTTCATCCTGGCTTTCTCCTGGTGTTGACCCCACCCCAATTCCTCGTTCAGTGTAACACCAAGATATTCGAAGGTGTTTACTCGTTCAAGTGTGTTGTCCCCTATGCGAGGAATACGGTGGAACCTGGGTGGCGGATTGAAGGCCATGAATTTGGTCTTTGAGGTGTTTATCTCCAATCCATGCTCTCTGCAAAAGTCCCCAAATCCATCCAACACACGCTGGATTCCCATAGGTGACTTGGAGAGAAGGAGGGTATCATCGGCGAACATAATTGCTGGGACCCTCCTTCCCGCCAACTTCGGGACATCCGAATTGGGGACCCCGTTGAGGTGATCAATAACACCGTTGACAAAGAGGCAAAACAGGGTTGGTGCAAGTACGCACCCCTGTCTTACCCCTCTCTCAACGGGAAACTTGTTTGAGAGTGCACCCTGTCCACCGCACCTCACACGAGCATAGGTGTTTGTGTGGAGGCGGATGATCATGGTCAGGAGATCAGCTGGCATCCCAACATTCGCCAGGACTTCCCAGAGCTTGGCGCGTGGAACCAGGTCAAAGGCTGCCCTTAGATCCACAAATACAGTGTAGAGGCTGCCACCCTCCAGCTGTATTGTTTTCCAATGTAAAAGGGACAACCTAAAGACCTGGTCTATGGTAGAAGTCTTCTGACGAAACCCGGCCTGAAAAGGGCTCAAGATGTCCCTCTCCTCGATCCAGTCCAAAAGTCGATCCAGCAGAAGCCTCGCAAAAAGCTTCTGTGGGACGTCTATCAGACTGATCGGTCTGTAATTGGCAGGGAGCAGAGGTGAGCCCCTTTTGAAAATGGGCACAATCTCCGCCCCAAGCCAAGTTGGAGGGACCGCCATCCCATGGATGATGGCATTAAACAGTACCAGGAAGTATGGTGCCCAAATTCTGACCTCGTGCCTTAGGAGGTCGCCTGGGAGCTTATCTAGGCCTGGCGCTTTTCCTGAGGAAAGGCAAGTAATTGCCACTTCCAATTCCTCCAGGTTAAAGTCTTCCATCTCAGAGTGAATATCGGTGGTAAGGGCCACTAGGCTCCCGGGCTGAGTTCCAACTTGGTCTAGCCCAGCTCTACTGTAGAGCGATGAGAAATGTTTTTCCCAGACTTCCGGTGCAATGTTGCCCTCTATAGCCATAACAGGCTCGGCTGAGCCATGTTTGGCTATATGCCAAAATTTCCTTGAATCTCTGATTTTGAGAGCAGTTGTTATTTCTGTCCAGTTCTCCCAATCCCAGTCTATTTTAGCAGATTCAAGGAGAAGCTTAAAAGCCACCCTCTTTTCCCTAATCACCGAGGATGCTTCCTTGTTTTTAAGCGCTTGGAGAAGATCTTTCTTAGCTCCCCTACAGCTGGCATTGAACCATGAGGCTCTTTCTCTCCTCTGTTTCCTGCCCCGGACCACAGGGTTCAATACCTCAGCTAGATTATCGCAGAGGGTCTGATGGATATCCTCGAGGGGAGAGCAACCTTCTGGCGAGGACAGTTGAGGGAGGAGACTTTCCACTCTTTCCAGGGTTAATGCCACTTGCTCGTATATTGCCCTTATGCGGGTCGGTTTCTCTAGCAATTTGTCCCACCTTAATCTTCGCCTATTACTAGATAAGGTGAGACTGGGGGCAGGTAGTCTATTTCCTTGGACTTCGCCCCTAAAGAAGCCATCTGCAGCTAGTGAAAGGATAAGGGGGTTGTGATCGCTATCTAACCTTGGGACTATTTTAAAATCTAGTGCCAGTTTCCAATCCTGAAGTTGGATCAATATGTAATCAATCCGGGACTCCTGTCCTGGTCTGTTAAAAGTTGGTTGGGGCGGATTATCCCCTTGGAACCTACCATTGCATGCTCTAAGTGAATTTGCCAAAGTTAATGTTAAGACTTGCAGTAGGAGGGGTGATGTTGCCCTAACTGGCGGACCTACAATGCTTTGGATTCCCCAGAGATCATCCTCCTCACTGCTGATCCCATCTAAGTGAGTCGGAAGTGGTTCAAACTGAATGTTAAAATCCCCTCCGACCAGGAGTGTATCTGGGCCGGTGAGAGAGTCAAGGAAAGTCACTAAATCCTCCACTGTCCTTGAAGTGGCCGCAACTCCGACCGGTCTAGAGTATATATTTACCAGACTCAGACCCATCCCAGTGGGCCAGCGCAAGACCACACACAGGATGTCAGATGAATTTGTTTCTACCACCTCGGCCGTACAGCCTAGATGACAGGCGATCCATATTGATAGACCTCCAGACGGGCGTCCCTTCCCACCCCATCTAGCTGGGATATTGAAAGTTGCGAACCCAGGGTGGCAAAGGTTTTCTCTGGCCCACGTCTCTTGGAACATGCATATATCATGTTCTTTGATAAAGGTTTCCCAGTCAATATTGTCTAACTTGTTAGGGAGCCCAGCCACGTTCCATGACAGTATCTCTAGTGACCTCATAGCCCTATGTGTGGACGTAGCAATCTCATGCGAGGTGCTTTCTACCGGCCTTGGAGGGGCACAGACCCCCACCTCATTTCGTACTTTAGGTAAAGAACCCTGTGAGACATTGGTCTTTCGTAATAGACAACCGCCCTCCGCCTCTACCCTCTCCTCCCTATGTGCAGAACGGTAAGGTTTTATGGCTAATTCGTCTGCGCCCGCCGGAGCATATTCCTGGGGCACTATATGGGTCACCGGTAAGGGCAGGTGTAGCCCAACAGTGATAGAACATTTTGAGCAAGACGTCTGCGGTTTAGGAATCAGATCCATGTCCTCAGCCTGGTCTACCAGTGTACTAAGCCCATGGTCAAAAGAAATACTATGTCAGTCGCAATCATCGACTCCCGGGGGAACCGTAGCCCATTCTGCTACATTTCCGTAGGCCACAGAACTGGGTGCATACATGTTACAATGTTTAACAGGGGGAACAGAGGTTGCTAGCAGTGTGTGAGGATGAATCAACGTTTTTACTGGAGCCCTGGGATATGCATTGTAAGAGACTGCTGATCTTGGGTAGAAGTATGATAGTACTCGGGGATTTATGAACCCCCAGGTATTACCCAGAGGGTAGTCTAAGATGTATTTGACTGCTCTGGGGTCTCTAAAGTTGATGATGATTACATCCCCTTCAAGATCCTTAATTCTACGACCTAGCCAAGGAAGTCTCCGGACATGCAATATCTCCCCATTGATGTTGAGAGGGAGGGGTCTATTTGACCTGAGCCAGTGCATAGTTTTGTTTTTTAGATCGTAATAGCCTTCATTTTTGCCCTTTTCCAGAGGCGGAACTTCTGTTAGCACTACCACATATGGAACCGCCTCTGGGGGTAAGTTAACTCGGTGGCTATATTGGTCTCTTGCTCTAGCTAAGTGATGATTCCCACCCCTCTCATTTGGAGACGTTGTTAAAATGGGGTTTGTTGTTTCCTTTCTTAATTCACCCTCATCATGTTGTCGATGGCATTGATGGGTTATAGTGTGAGGAGGCTTGTCCCTATGCTGGCATTTAGAGCTACCTATCTCATTAGTCCTAGTGTGAGTAGGAGATACATCTGATACCATAGGGGGGGGCGGGACTAGGTGAGCAGAATCTTCCCGTGACCCCGGGTGTTTTATGATTAAAGATTCTAAATTCCCCAATCGTGACTCTATGTTTTTTAGTCGTTCTATAATGGGTAGAGTAAATGATCTTATCAGTTGCTCGATGCTCTCAAGATATGGTGGCATCGGACCTAAATCGGGTAAGAGCAACGGGGAACGAGACAAGTCAGAAGGGGGGGGAACCAAAGAGGTAGAAGATGTTATGGCCACGTCGTGTGTTATTAATGGCAGTGATGGAACCTTTGTCAGCGATGCTGTATCTACAGTTTGCATAGGGCCCTTGCCAAAATCTGTGTGTTTGATCTTATCTTTTGGCAAATTGCCTAACCTCTTTCTTCTCTTGGACGGAGGGGGCCTTGGAGCTTTAGACACCAACACCCTCCCTGCCTTCTTAGTTAAAGCCTTAACCTTATTTTCAGAGGAAATAGTGGCAGTATCAGTTACCTTGTTAAAAATAATGGGACTGGGAGGAAGCAAATCGGTTGAACCTTGGGAATAATTAAAATTACTGGATATAGGATCAGTGGTTCTAAGCAGCTCAGGGACATTATCCATAGCTAACGCCTCCTGTGTCAAGGTAGAAGGACTTAGCACAATGAGGGACGACGTCAAAGTCAATGGAGATGTATTGTCCATTAATGTCCTATTTTTAATGCACTCTATAGAGCGGCGTCGCTCAGCCCTTCGTTCAGCGAGCGTAGTCTCCTTGTCCGTGGGCACAACAACCTTTTTGAAATAATCAACCAATGTGCCTTTGGTTGGGGCACCGTATGTTGTAGCGGGTTAGTAGCTACAATCTCAGCCATAATATTGCTAAAAAATATCGAACACAGAACACTGAACTCACGATTACTGGCAGATGAAGACAATTCCCCAGTCCAGTCTTCTCGTGTCTCTGAGGGCCTCAGAGGGCCCGCTCTTTGCCCGGTCTTCGCTCCGCCCTTCGTTCCGCTGGCGCGGTTACTAGGGCCAGTTAATATGATTGCGAAGAGTACAGGGGGAGTGGCTGGGAAGAGGACCCATGTTAGACGGACCGGGAGGGTCGGCCGAGGACAAGGGGAGAGGTCTCCGGGGAGAGCCGTCTCCAGCGATCGTACAGACGAGTAACTTCCCCCCCACAGAGGTACACCACACAAGGATAAGATTTAACTTCTTTATAAGCGATTTCTTGAGGTACGATGGAATGGTACAAGGAGGTCTGGACTCAGGGGTCCCCTCGATTATAGTCTCTTAGCTTGGGGAGAAGGGTAGCGGGACAGTCTGGTTACCAATCTGGTTGATGCGATGATGGATAGCTCACAATCCTCGAGCTCGGTGTTCGGGCTTGGACGGGCCGCGGCAGCGCCAGCAGGTCCCAGCGAAGATGGTAGTTCCAACGGGCCGCGGCAGCGCCAGCAGGTCCCAGCGAAGATGGTAGTTCCAACGGGCCGCGGCAGCGCCAGCAGGTCCCAGCGAGGATGGAGGTTGCAGAAGGCCGCGGCAGCGCCAGCAGGCAGGACGATAGTTCACAAGGCAGGGCTACAGCAGCGCCGGTAGTCCGTCAAGGATGAGTTCTTCTCGGTGTCTCTCGACTCCAGGATACAACTGCCTTCCTGCTCTGGAGCTGCCCTAGTTATAGGTCTGGCGCCCTTTGATGTCCGGACCCTCGCACTTGGAGGTCGGGGGGTCCGGGATGAGGGAGTCCAGACACCCAGCAGGGGGTGGAGCCAGCGCCTGGGGGAGCTGGAGGGCGATCGGCACCTGGCGGGGGAGAGCCATCGACACTTCTTTCTCCCATTGACCCGCCAAGTGGTCCGCTCACCTCCTGGGTGGAGGGTGGTGCCGGGATGTCGGGGCCGGGCCAGGCCCAGGGTTAGGGTCGAGCTGAGGCCACGCGGCCTCGTGGCGCAGTGTCCACGATGGCGGCTGATCCGGCCGGGGGAGCCGGTAGTGGTTCGGCCCCATGATACATGGATGTCCGGGGGCAGGAGTTCCGTTGGGAGACGGGGTGCGGGTTGCCCTTGTGGGTAACACCTGGGAGTCCGGGGCTTGGGCCTTGTCATGCGGGGAGGGAGCAAGCCCTTCATGTGGCCTGTCCAACAACCCAGCTGCGCCGATGGTGCTGCGGGCGCTTAGCAGGCTGGTCCTCGCAGTCCCGCCCTCCTCCGTGGACAGTTGGTGAGTAGGCGTTCGGGGAACGTAGAGGCTGCAAGCTGGCAATCCGGGCAGACAGAGTTCATTTGGAAACTGGAGCTTTTATCCCCGAGCGGCTCCCGCGAAGCGGGGGCCGCGAGTCGCTGAATTAACCAGGGGGAGTGGCTGGGAAGAGGACCCAGCTGCGCCGATGGTGCTGCGGGCGCTTAGCAGGCTGGTCCTCGCAGTCCCGCCCTCCTCCGTGGACAGTTGGTGAGTAGGCGTTCGGGGAACGTAGAGGCTGCAAGCTGGCAATCCGGGCAGTTCTGAAACAGTCTACAGTCTTCAGTGGAACAGCCCTTTCTTGGTTCTTCTCCCTCCTGCTAAACTGCACTCACCAGGTGAAACTGTCCCATTCTTTGTAGTATTCACCTCAATTGTCTGTTGTGTTCCTCAATCAGCAACTCTATATTCAATGCTGTTCCACGTGTGCATGACGTCTAGTCTCCTATGTTATAGGATATCATATATACAGTGACAATAGCTACTCTTCAGACTAGTTGACAATTCCTGTAACTCCTGGTAAATCACATTACGCCTACCACAATATCATTGCTGGATGTAGAACTAGCTATATAAAAATAGTGAGAAACCCAAATTCCTGCTAGTGGGGTCAATCTTTCTAACCCACCTGCTTTTCCTGGCCTGTGTCCCTGAGAACACCCCTTCAATGAGTGGTGATATCCCACAACTTGGGTGTAATGTTTGACCACAGTCTCTCCTCTGCACCTCAAATGCGCACAGTCTCCTGTCCTCCTTGCAATGAGTAATTCCTTGTGAAGAGCATTCTGATCCTCTCCCATAAAATTGACATCATCCTGGAAGTAGTGGTCTCCCACGTTGACTATTTAAACAGCCTTTACATGCATCCACATATCAAATAAATCTACAAACTTCAAGGTGTTCTGAAGCAAGATGCCCATCTTCTGTCTGGCTTGAATCAATGTGATCACGTCTCCTCTGCTACTGTCCCGTCATTGGCTCTTAGTCAAGAAAATATCAAGTTTACAATCCCTATGTGTTGTACACAAAATACTGCATGATTGGTCACTGGAAAATTTGTTCCAGTTTTTCTTCCTTCCTTCCTTCTAGAATACTAAAGTCTGCCACTCAAAATGATTCAACTACATGGCTATAAGAAGTCTGGTGTTCGAACAGTTCAATAGCAAGGTTCTTCTCTGTGGCACTCTCTTGTTTGGCTTAGACTAAAACCGACTCCCTAGGATTATGAAGGCTGCTCTAAGCTAATTTATTCAGCCACTCCTACAGTTAGACTTCCAAGTCCATTCTCCTCTGTGCCTGGCTCATGTTTGCTGGTTAGATTCCTAGAACTAGAGCATGCAAACCTGGGACAAATTCTAGGCTATTGACTTTCTCCAAAGCATTATCATTTATAAGGTGTTTACACAGTTTCTGTTGATTTCTATTACCTGTATGGTTTCAAAGTACTACTAAACCATTGTAAATCTGATCTGTGAATCCCTCTTGAGGAGACGAAAGTATGATAACTCACGCCAGTGGTGCAAGTGGGCATTGCCCGCGTGGGCATTGGCAGAGCGAATTGAAGTGAACAGCTAGTGGTAGAAATGTGCAGCATCAATAAAAAAAAGTTTAGCCACCTGCACCATTTTTTGTATATATTACGTTTTGACTCCACCATTGATGTATTAAGTAAATTTTGAAGTACCACATCTTCTCAAGGTCACATATACAGAACTGCTTCTGTTTCTAAATGCCATTAATAATTAGGAGTGTGTGGAATTGGCGGAGTTTCAATCTGCGGAATGACATTAAAGTTCCACAGAATTCCACGAAGGAGCAGAGGGGGCACCACAATGTTACATTACAATGTAAGGGTCCGAGGGGTATCCACTCCAGTGCATAGCCCTCGGTGGGTCTTACATAAGTGTGTAAGGTCACCAAGGGTTATCCACTCCAGTTCATACCCCTCGGTGCCTTTACATTACGATGTAAGGGCACCGAGTGGTATCAACTCCAGTGCATACCCCTCTGTGCCCTTACATTACTATGTAAGGGCACAGAGGGGTATCCACTCCAGTGCACAGCCCTTGGTGGGTCTTACGTAAGTATGTAAGGGTACCAAGGGGTATCCACTCCAGTGCATACCCCTCGGTGCCCTTACATTACGATGTAAGGGCACCGAGTGGTATCAACTCCAGTGCATACCCCACTGTGCCCTTACATTGCTATGTAAGGGCACAGAGGGGTATCCACTCCAGTGCACAGCCCTTGGTGGGTCTTATGTAAGTATGTAAGGGTACCAAGGGGTCTCCACTCCAGTGCATACCCCTCGGTGCCCTTACATACTTACGTAAGAGCACCAAGGGGCATGTGCCTTGCAGTGGTGCTTAAACAGGGGTGGAAGAGTGTGTAGTCCCTCCATGTTTATAAATCCCTGCTGATTAAAGTTTAACCTGCAGTGGTTTTTAAACATAGAGAGACTGCTCCCTGTCAGACCTGTTTAAGTACCAGTACGGTGCTGATATAATTCCGCCAGCGTAATGACGGAATTAATTAGTAATTCCGCATTGCATGCAATTACTAAATTACTCTAATTCCACCAGCAGAATAAAAAATTCCACCCACCCCTACTAAAAATGTATGGTCCCGTTTGGAGAGGCGCATCTACAGTATCTTCCTGAGGTCCTATATGGAGCACTGCTTCGATTTCTGAATGCTGCCGATGACGTATGGACCCGTTTAGAGAGGCGCATCTAAAGTGTCTTCCTGAGGTCATAAATGGAGCACTGCTTCGATTTCTGAATGCTGCCGATGACGTATGGACCCTTTTAGAGAGGCGCATCTAAAGTGTCTTCCTGAGGTCATATATGGAACACTGCTTCGATATCTGAATGCTACCAATAATGTAATGTTCTGTTTGGAGAGGCGCATCTAAAGTGTCTTCCTAAGGTCATATATGGAGCACTGCTTCGATTTCTGAATGCTACCAATAATGTATGTTCCCATTTGGAGAGGCGCATCTAAAGTGTCTTCCTGAGGTCATATTTGGAGCACTGCTTCAATTTCTGAATGTTACCAATAATGTAATGTTCTGTTTGGAGAGGCGCATCTAAAGTGTCTTCCTGAGGTCATATTTGGAGCACTGCTTCGATTTTCTGAATGCTACCAATAATGTAATGTTCTGTTTGGAGAGGCACATCTAAAGTGTCTTCCTGAGATCATATATGGAGCACTGCTTCGACTTCTGAATGCTGCCGATAATGTATGGTCCCGTTTGGAGAGACGCATCTAAAGTGTCTTCCTGAGGTCATATATGGAGCACTGCTTCGATTTCTGAATTCTACCAATAATGTATGGTCCCATTTAGAGAGGCACATCTAAAGTGTCTTCCTGAGGTCATATATGGAGCACTGCTTCGATTTCTGAATGCTACCAATAATGTATGGCCCAGCTTGCAGAGGCGCATCTAAAGTGTCTTCCTGAGGTCAAATATGGAGCACTGTTTCGATTTCTGAATGCTACCAATAATGTAGGGTTTTATTGTCCCGTTTGGAGAGGCGCATCTAAAGTGTCTTCCTGAGGTCATATATGGAGCACTGCTTCGATTTCTGAATGCTACCAATAATGTATGGCCCAGCTTGCAGAGGCGCATCTAAAGTGTCTTCCTGAGGTCAAATATGGAGCACTGTTTCGATTTCTGAATGCTACCAATAATGTAGGGTTTTATTGTCCCGTTTGGAGAGGCGCATCTAAAGTGTCTTCCTGAGGTCATATATGGAGCACTGCTTCGATTTCTGAATGCTACCAATAATGTATGGTCCCGTTTGGACAGGCACATGTAATTTGTACAGTTCTTGAGGTCACATCTGAAGTATCAGGTCTAGCTTTGGATGCCACATACTGAGTACTGTCTATCCCACTCTGGACACCTCACCAGTACCGTTGTTTTCAGTCCTGAGCTTTCACTTGCCCATACTCCCCGCATCTACCGAAGCAGAAGTGGACCACTTTCCTTCTCCCACATCACAGCAAAGGCCTGGAACGGCCTCCCTCCTGCGCAACTCCAGACCATCACCTCACGTCCGGAATTCAGAATGGCAGTCAAGACCTGGCTGTTCGAATAATCCTCCCGGACCGGCAAGCGCCTGGATACCATGTTGGGTGATTAGCCGCACTTTATCAATCCTGATTGATTGACTGATTGATTGATTGATTAAGTGTCAAAATCTGAATACTGTCTTTGGTTCTAAGGTCTTCAGATGAATAGAGTATGTAGGAATCCTTGAGTAGAATCCATGTATTGAGCATTTGCACTCAAGAAGGCCACATCTTGAGAAATGCATCTAAGTTTAGAGGCTTTTTATAAAGTTCTACATCAGCCTCATCTCAAGTTCTGTGTGTCATTCTAGACGGACTAATCCAGATCAGTGTGCCCAATCGAGGTGCTACACCTACAGATTTGTGTCTACTTCTGGAGGCCACACTAGGGGTCAGATGTACGACCTGTTTTTGCATGCACAAATGGGTTTGCGACCCGTTTGCGCATGCAAAAACCTCATGGGCCATGTACAAAGCCTATTTAGCGAGTCACAATTTATTTGCGAGTCGCTAAATAGATTTTGCGACTCGCTATTAGGAAGGGGCATTCCCTTCCTAATAACGACTGCAAAGGTATCTACTAATGTTTTGCAACCACAATTGTGGTTGTAAAACACTAGCAAATTACCACCCTCTTCAGTCACAATTTGGAAGGGCTCCCTAGGGGACCCCTTCCACTTTGTGACTGTCTCTAAAAATATTTTTTAAGGGCAGGCAATGGTCCCAGGGACCACTACCTGCCCTTAAAAAATTAAATGAAAACGTTTCTTTAAAAAAAAAAAAAAAAATTAAATCAGTCCCAGACATGGTGGTCCTGTCATTCCCAATGGGCTCGCAAATATTAATGAGCCTCACAATTTGCGACCCCATTGGGAATCGCAAACAGTGTTAAACACACTGTTGTACATGGCAAATTGCACCTCGCAAATTGTGACCCGCTGCTCGTACATCTGGCCCTAGGTGTATTAAATGGTACACAATTGCTGCAGGTTGAAAAATGTAAATTTGCCTGGAGTGGAACGTGCAATTCATGTCACAGTTCGTCAAATACGAAGCAGTATTTCCCTCTCCTGTTCATCCCTTCTAATATATCCTAGAATGCAACTAGGGCCACTGATATTATGTGGCAATAGAAGACCTAGGGGCATATAATCAAGTACTGGTGATAACTAACGCTAACCTAGCTTAGCGCTAGTTTTTCTATCGCCGTCTATCGCCTGTTTCTTCCGCCCTGTTATTGTTCTATGATCAACATGGTACTAACAGGCGATAGCTTCCGCTAAAAGTGCCGCTAACCACTGCAAGATGGCGAGAGGAAAACCGGCGATAGCTGACAGAAACAAGCGATAAGCTCTTACCGATAAAAAAACGCACGCTAACCCGCAAGTGTGGACTTTGAAAAAATTGCCTATCAGTCCACCTACCATAGAAAAGATGTACAATTGCAGTTAAATGCAGATTTGAGCACCCAGGGCCAAGCGCAGCACACATCAACAACCCCCCCTCAAGCCCCCCAACATCAAGGATCACCATGATGAGAGCCTGGATGCCCCGCTGGACTTGCGCTTGTGGCGTCTGCACAGTACCCGCTGTCTTCTTCGTCGCTGCCTCGGGGGTGATCCTGGGGGGGTGGCATTGGCAGTGTTTGTTGTTGCCTTTGTGGAACCCCTAAACAGCATGATCACCCCCTCCTTGGCATCTGTGGCTCTTCTGCTGGAGCTCTGGCCCAGTCTTTCCTATGTGGCTCCATTCATCACCAGTTTAAGTCATGTTTTTATCCGGTGTTAAATCCCTGGTGCTAACGGGGCTTAGCACGACCTTTATTGTCGCTTCTCGGGTCCGGGTCATCATTGATAATAGCGCGATGTTGTGTTAGTGACTTTTCCGGGAAGGAGCGCCAACTTTGCATGTCATTAGCGATAAATATCGCAGGCATGAAAGGCAATAAAAAATCCGGCTGCTATCACCGGAAATCTGTCGCTAAGTCTGTTATCGCCAGCTTGATAATAGCGCGATAAAAGAAAAACGGGCGATAACTCGCTTGATAATATGCCCTCAAATCATGTTTCAAGGCAGACTTAATTACGCAAGAATCAAAAGCAAATGACGTCAATCAATCAGCAACACGGGCACCCCTAGGGGTGTCTGGCCTCTGACAAGGATCAAGAAAAGTCAAATTATTCCACATAATATGTCAAGAGAGGTATATTATTCTGAACATTCTGTGGTATTATTATGTATCTAGTTTGAGATTTTAATGTATATTGGTTTTAAAGAGATCCTTATGCTAAAAAACACATGTTTTTTTTATTTTGTATTTTAAACATAAATGTATTAGGAGAGTTGTGCACATTCAACACATTCTATCCAAGGCTGTTCAATAGGAAATCCATTCTTTAGTGCTGTCTTTTAAACTTCCCAGAGTGACCTAGAGGGTGTAATAAAGGAGCGCCCCCTTCATTTGTGGCACCTTCATTATGATTAAAACTTGTCTTCGTTTTGGGGAATACACAATGCTGACAACAAGGGCCTCCAGCAGTACTTCTTTCCAGGTTAAAGCCCAGAATAACTGGATAAGTGTCGTCATTATTGGGGGGATAGGGGAGGGGGTGCGCGCGCGCAGGGCCCCTTCTTGGGACTCTTGTAATGTGTGAGCGACCCTTGCTTCTGGGAACAGTGTGATGTAAACATCAATTTTGGTGATAGTGAAATAAAACATTTTCATGATAGAGAAGCCACCACTGCTTCCAGGGTGTTTAAATGACATGAATGGGCGTTATGGCTCTAGCTGCAGACTAGCACCTTGCCACATTGTTGGGGGCAGATTTACAACTTTTGGCGCATCTCTCTGCAAATCAGCAGGGATGCGCCAGAACAGATACTTCACGTAATCCCCCCCCCCTCGCGCCACCACGGATGCGTCGCATTTACAATGCGGCGCACCATGGTGCAAGGAGGGGAAGATGCGTGACGCATCTTGTGGCGTACGGGTGGCGCATTGCTGGAGTCGAGTCGCAAGCGCAACTCAACTCCTGCAATGCACAGGGGCCGCCCATACTTAACGCGGTGCGTCACTCCTTACGCCTGCTTCAAGCAGGCGTAAGGATTTGCCGCAGCAGCGTCGTAAAACTGACTCAGTGAAATCCTGTAGATTTCACTGCGTCAGTTTTACGGGGCTTTCCTGCGAGGAAACGCCCCCCCTGCGACAGAACGCCCACATGAAACCCGGCTGGCTGTTTCAAAATGTCAGGCGCGCGGTGCACGCAATGATTTTCACAAAGTTTTATCAATTTGAGATGTAAAAATTTTTTGTGAAGGTCTGCATATCGTTCATTTACTTTTGAATTATGTCACAAGAACAACAAATTCTGATTTGTGTGAAAAGGCCGTGCAGGGTCAAACCACGAATTTCTTCAGCTTCTGCTTTAATTTTTCAGCCGTGAAAAATTCAACCAATGCAAAAAAAAAAAGAAAACTGTTTCGTCTCTCCTCGCTGGACTCAACTAGAAGAAAAATTGTTGGTTCGACCCTTCCCCCCCACCACTTTCTTTCCTCCCTTCGTGCGGGACACCGGGAGCCTCGCATAGAGAGTCCAGAGCCTTCACTTGTAGACAAGCACACAGAGTCGGCCTCTGGCGGTGACCTTTAAAGGTCACCGATGCTGTCGATAGCCCGTCGCGCGCTCCGAGGCGAGGCCGTCGCTCTCCGCGCGCGGGGGATTGATTTTTAGCACGCCTGCACGAGGCAGATCTGTAAGAAGTGATACATAGCCGCCCTTGCTAAATTACCAGTGATGGGCAGACACTGGAATTAAGGCAATGAGGTGAAACCGAGCAATTACATTCAAATAAAAGCGACTGGAAATTCAATTTCTCGTTCTGGTACATATCCACGGGGAGCAGGGTGGGGGTGAAAGAGATCTGGGTGTATATCTGTTCTGTGAGAAGGGGGGGGGCGAGGGAGTGGGGGCAGAGGTGTGATAGGTTTGTGAAAAAAACACCTGAGGGCTTTGTTATTCCATGGAGCAGTTCATATCGGATTTTCAGACTTCTGTAGCCGATACATCATTTACGGTGTGCGCGTAGGGAACTGTGGGGCATATTTACTAGGACGGCGATAAATAAACACAAAGCGCGCTTAGCGCTTGTTTATTTATCGCCGTCTATCGCTGGAATTTATCGCCCTGGTAACGCGTTATTAACAAGGCATTACTCCAGGGCGATAATATTCCAGGGAAAGGGGCCAACATCGCTGGAAAACCAGCGATGTTGCACCCAAAACAGAGATAGTCTTGGTGATACGACCCTGTGGTCGTATCACCATAATCCACCTCCCATGTTAGCTATGCCTTAGTCAGGAATTTAACAGACGTTAAATTCCTGGCATAGTTAACGGGATTTAAAATATCGCTACCCCTCGTTGATGATATCACGAAGCTGGGGTAGCGATATTTTCCCATGGTGTTTTGTCAGGCACGCCTCCTTTGCATCTCATTAGAGATGCAAAGCGAGGCGTGAACAAAACGGGAGCTGAATTAAGGAAACACGCGCTAGCGTGTCCTTGCAAATAATGCAATATAATTATTGTCGCTTTTCGCCCATAAACGGATGCTAAAGCGCCGATAATTATATCTTCAGCCCTTGATGATATGCCCCTGTGCTCTTAGGCACAAGGCTTTTGGGTTCAAATGCTGACACTTCATATTGTGAAATAAAATGCACCATTTTCGCATCCATCGTGAGTGCGTTCTATTTTCCGCGATAACAGAAGAGGGGAGGTAGATTTGGTTAGACTGGCACCCATGCCCCAGAATGCACCGCATGCATTATGGTACATGCAGTCCATGATTTGCGCTCCCCGCAGTGTCACACTACAGTCAACACTGAGGGGAGAGCAAATCATAAACTACTCAACGCTGAAGGGAGCAAACTTTTCTGGGATATGATGTTATGTCCAGCCACACCCCTTTCCCTGCTCAAACTGATTTTCATGACCTCCTCTACCATTTATCACACATTCCTAATGTTCCTTTTTGTAAAAAATTGTATTCCGTCTCACTGGTTACACTTCATCCGGCCCGAGCCGGAGAGTTTGGCTGGAGCCGGAGAGTATGGCTGGAGCCGGAGCGTACAGCCCAGGTGCGGAGATTCCGGCCCAACTGCGAACGTAAAGATATCACTCCTAAATGACCTCTGTGAATTCCAAAAGTGGTAAAGTTATACTTTTGTCTCAGATTGCCTTTGTGAATCAGGCCCATGGGCTGTAGGTGGTTCAGCTTGGTTAAGTATTGGTCTACCATCAAGTTGAACTTCATCTCGAGTCAATGCACCTAACGAGTTCAGTTTCCCCTTAGGTATGCTTCATTGCGCCTGCATACCTTTTGGTTTGGACTCTGCAGCCCCAGTGTTCCAGTGGATCATGTGTAACATGCTCAAGAACGTCAAAGGTGTAGCCATCTTTCACGATAACGTGCTTATTTTTGCTTCCGATAGCATAATGCATGATTGCATTTTGGAAAATGTACTTTACATTTTCAAAGAATATGGTGTAGAAAAGTGTGAATTTCTGAAAAACAGCTTGGAACACCTAGGTAATGTCATTTCCAATGACGGTAATTCAACCTAAACCTGGCTGAGTCAACGCTATCCCTGATTTTTCACTATCCACTTACAGAACAGGTATAAAATCTTTCTTAGGTTTGTGTGAATTTTATTCTCTTTTTATCCCCGATTATGCATTTAAAATAAGACCGATGAGTATCCTTCTAAATGTAACTTTTATGTGGGATGAGGAGTGTCAAAAAGCTTTACAGTGGGTAAAAATACAACTAGTAGTGTGAAAGCTTTGAAATCAAATGATCCCATATGACCCCACACTTACATGTTGTTTGACTGTTGATACCGGTGATTATGGTTTGGATACCATAAAAATGCAGATGATAAATTCACTGTTGGTTTTGTTTTGAGGGTTCTCAAAACTACTAAAGTCCACTACTTAGTAATTATAAAATAGCTCTTACCTTCTAGGTGGGCTACAAAAAAATTATGCAGCTATGCATGGGGCAAATCGTTTGTTTTCCAAACCGATAACACACCGTTGGTCTACATTCTGAGTGGGGTAAATGTGAAGAACAATACCCCTAGAACTGCAAGACTGTCAACTAGACTTCATCAATATCATTTTGATCTTGTTCAAAATCCAGGTGGTAGAAATGCCAGAGAACACTACTTTTCCAGGTTGCAAAACAGCTGTGGCACGGGGTGGGGTGTGATGTTGAGAATGCTGGATCTGACGACAGCTTTGAGAAATGTTTGATTGCCTTGTCTTAATGCTTTTGCATGTCCGGAAGTGGAATGGAGGAGCTCAAAAGCTCAATGAACTCCGCTCCGTTTTATCCCAATTAATAAAACAGAAACATCACCTACCTTTGGTAAAACAACAAGTATCTCCATCTCTACATGCTAAAATGCATATAGTCATCTAAAAAAAAAGTGAAAATGTAAATATAAGAAGCAGTGAGAGAGGTGATGATTTTGGGGTCCTCCCTAACTTAGGGAGAGAACCAAGCAGATGCCTTGAACACAAAGAGCACATCATGCTGGTGAACGATTCGGTGGTGGTCCCATCCTCCTAGGACCACCCCAAGCACAGTTATGGGCAAAAATACAATCCCAACCAAAGGCCGTGCAAAGCATTATGGGACGAGATTCTAGAGTGCAGAGAATATTATAGTATCCAATATCAAAACATTCCTCAAGGGGCAGCAAATCTCCAGGCTCAGCTGAGAGATAGTACTATAATATTCACTGCATTATAGAATCTGGCCACATAATGCTTTGCAGGGCCTTTGGTTGGGATCGTATTTTTGCCCATGACTTTGCTTGGGGTGGTTGTAGGAGGATGGGACCACCACCAAATTGCTAAGCATGATGTGCTCTTTGTGTTCAATGCATCTGCTTGGTCCTCCCCCTAGGTTAGGGGGGACCCCAAAATCATAACCTCTCTCATTGCCTGATGTTTTTCAAAGGTCAATTTTGTGAAATTATAATACACTTATAAGCATGTAAAGGTAAAGTTGTTTTATCAAAGTGTTGTGGGTGCAGTAACTAACTCCGCTATGTGGGGGAGTTGGAGTTTTTGCATGAAGTTCGTGTTATCAAAGTAATGCATAGGTAGCAAATCTTCGTAATCTCTGCTAGCGGAGCGGAGTTCATTGCCCACGGCTGCCAAGAGCGGTGGCTTAAAGAAAAAAATCTCAACAGTGAGCTTCAACTTTGTGCTAAGGTAGCTGAAGAACTATCAGTAGAGCATGGTTTGGTTTTGAGGTTAGACAAACTGTTTCCCGTTTCTATCCTTAGACCAACTTGAATCAATAAGGCTGTGAAGGGCATTTGAGATCAATCCTAACAAAATGTAGATTGTTAGTCATTTGGTTTCCCCACATAGATAAAGACATTGAGCAGGTAGTGAAGAATTGCGTAACTTATGCTAGGAGTGATAAGTTCTTAAAGGTATCCCCACCCCCTCTGAAATGAAACCTATTGATGTGTCTCCTGGGCCTTGGAGGAACAGTGACACTGAATCTATGGGTCCCCTTAACTCCTTATCTCATCACACATGCTTCATCTCGGTAATCCTACTACTCCAAGGAGTCCTGAAGAAGGATTGTTAATGAGCTCAGTTGCAAACTTGTTATTAACTTTATGAAAGATGTGTTCGTTAGGGAAGGTTTCCCTGAGACAGTGGTCTTAAAGAATGAAGTCCAATGTGTGAGTACAGAGGTAGAAAGTTTAATCAAAACAAGTGGCATGAAACATATGTAAAGCTCATTATACCACCCTCAGACCAATGGGCTTGTAGAACGCAATAAACAGAGTTGTCGGTGACTGCATACACTGGGCCATAAGTAATAAATGTGTTGCCACTAAAATCATCAGAGCAATGTTGTTGTTTTTTTTAGAACTGCACCACATTCTTCCACCAATATTTTAGACTGAGTCGATGAGAGGAAGAAAAGCCACAGATGAGTTTCATCTGGACTGGATTTTAAAGTGGCTCAGGAGGTGTACATTTGGCTCCACTTGATTCACTAGTTAGAAGAAGTGCATTAGATGCCAGACCAAACAGAAATTCTAGTATGAAGAAAGGAAGCAGGTCAAGGAGGTGGCTCTTGTGAAAGGGGATCTGGTTTACAAAGAAAATCGTTTAATACAAAAAGAAAAACAGAAGACAAGAAGGTCTGTGAACCTGTTATTGTTGAAAAAGTTTGTGCTAGTGCAGCCAGAGTGAGTGGTGGTCATTGGTGGAATATCTCTTTGATTATTAATGGGAACCTGACATTTCTGTTGATAGGCAAATGTATGATATGGCAGAGAGCTTTTCTTTAGAAAAGCCTGATTGGCTTGATCCTGGACAAGAGGGCAGCCTTAGCATCCAGTTTCCTCAACTCATGTTAAGGAGGTCTCCTCAACATGATAAACCAGTTAGATTCCGATATTAGTTGTTACCATACCTTTAGCTTCAGTTCTTCCTTTTGTTTTTTATTATGAATTTTTACTTTTCCTTTGGAGCCAGTTTTCAGTTCTCCTTCCTGTGTCCTGTTTCTTAGTTTTGCCGGTCGTACAAAAAAAAAATGTTGTACCTTAATTTGATTTTCTTTGTGAGGGTCTCAACACAAATTGCAATTGTTTACAAAACACACACAAAAACCAACCAACCTTTACATGAAATCCCAACTTGAGTGGAACTGTGCAACCTTTGAATATTTTTCATTGTTTTTGCACGAAATACCAACGTTCATCAGAAGAAAGCATCTTTTTCACATACCCCTCTTCGTAGCCATCCATCTACAATCCCACCTTGATGGCCATGCCCTCGTACAGTCCGAAAATATGATACCCAAGATGCACCAGAGGGAAAGGAAAAAGAAAGAATGGGGCATATTATCAAGACAGGCGATAAAATTATCGCCGCTTTAGTGGCCAAAAACCTGCAGCTAAAATGGCGATAATGGGCTTGCTAATATGCTCAATGGAATTCCAATTGAAGCTCAGGTTAGATGTCCTTCACATCTAACATGGGCTTCAATTGGAATTCCATTGAGCATATTATCAAGCTCATTATCGCCGTTTTAGCGGCAGTTTTCTGACGCTAAAGCAGCGATAATTTTATCGCCTATCTTGATAATATGCCCCATTATTGTATGTAATCGACTGACGCTGGATAAAGGTATCTCCGCAGGTTGTATGTCAGAATGTCATTGGCAGAGATACTGTCTGACACCACTGTAGTGTTCTAAATATACTTAACAAAAATATTGTCCCCTTGGATGCATATTTTCTATTATTAACTCCAATGGGAGATATTTTGTTGAAGACATTTAGGACAGAATCATTTTCAGACAGGTTTTTGACAATGATTCTGACAATACTGTCCCGCCTCATCCGCCCCTTACATCTGTCAACGACCTTCGACCAAGTCCTACATTTCAACCTTCCACCCCTTGTCCCTGGGTACACATCAATGGACAAACTTTCCTAAGTTTATTCAAGTCCTTAAGTCAGACAAACAACAAAACGTTGACATGGAACATTCATGTTCGCCCCACTGATCGCATACAATGTCTGCCGGGGTTCCATCCTAGCCACACAGCATCTTCATCTGTACACGGAGCCGTAGGAGCTCCACCAGGCAACCATGGTGTTTCCTCCACCCATACACCAAGGTAGGCCAACTATATCTAAATCTATTGTCATCGGATGAGACTCTTTGTTTAAGAACCTGCTAAGGCAATGTTCTTCTATGGACGTCAGCAATATTCCTAAAATCCAACATCACCATGACAACATCCTTTTCCGCCATAGTAAACCTGATCCCTGGCCATCCAAACTAGCTACTCAACATTATTTACTCTACATAAAGTCACGCGCGTCTCTTACTCGAGAGGCACATCAGCAAAGAAGCACACCACGTTTAGCAACAGATGTGACTACTAATGAAAGTCAACCTACCTAGCCTCCTAGAAATGATATGCACTTGTATAAGCTGAAGGTCTTGCATACACAGCTGGATAAAATGTACTCCTCAAGGGTCTCTCGAACACCAACCTTGATCCACTAAAGACATTGTTACAAGCCTAATCCAAGCACATAGAAATATGGCGTCACCACTAGGCCTGGGCGAAAATTTCGTTCCGTTCGCGGAAATTGCGATAATTTGACATTTTCACGTTCCGCGGAGAGCGCGAAAATGTCAAAAATTCCGGTTTCCGCAGCATGGCGATAATTTATTTCTTGCTCGCGCTGTAAAATGATACATTCTCGCGCGCGCGCGATCGCCTTACCTGAATCCCTGCGTTCGCCGACAAGTTTTCTTGATCCGGTCGCGTTCTCCATGAGATGTTGTATTGTTTTTAGCCATTTGCGCTGTCTCGCGACAGTTCGCGTCCGCAGTGACGTCATGCGTCGCGCGATCACGTCTTTCTTCTCGCGATCATGCGCCGCGAGACAACTCAAAACAAGATGGCCGCGCCCGCAAGCAACCACTTGGGTAAGTTGGCGACCCGCAACCATGCAGAAAATCTCGCGAACATGCCGGAAAAAAACTTCCGCATCTTCGCGATATTTCCGCTTGTTTGCGATAATTTTAAACATTTTCGCGATAGTTTGCGGAAGTGGATTTCGCAAATTCCGCCCACCCCTAGTCACCACAACCCTGAAAGAACTGTGCTGGCTCCTTCTGTTGTCCAGGTTTCATTTCAAAACCAGAAGTAGGATTGAGTAATAATGTCTATGATGATTTCTGAACCACATTCACAGAGTCAAATGGTGCCAAGACTTAAAAACAAAATAATTCAACTAACAAAACCTGCAGTTCTACTTCTATAGTGCAGGACTATGGAGCAACCTCCTGCTAGACATCAGACTAGCTCTATCACTCTTATATTTTAGGAAAGAACCGAAGACTCTACTTAATTATGGGTGGGCACGATCGAGGAAATTCGCTTCACTTTGCCTAAGTAAAGTTTTCAGAGTATACTCAGCTTTGACCAGATCATTATATTAAAACTCACCCAACCTCTGTGTACAGAATTTACTGGCACAGGATATCTTGTAGGAGGGGCACCAGAGCTAGAAAAACCAGAGATAAGTTGTTGCAACCCTGCCCCATGCAGCAATGAAGTAGGTGGAGGGTGACATTGACATTGTGAGGGGTGAGGAGTGTGGGGCATGCAAGCACAGACAAGAGCTTTGATGGAGGCAACCAGCAGAGGCAAGTGCAGTAGCAGGAGGGGAGCCAGGGCAGAAGAGGAGAGATAAGGTGCTGGGGGTCAGGCCAAAATAAAAGGTGTGACATTCGTACAGAATACTCAAAGGAATATTTTCTATGTGTAAAACCATAGCAGGCTTCTTACCAGGATACACGGACTCTCTCCCACCTAGGTGGCATGCTTCACCATTAGGTCATGGTCCACTTTTGGTGGGCTGCTCAATACCCAAAGTGATTAACACAAGGAGAATGTGTTTGCTACTTGTATGGAGTTCCATTTTGGTATGATTTGGGGACAGGAGCATAGTAGCAATACTTTACTTGACCATGAGGATACCATGGTCTTGCTCCCAGTGGGGCCCTTTCTCCTCAGAGTTAGGGTCTGAAGAGTTGCCAGACTATCCAGGTTAGTATACCCGCCCAGTCCATGTATATGTGTTACAACTGTTATATATGTGTGTTCCATTTTTTTGCTCTACTGTTCAGAATATTCATATCCTTCCAGACGGCTATAATTAGATTAGGACTTCCACTGACTGGTCCTGATGGAGGCCAAAGATGGACAATATGGCAGAAACATGTTGACCACTTTATAATTCACGACTTTAGGGATAATTATTTCCCATAATTCCTCTTTCGTTTTTAATCTTACTGCAGTTAATAATTGTAAAATTGCTTCTATACTGTTGTAAGTGATATTAAACAATCACTTCTACCCTTCCGAAAACGATCTTCAGGCATAGTTTTAACAGGCATCTTTTTGAGAAGAGAACAATCTTCAAAAAGTGTTCCTTGTATGGGACCCATTGGTGATTGCACACTGAATAATAGAGAGGTAAGTAGAACTTTGAATTTGCTCATGTAATAGAACACAGAAAGTGGAATCTTTATATGGGGGTTCTATGAATGAGGATTGGAGCGGTCATTTGTTAGTGGCAAGTTAGTTAGTGGCACATGCTGGTGCCGCTCCTTGCATGGATCATCTTTATGTAATAAATAACCAACTTTACATCCTTACCATATGGAAGACCTCCTGCTTTCCAATATTGGCGTCGAGGTTGGGATGGAGTGGGATGAGTGATTGTTTTGAATGGCCGAAGCAATATATAATGCATGGCTGTCTGTTGAGATCATGGAGTCAGTGACAGAGATGACACCTGGATGTTCAGTGGTTACTGGACTTCTTTGAAGCTGCAATTGTCTGAACAAGGGGCCTTAAGATGTGCTGTTCGGCCGCGTTGATATCCAGTTGTCTACAGACAATCAGATTTGCTGATGTGTAAAGCATAGTGTGCACAGTGTGACCAGTCTAGTATTCCTGAGAGGGATTGGCCATATTGAGTCCATCAGAAGTGTGTCGACACTAGTGGTGATTGTGTGATGATGCTTAGGAGAGCATCCATTTTTTGTTGTTGCAAGCATAGGGCGTTATTTACAAGCCTCTTGCGCCACTTTTGCGTAATTTTTAACATGGGAAAAGTGACATACGGGTGGCGCAAGGGGCTTGTAAATAAGCCCCATAGTGTGCATTGTGTTCCTGGTCTAGCGTTCCTAAGAGGCATTGATGTTAGTGATTATGGCATAGTTACGCTTATGCCAGCAGCCATTCTCTTACATTTGGATTATGATGGATATGGAGGTTGTCCTTCTAGTCGAGGCTGTGACGTGTCATCAATGTCTTTCCCTCTTGAGTAGCAAAATTGAGGACTCCTGCTGTGAGACAACGCTTCCAGTGGCAGCTAATATCTCGGCTACGGCAGCAATGTTGAGGTCTCCTGCTGTGAGACAACGCTTCCAGTGGCAGCTAATATCTCGGCTACGGCAGCAATATTGAAGTCTCCTGCTGTGAGACATCGCTTCCAGTGGCAGCTAATATCTCGGCTACGGCAGCAATGTTGAGGTCTCCTGCTGCGAGACAACGCTTCCAGTGGCAGCTAATATCTCGGCTACGGCACCAATGTTGAGGTCTCCAGCTGTGAGACAACGCTTCCAGTGGCAGCTAATTTCTTGGCTACGGCAGCAATGTTGAGGTCTCCTACTGTGGATCAATACTTCCATTATATACCTTGTACGTCACAGCTGAGTTTATACCTTGCGATCCACAGCAAATAAATGTACACGGACTGGAGGTATTATAGGTGAGACACTACTCTGCTGATTGGCACACCGCTGGCCAATTACAATAGCTGTTAGCATCTTCCAGCTAATAACTATAACTGTGTCATGGCGGTGATTAGCGCCGGGACGCCTCTTAGCCGAGGCAGCTGTCGCGCTCTATAAATCCGGCTAACATAACATAACATAACATGTCTGAGGCAGTGAGAATCTTCGCCCGCCCCTTTTCCACCAGTACCAGTCTGCATGCATGCCTAGCGGGCGGAACTAGAACGCCACAATGATGCCGGTGCAGGGCCAGGCTCCGCCGGCATGATTACGATGCCAGCGGTAGCCAGACTTTACGCGGCAGTGGAACCGCCATGGAAAGGCATGCAGAGAATGTCTCCGGGGGCCCATTGCGGGCCTCCAATGTGTTGGGGGGTGTGTGGGTACACTGGGGGGTCCCTGTACCGGGAGGCAGGCACTGTGCAGTGCCTGCCACGCAGTACAGTGACATGCATGACATGCTCCTTTTCACACTGCGGCGGTGCTGCTGGCAGCAGCAACCGCTGCAATGTTAATCACCAGAATCCGACCGCCGCGGTCGGATTTCGACTGCGAAGCATCCTAATTGGACCGGCGGTTATGCCGTGGTCCTTGTGGGCGGTCGGGGAGAATTTCCGACCGCCATCCTAATAGGCTCCTAAGAAGTGAGAGTGGCCGCAATACACATGCAAGAGCCATTGGTGCACGGAAGGATATCAGATACAAGAATACAGCTGTAGAGGTGAAGACAACTGAAGGGGGATACAAGAATAAAGGTGGAGAGAAGTCAAATGAAGAGGGGAGTATACCCGTTAAAGGGTTGTTGTGTTTCAGATGAGGTTTGAGTAGCCATTTGACCAATTATAAAATGTGCCAAGCTTTGAACAAAGTATGTAGCCCATGCAAGAAAAAAGGGCATTTTAGCAGAGTATGCAAGAATATGGGCAAAAAGGTAAATCCAGTTGTGGAAGATGTTATGGATGAGGAGAGTGCTTACAGGGTGTGGTAGTCAGTGTGTAAGGTAAACAAGCATGTATAGGTAAGAAGGTTACAAAATTATATAGTATGTATCGATTGTGAACACTTTGAGACTATGGTAGATTAGTGTGCATGGTATAACATCATGGGGAAAAATATGTTTCTGCGCCAACTCTGGTGGAAAACTACAACTAATATTCAAGAAAGCACAAACATTGTACTGCATTTTCCATAATGCTAAGGGGCAAACTGTGCTTGATGTAAGGCAGTGTGCTCCCATCCCTCTTCCGTTTAAAAATGCTCCCTTGAGCCAGTGAGCTGATAAGCTTTAGGAGAAGCACCTGTGCACCAGTGAGAGGTACTGACAGCTGAGAGGACTGTGGCATCATTATAGGCAACCCCTGATGTAGTTCGTTTTTCTGATCTCTACTGATGAAGGATAAAATCCCAAAACACATGTCTAGAGATGGACAGAACTATCTGCACCAACTCTGGTGAAAATCTGCAGATAATGTTCGAGTAAACAAACATTGTACTGCATTTTCCATAATGCTAAGGGGTGAACTGAACTGTGATATAAGGCAGTGTGCTCCCATACTCCTTCTGTGGATTGTGGCCCGGCAGGATGCTATGTGAGCCTGATGCAACTCCAGGTAGCTATTCTGGTCACAAGATTCCTATGTAAGGAATTATGTGGGCAGATATTGAATTTGGTTCCAACAAATGTCATGTGTATGTTGCTAATAAGGGAGCCATGATTCTAGGGAGGCCACATATATTGGAACTGGGGATAAAAATTTATCTGTGCATCATCCTCTGTATATGTTGTGCATATGAAGCAGATGGGAAGTGGAAAAAATTGGGACATTGAATGTGGATATTAAAGTTAAAAAAGATTACACTGATGTATTCTGTGATCAATTGGGTAGGAGGGAAACATTCAAGCATAAAATAATTTTACATGGCGATGCTCCTTTTATCAGACAGAAACTGAGGAATGTGCTATTAAACTACATGGATTAATTGAAGGGCATTTTGCAGGATCTATGTGAGAAAGGAGTTATTGAGTCGGTGGAAAGTTCTGATTGGGTTTCACCGGTGGTGATTTCCCTTAATGCCAATGGGGAGTTACTTCTGTGTGTGGACTTGAGGTCTCTAAATATTGCAATATGGGTAGATACATTCCCATTTCCTATTTTGCAAGAACTAGCTTTGTCAATTGGGAATGCCACTATGTTTTTGAAAATGGACATTATAAGTGCATGCCATCAAATTGAGTTAGAAGAAGAGTCAAGAAATTGCACAGCCTTCATAACCTCTAGAGGCATGTGTCAATATCGTAGGATGCCTTTTAGGCTTGTGAGTATATCTGCAGTTTTCCAAAGAGAAATGACCAGGATTGATTCAGCAATTCAAGGAACTAAAGTATTCCGGAACACCATTTTCATTTTTGGTCAAGAAAAGTGTTCTCATGATAAAGCCTTACAATTGGTCATGTTGGCACTCAGAGATAAAGGGCTGACTGTAAAAAATGAAAAGATTGTTCTTTGGGAAGCAGCAGGTAGAATATCTAGTGCACATAATTTCTAAAGAGGGGATTCAACCTAAGATTAATCAAGTGGAAGCTATTTTAAAAGCACCAGAGCCAAAGAAGAAGAATCAGTTGATGTCACTCTTGGGCCTTATGGAATTTAATTGGCGTTATGTGGAAAGCTATTCATCCAAGCTGGAACTCTTGTGGATCTGGTTAAAAACAGAATGTTAAATTTGTCTGGTCACAAGAACAGACAAAGTGCTTTAATGTGATTAAAGAAGACATTTTGGTGGCCCCCATTTTGAAATCTTTTGTAAGGGGGCTGAATGTCTATTATCTGTGGATGTGGGTAGTTATGGTGTTGGTGCGGTTTTATCGCAGAAGAATGAGAGTGCTACATGGATTGCAGCGTAAGCTTCCCTCACCTCAACACAAATTGCGCGCAATGACTCAGTCATTGAGAAAGAGCTACTTGCAGCGGCATGGGCAGCGGAACGCTTTCGGATGTATGTCTGGTGAGAAACAATTCAAGATATGTACTGTTCACAAGCCTTTGGTCAATATTTTAAAACCTGAAGGGGGAACAATTTGACAGCAAAGCTGGCAAGCCTAGAGTCTAAAATTCAAATGTTCCATTATGAGATTCTATATGTACCTGGTAAAATCAATACAATTGCGGATGGCTTATCGAGGTTACCTAGGGACCGTTAGGACGAGTGTGTAATGAATGATGATGAGTGTGAGGTGGCATTTACTGATGAGGATTTTGTGTGGTGTGGAGATGGTGCCAGTGGAGGAGATCAGGAATTAACAGAAGGTATGTGGATACGACAAATGGGAAGAGATGTCATCGTGGAGACAGTGAAATGGTACATTTTTGGTGGTTGGCCCAGAGAAGGGCAATAGCAAGGTGATTTTAGTGCATATTGTAAGACAAGAGATAAATATTCTGTGTGCAAGGGAATAATTTCGGGAGGGGACAGGATTGCACCTCGCCTAGATGGACTGCATGATTGTATCATGAAATATTGGACATAAGGGGCATGGTGGTATGTCAAGTATGCAAAGAAGTATTTAGGAAAACGTTTGGTAGCCAGGATTGGATGCTATGGTGGACTGTTGGGTGAGAAATTAGAAGGCTTGTAGCACAAGTGACAAAGTGGTTAAACCTTTGAACAGACCTCTAACAATGGCAGAATCACAGGATGGTCCATGGCAGAAACTGGCCATTGATTTCAGTGGCCCTTTTTCTACATTGGTTTCAAAAGTAAACTATGCCATAGTACTTGTTGACTATTATTCGAAATGGCCAGAGGTGAGGATGGTGAATAGTGTATCTATGGATGCGGTGATTGAATTTCAGGAATATGTATTTTCACGGGAAGGTGTTCCGGAAGTATTGGTTTTGGATAATGGAATGCAAGTTACATCTTGCAAGATGCAAAAGTTTTTGATGAACTCTGGTATTAAACATGTGAAAACAACATTATATCACCCAGAAGGAAATGGTCAGGTAGAGCATTTTAATAGAGTGGTAAAGTAGGCCATCCAGTGTGCCCTTACATCTGGGTTGCAATGGAACAAACTGTTACTGGAGAGATTGTTATCTTACAGTTACTCCCCATTCTGTCACAGATAAAATACCATTTGAATTATTAAGGGGATGGAAACCATCTACTAATTTGGTGCTGTTGTGGTTAAAGAGGAAGAATGAGAATTTAAGTATTGTGGAACGAGATCAAAACATGAGAAGGAGAGTAGAAACTTTATGGGAACGCACCAAACTGCAACGGAACAGTGATACTAAATGACCTGTGGCGGAAGTTGGGCAATATGTGTGTGTAAGCAAACCCATGTTTGTTGAGAAGGGTGCAGCTAATGGGTCTGAACAATTCAAGTTGATAAAAGAGTTTGGTAGTGCTATGAATTTAGATGATGGAAAACTGTGGAATTTACAATGAGTGAGTTCATGTGGTACAAAGAGAAGTAGGTCTATGACTTGGGATGTTTCTAAGGGGGACATCAATGATGGTAGTGATTATCTTTGGGGGAAGGATGTTGTTGTGGAGGTGTTGACAAGTGGAGATGGTAGAGGAAGCTGTCATGTTGTAAAACGTAGAGTTAATGATGCGGAGAATATGCTCCAGGTAATCTGCACTTCGGGCAGAAATTCCAGCCCGAGTGTGGACATAAAGATACTACTCATAACTTACCTTTGTGAATACTGAAAGCCGTAAACGTAGACTTTTAGTCTGTGGTTACTTTTATGAATCCACAAAAGTCATAAACTTAGACTTTTGGTCTAAGGTTACCTTTGTGAATACCGAATGTTTTAAACTTAGACTTTTAGTCTAAGTTTACCTCTGTGAATCGGGCCCATAGGGGGGTAAACTGCCTTAAGCACAGTTTTGCTTCCCTTTGGCCTACAAAGCCCAGTGACATATCAAAATGGGATGGAATCTGTGTGAAAAAAACTAATCTGTACAACCATGGGTTATCCAGAACTGTCATATTTCTCTGGTTCAGCTCAGGATCAGAGCCCAGGCCGTTTTCATCCTGCTGTGCCAAGTTAATTACATTTCTCTCCAGCAGCAGGAACAAAGGACACCCCACACAACAGGAGTAATCAACAGTACTTCCTTCAACTCTTGAGGAGGGAAGTGTGGGCATTAAAATCTGCATCTGTGAATTACCTGCCAGACTGCAACAGGGCTGGGGAACAGCCCAGGCCCACTGAACAAAGGAGGCAGCCCAGACAACTGGAGCCAACGCAGGAGGGGCCTGCTCTTCGAACCTTTGGTGGGAAAGGTCATGGCAGTGATGTCAGTGAGGGGCGGAGCTGAGACCCCAGGAGCAGATGTGATCAGTAACTCCTGGATGATGCCATCTTGAACTATCCCAGCATGCTGTGCAGGAGGGGTTGGGATATGGGTTTAGAGGTGCATGGCACCTTAGGATTGGTTAGGGATGTCTGCCTACTAGAACCTTCCACCCTCCCTTTAAAAACTCTTGCACATGGGGAGGCTCTCTCTCTCTCTTGGTTGTTGTTTTTGCACTCTTTGCTGCTGGACCCTGGGGCTGCCATGGACAACTGAAAGAATGAACCCCCTGATGCCCAAAAAGACCTAAGGCCTATGACCCAGCTGACCCAGGACTAGTGGATCTTCCAAAGGGCCAGTAAGGCTGGACCACATATACCCCTTGTGGACCAGTTGAGTGAAAGCCCTTAACTTCTGCGCCCAGAGATAAAGACAAGGAGAAAGGCTGGCACAGGAAACCCGAAGAACCAGCTCCCTTTAGATCACACCACTTTGGAGGTGAGGAGGTCTGCTGAAACTACTCCTGGTGGCTAGAGCTTACCACCAGTAGTAAAATGAGCCAACGATCACTGAAATCACCGTAACGGGGCCCGAGTTACGGCATTTTGTAGATTGGCGACCTGTTGTGGGGGGCTGTAGCAGTAACAGCAGCCCCCCAGGAGTAATATTTGGGAACTGACCCTACATTTGTGAGGTGCAGAAAATCATAACCCCTTTGCAATTTCCACTGAAATTTTCAAAACACTCCCAAGGTTCGAGCTTTTGCTCTACAGCTGGGAGTGCAGCGCTCTCTAGGGGCTTGTGCTGCGGTTGCATTTAATGTGACCTAAAGCTGTACAAGGAAGATACTTGTAATGTAGTTCTCTCCAGGGTCTGAAGCTGTAGATGCTTTTTTATGTGATCAATAAACAATGCCCTTTAGGGGCTGTTGTTAGGATTGCATTCTACATGGCTGAAAGTTAACAAAAAGCACACAGACACGTTTTGCTCATTTTAAAATGCTTTGTTGGCATAATAATTCTGGCATTTATTATTGGTCAAAGTGAATATGCTTTATTAATAGTAGTAAGTCCATTTACACATGGTTAATATGGATTATTAGACTAATGCAAAAATTATAGTGCTTTAAATAGGGCTGGGTGATAAATTCCACTACTATTCATGTAACAGAGAGTTCTGACCAAATTACACCAGCTGCCGCGTGTCAATTTCTTCTCTTGCGCGGCTCGCTAGCGGTAAGTTGATGAGCAAGAATTGCTGTCTCCTAGAGCGATTTTCAGGCGCTAGGAGGGCACGTGGTGAGATTTTGCCAACGCAGGCGGTCAAGGGTGGTCGCAACCGCTTGCAGTTCGCCCTGTTTTTCAGTGTGGAACAAGGTCCTGGTTGTGAAAATCAGCATGTGCAGCGCAACATGCCGATTTCTGTCCATTCGCAGAACTCTGCAGAATTTAGTGGAATTTTCATGTAACTCTGCGGAATTCTGTGGAGTGAAACTCTGCAAGTTCCACTCACCCCTAGTTTTTAACATGTGGTCTGTTGATCTTGAACCTTTGACCAAGCCAATAGACATACCTTATATGTTTGTATGACCCCTTGGAGGGGTTCAAAGTGATTGCGCAATATCTTCTATGGTATTTCCAATTCAGTTAATGTATATATTTGTAAATTAAGGTGTAGTATTTAAAAGTGAGTGTGGAATAAATGTACTTTTCCTTTTTCTAAAGCAAGAGCACTGACTGGACAATCATTTATTGATTGTTATTATGTGCCATTGAATGATGATTACTAGCCCCAGCCACCTCCCCAGAGGAGGCCTTGGACAACTCTGGTTTGCTACCCCTGAGACAGTCAGGCGTTCCAATGGGGTGCATGGTTCCCAGTATGGGACACGCAACCTAATGCCCAACTTCCTACACGGTGGATTTTGGTGAATCAGCGTCCACTCCGGCCACACCACTTGGGTACATTGATGCCGCTCTCCTTGAAATAGCTTCTGTCGGCACACGCCTCCATGGAGGAGAGGTGTACAGCCACATTCATGCAATATCCGAATGTTAATTAGGAGTCCCGCCTGCAGCAACAGCCTGATAAAGACTGTTAATTACCAGCAGATGAGGTGCTGCTGGCCAGGTATGGCTCAGACATGACCCAGGCCTCACACAGCTGTAAGTGTGAGAGGCAGGTGGAGGAGAAGCCTCATTCTTCAATGTGAGACAGTAAACATGCGCCTGGGGCACTCCTTTTCAGGGTACAGAAGTACTTAACAGAGGGAAGCCCTGCTGTTTTCAGTGCTCTTCTGTGCACATCAGAGATAAATAAAATGTCACCCCTGTAAGGCAAGCACTCTCTGGGGCTGCACCGGTGATCCCCGGTGGCAAACCCTGGACTCCTCACCCCTATATCCAGTCACTTAGGGCCACAGTCTGCAGCTCCAGAAGAAGACGATAATTCTTTACAGTGTGAGAGGTCAAATCATGGAGCCGGCTCAGGGTGGACTCTGACCACCAGCCACTGGCCGGCTGGATGAGCTCTTTATGGGCAGGTAGAGATGCTGCTATGAATTAGTGCACTCGCTGTCAGTCTGCCAAATAACCTCCTGAACCCACAACAACTTTCCTGAAAAAGGCAGCCATGAGGCTCTGAAGGGCCCATGATGCTTTGTGCGCGTGTCTGCTACATTGGTTGCCATTGGGACGCACATGCTCTGTAGCATGTCATTGCTCATGTGCCTGCTCTTCTCAGCTGCTCCACAGTGCCTCAAAGCCAAGCCTCCCTCTCTAAGCACCAGGACTTTCTGTCACTCTTGCAAAGTAAGCAGACATTTATCCTATCCAACTATATAAAATAACTATCTTGCAAGGCCCCATTGGCATCTGCCTGAAACCTTGCAACATCCTTTATAGCCAAAGTCTCCCTTGTGTCTGACTGACTTCTAAACGCTGTCTCTAAAGAACTCCCATAATCCCTCCAACCTCAGACTCAGACTCAAACCTCAGCCCTCTACAAACCCTGAGGTCCATGGGTGTTAAGCTGCTCTTTGTTCCTCACTCTTCTTGCATTTCAGAATGAAGCTGAAGACTCATCTCTTTCGCGATCATTGCATCTCTACATGACAGGAAGCAGCACCCACAAACCCCTGCCTCACTTTAGAGGATCCGGGATAGCAGCTCAGGGCCCCGTCTGTGAGTCTTGCAGGCTGGTTTACATCATGGAATACAGTTAAGGCTCCATCTTCTGACAGAGAGAGACATCTTCACCTCCTTGTACCATGGTTCTGCTCTTAAGGCATGAGTTTTGGTATTTGACCCGGCAGCACTGATCTGGCTCAACGCCTCCTCTGCCCACTGGCGAGCCATCTTTCCACACATTGTTTAGCCTTGTGGTGTCAACACAACAGGATACCATGGGCACTGCACAGGGTGCCTTCATCAGCCTTTCGAATGATCCCTTACAGCCCATAGTCAAACTAACAACAGTAGCTATGGGCTCACCTGTGTGTCTGTCAGAGAATCAACTAGCAAACTAGGTCTTGGACAAGTTTCCAGAGATGGCAAATCTTGTTCTTGAAGTCCTTGGCAAGTCACTTGTAACTGGGCTCCAGGTCTGAAAAGTGGAGTCAGTTACCATTGATGTTCTCAGCCGTGGTACCATGGGACCCCAAACGGGTTATCTCTTTAGCGCTTGACTCTCTCATGGTAGCAAAGCAGAGCACTGCAAGGCTTTTCAAGGAAGAGGATTGGGAAAGGATGTAGCCTAACGGCTAGAGCGGTCAACCTCGAAGCTTGGAAACCAGGTCCGAGTCTCGGCAAGGGATGCTCAACATCTTGTGATTCTGGGCAAATCACTTGATATCCCCGTGCCTAACAAAAAAACAAATGTGTTCATTTGAAATGCAGCTGGCGCTCATATAAAGCGACCTGATACCTTCGGGTCTAATTTGCGTTATATAAAACAAGGTAAAGAAAAAAAATGATGTGGGTCAGACAATCTGAACCCAGAGAACTAGCAATACCCCTTGAAATATCAATGGTCTGACAGTGCTTTACTGTATCTTTTTTTTTGATTTCTATAAGGTATGATCCCGTATAAGAAATCATATTTAAAAAAAAAATTAGTCTATACCTCCTAGATGGAAATAAAATCACAGGCACTATAAAGAGCTTATGTGCTAAGTGTTATACTGAACTGTAACACTGGGGTCCAGGAAAAAATGCCATTCAAAAGACTGTGTGAGATGAAGACCAAGGGAGTTAATTAGAAAAGCGGTTCTTAACCTTTTGACTTCTGCGGATCCCTAGTGAATCACCGACAGCAGCTGGAGATCCCAACATGAAGGGCTTCTATGATTGGAACCTCAGAATCTTATGCAAAAAAACCTAAACAGTTATACATCATAAATGCACAAATATGTAATATATCATTTAATTCACAAACAAAAACAAGTGAAAATTTAAAATTTGATACGAGTGTTTCAAATGTTTGTTTTATTTCTAAAAGACAAAGTTATATGCTAGACTGTAGTATATTGATGCCTTTTTTGTTCATAGAGCACACTGTCCTTTAGCACATTCCAGTGCTGCACGTTGAGGCCACCAATAGCCATGTTAGATTCTGTTTGCTATACATGAACTGCCCCACGAATCAAGACAAAGCTACCAATTTAGGGGCATATTATCAAGCCAGGCGATAAAATTATCGCCGTTTTAGCAGCAGAAAACTGCCGCTAAAACGGCGATAATGGGCTTGATAATATGCTCTATGGAATTCCAATTGAAGCCCATGTTAGATGTCCTTCACATTTAACATGGGCTTCAATTGGAATTCCATAGAGCATATTATCAAGCCCATTATCGCCGTTTTAGCGGCAGTTTTCTGCCGCTAAAACGGCGATCATTTTATCGCCTGGCTTGATTTTTAGATTCCACTTTAAAATTGCTACACATTTACAGAGTGTTTTAAACGTTTAATATTCAATGTTGCATTTTCATTAATATGTTCTTTATTAATCTAGTTTTTATGTCATTTTATAAACAGTTGGAGACCCCTGAATAGGCATCACGGACCGGACCACAGAATCACTGATTTAGACTATGGCACGTGGTCTTCCAGGCCGCCAGGCCTGAGGAGGTCATTATATCCCTAACCTGATGGAAGCCCACCTCCTCATTTAAAGAACCCAATCAGGCGACTGGAACTCCTTGCTTTCGGTGAAATCACCGCTCCATTGAAGACAGTGAAGCTTTGCTAAGGGGATACCATGCTTGATGTGCCCTCTCAGCAAAGGTTTTTTTTATATTTCAAGAATGTGGGGGCATATCAGCAAGGGCCGGCGATATTTACCGCTCAGCGCGCTTAGCGCGAGGATAATTATCGTCGGCTAACGATGAATTTTATCGCTGAAATAGCGTGCTATCAGCAACTCTTAGGCGCAAATGTGCGATTATCGCTGGAAATCCAGCGATAATCGCACAACGTTTGGCGATAGCTTGTTGATAGGGCAGGGCAGACTCAGCCAAGATATCCACCTTCCATTGGATATCATGGCTAAATCAGATGAAAAGCAGGCGTAAGGAAAGTAGCAATAACCGCGGTTAGCGCTACTTTTCTTATCGCTCTGCAGGTTAGCGTGAGGCTAGATAATAGGAGAAATGTCGGTTAGTGACATTTCTCACGTTCTTTTGGGAAGGAACGCCCACTTTGCATCTCATTAGAGATGCAAAGCTGGGCGTTAAGGGAAATGGTGCTAAAGCAAGGATTCACGCGATAGTGTGACCTTGCCGATAAAGCGATAACATTGTCGGAGATTTTTGGCCGAAATCGGACGCAAAAGCGGCGCTAATTTTATAGTGCCGCCTTGATGATATGCTCCAAAGTCTCAAAGTTAGAGTTTGTACTTGAAAAGACAAACGTTTTCTCCATGCTCATGGGTGCCTTTAAGCGATTGAGAGATTTCCAGGTCAGGAAAGGAAATCTTGTGATGATTGTCCATGCTAAATAGGAAAGGCTACCGTCACTATGGCCTGAAAGTCCTGAGGCGGAGTGTCCTTCTGGTCTGAGGAAAAACCTGAGATGGTTCTAACTAGCCAGAGTAAAAAAGTTAAATGCCCCTAGACATCAGACCCCATCTTGGAGACTGAGGCAGGAAGAAGGGGCGGTGCAGGGAACTCTATGTCACAGACCCTGCAGCACCGATAAAGAGCTGATGGCAAGGGTGTGGCCTGATCAGTAAGATTGGGGGGGGGAGGTGTGAGCTTTAGATTTCCTAACAATCACTTTGGCATATTATGTTAAAATACATTAGAAACAAGAAGGGCGTACAAGGGGGGCTAAAGGGCAGTGGAAAGGGAGACGAATGCAGATTGGTAGAAGTACTAAGTGAGAGAAACACAATATTTTGTAAAATAACTAATATTTTTTAGGATTTTCAAAACAGAGATGAGAGAGAATGTGTGTGTTTTTGTCAGTGTGTGCGTGCAAAAGTCCAAGGTGAAATTCGACAGACACCTCACCATACCCAACTGAAAGCGTCTGTACCCAACTGTTCATCAGAAAATACATTTATTGGTGGGGGTGTAACACCTCCAACGCCCCTTCTGAAGCTACGCCCCTGACTGATGGTCTGAAACGCCAGTCCACAGGAACAGCTGTACCAGGTGCATAAGGTGACGGCAACAGAGACCTAGGCAGCCTCGCATAAGCCCAGCCACCATTTTATTTTACTTCACTCACAATGGGAATCAAAACGTCACACATCGTACCCTAAATCAGACATGAACACAGACCTCACATTAAGCCACAAATATATGAAATTGTACACTTTTACCCATACATATAGCCCACAAATGACACAGATTAAGGACAACAACACAGCTGAAGTACAACTGGGTGGACAAGTACATTTCCCTCTCCCTTCATTATAGATCATGCTGCCAACAATGCCATTCTTGCATAGCTGGGTAGCAAGGGCAGTAGCTGCTCTCTAAAATGAGGATGAATCTAGGACCCTCCTTGAACTATTGCCTATTTATGGGCTTTCAATCCAGCAAAAAGTGTGAACCCTCAGTGAACTTGTATGGTTGTTGGGCTCACTGGTTGAAAACAACAGAAATACAGGCAGGGAATTACAGATCCCTAGAGGTAAGTAGGGGACACTTGGTCCCAACAGAAGGCAACTCATCAACTATAAAGTTTGAATCTTTGGCCAGGACCACAACTATTTGCAGCTACTACAAATTGGCTTCTTGACAAACATACAAAGTTGATGGGAAGAATGCTTCCAATTCGTCTAACCACTGGCAATTGCTCGGATAGCATCCAAATCCATTGCCCCTTTGGTCACCACGTCACCTCCGTTTTGACCAAGCCTTAGGCAAATCAATTTTTTACCCTGCTCCTCATGGGGACAATTCAGCCTGAACTGCCAGGCCAGGTCCTCACCGAACCAGAACACAAGCAACCTTTGACCAGTGGCATCATGAACATGGGACCCATGTCTGGGCATACCCTTGCTAATTATGGCGGTACATCATACACAGAAAAGGTGATGGGAGGAATGCTTGCAATTGTTTCACCACTGGCAATCTCTTGGGGTAGCATCTTCACCCATCAGCTTCTTGTGACTGCACTCTGAGGCCAAATTCAAAACTCCATCTGAGCTGCTCTGATTGGTGTAGTCTTAGACTTTTATGTTCAGTTCATGAGGATTCCTAAGGGTTTTTAAATCAACAGTAGGACAGTGACTGCGGAGAGATGCACTGGGCAGGTACCAGTGGATCATTTTCAGAGCTGGCCCAGCCGTCCATCAGTTGTGCCAAGAGGAGGACGAGCACTCACTGCGATCTTGTATTAGTCTGAGAAGAGTCCAATGTCCTTCTGATAAAAGTCGTCCCACAAAGGCACTCCTTGCAGGGGACACAGATGATGAGAGGGACTCTCCAGCAGTCTCCCCATGGGTGGGTCTGTTGTTAGCTAAGAAAAGGAATCTTCTCCCCTGCACAGACATTGAGAGTGCATCACTGGCCTTGATTAGGGCATCTGTGCAGGGGCACAGTGCACCCCACACCATCAGATGACACTGAGGGTCTCCATCAAGGTAAGTGCAGTTTGTTGCAGCCCCACCTTGTTAGGGGCTTCAGGGCCACCATCAGAGAGATATGAAGCAGTGACTGAGCCTCTCTTCTGTGTTCTCTGCTGTTCTATCTACAGCACATGCACTGTCTCTGAAAGTTATCATACTGGTTTGTTTTTGGCAACTGGTTGCACAACCCCAGTCTCATGAGGTGTTAGGCTGGGATGCCCCAGAATTGTCACCTATGTGTTAGGTGGGTCTGGTGGTTTAGTGGAGTAATGCGTCCACTGTAGGGGTCTGTGTTTGACCTCATGGTCACAGGTTCAGAAACCGGTGGGTCTACTCAGTCTTTCATCCTTCTGAGGTTGATAAAATGAGTGCCATTGAGTTGGGCAACAATAAACATCTGTTACTCAGTGCCAAGATATCCTTCTGGGTGAATGTGTGCTTTATAAATACACACATGTTCTGTTAGCCGAGGTATCTGATGATGGGCTCTTACGTAACTACATTTAGAGCGAGGGAGTGTGGAATACACATACCTCAACAACCTAGGCGGACGCCAATCCACAAGCCGCCAAAGGCACCCAAGGGACACTCCTCCGTCTTATGCACCGAGTGACGCATGACCAGCTCCCCGAGAACCCAGGGGAAGCACTTGTTTGCTGAATCCAGAGGGTGGCAGGGCAATGGCTACATGTTCGGCAGGGAGCCAGTCTAACACCTCTTGTACTGTGAAGACAGACACAAAAATACTATCCAGAATGCCAACAGAAGCACCTCAGGATGCCATGCTGAAACATAGACAGCAGGAGAAGGTGGAGTTGTTGTTTAAAGGGGGTGATTACTTGAAAGCTAGGCCAAAAGTGTTTTCCAATCACAGAAAATAAAAGGCATTCCATCACATCCCCTAAAATCTGAAACCCAGTCAGAATCAGGATAGAGAAGGAAAGGGGGGCCCCTTTATAAAGGACATATATAAGAACCAGGGGAATGACATGATACCCTGTTGGTTCCTTGAAGCATGCTCCTTCCTCTTATCCAGGAATCAGAGACTCGTACCACAAATGGCTAAACAGTTAATCTAAGGCGGCTGAACAGATGGTGGCTGGGTACCGGCACACTGGTCTCCTGCAGCAGCCGTGTGGATACAAGCATGATAGAAGAAGACTGTATCCAGCAGCGAAGATTAATAATATAATAATATTCCACATTTGTAAAGCACGAACAATCACCCATAAGGGTCTCTAGGCACTGGGGGCTGTCAGGAAGATTAAGCGAGCTATTGCCCAGAGTCACATGGTGCTGGGCTAATTTGCCGCCAGCGCCAGGGATCGAACCGTGATCCCCGGATTCCGGAGTCAGTCGCCCCGGCCGCGGCGCCACACCTCTTCTGAACACCCTGAACCTTATACCTGAGCAGCCCATGGGCAGGGAGTGCTTCTGCAGAATTAAGGCATGAGATGTGACTTTCAAAAGCTTGAGGGGCATATTATCCGATAATGACGCAGCGCTGCAAGCCATTGGCTGTGCTGAGCTGCGTCATCAGGAAGTGCAGGGATGTGTTTTATTTACAATAAGATGCATCCCTGTGCTTTCCACTGCACTGGCACAATAAGCTGCCTTGCACCAATGCAGGCACCTTTGCACCATGGTTCAAGGGTGCCCACGTTGCAGGAATGATTGTTTTTGATCAGGAAGGGACTCCTTCCTGATCAAAAACAATCATTCATGCCATTTTCCTCCTTCTACGTGTGGTGCAGAATGCAGCACACGTAGAAAGAGGGATAAACGAGGAGAAATAAAGACATTCCTCCTCGTTGCATCACTCCTACGCCTCGCCTGGGGAGGCGTTATAATCTGACACATTCTCAGGTTTACAAAACCTTGTAAATCTGTGAATGCGTCAGAATTCATAGATGTTGTGTGGGAACACACACAGCAACAAGCATGGAAAAACCCCTTTCACGCAGACTAATGCGTGAAAGGGGGCCCTATTTACAAGGACATGAAACGCCGTGCAGGGTGGCTTTGAGTGACCTTGTAAATATGGACCAGCAGGAGTGTCAAAAAAGTGACCCTCTGGTGGCACAAGGGGCTTGTAAATATGCCCCTGTATTCGTTATCAGACTGACAAACTTTCTCCATAAATACACTGCCTGGTTTCCCCTTGCTCTCTGAGACACCTGGTCAATTCCAGGAGCTGGACAGATGCATTAATCCACCCCAACTTCCTTCAGGGCACATTTACAAGGGCTGGAAATGGCACAGATTGGTCTGATGACAGCCAGTTACCAGGGTCTCATCTGCCTCTGATTTATGCCTGTCCGTTCACTTTTTAGGATGCAAGTGAGTGTGAGTGTGAGTGTGAGTGTGAGGAGAGGACAGCCGGTTCCTCAGGAGGACAGCACTCTGGAAGGTCCTGCGTATGGGACATGAAAAGTCAGGAACAGGTTAAAACGTTCCGACAATGGAGCCACAATGTTGTGAAAAACAATGGGGCATATTATCAAGAAACGGCGTTAAAATTATTGCCGCTTTAGCAGCAGAAAACTGCCGCTAAAGCAGCGATAATGGGCTTGATAACACGCCCTCGAGAATTCCCATAGAAGCCCATGTTCTGGTGTCAATATGGGCTTCGATTGGAATTCTCAAGGGCATATTATCAAGCCCATTATCGCCGCTTTAGCGGCAGTTTTCTGCTGCTAAAGTGGTGATAATTTTAACGCTGTTCTTGATAATATGCCCCAATGTTGTGAAAACGATGTCGAGTACCCATAGCCCGGCATGGGAAGATCTTCCACACTAAAATAGCCACTTTCACAAGGGCTTTGCGTGTGGTTTGTTGAGTCATTTGGGGGGAAGCTAAGCGAGGTCTGCGCCCACGTGCAGCAGTTTCTCGTGTGTTAGTGCCGTAAAATGGTTTTGAGTACTCAAGGGAAAAAGCTAATCAAAGTATGCATTTGTAAAATAAAACCTACTAAGTTACCATAGCAACACGGTTTTAGAGTATTCACAAGACAAAAAAAGCCAAGCGAGTAATTCACTTGCATATAAAATATATGAGAGCTACCTGCACAGAGCTGTCATCCGTGAGAGAAAACTACTCGAGGTTATGATAAGGGAAACTAAGAAAACTTCATAAACTGTAGGAAGGTCAGTAATCTCAAGACCATTGAGACAACATTAAGGGCCTAATTTACAAGAAATGATGCATCGAAGCGTCAAAATTACTTGCGCCTGCGCCAAAAGTCCTTACGACGTCACGGATGCGCCGTATTTACAATACAGGGCTCCATGGTGCACAGGCCCACGACTGCATGAGAAATACTGACGGACCTGTGGGAAGGATGCCGCAAGGCATCAGGCCCAATAGTGGTGTATTGCTGTAGTCGAACATAACACTGACACAAGTACAGTATTGAGTCAAAAAAACAGAGGCAATGCGTCAGTATCGACTGACGCAAGTAGCCTACTGTATGGGGTCCAATGTAATAGAGTGTGAAAAGGTGAAAAACTCCGCTTGGACTCTATTACATTGGTCCTGTATGTCTCGCATACAAGTGGGCGAAGTGTACTTCTGTGTACCACTATAAATACATATGTGTGACATATTGTGTGAGACTACTATGTGTGCAGATACAAGTCATGAATGTTGTGTAATGTGACATTTACTGTGCTACCTACCTTATGTGTGGACTTGATTTCCTTGTGGATTACTTTGTTGGAAGTGACTTCAGCAGGTCAGATCCTATGCCACAGCCAATGCGTCATTCCTACGCCTGGGTTTTAGAGGCATAGGAATTTTGAAACATTGCAAGCGCAGCGGTCCGCTCCTTGACGATGCATCACTTTTCCAAAAAGTCATGAATAACTGCGTCAGTTTTACAGGGGATTTTACGTGGGAACGCCTACCTTGCATACATTAACTCTAACGCGACGCAGCTGATTCCGACAAAGTTAAAAACCGACGCAGGCTGACGAATAGTGATGCACCTTCCTACATGGGTCAACATGAAAATATGCAACAAAGAATGTGCCGCTGGTGCGTCAAAATAAATAATGCAACAGTGGAGCAAGCTCCTTGTAAATGAGCTTAATGAGAACCTATGTCACCCACGATAAATCTAGAGGGCGTTGCTGTCATCTTAGAGCACGCGTTGAGCTGCTCCGGAAGTACTTCTCGAACACTCTGTTTTTCCAGTGTAACCCTTAGCACTAATCACTGCTCTCAGGGTGATACCTTGTAATGTGATTATGGCATCATTGGTCTCACAGGTGTAGCTGGTACTGAGATTATGGGTTTCAACAAAAAAGTACTGGCACACTGTAGCAAAACTTCCTTGTTATTCTGGACTAGGTAGGAGGAAGTGTGTTTTATCACAAACCTCCAACACTCATTTATATTGTATGGAGACAGCCCATCGAGAATGCTTTTGTAGCATTCTGGATGGGCTGTCTCCATACAATATAAATGAGTGTTGGAGGTTTGTGATAAAGCACACTTCCTCCTACCTAGTCCAGAATAACAAGGAAGTTTTGCTACAGTGTGCCAGTACTTTTTTGTTGAAACTATTGTTGATTGGAGGGCGTTCTGGCACGTTTTTCCCTCTCTAGCTCCTTTTGTGATTGAAACTGAGATTATGGGTACCATTCGTCGGGGAGTGAAACCTAGTACTGGGCATATGGGTACCATTCGTCTGGGAATAACACCAGGAACTTTGGCTAATGGTGTTATTGGTTTCGGGGTAATACCTCATACTGGGGTCATGGGTAGCACTATTCTGGGGGTAATACCAGGGACTGTGATTATTGCTGTCATTAGTCTTGAGGTAGTGCCTGATACTGTGGTTGTGAGTATCATGCATCTGGCTGTAATACCCAAACCTGGGGTTATTGGTGTCACTGGTCTCGGGGTAATACCTGGTACTGTGGTTATGGGTATGACTGGCCTCAGGGTAATACCTGTATCTTTGGTTATAGGTGTCCTTGGTCCGAGGGTGATAGCTGCTATTGTGGTTTATTTATTTAGAGTTTTTTATAATGTAAACTAGACCTGTGGACATCAGAGTACTTTACAAGAATTACATATAAATCGATTACAGGAGCTATAACCATAGGACACGGCTTTACATGAGTTACATGTGCATCAATTACAACATTTACAGTAGGCATTGCCGAAGAGGGAGAGAAACGTCATACATTATAGGGAAGGAAGCAGTATTACTGGGCTCATTTACAGGAGATGGATACAGGAAAGGAGCAACTATTAATATAGTGTATGGTGGGGGAGGGGTATCCAGAGGGGGTTGGGATAGAGGTGAGTTAATTGGCCAGGGTGCTAGCTAAAACAAGCAAGGTAGTTGGGTAGATTTGCTTAGACAGTTTTAAGTTTTTCCTGAAGCGAAGGTAGGATTGGTTATCATGCAGTTCTTTAGGAAGGGCATACCAAATTCTCGGGGCATTTCTGGAGTAGGATCCGGTGAGGGATTTGTTTTGCTTCAATTTGGGATGGTTTAGGAGATAGGTGTTGAAGCTTTGTAAAGGTCTTTTTTGGCCTGCTTTAGAGGGTTTGTCAGCAAGGCAGGTGGTGTTTTCAGAGTAGAGAGCTTTGTCTGTTATACAGGCTGCTTTGAATATACTCCTTCAATTGGTAACCAGTTGAGTTTCTTTAGAGTGGGAGTGATGTGGGCGAATCATCTCTAGCCAGAGATCAGTCTAGCCGCTGCGTTGAGAGTGGACTTCATGGGTAGAAGGTGGGTTTTTGAAGTGCCTGTAATCGCTGCATTGCCGTTGTCCAGCTTGGATAGGACAAGGGTTTGGAGTACAGTCTTCAAGTCTTCAGAAGCGATACATGTTTTTTGTTTGTGTGTTTTAAGGTGTACAAGGCACTTTTTGCAGAGGTGTTGATATGTTCTTTCATATTCAGGCTTTTGCCAAGAGTAATCCCATGTGATTTGATGGAGTCAGATGTCGATAGTTTACAGTAGTTAGATTATCGAGCCAGTAGAGGATGGGGTTGGGATTGCTTGTAGGTTGGATGACGAGAAGTTCAGTTTTGTTGAAGTTTAATTTCAGGTGGTTATTGTTGTGCCAGGTGTGTATCAGGGAGAGAGTGTTGTTGAGCAGTTGGATGTCTCTGAGTGAGGTGATTTTGATACAGATTTGGGTGTTATCTGCATATAGATGGTAGGAAATTCTGGTTTGTTTCTTCGGGATGTGTGCAAGAAGTTTCAGGGAGAGGTTGAAGAGGGTAGGAGATAGGACTGACCCTTGGGGGACTCCTTGCGTGATTGATGTTACTGTTGATGTGAACTAGTTTATTTTGATTAGGTTAGATCTTTCATTCAGGTATGATGATAACCATAGCAGATCTCAGGCTAATACCTGGTACTGTGGTTATGACAGCATTGATCTGAGTAGGTGCTATTGTGGTTTTATCTATCATTGGTCTCAGGGTGATACTGGTTATTGGTTCACTGGTCTTAGGTTGGTAGGTGCGAATGTGGTTTTGGTTATCATTGGTCTCAGGGTGACAGCTGGTACTGTGGTTTTGGGTGCCATTGGTCTCATATTGATACTTGATATTATGGTTAAGGGTATCATTGGTCCAGGTTCACAGCTGGTACTGTGGTTATGGGTCTAACTGGTCTAAGGATGATAGGTGCTATTGTGGTTTTGGGTGTCATTGGTCTCAGGGCGACAGCTGGTACTGTGGTTATGACATCATTGGTCTCACAGGTATACCTAGTTATGGGGTTATGGGTATCATTTTCCCAGCGATGAAACCTGGTGCTGTGACTATGAGTATCATTGGCCTCAGAGTAATACCTGGAACTTTGGTTATAGGTATTAATGGTCTGAAGATGATAGGTGCTATTGTGGTTTTGGAGATCATTAGTCTGAGGGTGAAAGGTGTTAATGTGTTTTGGGTGTCATTGGTCTAAGATGATACCTGGTATTGTGTTTATGGTTATCATTGGTCCAGGGTCTCAGCTGGTACTGTTGTTATGGGTACAATTGGTCTGAAGGTGAAAGGTGCTATTGTGATTTTGGGTGTCATGGGTCACAGGGTGATACCTGATATTATGGTTAAGGGAACCGTTGGTTCAGAGTCACAGCTGGTATTGTGGTTATGGCATCATTGGTCTCACAGGTATAGCTGGTGCAGGGGTTATGAGTAATATTCGCTTTGGGGTGAAAAATGGTATTTTCACTATGGGTATCATTGGCCTCATGGTAATTCCTTGTATCTCTGGTTATAGGTATCATTTGTCTGAGGATGATAAGTGCTATTGTGGTTATGGATATCATTGCTTTGAGGATGATACCTGATATTGTGGTTATTGGTCCCCTTCCCAGCCAAGGTCATCAAGAAGGCCATCAACGCCCAACTCTCCGAGTTCATGAAGCCAACCATGTCCTGGACTCCTGTCAATCCTGCTTCCGAAACAACCACAGCACTAAGATCGCACTCCTCGCAGCCACTGATGACAACCGCTCCTTCCACGATGAGGAGAAACAGCAGCCCTCATCCTCCTGGGCGTTTCTTCTGCCTTTGATACCATCTCCTACCGCACCCTAAGCACAAGATTCCACGACGCAGTCATCCGTGACAAAGCCCTGGACTGGATCCATTCTTCCCTCACCAGTAGAACACAGCGAGTCAGACTACCACTGTTCTTCTCAGAATCCACAGAGATCAGCCGTGTAGCCCCCCTGGGCTCTTCCTTGAGCCCCACCCTCTTCAATGTAGACATGGCCCCACTCGTTGCCATACTCAGGAACCACGTAGTCAACATCGTCTTCTATGCCGACGACAACCAGCTGATCCTCTCCTTCACCAATGAGCCCAAAATCGCCAGAAACAACTTCCACGACTGGATGAAGTCCATCGCCACCTGGATGGAGACAGCTGACTCAAGCTACTCTCAGACAAGACTGAATTCCTCATACTGGGGCCCAACACCTCTGCTTGGGAAGACTACTGATGGCCCACCATGTTAAGAACTCCCCCCCCACACCCACAGACCATGCACAAGTCCTCAGAATCATGCTGGATTCCTCGCTCACAATGATCTACCAGATCAACGCCGTCTCCTCATCATGCTTCCACACTCTTTGCCTGCTTCGAAAGATCTACAGATGGATCCCAACTGTGGCCAGAGAGACGGTCGTCCACACACTCGTCAGCATCAGACTCGACTACGTCACCCAGAAACTCCTCAGCAAACTACAGAACATTCAAAACGCTACAGCCAGAAAGGTCCTCAACATCCCCCGCTGCAGCCACATCTCTGAAAACCTACGAAAACTCTACTGGCTTCCAGTCAACAAAAGAGTCACCATAAAGCTCCTCACACATGTCTACAAAGCCCTCCACTACACCGGACCAGCATGCCTTAACCACTGCCTTTCATTTCACGTACTCACCAAACACCTTTGCTCTGCCCAACTGGCCCTTGCTATCATCCCTCGGATCTTCAATACCAGGACCAGAGGAAGATCCTTTTCCTACCTCGCTGCCAAAACCTGGAACACCCTGCCCTCCACCTCAGGTTATCTCCGTCGCAGGCCCAATTCAGGAAGGATCTCAAGACCTGGCTCATTGGCTGAACTGCTGTGCCCAGTCAGACCTGCAGCTTCGCCCCCCCCCAAACACCTTGAGACCCTCACGGGTGAGTAGTCACAAGTACTGATTGATTGATTGCTTGATTGATTGATTGGTACTATTGGTCTGATGTTGATAGGTGCTATAGTGGTTGTGTTTATCATTGGTCTTAGGATGCTCCCTGTGCTGTGGTTATGACACCTTTGATCCTGGTACTGGGTTACTTGTGCTATTAGTCTGAGGGGTGAAACCTGGTATTCTGGTTATGGGTACCATTTGACTCAGGATAATACCAGGATAACGTGCTTATGGGTACCATTAGTCTGAGGTTATGTTTTTTTGATTCATTCGTACATACTCCAGGGCACACAGGAAGTACTTGTTTAGAATGAAGTGGTGTCCTGATTTAAAATGAAGAATTTACAAACAGCCAGAAGAATTGATTATACATGATGGGTGTTTTGCTATGCCTGGAGTATTTGTATGTTACAATGATGCTTGAAGATTCTCTGGTTTAGTCTGGCATCTGGGAAATATGTTTTGGAGAGGTGAAGCAACTACTGGAACGTTTATTTTATTGATAGCAGTGTGCTTATCCCTTGCAGCTGTTGTAAATCATGCTAGGGAAATGTCATTGGAGTTTTGCCTTCATTAATCTATGAAAGTCACTAGCACTGAGAAAAGTGGCAGCTATAGATCCACACCACCACAACGCTGCACTGACGAATTTTCTGCAGATCACTGTTTACACAATGCAAAGTTCTAGCTGGATGATACTGATGTTTTTGTAACAGGATCTGTATTACAGCACTTATAAGTATATAGGTCAATTTATTCTTACAGAGCGTCAATTCTGAGATTTTATTTAATATATTTATGGTAATATATATAAAACATTCTAATCACGAACTACTGTGAATATATACATTGAAATTCATGACTTGTACATTGTGCAACAGTATACATATTTGTTAACCTATATCTCTTTGCAGGATTCCGAAACGGCCGCAAAAGCGGCGATAATTTTCTATCGCCTCGTTGCTGATATGCCCCTACATTTCCCAGTATTATGTGTTAAGATCAGAGGCCGAAGAATCGACTTTCTCTCCTTCAGAGTGTGTGAACATAAAAGCATAAAGTACATCACAGTCTCTTCTCCTCCAAACTCACAGGTACAAAGATCTGGACGAGTTGTGTTATTTGAGCATTGCTTTACTGTGGCCAACACTGCTCGCTTCCCTTCACCCCACCTTGTGCCCCCAGGGGGCCTCGCAGGAACAGCATGTTCCAAGGACAGTCTTTGTCGTTTGAAAACTTTAATGAAAAAGCTTTTCATGAGACGTTTCTGGGGACTACTGTAGTTTGTTTTCACAAATTGGAGGTAAATACATTGCACTTTGTATGTTGTCTGCAGAGGTTGCAGGCTCTTTGGACCTGTCAGCATTGATCTGGGGTGCAGGCCGCATCCCTAAAATGCACACACTCTGCTAAAGTGCAGCTCGGGCCCCAATATCCTCTAGCTGCCCTCCTTAGTGAAGTCAGAACTGACCACTTTAAGGTACCTGAAAGTGCCTCTTCACATTCCCCAGCACTTGACCTCCTCATTAATCAGACCATGCATGGACTGGAATCTTTAGTATTTCACAAGTGCGCTTTCACCACTGACAGCTCGTTTAGGAAGTTTACATTAAAATTGCACTGAATAATTGTACCCTTGTTTCTATGTTTTTCTAAATATTCTTGGAGGGAGAACCCTCCTCTCACCTCCTTTGAGGAAAGGGGCTCGGGTGCTGTAATTCTGCTCAGGAGTTTCGCCTCACCACCTCCAAAGATCGGCGGCCGCCACCCATCGAGCAGGTTACACTTTCAAAACTTTGGGGGATATTTACAAAGAAGTGGCGGAGTGAGGCGTTAGGCATCATGACTTAATGCCGCACTCCTCCACTTCAGATACGCATGGCTGCACCATATTTACAAGGATATGGTGCAGCCGTGCGTTTCCCCCTGCGCTGGCGCTACACTTAGGAGTGTAGCGCCAACACAGCAGCCGCGGTGCGTCCATTGGGGCGTAGGGGCGTAATTACCATTTACTAATACTACTGCGCAGCACCAAAATTATTAGGGCGGCGCCGGGCAGCACCCGACTTTATCGGGAGTGTGCAGGGGGGGGGGGGGGGGGGCGGGCTTGTTGGTGTGGATTGACAGGTCTTTAAAAAAACGTTTTTTTTTTCCCCCGCATGTATGCTTCGGGCAGCAACTTGCCCGAGCATGCGCACCCAGGCCGGCCCCATTAGCTAGTAGGGGGGGGGAGGGTGCAGGACCTGCTGGCGGCAGCGCTGGCAGCAAAAGGGCGACAGGGCGAGCAGTCACTGTGCCCTCCAAGCCAATCCTGGCGCTGCATGCAGCGCCACTGCGCCAGGATTGGCCGGTCACCGCAGGGGCAATCCATATTGGATGCCGAGCGAGCGCGTGACGTAAGGTAAGCGTGCTGCTTGGATCCGGTAACGGTAACGGTCGGGTTCACTTCACTCTCGACTCGTGCGCGTCGCCTGAGCCCAGCCTCGTGGTCGTGAGGGACGGTGTGTGGCTACTGCTTGCCCGGCAGGACCTTCATTAGTTCCCCCCAATAAGTATGGTTACATTTGATGACTGGTTTCCTCTTTTTTTTTTTTACCATGGCGCTCGCTTCACGGGCCGCCATGCACATAGGTAAAACATGCAGGGACACCATTTTAGTGCGCCCCCTGCGTATTTATTTAATTAATTTGGAGCGCGGTCCGCTGACTTTAGCGGATGCGCTTGGTTTATTTATTTTATTAATTTGGAGCTTGAAGGAGATTCGTTTGAAGTATGCGCTTTAAAGTGAGTGAGTTATTTTCCTTTTCTCCCTTATGAAGTCACCACCTGCTGTGCCGCATTTTTGGGTGATCAGCATTGGCCCCTTAGAATAAATGCCACGGATTTCAGCGCCTTTTATCTCCCATCAAAAGATGTGTTATATTGACAGCGCAGCTTGCCCCCCCAGCGTTACTAAAAAACCACCCAAGTGGAGGGGTGGAAGAAGTGTGTTGGAATTGGGGGCTGGGGCAGAATACACTTAACATTTCACCTGAGGCACCACTCTGATATAGCCAGGACACTCCCCCCGCCGCCCCCTGAGCCGGGATCTGCTGGATTCAGGGAGAGCTCCCCCAGCCGGGCAGAGAGCGGTGTCCGGAGACGGGGCGGGCAGGGGCGGCGGCAGCATGTGAGTGTATGAGGAGGAGGGAAGGAGTGAGGTTGCGGAGGAAGGGGCTGAGGTGGGGAGGAGGGGGTGCCCGAGGGGCTGGGGTGAGAGTGAACAAGATACCTCTGGTCCGGGCCTCGCCTGGTCACCCTGCCTTCTGGAGCCGAACATGGTCTCCGAGACTCCGAATGTACCCTTAAATACTGCCCCTGGTGTTTGCCCCAGACCCGTCCATCCTCCCCCTGCCCCCCCCCCCCCCCTACACAAGCGCAGTACTCGGCACTCCCTAGTTCAGCCCTCCCCTTGCTCTGTCATTACTTACTTCCTTGTGTCGAACAATTTTCATTTACGTTGCTAACCACACAATATTTAGTCCTGGGAAAACACGTACTATCACTTCTTTTGAGATATTTCAAAATACTCTACCTGAGCCTTCTAATAAGATCTTTTATCAAGATGAACCGCTCTTCTTGAATCCCATCTCCCCGTCGCATGACACACTTAATCACCGCTGCAGGCAATTAAAAATATTCGGCAATTTGGCAATTGTGTGTGTCTGTGCTGGTCAGAGCTCTGACACCGCTTGTTTTTCATTAACTGGAAAAGGCAAAACAAACTCACTGGAAGTAAAGGAGCGAAGACATTAACTGGAGAGATCAAGCCAGATATTGACATAGCCAGAGTCAGTCAGTCAAAAAAACTTTATTTCGGCTATACAGCCATAAAAGCACAAATGATAACATGACATGTATTACAGTAACTTATATTGACATAGCCTGGTGCGCTAATCACAGCAGAATGCGTGTGCACAAGCCAGAGGTCAGACGTTTCAATGTTAAGGTCCGTGCTTCAACTGTACAAATTAAAGTGCGCAGTTATTGCGCATGCGCACGGTGTTCATGCGTAATTTGAGCAAAGACAAACGCTCCTCTGGCGCAGCGTCCAGCGCCTAGCGTCTGCTTTCATGCGCCTGCAGTGTGTAAAGTGAATTCGTTTAACCCGACATTTCACCAAGTTAGGCTATATTTTTGGACAGTACAGCTCGGAAACAGTGAGTAGGATATCCCTCTTTTAGTTAGATTAGAAAAGACTGAAAGGGACTTCAGTTTGCTCGTTTGAAGATCAGTATAAAAATGCAAATTTTCCATCAATCAATCAATCATTTATAGAGCGTGACAACTCCCCCGTGAAGGCCCCGAGGTGCTGGAGCTGTAGTAGCTGTGTAGAGGTTATTTATTCTAACAACCCAGTCTTTAGACCTCTTCGGAATTGTTGGAGTGATGGTGTGGTCTTGAGGTGTAGGGGGAGGTTGTTTCAAGCCTTTCTTGCCAGGTGCGAGCCGGAGAGTCCCCCGCTGCTGGGTCGACGGAACAGTGGGGTGTTTGTGATGGAGAGGGAGACAGAGTGAAGGAGTCTGGATGGTTGGTGGAAGGTTAGGTGGTTGTTGATGTATGCTGGTCCTTCATTGTGAAGGGTGTTGTAGAAGTTGGTCAGCATATTATTTGAACTGCCATCTTTTCTGGATTGGGAGCCAGTGTAGATTCCGGAGGTGGGGTGTGATTTGGGTCCTTCTGGGGAGGTCGAGTAGAGGTCTTGCCTCTGAGTACCGGGAGCCACCTGAAGACCTTACAGAGCATGTGAAGGGTGTTGAAGGAGGGTGAGACTGCGTTGACTTGTTTCTTTATGGCTAGCTTGTTATACAAGATAATGGCGTCGTTGCGGTTGTGGTGTGCCGAGCTCCGCGGGCCATCATGAGCCTTTCCATGGTGAGGTGCTGTTCCCAAAGATGAGGACTTCAGTTTTCTTTGAGTTTAAGACTGTTGTCTTCATCCAGTACACAACTTTCATCGTGCATCTATGGAAGTTGGCTTTGGTGGGGGGGTCTTTGGACATGCTGTGTGTTGTTGGCATAGGAGATGATGTTGAGACCCTGAGTTCTGCCGGTGTCCGCCTGGGGGTTAATTTTTGTGTTGAGGAGGGTAGGGCTGAGTGAAGAACCCTGGAGGACCCCGCACATGATTTGTTTTGGCTCTGAGGTGAACAGCAGAAGACGGATCTTTTGGGTTCCGCAAGAAAGTTGTAAGGTGATCCCTTTGAGGGCGTTTCCTTGAATCACAATGTGGTGGAGTGTTGATCAGGATGTGGTGAGAGATGGTGTCGAACACGGCAGAAAGATCCAGGACGATGAGGGTTGCTGTTTCCCTGCAGTATAGGAGGGTTTGGATGTTGTCAGTGGCTGTGATCAGGGCTGTGTAGGTGCTGTGGTTGACTCGAAATCCGGATTGGGAGGGGTACAGAAGGTTGAGATCTTCTAGGTGTTGGGCCAGTTGCTGGTTGATCACTTTCTCAAGGACTCTTGCTGGGTAGATGAGTAGAGTGATGGGCTGATAATGATTCCGAAATGTCGGGTCTGCTGATGGTTTCTTCAGGAGGGGCCTTAAATCAGCAGGTTTCTATTCCTCAGGGAACAAGGCCACAGTGATGGATGTGTTCAGGACCTTCCTGAGCTCGTCAACTATTGTCATGCTGGTGTTGTTGAAGACGTGATGGGGGCATGCGTCGGTGGGTGCCCCAGAGTACACGTAGTTCATGATGGCAATAGTATATAGAGTGGTGAGAGATTCCCAGTGGGTGAGCGGCGTTCGGCATTTGAGTTCGTGGGTGTGAACCAGTTGATGGGGTCAGCTGTAGTGGGTTGGCTTTCGAAGTTTACATCACTCCAGTATCATTAGTCTCATAAGTTATATCACTCGAATTACACACATAGTTCACAACGCTCACTTATTTTACATCACTCACAGTACTCACAACATTCACACCCCTCACATGCATCAATGACATCATCACATCCCGCACTCCATTGACATCGCTCACGGTGCTCATATCAGTCACGGAAGGCACATCCCAGACATCAGGCTCACTGTCCACATCACTCACTGCTGTCAGAACACACATCACTCACTTCAACTGCACTACGTTAGATGTCCCAGACTCTACACCCTTCTGTGTTGGAGCCTCCCTGGATCTGCATTCTCTTTCAGTGTCCAATTGCCTGCTTTGCTACTGATTCTGGTGGAACACTTTTGATGTATGGGAAAAAGTGGTGTAAAAAACAAGACACCAATCAAAATGTGCCTATTTCCCATTGACACTGAGAACACAGCTTTTCAGAAGCACAAAGACTAGGGTTGCCCTGTCTGTTTCCTCTGTGTGTTTGTTTGCTCTACTAACTAGATTGGGTATCTCCCCATTATCCCTAGCCACTTTTCTAGAGTAGTGATGAGGTCACAGAACAGACCGTCCTGCAGAGTTATGACACCTGCTGCAAAGGTTAAATATTTGGTACCTAGGGGTCAGACTCAGACTTGCCTCTTCGGGGACCTTACAATGAGAATGATGTCTGGACCTCAGAGGATGCAGGTTTTTGCACTCAATTCATTCCTTCTAATCTGGTAACTGTTTCTAGGGCAGTGATGGGACTTCTTTCCCTGGCAGTCACTTTCTCCTTATTTTCAAAGCCTCCAAAGGATTCATCTGATGTCTAGGAAAAAATTGGAGCGTTATGTTTTTTCCCCACAGTCTTTGTTTCATTACCCTACTGTTTCAAAAATAAATTGTTATCTTTTCATTTTCAGCACCTGACAACCTGAAACATTACCGCATTTTGGGGCAATTTTCCAGCAAACAACAAGAGGACCCCAACCTCCTTTGCTGCTCTCTCACTCGACCCCGGCTACAACCCAGCAAACACCAGTGTTAAAGGTAAGGCAACTGATGCTATATATTTTTTTACATCGTAGTTGGAGCATGTATGTCATGTGGTCACTCTCAAGGCCCTCAAGCAGTGTCTTTCAGTGCCTCCAGCAACCACTATGGCACAGAGAGGCAGGAGGCAGTACGGCTCTATTTTTAGCAGTCATTTGAGATGTATTAGGATAATGCACAAGATATATGTATAATGTATTCATACTGAAATTTGATATTATTGCACTGCACCTTATACGTTGTACTTTGATTATTGACAGGTTTCTTTAATATATATATATATATATATATTGGTAAGGCCAGCAACACCCGACACCCCATCATGAATACAGTACAAGAGCTGATTACAAAGTCATTCCAGTCACGGCCACTTGAACAAAAACTGAAGTTAAAAGAATTGGGACCTCATCAGCCTGTTATAAACCTACAGCAAACTACCCAGGACAGAGGAAAAATGTCAAAACGTACATTCTCACATGCCTGGTACACAAAAGCTGATTGGCTTACAGGGTGCCCTATAAGAAATTCTCTGTTCTGCTTCCCCTGCTTGCTGTTTGGCGGTGACTTTTCTTGGACACGGCAAGGAATGGTCGACCTGAAGCACATCGCTGAAAAAATAAAGAAGCATGCGCTCACAAGAAATCATCTGGAAAACCTGACAAGACTGGGAATGTTGGGGGAAGACGCACCAATTGAGCAGCAGATAAATGATGCGTATCGCAAATCCATTCAAAAACACAATGAAGCTGTTGATAAGAACAGACAAAATCTATCCAAGATCATTGATTGCATTCCTTTCTGTGGTGCTTTCGAACTGGCATTGCGAGGCCATGACGAATCAGAAACTTCCTCAAAACCTGGGATCTTCCGAGGCCTAGTGGATTTAATGTCAACCATAGACCAGGATTTGGAAAGACATTTAGCACATGCTACAGTCTTTAAGGGCACCTCTAATACAATACAAAATGAACTCCTTGACTGTATGCTCGAAATTATAAGAAGCCATATTGTGCAAGAGTTGCGAAACACAGACTTTGTGGCTATTCAGGCTGATGACACCACTGATGTGTCCACTCAAACACAGTCCGTGTTAGTGTTTCGGTACCTTGACAGTGACAGAAACATTGTGGAAAGATTTTATGGCTTCACGCATTTAAGTGACTCTAGTGCAGCAACCATCACTGAAGCAATGCTGTGTCAACTGGACTTAATTTTCCCGGACCTGCCTCAAAAACAAAAACTTATCGCACAAAGCTATGACGGTGCATCCGTAATGAGTGGGAGCCTTAGTGGAGTTCAGAAGAGAATTCGAGATGTGTACCCTAATGCTCATTTTGTGCACTGTTACGCCCACCAACTCAATCTTATTATGCAACAGGCGGTATCAAAGATCAGAGAGACACGAGTTTTCTTTCAGGATATCGGAGGCAAAGCAGCATTCTTCACACGTTCCCCCAAAAGAACAGAAGCCCTTCATGAGATTGTGGACAAAAGCGTACCAAGGGGATCCTCAACTCGTTGGAACTTTCACATTCGTACAGTCAACTTAATCTTTGAACAGAGGGAGGGCCTTGAGAAATGTTTTGTCGCCATAGCATCCAGAGCAGACTTTGATCACACAAGTCAGAATGAAGCCCATGGCTTTATTAGAACACTACAAGACAAAGAGTTTCAGTTCTTACTGTTTTTATTTCATGACATAATGATTCCTGTTGATGTGTTATACGATCAGTTGCAAAGAAAAGACCTAGATACTGTCTCTGTGAAAGCCAATACATCTGCATTTGTACAACAGATTATGAAAGTGAGAGATGGGGTTGAAGATTTAGAGAGCAAACTGCCGGAGCATTCTGTTTTTGCAAACCGCAGACAAAACATCACCTCTCTGGTTCGAATTGGAAAGGAGATATGTGACATTGTAATTGTGCAGGCGAAAGAACGTTTTTCGTTCACAAAACATTTGGTGAGTGCGACTTTATTGCAAAGTAAAGAGTTTGCACAATATGATGAATCCTTCCCTGAGCGTGCTCTGAATCAGGCTGTGGAAGCATATCCTATGCTCAAAAAAGAGCAGCTGAGAATTGAGTTAACTGTACTCTACGGAATGCCTGTGTACCGGAAGGCCACAAGCGCCTTGACTTTGCTGAGTTTAATTCATAAGCTGCATATGGAAAACTCACTTACAGAGACAGTGACTTTACTAAAAATTGTGATTACGACTCCAATGACAACGGTAGAAGCTGAACGATGTTTTTCAGCCTTAAAGCGCATAAAGACATTCCTCAGGAACACCATGCTAGAGGAAAGACTAAATGCTTTGGCGATGCTATCTGTAGAGAGCAAGCTAGTCCAAAAGATACCGGACTTCAACATGAAAGTAATTGACAAGTTTGCTACACTGAAAGACAGACGTGCGGATTTCATCTACAAAAAGTGAATGATGCTACTTGTTTGAATACAAAAAATTCTGATTGAGGTAAGAAATGCATTGTTATCTCTGTTTTTAAAAGTTTTGTAGTGTTTGTTCTATTTGGAGACTACACAGATTTGCTCACCTTTGTTCACTGGCCGGACCTGTCTCCCGCAGAGTGAACGATTCGTTGCTTGTGTTGCCTATCAAACCATTCCCCTTGGCAAATTGCGAAAACCTTTATACCATTTATATTTGGGGTACTTGCGTGGACCTATGTGAAGTGTGTGTACAAAGTTCAGCTCAACCAGAATCACGGTAACAGCGCATTGTGCTGCCTCTTTTATATTCAGTATATTGTAAGACTGTTTTTCTTCCCCCGCCTTTCCTTGTTTTGTTTCCCTGTTTTCCCCTTGCTTGCCATTCGTTACTCTAGAGTCTAATATTCAGTATGTTGTAAGACTGTTTTTCTTCCCCCGCCTTTCCTTGTTTTGTTTCCCTCTTTTCCCCTTGCTTGCCATTCATTACTCTAGAGTCTAATATTCAGTATGTTGTAAGACTGTTTTTCTTCCCCCGCCTTTCCTTGTTTTGTTTCCCTGTTTTCCCCTTGCGTGCCATTCGTTACTCTAGAGTCTAATAGAGTCGGAAGGCCGTAGGGGAAGACTGTGGACTTTTCTTCAAGTTCCTGACGCTCCTGCGGAACGAGCCTGGCAACCATTACACTGCTGTGCAACTTCTTCTACTCTTAGAGCTGAGATTTCCATGAGTCTTATAGTCTGAATTCAGCACCTGGGCATAATAGGACAGAATGTATGAAGCTCTGTGTTAATACTGAATAAGCAGCTACCTATGTTATGCCATCTATTAATGTAATAACTGCACTTTCACAATTGCTTTATTAACCTTCCTGCTTTCTCAAATTTGCTTGAAAATGCACGATTTTTCTTCTTTTTTTTCAAAATTTTCTTGGGGGGGGGGGTAACCCACCCAAACCCCCCTTTTGGGGTTCAGGCTCGCTCGCTGCGCTCGCTCGCTACGGTGCTGTATGCTAATTCGTTTGCGCCTCACCACTTTAAAATCTCACCCACCGCCCCTGCAACACAGGCACCCTTGCACCATAGTGCAAGGATGTATGCATGCAGAGGAAGATTGTTTATGAACAGGAAGTTGCCCCTTCCTGTACATAAACAATCTTAAATTCCATTTTGTCACTTCTATGTGTGCTGCTTAATGCAGCCCACATGGAAGTCACAAATGTCATTTTATTTTAATTAAGGATTGTTAATCTCCAGGAAGGGGACCTCCCCGAACATAAAACAATCCAAGTAGTTTTGCTTTTCCATGTGTGCTGCACAAGGCAGAACATAAACAATCCAAGGTGCTTTGCTTTTTCCATGTGTGCTGCACAAGGCCGCACACATGGAAAAAGCAAAAATGAGGAGAAATAATGCATTTCTCCTCATTTCGCCAACTTAAGACCAGGTTTTCCCTGGTCTTAATATTGGCGCTGCCTCCTATTTACACTGCCCTTGTGAATAGGGGGCAGCGTCAAAATCAATGGGTGTTGTGGTGGAACGCCCACCGCAACACCCACTGCCCACCCCTTTCACGCTAAGCATAGCGTGAAAGGGGGATTATTTACAAGGCAGCGCGTTAAGCCTTGTAAATAAGGCAAAGCCCCTATTGCCACGGAAACGTCACAAAAAGTGACGTTTCCGGGGCAATAGGGGCTTGTACATATGCCCCTTTGTTTGCACACAGGTGTTTGCCATCTTTGGTCCTTGTTGGAAGGTATAAAAGAGGTGCCTCTCTCTCTCTCTCTCTGGCTCTCTCTCTCTCTATCCCTCTTTCTCTCTCTTTCTATTTATCCCCTCCCCTCTCTCTTTCTCTCTCTCTGTCCCTCTTTCTCTCTCTTTCTGCCTCTCTCTTTGCCTCGTTCTCTCTCTCTCTCTCTCTCTCTCACACTGCCCTTCTTTCTCTCCCCTCTCTTCTAAAACACTCTGCCCCTAGATAAACCACTTGCAGGAGTGGACGTGAGAGTGCTGAAGGCTGTGCTCAGTGTCCATGCTCTGGGTGGATGGCGTAAGTGGTGCAAATGGGCTTCACGATTGGTTGAAGTTGGTGGCAGCCTCCTAAGAATAATTTTGACACTTTTTTTTAATACAATTTAAGCACTGCTTGTCATTCTGCCTTGAGTCCCCTAGTCTAGATCCTGTCCGGATCTGCTTTCATCTGCCCCTTCATCCTCAGCCTGCAGTTTGACCACTAAGTTGGGTTCCTGCCCTTCTCGTACGCCTCACCCTCCAGCTTCTGCCAGTCTTCCATCTGATACGCTACTGCCTTACCCTGCCATCCTCTAACCCATAATCTACCTCCCTGCTGTCAACGTCCTGTAGTGTCGTGTAAGTTAGAAATGATGGAGCCCTTTTGGCTCCTGATGGACTCCGTAGACCTGTGACATAAGTGTTAGGGCGTAGTGAAGTGAATGCAGGTCTAGAATGCTGAGTTCGCATTTTACATGCTGATGAGTGAAGGTGTGTAATACTGCCCTCTGTGAGTGGTGCAGTCATGGACAAGTGCCTGGGCTCCGGAGGAAGCTACATGTCCAATGTGCTTGCTCTGTCCTATTCCTGCCCTAGTTATCTCTGCACCCAATGCATACTGGGCCTGGCACAGCGCCATCTCTCTACTGCCTCTTTGATAGAGAAGGGCTTTGCCTTCCTCTGCTCCCTCATCTATATGCTTTCTCTCAGTCTCCTCTATGCCCTCTAAGTCCTGTTAGTGCCCAGGTCTAGCTTTATCAGCCACCTCCTTCCTCTGGTTACTTGGCCCTGACACACCCCTGCCCCTCTGCTGCCAGTTTGAGTAATGTGGTCTTTGCCTTCCTCTGCTCCCCCATCTGTATGCCTTCTCTTAGTCTCCCATATGCCCTCTAAGCCCTGTTTGTGCCAAGGTCTACCTTCTTCAGCCTCTTCCTTCCCCTGCACACTGGACAATGACTAGGGCTGCCACATGTCTTAGAAAGGATCCGAATATCTGTTTTCGTTTTGCTGTTCTGGAACAGCCCGGAGTTGGAAGATGAACAATAGTTCAAGTACATTTGTCACGATTCTTTTGTAGACTGGCAATTATCTCTCTGTTTGCTCTAACGATCATCCTGAAATGATTTAGGCTGCGCTCAAATACGTTTTAACTAATCTGTTTGGTGTTTTAGGTTTATGTTTCAGAAAGGAAAAAAGTCCTGTTCTTGCTTGGGTCTGCCTTCCTCAGCCCCTTCCTTCCTCTCCACAAAGACCCTGCAGTGGCGACCAATAGCCCCGTAGCCCGTGCGGTGCAGGGAAGGGGGGCCGAGGTGAAGGAGGGCTCCCCTGGCACTGTGTGGCACTGAGAGCTCCTTACTGGGTCCGGAGCGTGGGAAGCCCCATCCAGGTACTTCGTAGAGGGGCCCCTTAAGTTTCGTTACACCTCTGTGGCCCTGACTCAGCTCTGTGTCTTTGCACTTCACACAGGTCCATCCCTCTGCCCTCACTCCTCCCTCTGCACAGGAGCCATGACGCAGGTCGCTCCCTCTGCCCTCACTCCCCCCTGCACAGGGGCCCTGACACAGGTCCTTCTCTCTGACATCACTCCTCTCTCTGCAGAGGGGCCCTGACTCAGTTCCTTCCCTCTTACATCACTCCTCTCTCTGCAGAGGGGTCCTGACTCAGGTCCCTCCCTCTGCCCTCACTCATCCCCTGCACAGGTCCTGACACAGGTCCATCCCTTTTCCCTCACTCCTCTCTCTGCACATGGGCCCTGACTCAGCTCTGTGTCTCTATCCTTCACTTCCTCCCCCTGCACAGGGGCCCTGACACAGGTCCATCCCTCTGCCCTCACTCCTCCCCCTGCACAGGGGCCCTGACACGGGTCCCTCCCTCTGCCCTCACTCCTCCCCCTGCACAGGGGCCCTGACACAGGTCCCTCCCTCTGCCCTCACTCCTCCCTCTGTAGAGGGACCCTGACACAGGTCCCTCCCTCTGCCCTCACTCCTCCCTCTGCACACAGGTCCTGACACAGGTCCCTCCCTCTGCCCTCACTCCTCCCTCTGCACACAGGTCCTGACACAGGTCCCTCCCTCTGCCCTGACTCCTTCTGCACAGGGGTCCTGACTCTGGTCCCTCCCTCTGCCCTCACTCCTCCCTCTGCACTCTGGGATCTCTCACAGCTCCATCCCTCTGTTCACCTTCCTCCTCTTCACACTCTCACAGCCCTCCTCTTCCACACACTAAAACAACGTTGCCCCTCTGCCCTCGCCCCTTCCCCTGCACACAGGCCTGAACAGCTCCATCCTGCTGCCCCCTCCACCTCTCCCACCACTGACACAGCCTTGTCCCTCTGCCCTCCTCCAGGGCAGTTCCTCAATTTCAGTGGAGGAGGTCACTCCACAAGCCCCAGAGCTGCAAAATAAAATGGCAATAAAGTTTATTTATTGCAATTTTATTGTTCAGAAACCGACCCGTCTCAACCTGAGGGACCGGACGGGGTGGATGTCTCTTTGGCCAGCCCTCTTGTGACGACCAGACAGACATGCACATTTTAAACTTCTCTGACCTAGCTGTCTTAGACAGCTGGGTTAGAGAAAGAGCAGACCTCCAGTGCTCTTGAAAGTGCTGAGTGATACCCTTCCTCCAATCCTGTTGGTGCTCTCATGCTTTGAGAGTAGCACCAGGATTGGGCAGTGCAGTTTCCTGGTACGGAAAAGACACCCTAGGGAGGAGGACGTCACGCTGCAAGCAAGAAAGGTACATTGATTTAATTTATTATTATTTTTTTTGGCTTCACCAACCTCGGTACATGCCAGCCGCCACTGCCCTCCTCTTCCTCTCCTTGAACACTGGTCCCTGACACAGCTCCACCTCTCTGTCCTCACGCCTCCTGCACAGCAGGTCCTGAAACAGCCCCGCCCCTCGGCCCTCCTCTTCCTCCCCCTGCACTCTGGGTACCACAGACCCCGCCCCTTGCTGCTTCTTTGAGTGATGAGGCTTGGCTGGTCCTTAAGTACTGACATTTATCTGAGGTGTTCCTGGGCCTGCCTTGGCCCCGGCAGAGCCTGCGCTCGAGAAGCAGCAGGCAGGGTTTTCAGGAGGGGATTTATGGGCACAGCAGCAGGCAGAAAACAAACTGCTGGGTGTGAATTACACCTTTTGCAGCCCCCCTGCTCCCCTCCCTGTTTTTATTACGCGCATGGCTGCATGTATCATCACGGTGTCTCAAAGGGCAGCATTGACTCTGCACAGAGATTCAAGGCTGGGGGGGGGGGGGGCGCGGGGGGGAGGTTTCATCCCTGGTGAATGAGCCTTCTCTGTACACAGGTGTTGGGCAGCGGTTTATGGGCATGAACAAAGTAAGTGATCTGTCACCCTGAGAGCAAATGGGTGGGATCAGTGGGGGTGGAGCAAAGAAGTGCCTGAAAATAACAAAATATTCTGCACCTATTTTTTTGGGTTTTCACCTTTGAGTAGCTGATCCATAGAATAATGCACACAGATTAAATGAAAAATAAAGTAATTGGGGAAAATACACTCTTTTAACTTATGTTACCTCGGTTTGCTAATCTCATCACTGCAGAGGTCTGTGTGTGTAACCAGGAAGTTACAGAACTGAATCCTCGTTGAAGCAGTGTGGAATAGGGACTGGTGTATCTATAGGGCGCCAGGGTCTCAGTCTATGACAATAAGCTCTGAGAACATGTAAGTCATTATTGCTCATGATATGCTACCCCAAAAAATGCAAAACATATTTAGGGCTAGTTGTACCAAGACTTGATTGTCAAAAAGCAGTCACAAATTGAGCACCAACGTTTTCGCAAATCATTTTTGTTTTTTCCAACAAACCTATGTACTAACAGGTTGGTTTGCAAAAATTGAGTGGGTCGCAAATCTGACCAATTTCATGGATACTAATGGGTTTGTTTCCAAATTTGGACTCTCTCTCTATGGACATCATCACAGGGATGGTATCCTGTTAGGGTCAGCAAACCTTCATGTCTTTGAACTCCTGTTTTAGGTCATCATTTACCATACAGCGCAGATGCCTGGTTTTCTAAAGACATCTTGGTGACATTCAGAAAGCTCACCTAGGAATGCTTTCCACCCGGCACTTAACATTGGCTTTGTGGTTTGCACCTCACAATTTCTGGCTTTCTATTTGTTGGCTTGATTTGCTTTAGGCTGTTCAGCTTAAGTGCATCCCCTCCCATTGTCCAAACCTTCTTTACTGTATTCTTCCACAAACTCGCATTCTGTAAACAGGCCTTTAAATCTTGTTCTAATATTGTCACATCTGCTGTGCATTCAAAGACAGAGGTCACATGTCAGTTTGTTTCTTCCAGCAAGCTTTGTGTTTATTTTTCTTTCTCTGACTTCAAAGTGAGAGAATGTATGTGACAATCCTTCTGCATGCCCATGTAAGATGAAAGGGTATAGGATTTTGTTTTTATCGTGGCACACAACAGAAATAAAATGAAGTGTGCTGATGTTTCGGAATATATCAGAATTAGTACAAACAAAGCATATTTTTTGGGCAATTCTGAAGTGTGGTGGAAACAGATATATAAATAACATCAAAACACATCAATGCAGGAGATGATGGCATTTGCACACATTATGCTTTCTGTGCAGTAAAATGGTATTTCAGTGCAAATGAGTTGGTCATTTCAATTGAAAATGTGTTGTCTGGTATGACAGTGCGCTATCACACCATGCATACCCCACACTACGCCACTCAGCCCCATGCCCTTTCACTCTATGCCATGCCACTCCATTCTACGCCACTCTATGACATGCCACTCCACACTACGGCACTCTGCAACAACCCACACCTTGCCATGCCACTCGACTCCACTCCACACCGATCTACGCCACTCACTCCATGACATGACGCAACACACCACTCTACTCTACACCTTTCCACTCCACTTCACACCACTTTCCCCACTCCACTCTTCTCCACTACAATTTACTCCACCATACTTCAATTTATCCAACTCCACACCACACCAATGTACCCCATTCTAACCCACCCCACTTCGCTACCATATACCACAATGTGCTCCACTCCAATCTACCCTACTCCACTCAGTCTACCCCACTTCACTCCAATCCATCTCACTCCACTCCAATCTACCCCACACCAAACTACGCAGCCACTCTGCCCCACCGAAACTACCCCACTTCAGTCCACCCCACTCTAACCTACCCCATTTAAACCCAATCTACCCCAATCCGCTCCACCACAATCCAATCTACCCCACTCCACTACAATCAAACCCAATAAACCCCACCACTCCAATCTACCCCACTCCACCCCAATCAACCGTTCTCCACTCAAATCTACACCACTCTGCTCCAATCTACCCCACTCTGCTCCAATCAATCCAAGTCTACCCCAATCCACTCCAATCTACCTCACTCCAATGTGCCCCAATCCAACCCACTCCACTCTAATCTACTCAACTAAACTCCAATCTACCTCACTCCACTCTACTCCACTCAATCTACCCCAGTCCAATTTAGTCAACCCCATTCCAATTTACCCCACTCCACTTAACACTCCACTACAATCTATCCAACACTTTTCCAACCTAATCTACCCACTCCACTCCAATCTAACCTACTCCAATCTATCACAGTTTACCACACTCTAATCTACCACAATGTACCCCACTCCACTCTACCATAATCTACCCCACTCAACTCCAATCTACCACACTTCATCCACCCAATCTAATCTACTCCACTTCAATCTATCCCACTCTACTCCAACCAAATCTACTCCACTCCACTCAAACTACCCCTCTCCACTCCAATCTACCCTTCTCCAATCTACCCCAATCCAATCTACCCCAACTACCCCACTCCAATCTATTTGACTCTACTCCAGTCCACCCCACTCCACCCCACCCCATCAACCCCACCAACTCGAAACCAACTCCAGTCCACCCCACTCCACTCCAATCTACACAAATCCAAACTAGCCCACTCCAATAATCCCTCTTCAAACTACCCCACTCCAGTCTACCCACTTCCATCTACCCCATTTCACCCTAATCTACCCCACTCCACTCTTCCCCAATCCATCTCACTCCACTCCAGTCTCGACTCGACTCCAATCTATTCTACTCCCCTCCACACCACTCCAATCTACCCCACTCCAATCTGCCCTACCCCACTCCACCCCAAACTATCGTATTCTAATTTACTCTATCCTATCCACCCACTCCAATCTACCCCACCCCAATCCCCCTCAATCTACTCCACTCCAATCTACTCAACTCCATCCCAATCTACCCCACCCTAACCCAATCTACCCCACACCACTCTATCCAAACCACTCCAACCTACTCCACTCCAATCTACCCCACTCTATTCCAGTCTACATCAATCTACCCCACCCCAAACTATCCCACTTCACTCCAATCTACCCTACTTCACTCAAATCTACGCTACCATAATCTACCCAATATATCCCACTCCAATCTACACCAATCCGCTCTACCCGACTCCACCCCAATCTACCCCATTCCACTCCAATCCACCCCACTCCCATCTTCCTCAATCCACTGCACTCTACTATTCCCCAATGTTTCCCACTCCACTCCAATCTATCTCGATCTACCCCACTCCACCCTAATCTTCCCCACTCCACCCCAATCTACCCCAATTCAATCTACCCACCTCCCCCACTCTAATCTACCCCACTCCATTCAACCTCAATCCAATCCACCCCACTCAATCTACTGCATGCAATCTACACCACTCAATGTACCCCACTCTATGCCAATCTACCCCACTCTTCCCTACTCAAATCTACTCCACCTCATCCCAATCTGTCCCACATCACTCTAATCTACTCCACTCCACTCTACCACACTCCACTCCACTTTACCCATATTCACCCTACTCTACTTCACTCCAATCTACCCCACTCCAAACACCACTCCAGTCAAATGTACCCCTTTACACTTCAGTCTAACCCACTCCAATCCACCTCACTCTACTCCAATCTACCCTACTCCAATCTACCCATCCCCAAATCTACCCCACCCCAATCTATCACAGTTTACCACACTCTAATCTACCACAATGTACCCCACTCCACTCTACCATAATCTACCCCACTCAACTCCAATCTACCACACTTCATCCACCCAATCTAATCCACTCCACTTCAATTTACCCCACTCTACTCCACCCAAATCTACTCCACTCCACTCCAACTACCCCTCTCCACTCCAATCTACCCTACTCCAATCTACCCTACTCCAATCGACCTCACCCAAATCTACCCCAATCCAATCTACCCCAACTGCCCCACTCCAATCTATTTGACTCTACTCCAGTCTACCCCACTCCACCCCAATCTAATCCACACCACCACACCCCACCCATCCTACTGCCATCAACCCCACCAACTCTAACCAACTCCAGTCCATCCCACTCCACTCCAATCTACACAAATCTAAACTAGCCCACTCCAATAATCCCTCTTCAAACTACCCCACTCCAGTCTACCCACTTCCATCTACCCCATTTCACCCGAATCTACCCCACTCCACTCTTCCCCAATCCATCTCACTCCACTCCAGTCTCGACTCGTCTCCAATCTATTCAACTCCCCTCCACACCACTCCAATCTACCCCACCCCACTCTCCTCCAATTTACCACACTGCATTCCACCCAAATGAACCCCACTCCAGTCCAATCAAACCCACTGCTCTCCACCCCAATCCAATCTGCCCTACCCCACTCCACCCCAAACTATTTTACTCTAATTTACTCTATCCTATCCACCCACTCCAATCTACCCCACCCCAATCCGCCTCAATCTACTCCACTCCAATCTACTCAACTCCATTCCAATCTACCCCACCCTAACCCAATCTACCCCACACCACTCTATCCAAACCACTCCAACCTACTCCACTGCAATCTACCCCACTCTATTCCAGTCTACATCAATCTACCCCACTCCAAACTATCCCACTTCACCTACCCCACTTCACTCCAATATACGCTACCATAATCTACCCAATATATCCCACTCCAATCTACACCAATCCGCTCTGCCCGACTCCACCCTAATCTACCCCATTCCACTCCAATCCACCCCACTCCACTCCCATCTACCTCAATCCACTGCACTCTACTATTCCCCAACGTTTCCCACTCCACTCCAATCTATCTCGATCTGCCCCACTCCACCCTAATCTTCCCCACTCCACCCCATCTACCCCAATTCAATCTACCCACCTCCCCCACTCTAATCTACCCCACTCCATTCAACCTCACTCCAATCCACCCCACTCAATCTACTGCATGTAATCTACCCCACTCAATGTACCCCTCTCTATGTCAATCTGCCCCACTCTTCCCTACTCAAATCTACCCCACCTCATCCCAGTCTGTCCCACATCACTCTAATCTACTCCACTCCACTCTACCACACTCCACTCCACTTTACCCATATTCACCCCACTCTACTTCACTCCAATCTACCCCACTCCAAACACCACTCCACTCAAATGTACCCCTTTACACTTCAGTCTAACCCACCCCAATCCACCCCACTCTACTCCAATTTACCCTACTCTAATCTACCCCTGCCCAATCTACCCCACCCCAATCTAACACAGTCCAATGCACACCTATCTACTCCACTCCAATGTACTCCACTCTACCCCCAATCTACCCCACTCCACTCACACCACTGCAATCTACCCCACCCCACTCTACTCCACTCCAATCTACCCCACCCCACTCCACTCCAATCTACCCCACCCCAAACTAACCCACTCCAATCATCCCTCTTCAATCTACTGCACCCCAATCTGCCCCACTCTATTCTAATTTATCCATCCAGTCCATCCCACTCCAATCTACCTCGCCCCAATTTATCTCACCCAATCACAATCTACCCTACACCACTCTAGCCAACTCCACTTCATCCTACTCCACTCTAATCCAGCCCACTCCACTCTACTCCAATGTACCCCACTCATGACTAACCAACTCCTATTTTCCTCACTCCAATCTACCCCACTCCAATCTACCCCACTTCACTACAATCTATCCTACCATAATTCACTTGATCTATCCCACTCCAATATACCCCACTCCACTCTACCGTACCCCACTCCACTCTACATCTCTCCACTCCAATCTACCCCACTCCAGTCTACCACAATCCACTGCACTCCACTCTTCTCCAATCTACCCCACTCCAATCTAGCCATCCTAATCTACCCCACACCACTCCAATCTACCCACTCCTTCAATCTACCCCACTCCAGTCTACCCCAATCCATTGCACTCCACTCTTCCCCAATATACTCCAATCCACTCCAATCTACTCCAATCCACCCCACTCTACCCTCACTTCACTCTACGTCAATCTACCTCAGTCAACTTTACCCTAATCTACCCCATTCCACTCTACACCCAATCTACTGCACTCCAATCTACCCCAATCTACTCCACTCCAATCTACCCCGCCCTATCCCCGGACTACTAACTTTTAGCCATGCTGAATAGCAGCCACACTGGTGTACAACATGGTCATAATACATCGCCAAAACCAATAGCTTTTGCATAGGCGCGACCTATTGGCTTTGCCTATGCTTGTTTAAATGCAGGTTGTTTTCTTAAAGGAAATGGGGCTTCATTTAAAAAGAGTAACACACTTTTTTTAACATTCACGAAGGGTAAGGAGCTCCAAGGGGGATCCTTTCCCTATTGCAAAGGAGTTACCACTTCCTTTGAGGCGTTGGCAGCGGTTCAGTGGTTTGGAATTGGAATTGCACTTGCAAACCCTGAACACGTCTCTTCCAAACTGTCATTGGGTATCCATTTCTTAATGCATTTTGCCATTAAGTAAGCTTTTACTGATTCACAAACTGGGTTCAGTGACAAGCAAAAAGCATTCATAAGCCCTCTAATTTTGTAAATCGCGTGGTTTGTGATGACAAAATTGCTTCACACATCTGGCCCTTTTTTAATATATATTTTAGTAATACCCAATCACACTGAACCTAGTAAAAATGTTTTTTGTCTCCATTAAAACGACACTCTTCAAAACTCAATGGTAAAACACTATCCTTACCTCTAAAAAATAAATACATCTTTGTCACCATTCAGCTTCCATTGACTCCATCAATTATAGCTTGTCCTGGCTCCCAATCAGCCTTCTCATTTGCTGATTCATCAATTACACACATTTGCATGTCTTTTAGGTAGCAGACACCCAAGTGAGAAGGCTTGTTTCTTTTGAGCAGTCTACCCCTCCAGCCCAATTCCTTTCCTCTGCAGGCACCTCAAGGTTAGCATTAGCTGTTCAGGATGGTTGTTTTATTAAGAAAAAGTAGGAAAACAGTTTTTGTCAAATGAAAAAAGCATGGGCACAGATCTTGCCTCCTTCGACCAGCTGTGCTGGGCAGATTTCCCCACTCGTGGCTGATTAACGACAGACCAGGTATCATGTTGGACAGTGGAGCATCAGTTTCTGAGTGGCACACATTCAGCATGTCCCTGGCGACACATGCATGCGTGAAAATGAGGGAATGACATTCAACAGCACAAGAGTGGGCACATTTAGCAACTTCCGTAGTCCAGAAGAGGCCAATGACAATGTTCAGCATTTTGTCCATCCTCTCTTTGTGTTGCTATAGTTGTATTACGTGGGAAGAGTATGTCCAGACGTGGCTCCTGTGCTCGCTATGCCTTTGGACTGAAGCTGGCCTGGATGAAAACAGGTGACACCCCGAAACGGGTCCCAGGAGGCTTGTTTTCCAATCCAGGGGGGGGCAGGCCTGGCAGTTCGGGCTGTACTGTTACCATGAGGAGCAGGGTCAAGACTTATTTGCATAAAGAATGGATTTAACCCTCATCTGTGACGTGGGTGAATGTTTGACAAAGTTCAGTTGCCCTAAGTGGGAAGGGTGTGCCCAACCGTGGGTCCCGTTCTCGCTATGCCACTGGATTCAAGCTATCCTGGGTGATGAGGGGTGATACCCCAAAACTTGTCCCAAAATGCTTGTTTTCTGTGCAACAGAGAACCTGTGGACTGGGCTGTTCCCATGGGGAGCAGGGTCAATACAAATTTGCATATGGCTGAGTCCAAATTTGGGTTCCGTATTGAGGAAAAAACGATGGATTTAACCCAGGTCTTTGACTGGGGGTTATTGTTTGACAATGTTCAGCATTCCATCCATCATCTGTTTGTGTTGCTATAGATGTCCTTAGTATGCCAGGTATCCCAACACATGGGTCCCAGGCTCACCATGCCACTTGATTCAAGCTAGGCAGGCTGATGAGGTGTGATACCCTGAAACTGGTCCCAGGATGCTTGTTTTCCGGTCCAGAGAGGGCCTGGCCTGGCAGTTGGAGCTGGACTGTTCACATGGATAACAGGGTATAAGACTGATTTGCATAGGGCTGAGGCCAAACTTGGATGCCATGGTGAGCAAAACACCGATGGATTTAACCCAGATCCATGACTGGTGGCGAATATTTACGGGTTCAGCATTCCGTCCATCATCTTTTTCTGTAACGTTATTGACAGCACAACCATTCTGAAATTTTTTCCAGCCTCCTTTAATACATTGCCCAGGTATGTTTCATTAGAAACTCTCTTTTTTATTGTTAGGAGTTGCGGCATTAGTTTGAAGTCCTGCTCAGAGTCCTTCGTCTGGAAAAAGGACAGAACTGCTCTTGATTTTTTTGCAGGTTCGATCTGGTCCTTGGCTCATTTTTGTCCAGTAGCCGGCACAACCTATTCCAATATAAATTTAGGTGATACAGTTGAATCAGGAAAAGTCAAGTGCATATTGCTAGAACGCAGGTCAAGAAGAGCTTTTTTGGTAGGCTACCAGCTTTGGACTGGCCCACAGATGGGTTGCATGGCGGTTAGGGCTTCCATTTTTGGAAACTCAACTCTGCTCTTGGTGTTTCCTGGGACCAGCGGAACCAGGTGCCGCAGGAAACAATTCTCGCCAGTTTCCATCCCTGGTGTCCTTCTGTGCCTCCAGATCTCGCGCCGTCTGAGCTGGCAGCCACCGCTTTCATTTGATATGATTTAAGACTCGCTCTGTTGATCTACGACTGCATTTGTTGGAGAAACGCAGGACTGCTCCGGCACACTGGCTTAGGATGGATTCGCTTTTCACAACCTGCTCTACCCAGGAGAATATGTCCTTGAATCGGACCCCAGGTAGTCCTAGTAATGAACACAGACAAATGCTGTGGATGTTGAATGTCGACTTTAGGTTTGACCTAGGGTTGGGTATTATGAATTTGCTCTTTTTGATGTTAATAGTTAGCCTTTTAAGAATGCAGAAGATGTTAAAGCTTTTAAGTAGTCAGTGCATTGCTACCTTTTTGTGAGCTAGTAAAATAGCGTAATTGGCAAACAGTAAGATGGGTATTTTATCACCACCAATTGCAGGGAGACCCAGATTCAGGGCCGATAGGTCTTTCCTACATCATTTGTGAATATGCATAACAAGGTCGGTCCAAAGACGCAGCACCACCTAACGCCAGTAGTTGATGCAAACTCAAGTGTGCATTCTCCTCGATGGCCATGTCACGCAATAGTCATGTTTTCTTGATGGACCTGTTACAAGACTTATAGTTTATCTTGGGCGCAGGGTCAAGACTGATTTGCATATGGCTGGGTCCAAACTGGAATGGATGGCATGGTGAGCAAACAAACGGTGGATTTAGGCCCAGATCTCTGTATTGGGGTGAATGTATGACATTGTTCTGCATTCTGTCCATCAATAGTTCTTTTTGCATTTGTCACCCCTAGTGGGACGGGTATGCTCAAACGTGAGTCCCGTGCTCTCCATGCCATTGGAGTCAAGCTATCCTGGCTGAAGAGGGGTGAAACCCCGAAACCGGTCCTAGGATGCTTGTTTCGAGTCCAGGGAGGACCTGGCCTGGCCGTTCGGGCTGGACTGCTCCCATTGGGCGCAGGATCTAGACTAATTTGCATATGGCTGGGTCCAAACTGGAATGGCATGGTGAGCAAAAAAACAATGGATTTAGGCCCAGATCTCTGTACTGGGGTGAATGTATGACATTGTTCTGCATTCTGTCCATCAATATTTCTTTTTGCATTTGTCACCCCTAGTGGGACGGGTATGCTCAAACGTGAGTCCCGTGCTCTCCATGCCATTGGAATCAAGCTATCCTGGCTGAAGAGGGGTGAAACCCCGAAACCGGTCCTAGAATGCTTGTTTCCAGTCCAGGGAGGACCTGGCCTGGCAGTTCGGGCTGGACTGGTCCCATTGGGCGCAGGATCCAGACTAATTTGCATATGGCTGGGTCCAAACTGGAATGGCATGGTGAGCAAAAAAACTATGGATTTAGGCCCAGATCTCTGTACTGGGGTGAATGTATGACATTGTTCTGCATTCTGTCCATCAATAGTTCTTTTTGCGTTCGACCCTCTTCCTTCAGCTTAGCCCAAAGAATTATTACATCAACAGAATCAAAGGCTGCCTTCAGATCTATAATTACCATCATTGATGAGTTCTTGATGTGGGTGTATTGTGCCGCCTCATCACTTGATTGATGTAACCTTGGCCTATCATGAAGCTTGCTATGAGGTGTGTTAGGATCTAAGGGTTCTATTAGGATGGCGGGCGGATGGGTGCCGCCGGTCCGGCGGTGGCAACCTCCGGACCAGCGGCGGCCATCCGCCCGCGATAAAAACCCGTAAAACCGCCTGTCCGATTAGCATCGCGGTCGTGACCGAGGCGGTGTGATTTTCCACCAGGCACGCGGGCGGACTGCGTCCGGCGGATAAGTGGTGGGCGGAAAATCAAGAACAATGCGTCTTGGGGCACCTTTTCCCCATTTAGGGAAAGAGACATCGAAAAAATTCTTCAGATTATTCACCCGTCCAACCACTTCAGTGACCCGTTGCCTCCGGCCATCTTCAAGGAAATCAAGAGCGAACTCATACCCAACAGGACCAGGATTGTAAATGCCTCCTTATCTCAAGGCTCGATCCCCAACTGCCTAAAAGCAGCCATTCTCCCATTCTAAAAAAACCAATGCTGACAAATCTGATCTCAATAATTTCTGTCCTATCTCCAACATCCCCACCCTAGCGAAACTCCTTGAAACATTTGTGCAATCCCAACTCTGTGCTCACATAGAGACTTACCAACTTCTTGACCAGCATCAATCCGGTTTTCGTAAGGGACACAGCACCGAATCGGCCCTCACACACGTTATGGATGAAATTTTAAAAATGCTAGACAAAATGAATCCTGCCTACTGATCCTCCTTGACCTTTCCTCAGCTTTTGACACGGTTAATCATGACATCCTCCTATCCATCCTACAAAACAAAATAGGTTTCTCGGATCGGGTGCTTCAATGGTTTTCATCCTTTCTTCATCACCGAATACAAAGAGTCAAGGCAAATCATTCTCTCTCTCAGCCCCCAAGGATCCACCCTTTCACCTATCCTCTTCAACCTTTTCTTGGAACCTCAAGCTAACGCACTAAACACCACGAGTATTCTCTTCCACATGTATGCTGACGACACACAACTCTATCTGAAAATTCATCCCCGGAAAGCAAATCGCTCAGAGTCACCGTAGACAAGCACCTGAATATGAAGACTCATATCAGCAATGTATGTAAGGAAGCAAACCACTTGATGAGAACCCTCAGAAACATCAAACCCTTCCTGCCTCTAAGTGATTTCAAGCAGGTGGTCCAAGCGCTTGTCTTGCCAAGGTTAGACTATGGCAGTGCTACTCTCTGGGGCCTTCCCAAATACGCCTTGGCCCCACTGAGGGCCTCATTGAACACCGCTGCTAGATTGATTACAGGCGCCAAAAGAAACGGGCACATATCCCCCAGTCCTTAAATCTCTCAACTGGCTCCCCTTTGAAGCCCGAATTTAGCTAAAGATTGCAGTCCTGGAGCACAAATCCCTTCACCTCAATACTCCTACGTACCACGCGCAAAAACTTGAACTATCCTGTGGGGAGAGTGCATCAAGAAGCGCCTCAACATTCCTCTTGAAACCTCTCGTCCTTAACAAAAAGAGAACTTGTCACCGAGCTTCTCCGGTGCTGCCCCAAAGATATGTAACTCTCTGCCACCGGAAGTACGCAGTCTCTCCTCTACCACAGCATTCAAATTGGAAGCCAAAAGATTCCTAATGAGCAAATTCTTACCGTAAGGGGAGGAGGCACACCTAATTCGGCTGACTTTGTTCTTATCACCATGGTACCTCCATCTATAATGGATCTTCGCTTCTCCTTTTTTTTTAAATTCCACATGCATACACCTGTTTACTGTATTATCTTTTTTATTCCTCCCAATTGATGTTTATACTACCCTCTTGTCCTCTCTTCCTGTCTATTGTAAAGCGCTCTGATGTCCTTCGGGATCTTGTTTGCGCTATATAAAACTTTATAAATAAATACATTAATTAATAGTTGGCATATAATTAAATAATGCGCAGACACACATATCTGCTCTGTGTTTAAACTTAAATTAAGGAATGCAGAGATTGCTGAAGAATATCCAAACTCTTGAAGCAATCGCTTATATATTTTCACTCATTAAGTTGACACTTCGCTTACAAAAGTCTCAAAGTGGACGCTTGGAGTGGGGTTGGAGAATGGTCCAGAGAAGACTCCAGACCCAGAGCTCTTCCGCACCCCATGCAGCTCCACTTGACTTGTGCTGGTGCTGTCATGACCTACCTTCGGTTACGAATCTAAACACAAGGCCCCCCTTAGTATACTTTGAGGTCCAAGAGAAAGGGGGAAGGACTAAACAATAAGGGAAAAGCTCTTTCAGGACCTATATAATTTTGTTTGAGACTACAAGGAGTTCTCACCTGCCAACAGCGAAAGAATTAAACAGAAAGATACATAGATTTATTAACAGTTTTTATTTATATTTTTTTTAAATTTTTTAAGTATTCATTAATTTCTCTATTGTTCTCATTGCTTGGTCACATATATATTCTCATTTGATAATATCCAAAAAACCCTAACACATGATCCCGTGGTTAATCATATAAAAAAACACAAATCATACTCTCACACATACCTCAGTCATACTCATATTAAAATATAGCACTAAACATTTGGTTGTTTAACATAGTCTCCAGGACAAAGAAATAACAGCAAATACAGTTATATCAGGTGGTATCGAGTCTCTGGGGACCTCTCCTCTGGATGGAAAGGGGCCTACGCGCGTTTCGGTGACAAGACACCTTCTTCAGGGCCACCAACAGGAGGGGCAACAAGCCCTAAATGATGTGGGGGAATCTGTAAGGGGTTAGATATAATAATTATAATTATAGATAAGGCAGGTAATGTATTTTGAAAAGTTTTTCTTTAGACTTCATACTATAATTTTTGGTCAAGGATAACTCATCAATTTTAACAAAAAACCAGCAAAGAATGGTTCTGTATGTATATAGCTTATATCTTTAGAGTGACTAAAAGAATAGCCCCTTCACCAAAAACACAAGTGAAATTCAATAGTAAATAGAAAAAGGAAGAGGAAAAAGGTTTATAAACAACAAAGTACCTTAATAATTTGATTCAGAAAAATGTACTTTTTGACAAAAACCAGTCTTGCTCGGTAACTGCTTTTTAGGAAATTCTGCGTCTGTGCTGAGAAAATGTTTATAGTTGATATTCTGACTTGCTCTGAGTAATTACAATGTTATACATACTCTACGTAAAAGGAAAATACTTACCTTTACAAAGATACTCTTAGTTTCACTATTATAGAGGACATGTAGAGGTGCAGATAAATTGCTACCACTTCTATCTTAGCGCAGCGTCCCAATGGGTCCGAGATGTAGATGTGGTTTAATACGTTCTATGGAGAGTGTCAGAAAATAGAAAGAAATCGATTGCACCATATAGATAGTCAGTCTGATGTTTGGCTTAGCTGTGCAGCATTTACACAAATGTGTCTAGTCTCTTACCCTTATGCGGGCTTCAAGCGTCCCAGAATAGAGGTTTCTAGTGGATCCTTAAGATATTTATAGCGGTGCTCTGATTTTGTTCGATCGATTTACTCTTGCTGGTAATCTCGATGTCTATAGAAAGAAGACACGCATGTTTGTAACTAATCAGGTCCTGTCGTTACTGATTGCGAAAATCGGTTGGTAGGCTAGGCTTCTATACAGAGGAAACACATCTGTTTGTTACTACCCAAGTCCTGTCTTTTCTGATTAAAAAAAAGATGAATCTTTTATTTAATTTATACTACTAGCGGTTAAATTCTACGCACATTCCGAAGCGAAAAGCTCGTTCCTGTTTAAAGTACCCGGATTTTAACAGGTAAATACGATCTAGCGTCTGCGAACTAAATTCGTCACTAAATTCGTCACAGATCTGAAGTTCATGGGAAGGGATTCTACGTGGCGCCACTAATCCCGCAGACATCTAATGCCAAATATTAGGTATATCTTATTGACAAAATTTAAATGCTGCGTACCTAGTGTCAAACCATAGCAGTATTTGCCAGCGCTTATTCGATGATTACAAAGTAACGACTCACAAACTATTCAGTCTTAGTGACGAAGTGTATCCTAAGGCTTACCTGACATCCGCAGAGTACGGACCTCACGGGTACGTCCACTTCCGAGGAACAATCAGGGTGTATGGTGTTGGCGCCAGTTTTAAACGAAATACTGGGCGGATGATTGGCCAGACAATGAATCACATGGGCTTTACGATTGGAGCTAAGAGTGATTGGCCTAGTGAGTGGTCACGCGATGTATTACGCGATCACCGCACAGATATCAGCAATCTAGTACAAGGTCTGATATGTTGGCGCAGCCATTTTGTAGTGTGTGAATGGCTATGGTTTAGCTGCATCTATTAACTGCTTTTAGCGAGTATAGTCGTTATATAGTCTTCGCAGATGTCGAGTAACGATAGTCTCGTTTTTATAGATATTTGTGTACCAGCCAAACAGATGATATTGGTTGGTAAAACATTTCATATTTTCTAAATTTAGATATAAGTGCTAAGGCAACACGAGTATAATGTCATCTGCCTCAGGCTTTTTAGAAAAAGGATAAGTATCTCAATATCGATATTTTTACTCACCACATAGGCATTATATATACACACAACCACACACAAATGTGATTATTATACTGTATTAGTCATCCGCTGGTGTGGCATGGACTAAGGGACTATTCAGAGAATATATGGATGCGATAAGGTTGAATTAAATACAATGGCGTAAATGAAGATTAGGCTAGTGGCTCAGCCATATGTCTAGTGGGCATAATAAGTAACTAGCCATATAATTTCCTCATTAAGCCCATGTCGTACTGTATCGAAATAGAAAATCCAAAAGGATTCTCGTTCTTTCCTCATCTTCTCTGTGTCTCGTCCCGCTTTTGGAGTGATCTTCTCCAATATCAGCCACCGAAGATCTATCTCAGAGTGGTGTTGGTCCAGGAAATGATTAACCATTGGAGCTTGTCTTTTTCCCGTTTTGATTGCGGATTTGTGTTCGGACAGTCTTGTTCTGAACTCACGGCTTGTTTCTCCTATGTAGCCTAGTCCACAAGGGCACAATATCATGTAGACTAGGTTACTGCTTCTGCAATTAGTGTGGCTCTTCAATTTAGCTGTTTTAGAGCCATAGTTGCAGATTTGGGTGGTGATCGCTGAGGGGCAAGCATGGCAATTACCACATCTGTGGTTGCCTAGGATGGGAGGGAGTCCATCAATAGTCATCTGCTGTCCTTGTCGTAGTCGCGGCCTGCTGTGAACCAATTTGTCTCTAAGGTTTGTATTTCTTCTGAATGCTACGATGGGGGGAGCTAGAGCACTATCTTCTTCGCAGACATTCAGTATTTTCCAATTCCTGTGTAACACCTTCTGGATCTTATTGTTCAGACTAGAATGGTTGATTACGCAGACGATTTTGTCCAAAGCTGGTTTTTGTCTACCAGAGATTAGGGCGTCTCTGTTGTAATACTTAGCACGCTTCATTGAGTGCCTAACTAATCGTCTGGGGTATCCTCTAGCGAGGAGTCTTTTATGGAGTTCTTCTGCATGGATATTGAACTCACTTATGTTGGTACAGTTACGCCTGATCCTTAAAAATTCTCCAAAAGGAATGGAGTCCTTTTGACAACTGGGATGGAAGCTGCTATGTTGTAAAATTGTGTTTTTCGCAGTTGGTTTTCTAAAGAGGCTAACTGCAATTTTGCCTCCACAATCCATAATCCAGATGTCTAGGAATTCCACTTTTTCTGTGGAGTATTTAGCTGTAAATTTAAGGTTTACGTCGCTAAGGTTAAGCCATTCAATATATTCTAGAAGGTTTTGTTCATTTCCTGTCCAGATGAAAAAGATATCATCTATAAATCTGTGCCATACCTGTATGTTTTCGTAAAAGGGGGCCACTTCATTAAAAATGTGCTTAAGTTCGAATTCGCCCATATAGATATTCGCTACACTAGGAGCACATGAAGCTCCCATACTGGTGCCTTTGATCTGATGGAAAAGTGTCTCTCCAAATTCAAAAAAATTGTTATGGAGTACTATGTCCAGGCAGTCCAGTATGAATCCGTTCGGTCTGTTACCCGGGGTTCTAGTAAGGAGCGCTGCCACCGCTTCTAAAGCTAGATCTTGGGGGATGTTTGTATACAGAGATTCAATATCTAGTGTAACTTGATATTGAGTCTTATGATTGAACGGCAAGTGCTCTATGGTCGTAATCATGTGTCCTGTGTCTTTAATATAGGAAGCATACAGCTTGGTAAGGGGACAGAGGAAAGTATCTACATATTTTGAAAGAGGCTCTGTGCAGGAATTGATAGAAGAGACAATAGGTCTCATGGGAGGATTGTCTGCATTTTTATGCGTCTTAGGTACTCCGTACAGAGCAGGGACAACTGTATGTGTCTGATTTAAAAAGTCCAGCTCTTTTTGACATATATAGCCGTCTCTGAATGCTCTAGTTGTGCAATTTTCAATCAGTTTCTTTAATTCTGGTAGGACTGATCTATTAGCCCTACAATAATGATCTGAAATCGATAGCATGGATTTCATTTTATCATTATAGATGTCACTATCCATGACGACTATACCTCCTGCTTTGTCGCAGGGTTTAATGGTGTTGGAGTCATTGTTCTGTAGGTTATTGAGGGCAATTTTCTCCGAGACCGTTAGGTTGGAATGGGTAGACGGGATATACTTAAGAATTCTTTCAATTTCTTTAAGGACTGATTTTTCGAAGATTGTAACTTCAGGTCCCACCATGTCTAAGGATGGAGTAAATTTTGACGGTGGTTTACAGCCTGAGTAGTTCACTTCTGATTCTGATGGAACTACATCCATCATGTATTTTTTCAGTCTAACTTTCCGAAAGAAAGAAAAAAGATCTCTATGTAACTTAAATGTGTCAGGTTGGGTGCTTGGTACGAATGACAACCCTTTACTCAGAATGTTAATCTCATCCGAAGATAGCAGATGTTTAGACAGATTAAAAATAGGAATATTGTCATGTGATTTGATTTCTTTATCTATGACTTCCAATATTGGTGGTTCCGTGTCCTCATATATTGTTGCGGATGTACTTGCTCTGTTTGAGGATAGTGATTCCTTTCTGATCTCTGGAATCTGACTCGTCCTCTGCCTCTCCCTGACCGTAAAAAAGGTGACTGACCCTGTTGATGTGGATTGCGAAATTGTCCTGAAAATTGTCTGTAATTTGACTCACTCGTGTTAGGACCCTCAGGGTCGGAGTCCGATGAGTTAGTGTCAGAAAAATTCACAATCTTTGGACGTCTAGTATTTTGTGGATTATATACTCCATAATCTATTGACTCACCTTGATAGAACGTACTCTGTAAGTAGGGATAGGCCTTTTCTTGAGTGAACCAACGGAGATCTTTCTTCAACTTATCTGTCTTTTTCTTAATAAGGTAGTCTTCGAATTCTAAGAGTTCATGATTGATCTTACCTAGTTTGTCTTTGGCCTCTTCTACACTGTTGTTCTTTTTAAGCTTTTCCTCAAGTTCTAAGATCTCCTGGTTAAGTGTCTGAATCATCTCTTTAACTGTTTCAATGATGAGGATCATCCAGTCCCTGGAGCAGCGGTTGGCAATGTGTGACCACCGCTCCAGGAACTGGCGTACCTCAACAAACAGGGCTGGCACATTTCTTACTCTCAGACCTGAGGGAATGGCTCCAGCTTTTAAGTACTCTAACATGTTAGACGTCCAAAGATTGTGAATTTTTCTGACACTAACTCATCGGACTCCGACCCTGAGGGTCCTAACACGAGTGAGTCAAATTACAGACAATTTTCAGGACAATTTCGCAATCCACATCAACAGGGTCAGTCACCTTTTTTACGGTCAGGGAGAGGCAGAGGACGAGTCAGATTCCAGAGATCAGAAAGGAATCACTATCCTCAAACAGAGCAAGTACATCCGCAACAATATATGAGGACACGGAACCACCAATATTGGAAGTCATAGATAAAGAAATCAAATCACATGACAATATTCCTATTTTTAATCTGTCTAAACATCTGCTATCTTCGGATGAGATTAACATTCTGAGTAAAGGGTTGTCATTCGTACCAAGCACCCAACCTGACACATTTAAGTTACATAGAGATCTTTTTTCTTTCTTTCGGAAAGTTAGACTGAAAAAATACATGATGGATGTAGTTCCATCAGAATCAGAAGTGAACTACTCAGGCTGTAAACCACCGTCAAAATTTACTCCATCCTTAGACATGGTGGGACCTGAAGTTACAATCTTCGAAAAATCAGTCCTTAAAGAAATTGAAAGAATTCTTAAGTATATCCCGTCTACCCATTCCAACCTAACGGTCTCGGAGAAAATTGCCCTCAATAACCTACAGAACAATGACTCCATCACCATTAAACCCTGCGACAAAGCAGGAGGTATAGTCGTCATGGATAGTGACATCTATAATGATAAAATGAAATCCATGCTATCGATTTCAGATCATTATTGTAGGGCTAATAGATCAGTCCTACCAGAATTAAAGAAACTGATTGAAAATTGCACAACTAGAGCATTCAGAGACGGCTATATATGTCAAAAAGAGCTGGACTTTTTAAATCAGACACATACAGTTGTCCCTGCTCTGTACGGAGTACCTAAGACGCATAAAAATGCAGACAATCCTCCCATGAGACCTATTGTCTCTTCTATCAATTCCTGCACAGAGCCTCTTTCAAAATATGTAGATACTTTCCTCTGTCCCCTTACCAAGCTGTATGCTTCCTATATTAAAGACACAGGACACATGATTACGACCATAGAGCACTTGCCGTTCAATCATAAGACTCAATATCTAGTTACACTAGATATTGAATCTCTGTATACAAACATCCCCCAAGATCTAGCTTTAGAAGCGGTGGCAGCGCTCCTTACTAGAACCCCGGGTAACAGACCGAACGGATTCATACTGGACTGCCTGGACATAGTACTCCATAACAATTTTTTTGAATTTGGAGAGACACTTTTCCATCAGATCAAAGGCACCAGTATGGGAGCTTCATGTGCTCCTAGTGTAGCGAATATCTATATGGGCGAATTCGAACTTAAGCACATTTTTAATGAAGTGGCCCCCTTTTACGAAAACATACAGGTATGGCACAGATTTATAGATGATATCTTTTTCATCTGGACAGGAAATGAACAAAACCTTCTAGAATATATTGAATGGCTTAACCTTAGCGACGTAAACCTTAAATTTACAGCTAAATACTCCACAGAAAAAGTGGAATTCCTAGACATCTGGATTATGGATTGTGGAGGCAAAATTGCAGTTAGCCTCTTTAGAAAACCAACTGCGAAAAACACAATTTTACAACATAGCAGCTTCCATCCCAGTTGTCAAAAGGACTCCATTCCTTTTGGAGAATTTTTAAGGATCAGGCGTAACTGTACCAACATAAGTGAGTTCAATATCCATGCAGAAGAACTCCATAAAAGACTCCTCGCTAGAGGATACCCCAGACGATTAGTTAGGCACTCAATGAAGCGTGCTAAGTATTACAACAGAGACGCCCTAATCTCTGGTAGACAAAAACCAGCTTTGGACAAAATCGTCTGCGTAATCAACCATTCTAGTCTGAACAATAAGATCCAGAAGGTGTTACACAGGAATTGGAAAATACTGAATGTCTGCGAAGAAGATAGTGCTCTAGCTCCCCCCATCGTAGCATTCAGAAGAAATACAAACCTTAGAGACAAATTGGTTCACAGCAGGCCGCGACTACGACAAGGACAGCAGATGACTATTGATGGACTCCCTCCCATCCTAGGCAACCACAGATGTGGTAATTGCCATGCTTGCCCCTCAGCGATCACCACCCAAATCTGCAACTATGGCTCTAAAACAGCTAAATTGAAGAGCCACACTAATTGCAGAAGCAGTAACCTAGTCTACATGATATTGTGCCCTTGTGGACTAGGCTACATAGGAGAAACAAGCCGTGAGTTCAGAACAAGACTGTCCGAACACAAATCCGCAATCAAAACGGGAAAAAGACAAGCTCCAATGGTTAATCATTTCCTGGACCAACACCACTCTGAGATAGATCTTCGGTGGCTGATATTGGAGAAGATCACTCCAAAAGCGGGACGAGACACAGAGAAGATGAGGAAAGAACGAGAATCCTTTTGGATTTTCTATTTCGATACAGTACGACATGGGCTTAATGAGGAAATTATATGGCTAGTTACTTAATATGCCCACTAGACATATGGCTGAGCCACTAGCCTAATCTTCATTTACGCCATTGTATTTAATTCAACCTTATCGCATCCATATATTCTCTGAATAGTCCCTTAGTCCATGCCACACCAGCGGATGACTAATACAGTATAATAATCACATTTGTGTGTGGTTGTGTGTATATATAATGCCTATGTGGTGAGTAAAAATATCGATATTGAGATACTTATCCTTTTTCTAAAAAGCCTGAGGCAGATGACATTATACTCGTGTTGCCTTAGCACTTATATCTAAATTTAGAAAATATGAAATGTTTTACCAACCAATATCATCTGTTTGGCTGGTACACAAATATCTATAAAAACGAGACTATCGTTACTCGACATCTGCGAAGACTATATAACGACTATACTCGCTAAAAGCAGTTAATAGATGCAGCTAAACCATAGCCATTCACACACTACAAAATGGCTGCGCCAACATATCAGACCTTGTACTAGATTGCTGATATCTGTGCGGTGATCGCGTAATACATCGCGTGACCACTCACTAGGCCAATCACTCTTAGCTCCAATCGTAAAGCCCATGTGATTCATTGTCTGGCCAATCATCCGCCCAGTATTTCGTTTAAAACTGGCGCCAACACCATACACACTGATTGTTCCTCGGAAGTGGACGTACCCGTGAGGTCCGTACTCTGCGGATGTCAGGTAAGCCTTAGGATACACTTCGTCACTAAGACTGAATAGTTTGTGAGTCGTTACTTTGTAATCATCGAATAAGCGCTGGCAAATACTGCTATGGTTTGACACTAGGTACGCAGCATTTAAATTTTGTCAATAAGATATACCTAATATTTGGCATTAGATGTCTGCGGGATTAGTGGCGCCACGTAGAATCCCTTCCCATGAACTTCAGATCTGTGACGAATTTAGTGACGAATTTAGTTCGCAGACGCTAGATCGTATTTACCTGTTAAAATCCGGGTACTTTAAACAGGAACGAGCTTTTCGCTTCGGAATGTGCGTAGAATTTAACCGCTAGTAGTATAAATTAAATAAAAGATTCATCTTTTTTTTAATCAGAAAAGACAGGACTTGGGTAGTAACAAACAGATGTGTTTCCTCTGTATAGAAGCCTAGCCTACCAACCGATTTTCGCAATCAGTAACGACAGGACCTGATTAGTTACAAACATGCGTGTCTTCTTTCTATAGACATCGAGATTACCAGCAAGAGTAAATCGATCGAACAAAATCAGAGCACCGCAATAAATATCTTAAGGATCCACTAGAAACCTCTATTCTGGGACGCTTGAAGCCCGCATAAGGGTAAGAGACTAGACACATTTGTGTAAATGCTGCACAGCTAAGCCAAACATCAGACTGACTATCTATATGGTGCAATCGATTTCTTTCTATTTTCTGACACTCTCCATAGAACGTATTAAACCACATCTACATCTCGGACCCATTGGGACGCTGCGCTAAGATAGAAGTGGTAGCAATTTATCTGCACCTCTACATGTCCTCTATAATAGTGAAACTAAGAGTATCTTTGTAAAGGTAAGTATTTTCCTTTTACGTAGAGTATGTATAACATTGTAATTACTCAGAGCAAGTCAGAATATCAACTATAAACATTTTCTCAGCACAGACGCAGAATTTCCTAAAAAGCAGTTACCGAGCAAGACTGGTTTTTGTCAAAAAGTACATTTTTCTGAATCAAATTATTAAGGTACTTTGTTGTTTATAAACCTTTTTCCTCTTCCTTTTTCTATTTACTATTGAATTTCACTTGTGTTTTTGGTGAAGGGGCTATTCTTTTAGTCACTCTAAAGATATAAGCTATATACATACAGAACCATTCTTTGCTGGTTTTTTGTTAAAATTGATGAGTTATCCTTGACCAAAAATTATAGTATGAAGTCTAAAGAAAAACTTTTCAAAATACATTACCTGCCTTATCTATAATTATAATTATTATATCTAACCCCTTACAGATTCCCCCACATCATTTAGGGCTTGTTGCCCCTCCTGTTGGTGGCCCTGAAGAAGGTGTCTTGTCACCGAAACGCGCGTAGGCCCCTTTCCATCCAGAGGAGAGGTCCCCAGAGACTCGATACCACCTGATATAACTGTATTTGCTGTTATTTCTTTGTCCTGGAGACTATGTTAAACAACCAAATGTTTAGTGCTATATTTTAATATGAGTATGACTGAGGTATGTGTGAGAGTATGATTTGTGTTTTTTTATATGATTAACCACGGGATCATGTGTTAGGGTTTTTTGGATATTATCAAATGAGAATATATATGTGACCAAGCAATGAGAACAATAGAGAAATCCTTTTAATGAATACTTAAAAAATTTAAAAAAATATAAATAAAAACTGTTAATAAATATATGTATCTTTCTGTTTAATTCTTTCGCTGTTGGCAGGTGAGAACTCCTTGTAGTCTCAAACAAAATTATATAGGTCCTGAAAGAGCTTTTCCCTTACTACCTTCGGTTACGGGCAATGTGACGTAAAGCATGATGTCCCCCAGATGAGCTGAGATGAGACCCCCCAGCTCCAGTAGCCTCACTTGGTGGGCCATGACAAGTTCACAGCACTGGAGTGAGGTGGCCTCTGTTGGACTTTTTCAAACTTAACCACTGGGACAAAGAAAGGTACTGTGTCTTGGTTCCTGAGGGGAGAGGTGCATGTGCTTCAGTGGGGCCTACTGAGAGACTTGACTGTGGCTAAAAGTAGCAGAAGCACCAGGCATTATCCCCTTTCAAGCACCATAACATTTTCTTACCACAGGGCCAAGGGCTGATTTACTGCACCAGAAAAGACTGTCCCATAACATAGGGAGGGTGATCCCAGATTAAACGCCCTCTGCTAACTAACTGGCATAATCACATCATTTTCAGTCATTTTGCATCACAAGAGTAATGTAAAATGACTGAATTATTCCGATTAAATTCGGCGTAAGTGAAATTTCACCCACACCTAGGGGCATAGTTAGTAGATTGGTGGCGCAGGGCAAGTAACCTTGCAGCTCTGCTCTGTGTCACACGGAAAGGGCAGGAATGCACCACATTTATCCAATACTGTGCATTTCTCTCCTTTACCCCTGTGCTGACGCTGCTTCAGCAGCCTGGCGCCAACGCAGGCACCCTTGCACTGCTGTGCAAGGGTGCCTGCGTTACAGGCAGGCTTGTTTTTGAAGAGGAAGGGGAACATTCCTGCATAAAAACAATCCACAATGATGGTTTCCTCTTTCTATGTCTGCAACACACATAGAAAGAGAAAAAATAAGGAGAAATAAACATATTTCTCCTTGTGAAGCCTGACCTGGGGAGGCGTAAGATCATGGCGCATCCCCAGGTTTAGAAATGCTTGTAAATCTGGAAATGAGACCAAAACTATTGGAGTTGCATGGGAACCCCCACTGCAACACCCACAGCAGCGCCTCCGTTGCACAGACTGATGCAACGCAGCGATTTATGCTGCACTGTCTTACTCCATATTCATGGAGTCATTCAAAGCCACGTGCAGTGGCTTTGTGTTGCTTCATAAATATGACTTGGGGCTTTGCGTCGTGCATGTGTCACATTCCGCAGTGCAAGCACACGCAAGGTCCTCGTGATTATGCCCCCTAGTTATTACTTGTCACCAGATGACTGCTGCTGAGTCCCTGACCCTACACAACCTCCCAAAGTAAGCTGTGTACTGCCCCATGTCACTACCCTGAAAGCCAAGTGCTAAAGGGGGAAACTTGATGACCAGTTCTGAGTCCAGTAACGGCTGACTGCCCAGGGACTCCTAAAATAGTTCCCACACAAGTCATTACTGTCATGTTCATGGTATGTATATATCCAATAATAATATTATGTTTGGAACAACATTATTCTATATTAAAACATGTACAAGTGAGAGCGCATGTGCCAAACTATGGGGCATATCAACAACAACCGGCTATAATTATCTCTAAGCGCACTTAGCGCTAGGATAATTATCGCCGGCTAGCGTGAATTTTTATCGCTGAGATAGCGTGCTATTAGCAACGCTTATCTCAATAGCGATAAAAATCCTCACGCTAAAAGGCTAACGTGAGATTATCGCTGGAAACCCAGCGATAATCTCACGTTACCTTGTTGATAGAGACAGGCAAACTTAGCCATGATATCCACCTTCCATAGGATATCATGGCTAAGTCAGAAAAATACCAGACGTAAAAAAGCAGCGTTAACCGCGGTTAGCGCTGCTTTTTTTGTCTCTAACAGGGTTAGCGACATTCTTGATAATAGGAGAAATGTCGCTTAGCGACATTTCTCCTATTATTTTGCTCTGGAACGCCCCTTTGCATCTCATTAGAGATGCAAGGGGAAGCATGGAGTAAAAGGGTGCTAACATGCAAATTTGCATGTTAGCACCCTGTTGTTGATAGGGCGCTAGTTTTATCTCTCCTTTTTTGGCTTTTAAAGCCAAAAAAGCAGAGATAAAGCCCTTGTTGATATGCCCCTATGGGGCATATCAACAACAACCGGCGATAATTATCGCTCAGCGCTCTTAGCGTGAGGATAATTATCGCCGGCTAGCGTGAATTTTTATCGCTGAGATAGCGTGCTATTAGCAACGCTTATCTCAATAGCGATAAAAATCTACACGCTAACAGGCTAACGTGAGATTATCGCTGGAAACCCAGCGATAATCACACGTTACCTTGTTGATAGGGACAGGCAAACTTAGCCATGATATCCTCCTTCCATAGGATATCATGGCTATGTCTGAAAATTAGCAGACGTAAAAAAGCAGCGTTAACCGCGGTTAGCGCTGCTTTTTTTGTCTCTAACAGGGTTAGCGACATTCTTGATAATAGGAGAAATGTCGCTTAGCGACAATACTCCTATTATTTTACTCTGGAACGCCCCCTTTGCATCTCATTAGAGATGCAAGGGGAAGCGTAGAGTAAAAGGGTGCTAACATGCAAATTTGTGTGTTAGCACCCTGTTGTTGATAGGGCACTAGTTTTATCTCTGCTTTTTTGGCTTTTAAAGCCAAAAAAGCAGAGATAAAGCCCTTGTTGATATGCCCCTATATTACTTAAAGGTGCTCTGAAAGTTCATGGTATAGAAAAGTGAGAAACAGTGAATGAAAGTCTCTTGCCCATCATCACACAAGTGAATCATATGGAAAAGATGGGTTCTGAACTTAGGTTTCCCGGAGACACAATTTGAAATTCAGCCTTCACACACCTGTTTAGTTAAAGGGCAATGATTTGTGTTCAGTTCTTTTAGAAACAAAATATTTATTTTATCAGAAATATTGCATAGAAATCAAACTGACACAAGAGGTCTTTTGCAAAATAAATGAAAAGTTAAGTGTAAAAGAACGGGGGGACTCTATTTTATGTTAATGTCACTGCCCGCCCACACCCCCCGACATAGCAAGAAAAACTGTGTTGTAGGAGTGTCTAAAGACCTCAAAGACAGAAATGACCTAGAGATCCCTCCGCCCTGGCAGTACCACGGAGAGGATGCTGAGGATGAAGCATGACACTAGTATGTGTGTGAGGCATCCTCCTCCATTACGGATGGCCTTCCCACTTGAAACGGTCCCACACTGCATGCAGTAGGAGTTGATTGATTCTTACTAGGGTCTCTGTACCTTCTCTGTTCCTACTGGCACCCTACCTTTTGCGATTTGCAAGTTTTGTTCGAAGAATGTAGGGGTGCCCTTTTTTCCTCATTCTCTCTCTTTTGTGGTAGTGGTTCTGAAAACAGGCTCCTGCATTGGAAATTTGTTTCCAGGCATCACCAAAAGTTTGTTGAGTGGAAAGATCAAGGGGGCACTCCTAATGATCAAATATTGGGAATCTCAATATATGATGGATGGTCAGCTGCCAAAAGAGCAGTGACAGTAGCCTCCTCCAACCTGTTTGCTTGGTGAGCCACCCGCCATAATACTATTGTGGCTATAGGTCCTTAGTGTAACCATGGCCTGTAATGTAATGTCCCTCGTGGTCTGCGGCACCCATTGTGCCACCAACTACACTGACAGTGCAAACATGACTCCAGGCCAACTATTGCTAGCCTGGATGATGAAGATTTAAACTGTAGGTGCAACCTGTCAAAATAGCCACTGTTGGCAAAGCTTTAAAAACCATCTTTCTAAATATTTTTGTCAACATTATGTAGGCTGTATTGCCCATAGGGCCTGCTGCATGGTATTTAACAGCAGGAAATTTAGGAATTCAATGTTAAACATGTCCCTACAGTGAAAACGTCCCAAAAGCTATTTTTACTGTAGCAGGGCAAGTTGTTCCAAATGAAAACATTGAGTTGTATTATTGCTATGGTACATTTAATTTATTTAATGTTAATTTCAGTTAGAAAACAGCTGGCGCAATATTTACACAACTATTTGTAATAATTTCTAATAATCCAATTCAATGGTAAAGTCAGATTTGTGATAAACATTAAAGAACAATTACTTAGAGATGTTACCTTTTCTCTCCCTAAAGCCTCTGGAGGCCCATTCACATTTACTCTCCCACTTCTACCATCTGGTAATTAGCATTCTAATGGGCGTGAAAGGTGTAAAATGCTTTTCAGGAGCAAACAATAAGCTGACCTGAATGGGCTCAAATGAACCCTGACAGAATATGCAGGGTGGGCTGTGAGCATCATTACAGTACCAAATCTGGCTTGAATGTCAAATCCTGCTTGACAGTTCTGACAGAGTTTTACATATAACACTTGGGACACACTTCAAAGGGCGAAAACGGGATGCCAAAACAATTCTTGTATATGCACTGTCTCGTTGCTGGAAAACCCTGCTTTGTACTACCAGACTTCTGTCTCTACAATTATTAGTTGTACAGTGAGTGACTGCCCCTAACTGGATTTTAGTGTTAGATGTGCAAGGGCACTAGGATTACCTTAGTACACTCACACAACACACAACCCCAGCACTGATAGCACAAGTTCTGTGTGGTAAGAAGACTTCTAACAACTTAAAAATGCTCAGAGTAGGTAGGGTTTTGCCCTGGGAACTTGTATCCCATTAGTTAGTATGTGCCCAAGAGTCATTCCCAGCCAGTAGCTCGTGCCAGGCATACATGTGTCACCTCCAATCACCCATTTCAGAATACACTTGGACCTAAAGAAGATCAGAAGAGGGCTGACTCTGCAGTCTGTGACCTGAAATGAACCCTAAGGGACTGGACCTGCTTTCTCCTGTACCCAGGACAAAGACGTGGAATCCAAGGGTTACAAGGCTGAACTCCTGTTCAAACTGCAGGGAATGGATACAACAAGCTACAAGAGGCCTTTTCTGCAACTCCCGAGCTGGTCATTGGCAACTGAACCTGAAATGGAATCTGCTATCCGGCCTCTGTGCAAATATGTAATAGCCTCTCTGAATCGAAGTGCCTTGCCTGAGGTTATCGGGGGTGAAGGGGCTTTACAAGTGCACCCCTGTGCTGGATTACGATGTAAAGTACTAAAATCAGAAGCTAAAATCTTTGTCCAGGACAAACCTGGTTGATGTATCCAACCCATGCTTCATTGTGGATCAAATTGCATCTAGTTTCCGGTCTACCACAACCATTGACTGTCATCAGCACTTTATGGTTCATGGCACTATTCCGAAAAGTTCATATATTATTGGATTTTTGCCATTTTGGTGTCATTTTGTTTATTAAGTGTACTCTAATATTCTAGTTCGGTTTGGGGTTTTACCTAAGATGCATTTCAACTATTATTATTGTTTTGGCACTAAATAAATACTTTACATTGGCCTAGGTTAAGCCCATCTCCTCTGTGCCAGAGCTACCAGGGGTTGGGCTCGGTTCAATTAAGAGACTGTAAGGGTTCAACCTGACGAGGGTTGTGATTGTTCCTTGAGGTGGTTAGTTATCCGCCCCCAATAATAATACAATTTCTTGCAGTAGTAAATAAAGTGCTTTACAACTAATAAAAACAGTCAAATGGGAGTAGATGCTCTATTAGTAGGACCAATGGGGCCATACTTTTGTAATCGATATCATATTTTATGTCATGCAATATTTATGCAACAGTATTGTGATGCCGTCCCTTCTAGAGAGGTGACGTAACCTGTTACCTAATTCTTTGAACATTATGATGTATTTCATACTCGATTAGAAGTCATTTAAGTATAGCTATCGGAGTTCGGGTATCCATACCGAATGCAGGGGCATATTAGCAATAGACGGCGATAAATATCGCAAAGCGCGATTAGCGCTTTTTTATTTATCGCCTTCCATCGCTGGAATTTTTCGCCAGGGTAGCGGGTTATTAACAACATGTATCACCGAGGTGATAAAAATTCCAGCGATAGAGGGGATATGGCCGTTTTCCATGGAACAACGCTGGTTTTCCAGTGATGTTCCATGGAAAACGGCGATAACCTTGCTGATACGACCCTGTGGTCGTATCAGCATAATCCACCCCCAATGGTAAATATAGCTAAGTCAGGATTTTAGCAGACGTTAGTTTTCGGCGAAAAACACGGTTTTCGCCAAATACTAAAGTCTGCTAAAATCCTGAGGGCCACCTTGTAAATATCGCGGTGTGTATTTAGCGATAATTTACAAGGTAGTCCATCAGGGGTAAGCCCAGTGACACCCACTTTGCATTTCATTAGAGATGCGTAGCGAGGCGTCGGGAAAACGGGTGCTAACATGCGCTTATGCTATGTTATGTTAGCATCCCCTTGTAGATAGGGCGATAATCTTATCTACGCTTTTTTGGCTTTTAAAGCCAAAAAAGCAGAGATAAGGCCCTTGTTAATATGCCCCACAGTGCATATCTCCCCTTACTATTGTGGCATGCAAACCCAGGAGCTTATTGAGAAGCCCCTTGCGCAGCTGGTGCGTCACTTTTAATATGGGAAATCAAGACATACCGGCGGCGCAAGGGGCTTGTAAATAAGCCCCACAACTTTTACGCTGCCGACATGTTTATTTCAGTATAAAAGCACATCGCTGATTATGTAAATGAAGAAAGGTCCTTGTGTGTAATCAGCGCAGTAGCCAGTAGTATAGATTATGTAGGTTTATTTATAACGCCTGATTAACACAAAACCCCTCAAGATCATGATATCCTTGTACTCAAAGCTGCAAAGATTAATGTCCTAGGGGCATATCAACAAGGGCTTTATCCCTGCTTTTTTGGCTTTAAAAGCCAAAAAAGGAGAGATAAAACTAGCGCCCTATCAACAACAGGGTGCTAACATGCAAATTTGCATGTTAGCACCCTTTTAGTCTACGCTTCCCCTTGCATCTCTAATGAGATGCAAAGGGGGCGTTCCAGAGTAAAACAATAGGAGAAATGTCGCTAAGCGACATTTCTCCTATTATCAAGAATGTCGCTAACCCTGTTAGAGACAAAAAAAGCAGCGCTAACCGCGGTTAACGCTGCTTTTTTACATCTGGTATTTTTCTGACTTAGCCATGATATCCTATGGGAGGAGGATATCATGGCTAAGTTTGTCTGTCCCTATCAACAAGCTAACGTGAGATTATCGCTGGGTTTCCAGCGATAATCTCACGCTAGCCTGTTAGCGTGAGAATTGTTATCGCTATTGAGATAAGCGTTGCTAATAGCACGCTATCTCAGCGATAAAAATTCACGCTAGCCGGCGATAATTATCCTAGCGCTAAGTGCGCTTAGAGATAGTTATCGCCGGTTGTTGTTGATATGCCCCCATGTTTGCTGGAGTCAGTTCCTTGTCCCCACTGGTGAACACGTGCCTGTCTCTTGTGCTTCTGCACTTTACAGCATCGCCAGGAGGATTAGGTCTGCCTGGTATTAGGGGGGTACAAGTTTTAATTTCACTTGTTCAATTTTGCAAACGTGGGAAACTTTGCAACATTACAGATGTCTCATTAAAAAAGATTCCTTTCCCTTCAAAAACGTTTATGGTTAAATCGTTCCACAAAACAGCAGATCTTGAGAGGTTTTTCTTCATATCCTATTTTACTCTAATTTGTGTGCCTCACCATGTTCATGAATATGATGCAAAATTAAACAAAACTTCGGAAAGTTGATTACAACTACCTTCCCAAACTTTTCACTCCCTCATCTCATACACAGCTCTCGTCGACACTGGAACATTCCGAAACAGGGTATTTTTCTTCCCGCCTTTTCTTCTTCTGATGAGATGCTGCTCGCCTCGGATGCAGCTAAACCTTCAAGTTGTACCCTCCAAGGATGGCGATGCGCATTACGCACCCGGCTCTGCCACCTGCGAGGACTCAGGCGTGGCTGAGGGTAGGATCGAGTCTCTGTGTCCTGCTTCGTGCTCTGCTGTTCTGGCTGCATTTTAAAGTTGATGTTTGTGCTAAATCAACCAGCACATTTGGTGTCACACAATCATGATCCAGATGAAGGGAAACCCATGCAGGGCAGACCCATGGAGGTCCCCTCAGCCCGGGCAAGCATTCTTAGGTCCACGCTGCCTCTGATTTACTGCAGGGTTGGACCATCAGCCGGTTTCTGTTTCCATTACTGACCTCCTTTTCCTCTCATAGCTGCTCGGGGGGTGCGTCGCATGATCCGCATTCAGGAGAGCACCTGGTGTAATGGGCAGTGGTGCCCTTTCATACAGCCACTCTTGATTTATAAATATCCTCAACTTCTTTCTACTGATCCCTACCTTAAACAACTCCTCGTGAGATGGGAACTCGGGAGATGCACAAGATCACACATGGTAAGTGGCCCATGCTCAGAAACATACATCTGTTTGTAGAAGGGGGAGGTGGACAGCGCTGATAAGCAATTTCCGAAGTCAGTTTCCCATGAGGGTGAAACTGTAGAGAGCAGAAGATTTGGAATGATTGAGACCACAAGACGTCTACCTATCCTGGACTTCCTAAAAGGATGGATCATGCCAGTCAGTCAGTCAAAATTACTTTATTCGGCTCATATCAAGAACCATAAAAGTGCAAGACATCACAATAAATACAGTATATAACAATTAAAATAAGCATGTACACATAATTTTAAAACACTACATTAAAATAAGACAAGGTCGAGTTTACTCACAATTCACAATTAATTTTAAACAACACTAAGTCCACTTGATTTTTTTTCTTAATCTCATCGCAATAGTCAAAAAATTTGCTATATTAAAAATCTCCCAGGTAGTACTTAGCAGCTGGAGATACAAAAGTGCAGGTTTGACTTGTCTGAATCCCTTATTCTTGATAAGAGGGATGATGAATTTTTTGCGGAGAGGGGACAAGTGTTTACAAAAGAAGATAAGGTAAACAGTATCCTTAAGAGAGAATCTGTCACAAGAGCAGATCTCCAGGTCCCTATCCTTCATCCATCCAGCGGAATCAGTGAACAAGAGATGGTATTTGTTCAGTCTAAACCTTGTCAATAAAAAGCGATGATTCATATTATTCACTATGGTCAAGTAAGGTTCAATGCTGCATGTGGTTATTAATAACTGATGGGCCTTTACTGTAGGTTTTATTAACTCCTTTTCTTCTCTGGCTAAAGTAGTTCTAAGCTTGTGTGTATCTTTTACCCATTTAAGGTCTCCCTTTGATAGATTATTGGGATTATCGAATATGTCTGGGCGACCTATTTCGTCACTTAGGTTCTTAACATAACGCAGCCATGGAATAGCCTTTCCGAACTCAAGCGATAAACAATCTGTTATAATTTCGCGATTTAGTTTAAGTTCCGGATTTAGCCAGATTGATAACCATTTTAATAGGGGGGCTAATGCTATCCGGTCAGTTAAGTAACCAACCCCACATTCTTGATGTACAATATAACCAGAGGTTGCCTGGGGAAGCGATAGAATGGTTTTTAAGAACTTGTCCTCTACCACCTGAAGTTCCTTCACATTTTTAAATCCCCACAGGTCCGCACCATACGTAGCTATGCCCATGCAGGGCAGACCCATGGAGGTCCCCTCAGCCCGGGCAAGCATTCTTAGGTCCTCGCTGCCTCTGATTTACTGCAGGGTTGGACCATCAGCCGGTTTCTGTTTCCATTACTGACCTCCTTTTCCTCTCATAGCTGCTCGGGGGGTGCGTCGCATGATCCGCATTCAGGAGAGCACCTGGTGTAATGGGCAGTGGTGCCCTTTCATACAGCCACTCTTGATTTATAAATATCCTCAACTTCTTTCTACTGATCCCTACCTTAAACAACTCCTCGTGAGATGGGAACTCGGGAGATGCACAAGATCACACATGGTAAGTGGCCCATGCTCAGAAACATACATCTGTTTGTAGAAGGGGGAGGTGGACAGCGCTGATAAGCAATTTCCGAAGTCAGTTTCCCATGAGGGTGAAACTGTAGAGAGCAGAAGATTTGGAATGATTGAGACCACAAGACGTCTACCTATCCTGGACTTCCTAAAAGGATGGATCATGCTTCAACCCATGGTCTAGCAGCAGTACGTATGCTCCAGTGGCAGCTCACTATCAGGGGCCTCAGGGGGTCGCCCTTCATTCTGTGAGGTCCCACATTCTGCCCCTTGCTTCTCTGGAAACTGCACATTATTTAATTCAGCAGTGTTCATGAAAACATGACTTTTGTGTGTTCATTCACACTGTCAGTGCACAGGTCACCCTCTCTGTCGGTTTCATGTCCATGTCCTGATCACAGGAGGAGGAGGAGGAAGGGACTGAGGGGGGCTGAGTGACGCCCCATCTACAGAGTAGTGTTTAAAAGCACAGCACTGATGTCTCTAATGCGCATGTGAGGGGTGTAGTTGAAACACGATCCCCTCACACAGGCACAACCCATTTAGCAGACATACTCTGCATACTTATCTAGCAGACATACTCTGCATACTTATCTAGCAGACATACTCTGCATACTTATCTAGCAGACATACTGTGCATACTTATCTAGCAGACATACTCTGCATACTTATCTAGCAGACATACTCTGCATACTTATCTAGCAGACATACTGTGCATACTTATCTAGCAGACATACTGCGCATTCTTATGTAGCAGACGTACTGTGCATGCTTATCTAGTAGACATACTGTGCATGCTTATCTAGCAGACATACTGTGCATACTTATCTAGCAGAAATACTGTGCATGTTTATCTAGCCAACATACAGTGCATATTTATCTAGCAGACATACTGTGCATGCTTATCTAGCCAACATACTGTGCATACTTTTCTAGCAGACATACTGTGCATGCTTATCTAGCCGACATACTGTGCATGCTTATCTAGCCGACATACTGTGCATACTTATCTAGCAGACATACTGTGCATGCTTATCTAGCAGACATACTGTGCAGACATACTGTTCATGCTTATCTAGCTGACATACTGTGCATACTTATCTAGCCGACATACTGTGCATACTTATCAAGCAGACATACTATGCATACTTATCTGGCAGACATAATGTGCTTGCTTATCTAGCAGACATACTGCGCATACTTATCTAGCAGACATACTGCGCATGGTTATCTAGCAGACGTACTGTGCATGCTTATCTAGCAGATGTACTGCGCTTGCTTATCTAGCAGACATACTGCGCTTGCTTATCTAGCAGACATACTGTGCATACTTATCTATCAGACGTACTGTGCATATTTATCTACCAGACATACTGTGCATACTTATCTAGCAGACATACTGTGCTTGCTTATCTAGCAGACATACTGTGCATACTTATCTAGCAGATGTACTGTGCATACTTATCTAGCAGACATACTGTGCATACTTATCTAGCAGACATACTGTGCATACTTATCTAGCAGACATACTGTGCTTGCTTATCTAGCAGACATACTGTGCCTACCTACCCAGCAGACATACTGTGCTTGCTTATCTAGCAGACATACTGTGCTTGCTTATCTAGCAGATATACTGTGCATACTTATCTAGCAGACATACTGTGCATACTTATCTAGCAGACATACTGTGCTTGCTTATCTAGCAGACATACTGTGCCTACTTACCTAGCAGATATACTGTGCTTGCTTATCTAGCAGACATACTGTGCATACTTATCTAGCAGACGTACTGTGCATACTTATCTAGCAGACATACTGCGCATGCCTCAGTCAGCATAGTATATCTGCTACACTGTCTCTGCCAGGACGCACATCAGTGCATCTCTGAAGCCAATGAGAAGCCACACAGAGCATTAGGGGAGGGATCCCCTGCACTGATCCAGCTTCCTATAGGGCGGTGCTTCCAGTCCTATCGGGAAGCTGGGAGAGGGATTATGTTGAACCTTTGACCTTGCTGCTACGTCTAGGTTCTTCTTGGGAATCGTGGCTCACTGGTTCCATTGTCCAGCACCAGATTCCTGCTCCGCTCCTGCCACGAAGCCTTTGAATTGCCATCTAAGGACGCAAGGTCAGTAACAAACGTATTGTTTCCCTGTGCATGTGTTTGTGAGAGTGAGTGAGTGAGAGAGTAAGTGAGAGTGAAGAAAGGGTGTGTGCGAGAGTGTCAATGAGAGTGAAAATGAGTGAGAATCTGGGTTATACTGTGTATGAATAAGTGAAAGTGAGTGTGAGGGAGTGAATGAAGGAGTGTGAGTGTGTTTGAAGGAGTGAGTGATTGCAGATTGTAACAGGGTGTGAAAGTGAGTCAGGGGCGCTGAGCTATCAAAGGTGCAGCAGGTGCAGCAGGTGCACCAGGGCCCAGAGTCAGTGAGTGTGAAAAGGCAAGTGTGTGTGTGTGACAGTGAGAAGAATGAGTATGAGTATGTTTGTGTATGAGTCACAGTTAGTGGTAGTGAGTGTGAGTATGAATGAGTAAGTGAGTGATTGTAAGTTAGTGAGTGAGGGGGAAGAGAGGTAATATGCGAGGGAGAAGGAGTGAGTGTGTGAGTCAGTGAGGATGTGTCTTATGCATGCCTTCTGATTGTGAGTCCATGGCACACTGAATGCAAATCTAGGCTTCATGCAGCACCCATGGTAACATACTGCCGCTGGCATACTGGAGATCATTCTTGGCTTAAGGAAGGGTACAAATGGCAAAATGCAGGCCCTGATATACTAGAAGGAATTCTTGGCATAGGGTGCCCTGTGCAAAAATGCTGCCACTTGTGTATTGAAGGAAATTCTCGTCGTGGGGGGCACTTGCGGCAATATACTGGCACTGGGACATTAGAGGAAATTCTTCTTAGAAGGGAGGACACCCAAGGCAAAATGCACACCCTGAAATACTGGATGGAATACTTGTAATAAGGGAACATCTATGGAAAAATGCTGGTGTTGGCTTACTGGGGGTACTTCTTTGCCTCAAAGAGATTAGCCATGGCATATTGGGGCTGAGGGGCGGATTGGGGGAAGCAAGCCACTATAAAATGCTGACTCTAAAATACCAGAGGTAATGTTTGAAATCCGACCCACTCCTGGTATGCAGGCAGTCTCAATGGAAACATTCTGGTACTGGAATATTGTGTGTAATTGTTTGCATAATGGGGTACATGACAAAATGCTGGCACTGGTAAAATGAAGGGAATTCTTAAGGTATGGGGAAGTGTCATGGCAAATTTTGAAAAAAAAACATGGGGTGAACTCCAGGGAGGTAGTGTCATGCCTCACTACTTTCAATGGTTACGAGCTATTACTGGTATGTACATATGTATGTATTTGTGTATCCATAGCAACATACTAGCTAGAGCAGCAGGCTGCTATACCGGGTCATCACCAGAGCCGGACTGGCCAAAGTGGGTTCCGGGCATTTCCCTGGTGGGCCGCAGGAGTTGGGGCCGGTTTTCTGGCGGTGGGGACCGATTTTGTATTTGGGGGCCAGTTTTGCAGCAGTGCAGCAATATCGTCTTCCTGTAACAAAAGCGGGAGCGGTGCTTTTTACTAGAAACCCCCCCCCCCAACACCTCCCCCCACCCGTCCCAGAACCGGTAAAGCAGCATAACAATACAAACAGATGCAAAAATCAAGTGTTCACAGCACAACAGTGTGATCCTATGTGGGAGCAAAGAGGCGGCCATATTTCAGCAGCCAGAGATATGCGCTGCCAAGGTGGGTGCGATGGGCTTCTTCTGACGTCAATATCTCTGAAAATGAAATGGGTAATTGGTTATGAACAAAAGATGAAAATATTAAGGAACATTAAGCAGAAAAGGCTGTTCAAAGCCTGGAGGGGGTGGGCAGCTGCTGGGCCTATTCCTCCCGCCCCCCAAGTACTCTCCCATCTGTCGATGCTGTTTTTGCTGCTTCCAATCTCTGCTGTCTGACAAGTGACAACATCTAAACAATAAAGAGAGTGATGCTGTTGCAGAAACCTGCAGGGCCCTGCTGTGCGAGGTGGCCCTCTCCCCAGGGGGCAGCAATATTTACAGGGTTTCTCTGCTTTCAGACCCCCCTCCAAGACGCTCTCTCTATCTGTGGATCCAGCTCATGAGGGGCTGAATGCTGCAGGGAAACAAAGACAACTTCTACATTTGGAAAGAAAAAATAACATAGCAGGGGTTCTTCCTCAATGTGGAAGAGAGGTGCTGCAACGAGAGAGACACAGGCAACATGCTACTTTGGGGGATTATTCACAATCAATCAATCAATCAAAACATTTGTAAAGCGCACTACTCACCCGTGAGGGTCTCAAGGCGCTGGGGGGAGGGGTGCTGCTACTGCTTGAATAGCCAGGTCTTGAGTAGTCTCCTGAAGGTAAGTAGGTCCTGGGTCTGCCGTAGGAGGATGGGGAGGGTGTGCCATGTTTTGGCGGCGAGGTGGGAGAATGATCTGCTGCCGTTGGTCGCTCTTCGGATGCGGGGAACGGTGGCGAGGGCTGCAGAGCTGGCGGTTCGGGGTGTAGAAGGTGAGTCGTCTGTTGAGGTATACCAGTCTGGTGTTGTGGAGTGCTTTGTGTGCATGGGTGAGGAGCTTGAAGGTGATCTTCTTGTTGACGGGAAGCCAGTGCAGGTCTCTCAGGTGGGGTGTGATGTGGCTGCGGCGGGGGATGTCGAGGATCAAGCGTGCAGAGGCGTTCTGTATGCGTTGTAGTCGTTTCAGGAGTTTGGCTGAGGCTCCTGCGTAGAGGGAGTTTCCGTAGTCTAACCTGCTGCTGACGAGGGCCTGGGTGACCGTTCTTCTTGTTTTGGTGGGGATCCACCTGTAGATCTTGCGGACCATGCGGAGGGTGTTGAAGCAGGAGGATGAGATGGCGTTGACTTGCTTGGTCATGGAGAGTTTTGAGTCGAGGATGAAACCTAGGTTGCGTGCGTGGTCGGTGGGTGTCGGTGCTGTTCCTAGTGCGGTCGGCCACCAGGAGTCGTCCTAAGCCGAGGGGATGGAGCCGAGGATGAGGCCTTCCGTCTTGTCCGAGTTCAGCTTCAGATGACTGTTCTTCATCCACTCGGCGGCGGCTTTCATTCCTTCATGGAGGTTGGTTTTGGCGGTGAGGGGGTCCTTGGTGAGGGAGAGGATCAGCTGGGTGTCGTCAGCATAGGAGATGATGTTGAGGTCGTGCAGTCGTGAAACGTGAGCGAGTTGTGCCATGTAGATGTTGAACAATGTCCGGCTGAGGGATGATCCTTGGGGTACGCCGCAGATGATCTCGGTGGCTTCGGATCGAAAAGGGGGAGGCAGACGCTCTGGGTTCTGCCGGAGAGGAAGGAGGTGGTCCAGTCCAATGCTTTGTCTCGGATACCTGCATTGTGGAGGCGTGTGCGTAGGGTGCGGTGGCAGACAGTGTTGAAGGTGGCTGACAGGTCCAGGAGGATGAGGGCCGCGGTTTCCCCATTGTCCAGCAGGGCCCTGATGTCATTGTTGGCAGTGATGAGGGCAGTTTCGGTGCTGTGGTTGCTGCGGAACCCGGGCTGGGACAGGTCCAGGATGCTATTCTACTCAAGGTAGCGGGTCAGCTGTCTGTTGACGGTCTTCTCGATGACCTTTGCCAGGTACGGGAGCAGGGAGAAGGGTCGGAAGTTCTTGAGGTCCTTCGGATCAGCCTTGGGTTTTTTAAGTAAGGCCACAAGAGGCCTGCGCTGGTGAAGCGTCACTTTTATTTAAACTCCTGCAGCGCAAGCCTTGCAATCATATCCGTGAGGCGGTGTAAATCCACCCTGCATGTACTCATAGATATGAAGTAAGGCAAGGCAGCGCAAAGCACTGGGTTGCCTTAGTCTGTGTGGAAGGGGTGTTCCATGGGCGTTGCAGTGGGTGTTCCCACGCAACACCCATGGATTTTGACGGTGCATGGATATACAAAATCACGTAAACCTGGGGCAGTGCCAAAACCTTACGTCTCCCCAGAGCTGGCATAATGAGGTAAAATGTTTTCATTTCTCCTCGTTTTTTCCTCTTTCCATGTGTGCTGTATTAAAAAGAGGAAAAAGCCTCCCAGGATTGTTTTTTTTTTCAGGAACGTGCCTCATCCTGCACAAAAACAATCCTGCCAACATCGCAGACACCCTTACACCATGGTGCAAGGGGGTCTGCGATGACGCTAAGCACCAAACTGTGTGCTGGCTGAAAAGACGGGAATGCACCGTATCTCGTAAGTACAGTGCAATCCTGCCCTTTAAAATTGGCATAGGGCAGCACAGCAAAAAGACTTTTGTCGCTGCCCTACGCCAAGTTTTTGTAAATATTCCCCTTGGTGCACCAGCATGCGCCGTATGACGCAAGGGTTCCTGTCTGCTTAGTGCATGCCCCAGTGTTCTCAGGCGGACTTGCTCTCGCGCAGACCTTTTGCTTCCGCCTTGTTCTGACGCACACATAAAGGTCTATGGCCTCCATGCTTGTCTCAGCCCCGCCCCCCATCTTCTTCTGTGTCCTGGAATACATTTTCAACCACGTTACTGCCAAATTGGAAACACTGGTGTAACCTTGCACAAGAAAGATTTGTGAGTACGAGGCACTCTCATATCTTTCAGTGCTAAGTGCTATTTAAAACTGTCAAATACATAATTTAAGCTGTTGATATGGTATTATTATGACCTCTCCCCCTGCATGTCCTTGTTTAGGTGGGCAGGGGCAGAAAAAGCCATACCAGGCAGCACCCATCCTGTGAAGTATGCCAGGTGAGATGTTTCTTTCCCTCCATTGGTCTTGACATGCCTTTGTAATGGGCAGCCCCAAAGCACATGGTCCACACGAAGTCTGTAGGTTAGAGAGTTACTTACCCCTAAATATATTCAGTGTCCCTGGTGAGATGTTTAGAAGCTTCATAGGTATGACTATAAAAAGCCAAAACCGCTCATGTTATTGTGAAGCGTGTTGCTAAAAGTTCTGCTTTGGACGTGTCACTTAGAAATCTGCATTCCTCTGACTTACCCACTGGTTAACAGGTCCTTCAGAAGGCTCCTGGGATTATATGCATGAAGAAATGCCCCCTAAAGTATGACGCGCCTTATTTAGTTTCTCTTTCTTTACTGAAGAAGCAGGCACAGGTCGCTTCCCAAAGAACAGTTTGAGCAAGACAAAAACTGCACACAGGAGCAAGAATGGTTTTACAAGATGAATCTGGAAGATTTCAGTTCAAGACTCACCATCAGGGCAAAGTCCCAGGGCTTCCACCTCGAAACCCACCGTTAGGACGAAGACCACACAAAGCAACAGCATGGCACCCTTCCTACCAGAAACTGATTTCAGAATGGCAGGGCAGGGGCTGGTTCAATAAAGACCCTGTCGACGGGTGTCCTTGCTGTGCTGCTGAAGAGTATTCTACATGCATTGAAAACAGTAGGGGTCCCCTGCAGCACATGGGCTTGCCAAGAGCAGGGAAAGTAACAATACATTTAAAAAACATCTTGGACAAGTTCCCCTTTAAGGTAAGTAATGACCTGGTAAGAAGAGATGGTAGTGCACTGGCTGAAAATGCGTGTGAATAATGGAGAACTAAACAACTGAGGCTGCTGGGTGGGCTAGAAAATTCCTGAATCTCGCAGTGTAGATTTGGTGACCGCACAGACATTGTCGAGAGGCTAGCTGCTTGTCCTTACAGGCGTACGTCAGTTGCCATGGCGATTCAAGACTGGACTGCCCACCAGATCAGCGTGCCTCAGTGAGTTAGTTCTCCATCATTCACACGTAGGTTCAGCCAGCGCAAAAACTGTTTTCTGTGTTCGAAATACCTTTTCAACACAGACGCTTCCGACAAATCTTGACCATCCACTCACGACAAGTTTTCTCATTCGCAACCCCTCGGGAAGCCCGTATTTTGATTTCATTTGGAAACAACATTGTTTACTTTTATACTTTACCCTTACAGTCCTTCATCAGTTAAATTATCACTAAGAAATTTACTTTCTTAGTTTTCTTCTTTACCGTCTATTCCCAGATACATCTCCTGCCATGCACAGTTCATACAAGATAATGAAACCGTTCATTCCTGATCTCATATCGGTTTGTTTGAACCACCAGTGTTTTTCGGTACGCATCTTGTCCATTCACAATATACACCCCTAGATGCGATTTGAATGCTGGTCTTTTACATCGATCTCCTTTTTCACACAGGATTGATTTGGAATATTTTCCTAAATCCATTGATATACTGTACAGTGCATAAGGAGCTCTACTCCTGATACAGGTGCGAGTCTCTCTGTACAGCGGCACCTCTCAAACTAACTTCTCACAGCAATACGCAATACCATCCTCCAATCTTACATAGGTTTCTTCCTATCATCAAAGCATGCGCATGTTCACAGGTGATTTCTTAATTTTAGAGATGAACTGCCCCCCTATGGGTGAATTAACAATTTTCTACACACTTCACATCTATTCACTGTTACTGGTATACAGTACAACATGAATGAAATCGTAAGCTCTCTGAGTACAGAAACTGATTTTTAACCCACTTTTTAAATCTTCCTATTTATAGCTTAGAATGTAAGAGTATTAAGGGCACACATTAAAACTAAGGATATACCATTTTTTGTTGTCCACAGACATTACTTTGATTCATCCTGCGGCTTCCTGATGAAGGCAACATGCCGAAACGCGTAGAGAATATATAATTTAAGAATATCATTGCCTTGCATCACTTTGTTCTCAAAATGTACACTATCATTAATACATTGAAACTTTTGGTTCAAGTTTGTATTATAAATGATTAAATAGCCTGTTCTTTGATTACGAATCACTGACAGAATATCGAAGGTCAGAATATCGTCCTTCAAAAATATCGCAGCAAGAATATCGAGGTCAAGAATATTGACATTCGATCTACATTATAGAAAGTACAAAAATATTGAAAAAAATATCAATGTCAAAAATATTATTGTTAAAAATATCGTTTTTTATTTAAGTTAAAAATGTATGTAAAATAAAGTACATAATACATATAATTAAAATAAACATAGTTAAAATGATTGCAAAATGTTTAAAAATTATAAGTAATATATATATATATATAATGTAAAAACAAATTAAACATATGCACAAAATATATAATATATACTTACTTATTAATATGTTTTAATAATTATTTTAATAACTTATAAATTGTTAAAAAACGTATAAGTTATAAATAGATCTATCCACATAAAACAATAATATAAATAAAAATGTAATAAATATATGTAACAAATTAAACAAATTAAAATTATTTTTAATCTTTTTTAAATTAATTATATACTACATTAACTAAAATAATACAAAAAATATTAGAAAGTGGAGAGAATAAAATTACTATTCCAACTCCAAACAGTGCAACAGTCGGGAAAATGTTGGATAGCGTAGGGGTAAAAATTACTATTCCCACCCCACTGAGTGCAACAGTAGATAAAGTGTTGGATAGCGTAGGGTTTAAAATTACTATTCCCACTCCAGGGACTGCAACAGTAGGGAAAGTTTGGATAGCATAGGTGTAAAAATCACTTTTCACATTCCACTGAGTGCAACAGTAGGGAAAGTGTTGGATAGCATAGGGGTAAAAATTTGTATTCCCACTCCAGTGAGTGCAACAGTAGGGAAAGTGTTCGATAGCGTAGCAGTTAAAATTACTATTACCACTCCAGTGAGTGCAACAGTAGGGAAAATGTTGGATAGCAAGGGGTAAAAATTACTATTCCCACTCAAGTGAGTGCAGCAATAGAGAGAGTGTTGGATAGCGGAGGGGTAAAAATTACTATTCCCACTCCAGTGAGTGCAACAGTAGGGAAAGTGTTGGATAGAGTAGGGGTAAACATTACTATTCCCACTCCTGTGAGTGCAACAGTAGGGAAAGTTTTGGATAGGGTAGGGGTTAAATTAACATACTTATTAATTTAATAATTTGTGTAAAATAAATAACAAATTAATAATTAATTAACAAAAATAATAAATACCAATTAAATTAAATTAATATTGAATTAATTATAATAAATTACTTCCCACCCTATTCCCCTATAAACCCACAACCTGCTACACATTAATAAACACACAATTAATGTAATTATCAATTAATCAATTAATAAAAATTAATTACCATTTAATAATAAATTGACAATAAATTAATTACCGATAACAATAAATAAAAAGTAATAATAACACATAACTTATAATTAATATATTGATAAATTAATCAATTATTAATAAATTAATGCCCAATTAATAATTAATTAACAATAAACTAATAATAATAATAATAATAATTCATATTAAATTACTTCCCACCCTACTCCCTTATAAACCCACAACCCACTCTGATACTAAAACGCAAAATTTACTGTAAAAAAATTACTTTCTAAACATTTAATACATATATTTAAAAATAATGAAAATACATTCAAAAATGTTTGAACATACGTATAAAATACATACTAAAATACATAACACTAATATAAATATCGATATTTTTCCTAACGATATTACTGACTTCGATAAAAAAAAACGATAATACTTACCTTAAGATCGATATTCTGGTCAACGATATTCTTGACATAGATATTCTATCCCTATGATATTAAAAACTCGATATTATTGTAGGTCGATATAAAAAAGAAATCGATATTTTGACTGCGCACCTCTGATTACATCATGAGGAATGGATGTATGTATGTAGGAGTGTGAGTATGTCTGTTGGTTGTAATGTGTGACATTTATAATTTGTAATTATTTTCATTGTTAATATTTGAACTTTTAGACACAGCTACACTGTTCCTTATCGATTAAATATACTTTTTCATTGCTGTTTTCATAAGACATTTTGCTGTGTTATTTTTGTTTTCTGTGCGCTTAATCAGGTTTCATATTTTCTTGTCCAAGATTTCCAGCTCATTTAAGCCCTACAAACCACAACATTCAGAGAACTCATCCAGCTCCCATCGCCTGAATGCATCACTTCCAAGATCTGATGCACCCTTCGCAAGGCAGCTCACACCAACTGCCAACCACACCTGGAGACCGAAACCTTCGGCAGACACACAATACATCAGTAGAATCGTCAGATCAGGAGTAAGGAATGAGAGACAAGAATCAAAGCCTTTTCCTGCTCATCATCGCAGTACAAACCACACAAGGTCCAGCCTTTCTCCACCTCCAGAAGAATCTGGAGACGTATCTTTTCAAGCGACACCTTGTTGAAGTATAAAGAACCAGCTGCTGAACCCTCATTGGATCTCCTGGCTTCTAGCACGTTGACACCAGCACGTGACCCGCACCATGTCCCGCTCTACCAATAACCATCAATCCCCTATGCCTTTCTCCCAAGTCAACAGGGCACCCCTCTCCATGCTCTACCTGATCCCTCCCATCTCATCTGCCCTCCAGTGATTCCAACACCCCCTCACCTGTTTATGCTGTACCTCTCTCTCGTGCAGCACTTCATTGCTGCGCAGCTAGGTTTCTTTCATAGATGTGTCATAAATATATACATTGAAATTAGACATGCAGAGAGCTCCTACACGTGTTGTGATCAAGAGGTTAGTCCACGTTAGAAAAAATGACATATGTTCGAATAGTCTTTGCCTGTGTTCCGCAATGGTTTTACTTGGCATAAGTCTGTATTAGGTCCTAGAATGAGGCCAAACAATGTGTGTTTGACAATCTCTTACCCAGGTCATTGCTTACCTTTAAGGGGAAATTTCCACTTTCAGTGTTGGACATTAATAGCATCAAGGAGGAGAACTTTCCTGTAGCTCGACTTGCTAAAGTTCCGGATTCTACACTAAGAGGGTTCCGAAAGTAACATGTAGAGTCTTTCTGAATGCTTTGAATGAAGACATGGTTTTTAGCTAAGTATTGCTACTTCACCTGCATGGAGATCCAAGCGAGAGTTACCCAACCGCCTCCTTAGAGATACTACAGAGAAGAGAATGCAAGCACACTTCTTCTCGACTTGGGGGGAGTGAGAAGGCAGATGGAGGGGACATTGTGGCTTTCGGGCCAAAATACTAAAGGCCATCGGGTCTGGAGCAGGTCTGAAGGTATACTACATGTTTCGGCAAGAAGGCGCAGAATAGCATGAGGACACAAGACGAACAGGGAGCTGCTTAAATTCAATGAAACTCATTGATTAGGGATGTGTGGTAAACAATTTTGGGAGTTTATGCTCTATTCATTTTATCACCGATGGTCTAATATTGTGGAAACATCCAATACATTTGATAAGGATTCAATTAGCATATAACAAACAATAATTGTTGTACCATGGTTTGTGTGTAGTACAGCTTCTCGTTTGTGGCCTTCAACAGGTTCTTTGGCAGTCTTTTTGATTCCTAAAAACACATGATTCCTATTAATGCAGCCCAAATGAGGGGTGGGAAGTACCTGTTTGTTTTCTTTTTCTCCACGAGGGACAAGGCACATACATCTGGGGACTAACAAAATTTGCACAGTGTGACCCTGAAATAAAGGGATGCGTGAAAGGCAATTGTACTATCTGTAACCACTGAGATCTCTTGAAACCCTAGCAATTACTGTTAGTCAGATTTTCTTTCCGGATCCCAATTTCATTTTATGACATTACATTTCATGCTCATTCGCAGACATTAACAATGTTAACCTACAATAACTTATCAAATAAAATCATATGCAGGCACTTTGTTTAGGGGTGTGGCTGTATTTTATCTGTCCCCATGCCTTTCTTTTTTAAGTTCCCTATCAGGAGACTAACTCAGCCCAGGTCCTGGACCTAGACTATCACACATATGCAGAGATATCCTACTGTTTTAGAGTCACAGAGAATACCTGGTTGTAGAACCAGGATGATGAGTACATTACTATTCCAACATGTCATAACACTATTCATATTCTCAGTACAAAGTTGAAGTTCATCCCAATTGTATTAGTATTGGTGACATAGTTGATGGATTACCCTTGAGTACCTGAACAAGAACTAGAAGGAACAATCTCACTTACACCAACATCCTCCTTGGAAGTGACCTAGCCTATAGGATCTAGGAAAGAGAGTGACCTGTGTTGTCCCTACCTTAGTGGGCAAGCTGTGTGCTTACTGTGGCAAGTCTGTCCGTTGCTAGACACCAGGACAGGAGGATGCTGTTGTAGTAATGCCCATGCAGAATAGTAGGGCAGAGGGAGCCACAAAGACATGCAGTAAGTTGCAGTTGTGCCTAGAAGGGCACAGAATCACCAAGAGGCATTGGCACGCATTGCTGGCACTGGGATTTGAACGTTAGGATGTCTGCCCGAATATTATCAAGTGTCCAGAAAATGTGTAAGTGCAAAGGGTAATTTACACAAGGCCAGTCCAGCATTAGGTGTCCTTAAGTAGACCTTTTATAAACAATGCTTACCAGGACATTTCTGGTACTGTAACTGTTAGACCTGTCAGCTTTAGGATGGCCTCCCCCAAACATGTTGCCTTTCTCCTCCATATTTTTCTGATCCTGATTTTGTTGGTCATAGTACTCTGATCACTTTACCACTGCTAACCAGTATTAAAGTGCATCTGCTCTGCTCTCTCTTTTTCAACATGGTGAATTTGGCTTGACATGGTACTACTTGTACCCAGATCCTGTAAATTAAATACTACTAATGGGCCTGCACCACTTATTGGACCACCCACCTAAGTAGCCCTTTAAACATGGCTCAAGCCTTCCATTGCAGCCTGTGTGTGCAGTTGAATCTGACATTTCGACTTGGCAAGAAAAACCTCTTGGCAGACTCAAACCTCCCTTTTTGATACATATAAGTCACCTCTAGGGTATGCCCTAAACAGCTGCGAGGGCAGTGTCCTGTTGTATTTAATAAGTTGGACATGTACTTTTAAGTTTTAGATGCCCGGGTAGTGAAAAACTCCTAAATTCGTTTTTTACTACTGTAGGGCCTAACTCTCCTATAGATAACATTGGGTTCCCTTAATACATTTAATAAGTGGTAACTTTCAACTGACAGGAGATAGAATTGTCTACTTTGGTATATAAAGAATTGTAATTTAAAACCCTCTTCAATGGTGGTATGGTCAGATTTTAAGCCATAATTCTCAAAATCACAGTTTTAGAATGATGTAATTTTCTTGTCCCAACCATTTGGTGCCTGGTGTATGTATCCTGGGTCGCATGACTAGGTGTAGCTGCCAATTGGTGTTTGTGTATTGATCCCAGACAGTGAGACATAGGGGTAATAGGTGTTAGCAGGATGTGCCTTCATTCATGTTTTGAATGGAGAGCGGAACTGTTACCTACCACACTTGCACATTATAAAGGCTCTGCCTGAGCCCATTCACAAAGGCTTTGACAGTAGTATTTTGTGTCCGCAGGCAGGCTGGGGCAAGGGTAGGGAGGCAAGACATTTCAAGCATCTCTGAGGTGAAAACCTCTAGAAGCTTCTCCTTCTTTAAAGTGGGCACCAGGAATATATTATGGGCCCTCAGACCCAAATCTTCAGTACACTTCTGAACCTGTGGATACTTGTTGGCGTTTTGGTGAGTCCGACGGAACCAAGTATTAAGGTGGCCGGGTGATACATAAAGTGCCTAGAAACTTGGAATGACGACGAACTAGAACCATTCTATCATGATATGTTGTGCAATAAAGCGGGTGATATTAACATAGGGGTTGCGATTGGTATGTCCTGCATAAGTCGCAGATATAGTTTTAAAATAATCAATTGAAGTCCATTTTGTAAAATCTATGTAGATAATAAATCTTTCTTTGGACAATATGTTGCTGTGGGTACTTAGTCCCCCAATTTTGAAGAACTACTTGTATTGAACTTAAATCTGATAGGACAGATAGTTTGTCTTATTAGATCCTAATTATAAATAACTTGTCCACTGAATCATATGGTGATAAGGATACTTTCCTTTTTTGTGAAAAGATCCTCCTTTTTTATATTGAATAGGTTTGTGGCTTGTCTCTGGAGTTAGGTGTATTTACACAATGGTACTAGAAGACTTCCAAACTACACTTAGGAACCACTGACAGAGAATTTAAATATGCTCTGCTAAAAAGTGAAGCCCTGAATAAGTTCCGCAAATTGTTTATACAGGAACGAAACTCGTTGGCTGTCATTGTGTATTTATGTCATCTATGAAATAAAAGTCACAAAAGAAAAGAAACACTTTGGACTTTTTGTCTCAGGTCTAGTGCACCTCCAATTGGTTAAAAATTGTTTGAATGTGTTCGCAGAGGCACCATTAGGTGACGGGTGCTGGAGTATTTGTGCATTGACGGCCTGAAAAGGTGGCAGTAAAAGAGTGAGGTGCTATTCAATATGTCTGCCACCTTGTAGCTTCTCTTGCTATTATCACTTCTGAACATGTGGATACTGCCGAAGAAGGACCGCTGCGCTGCTCTGCTACCAGGAGGACTGTTACCCTGCTGCTCTGCTACTCTACTGCCCTGCTGCCGGCCACCCTACATGCTGAGAAGGAAGACCGGACCTGCACCCTTTATCCCAGGCTGAGGTGACTCCAAGTTTCAGCTGAGTAACCTCCTGTTGTTAGCTACAGGGATCTAATGAGCTCCAGAGGTGTCCTGTATCCTCCAGCTCAGACTTGAAACTGGACCTGCCTGAGCCTTGCTGGCTTCTGCTGGAGTGAGTTCCTGCTCCCCGTGAGGTGCCCCTGAGGTCTTGTACCCTTGGTGTGGCATCATTGGCGCTCCTCCTAAAAGAAAAGGAGACATTTTTAAGATTTTGATTCTTTGCGACCAATGATGGAGCAGGGGAAAATACAAACATTTTTGTACCCCCTTCAAAGTCAATGACCTCATACCCTAATTTACTAATTGTTTGAATAAGTGTACTAATCAATCAATGCACTATTATTTTAGACACTACACGCAGGAAAACTAACTGGCATATGCAACAATCTAATTTACTTACCGATGTGAATTTAAATTAACAAAGCTTTGTATTTCATGTAGAAAATAGAAGTAAAATTGCATGTATTCATTGTGTAGCTAAATATTGTGGCAAAGAATGCAGATGGTAAGTAAAATGGCTTTCAATGTTGCTTACGCTAGGTAACACCTAACACGGGTTACTAGAATGGTGGGTGGTAAACAGAAGGGCTTATTTTCTATGTCTAATTTCTGCTATGTTGTTTTCACATTAGTTCCGATCGGGCCTGCTAGGCCTCGCTGAGAAAATGGCCGCTGCATAGAGAGGATGATCACGTGTGATCAGAATGGCCTCTGCGCATGAACAGAATGAAAGTTACAGTCACGAGTGATAATCTATGCCTGGAGTGAGCGATGTCAAGGTCGCGCCGGCCTAGGACAAGAGTGGATGACAAGTCTTTCTGTACAAAAGCCTGGGAAACGGATGAAGAACTCGGACTGCAGAAGATGAGTCCATTATTAACAAAAGAAGTAGGTACAATTGCTGGAACCTAACAAGTCACGAGGACACGAATGAATATGCACTTTACAGAACTGGTTTAGGCAAGAAGGACAATCAGGTGACCATCACCACCCCTTCAATGGACCAATTAAAATCTATCACAGCCCCTAAAAGTTTCAATTCTGGGTATAGCAAGTTAATGAAAGGGTGTAAATACTAGTGCCTATGATGACGTGGGGGCACTTGCTTATTTTTTCTATTCAGCACGACACGCTGTCTGTTGAAACGATTTATCTCCCTGTTGCTGAAAAGACTTTGACAGATTTCGAACTTCAAACTTTGATGGGAGAAAGGAACGAGATTGTTGCGGGAATCAATCCCGGGAAGGAATACGCCCGAGGAGGTTAGAGGGACAGACGGTCAGTTTGGGAACCTATCCTATGATCTGCGGTTCATGCTCTGGTGAACCATTCTCGTCATCGCCCTAAGGCCAAGGGTAATGAGTATTTTCTGTTTTCTTTTGAATCTTTATTTGAAACGCTTATGAAACTAATGATTATATTATTGTCTAATAAATTTTACTTATTCAATTTATTCAATGATTCTAGATAACATTTCATTCTAACTCAAACTGAGTCTGTGGTTATTAAAAATTAAAGTTATGATCTATAAAGGTTAAATGTTTAATTGTGATTGAGCTGGACTTAATCGCTTTCAACTGATTCCTACTAGTTGGTCCATCGACCCAAAATAACAGAGTACCTTAATGATTAGAACAGGAAACTCCAGAGTTTAAATTTTTATAATATATATAGAAATTAATTAGGAAAATAATAGTAATAAGGTACCCCGTGTTGTCTTACAGCTCCTCAGCTTGTCACTTATCCAGAAAACAGAGTGAATGTGTGTTTTCGGTGTTATGGGCGTCACCGATGAATAAGTGGTGAGTGAGTTTTCCCTGGATTAAGTTAAGGCTTGTAAAAGGTTTGTATTGATCGTGCTGCATCACCATGAACGGGCTTGTTCTTACAGGGACCTTGCAGATTGCACTACCTCCCAGCGCGAAGTTCCGGTGAAGCTGAATCTTCATGCCACAGTGACTGTCAGCAACACCCCAGAACAAAAGGTCTGAATTTCGTGCTACAGTATCAACAGCCCGGGAAGCTGGACAGGATCTACGTGCTACAGCAATGACTATCTGCGATGCTCGGGCTCTTCCCGCAACATTGACGACCATCCGCATGGTCTACATGCTCCTCTCGGCCCCCTGTACTGCGAATAGGACTCTTCGCACTGGACGCTTGAAGGTAACTCTTTCTGCAGGACTAGCCTGATCCCTGTACCCAGGCCGCGCTCCGTCACAGTCGGCCTGAACTTCTGACTTTCACCCAGCTCGTACGACCAGATACCCAAGAGTGGATGTAGTGTCCTGGGAATGGACACTAGGACCCTGAACTGGGCAAAGGGCAGGGAGGTCACCGGACACCACATCCGGTCAGGGTGTGGGGAAGGGCAGAAAGCAGGAAGCAGGGGATCAGAGCAGACGTGGGCACACGAAGAGGAAAGATAATAAAGGTCACATGAGCCATACCGTGTCCTGTGTATTCCTTGCGGCGCTGCGACACGACATCTGGCGATCGAAGGAGGGATCTCGAAGAAGATCGTCGCTGCGACTGTCGGAGCCCACCCGGTGTCGCTAAGATCGGAGCCAGGAGCCCACCCTGGTCCGGAGGTCCGGAGCACCAAGAAGAGGAGAAAAGGACGAACAAACGTCGGTGCGGGAGCCCACCCCGGTAGTGACAACGAAGTAAGAGGGAAAGCGGGGAAGGAGCATCACGCGAGGCCGGCTAGCGGTGAACTGGGGAGATAAGGATCTCGCGCGCCTGAGTTTAACGAACTCTCGCGAGATCACGGCGGCCATTTTGAAGTCAGGCGAGAGGACCAATAAGGAGCCAGGAATACACGGCGGCCATTTTGAAAGGCCAGGCAAGTGCAAAACAAGCCCAAAACAACGCGAGAGTACGGCGGCCATTTTGAGGTCAGGCAAAAAGGACCAATAGGCAGCCAGGAATACACGGCGGCCATTTTGAAAGGTCAGGCAAGAAAAAAAAAGGGCAAAAAAGACAGAATTAAAGGGAAATAACAACAAAACAACGACAAATACTGGAAATAGAGAAGCAAAGGACAAATAAAAGAAGGAAAAAGGTGACATAAAGAAATAAACAAGGAAGCAAAAAAAAAAAAAAAAAAAAAGAAGATGAGTGACGACGACAAAAAGAGCACACAAGCTGTCTTCCGCAGGCCAATACCATTCAACACATCGGAACCTCAAGCGGGCATCAGATGGGAGAAATGGATAAGGAAATTTGAACGCTACATGCGGGCAACGGACGTCGTGGAGGGCAAGAAACTGGATCTGCTCGTGAATCTTGGGGGAGACGACATAGAGGATTTACTACTGACGTTTCCCAGCGACAAAACAAAAGATTACAAAGGCGCACTAGCATGCCTCACGGAGAAATTTGACCCCCAACGCAACATTGATTTCGAGAGATACACGTTCAACACGGCGTGCCAAAGGCCAGAAGAGAGTATGGATGATTTTGCGACACGGCTGCGGAAACTGGTCACACACTGCGAATTTGAAAAGTTTGACAACGACCAAGCGATACGTCTGCGTCTCATTGAAGGATGTCAGTCGGTGGAGTTCCGAGCACGCATTCTGAAAGAACCTACGACACTTGAAAAAATTTTGATGATGGCCCGCACAGAAGCACGGGCCACGGAGCACGCCAAGCAAATCCAAATGGGCCAAGACAAAGGAACGGCACTGGCACATCATGTCACCGGAAATGTCAGAAAAAAGGAACACCGAGAGCGACCACCTCCCAGGAAGACCAACAACACATGCTACAGGTGCGGTCTTGAGTTTCCCCATGTCGGCGCCTGCCCAGCCATGGGCCAGAAGTGCAGAAAATGCAACAGAGACAATCACTTCGCAAGTACGTGCATGAGCAGACAGTTCAGAAGTGAAAGGGGACGTACAGCCGGAACAAGGATGACCAGCACTAGATATGCCAGACACATAGAAACAGCGGAGAGAAGCTCGTCCGACGAGTCGGACGGCACTACAGCACCTGAGAGAGAAGCTCGGCTCTATCTAATGTCTGATGTGCCCAAAGAAGAAAGACAGCAAGAACACATCCAGCTGGTAGAGAAGCAGACAATAAAGAAGACTGCCGCTGTGGACATCGAGGTCGGGAACCACATAGCGAAGTTTGTGCTTGACAGTGGAGCGACATGCAACATCATGTGCATATCTGAGTACATGAAGATGAGAGTCAAGCCAACACTACGACCATCGACAGTAGATGTGTTCACCTGGGGTTCAATGAAGCCGGTGGAAAACATGGGAAAATTTACAGAGACTTTAACATACAAGGACAGGGCATACAAAGAAGACATACACGTACTGAAAGGTGACATCCCAGCACCTTGCCTGTTGAGCAATGTAACAGCACAGGTCATGGGGCTACTTGCCATGACTTATCACATGTCAGAAAAAGAGACAATATTGCAAGAATACCCGAAAATACTAGAAGGTTTGGGAAAACTGAAAGGGAAGCAGATAACGCTGCACATCAATGAAGCAGTCCGGCCGGTGGCCCAGCACCACAGGAGGGTCCCGATACATCTACAACCACAAGTAGAAGAAGAACTAAAAAACTTACTGGCACAAGACATCATTGAACCGGCGGAAGGACCAACACCATGGGTATCACCAATAGTGGCAGTTCCGAAGAAGAACACCTCCAAAATACGGATATGTGTGGACATGAGAATACCTAACACAGCCATCTCGAGAGAACGCCATCCCGGACCGCATTTGAATGACATGATCAGCCGTCTAACAGGGGCGTGCAGGTTCTCGAAGCTAGATTTGTGTAAAGGGTATCATCAACTAGAACTGGACCCGCAATCAAGATATATAACAACTTTCTCCACGCACCTAGGCCTATTCAGGTACAAAAGATTAAGTTTTGGAATATCATCGGCTGCTGAGATATTCCAGGAGACGATACGGCAAGTAATACGACCAGTACAAAATAGTTTCAACTATAGCGATGACATTCTAGTATTTGGGAAGTCTGATGAGGAGCACAACAGCGCTCTACGTCAAGTATGCAAGCAGCTGGAACAAGCAGGGTTGACACTAAATGGAGAAAAATGTGAACTAGAAAGAAAAGAACTGGTATTTTTCGGACACATATTTTCAAAAAAAGGGATGAGGCCAGATCCCAGCAAAGTGGAGACGCTGAAGAACACGAAACCACCAAAAGATGCAGCGGAAATAAGGTCATTTTTAGGACTGGCCAGCTACTGCGCCAGATACATACAAGACTTTGCAACGGTAAGCACCCCGCTGAGAGAACTGACAAAACAGGGCCAAAAGTTCATCTGGTCTCAGCAATGCAACGAGGCATTCGAGGAGATCAGGAAGGCAGTGATGACAGTGGAACATCTAGCATATTTCGACCCTCTGCTCTGCACTGAACTGACGGTGGATGCAAGCCCAGTAGGACTAGGGGCGATACTAGCGCAACACCAACCAGGGAGGGACTCACCTAGGAGAATTGTTGCCTACGCCAGCAAAAGCCTTACGGACATTGAAAGGGCCTATTCGCAGCCAGAAAAAGAAAGCCTAGCGGTGGTATGGGCGTGTGAGCATTATCACATGTTCATATATGGGAAAAAATTCACAATCATCACGGATCACCAAGCACTGGTAACGATATATGGCAACCCGTCAGCAAAGATGCCGCCGCGAATAGAGCGTTGGGGAATCAGGTTAATGGACTATGATTTCACGATTGTCCACAAACCGGGGAAAGAGCACAACCCAGCAGACTACATGTCGAGACACCCATTACCGAATGGAGAAGAGAAAGCGTCAGTAGCAGAGGAATACCTCAACTTCGTGCTAAAACAAAGCGCGCCAGCACCCATAACACTAGCGGAGATAGGAAAGGAGACTGAGGAGGACGCCACGCTACAAATGGCCAAAGAGACGATGAGACAACAACGGTGGAGACACGTGAACAACAACTCCACGTGGAAAAGGGGAGTAAACAAAGAAGAGATACTTGCATTGCAGAAAATAAGTGAAGAACTGTCGGAAGCAAGCCCAGGCATAATAATGCGAGGCACCAGGATAGTGATACCGTATTCACTACGGCGCAAAGTAGTCAACATTGCACATGAATCGCACAGAGGCATTGTTGCAACAAAGAAACTGCTGAGAGAGAAAGTATGGTTCCCTGGGCTAGACCGTCTAGTGGAGGACACCATCGCGACCTGTCACCTCTGTCAAGTGACAGGACAGCCAGCAAGGCGAGAACCACTGCACATGTCAGAACTGCCAAGAGCGGTATGGACAACATTAGCAGCTGATTTCTTTGGACCGCTGGATACAGGAAATTATCTACTGGTGGTCATTGACGAGTACTCCAGATTCCCCATCGTGAGGCCAGTCTCGTCAAAGTCAGCAACCGCAACTTTACCGATCTTGGATGATATCTTTGCAGCATGGGGTTCCCCAGAAAGTTTAAAAACAGATAACGGTCCCCCATTCTCAGGGGATGAATTCAGAAGATTCATGACATACCTCGGAATTCAACATAAGAAAATAACGCCGCAGTGGCCCCAGGCAAATGGCATGGTCGAAAGGTTCATGGGGAACATTAAGAAGGCGGTTCAGAGAGCGAAACTGTCACAGATCTCACTAGGCCAAGCACTCTGCCAAGTGCTACGCGACTACAGGAACACACCACATGGCTCCACAGGAAAATGCCCCGCGGAGTTAGTATTGGGGAGGACAAGCAGGACAAGACTCCCGCAAGTAGAGACAACAACAACATCAGGGCATGAGAGCATAGCAGACAGAGACAAGGAGGCAAAAGAAAGAATGAAAGAGTATGCGGACAGCAGACGAAATGCCACCACGTCACATCTACAAGAGGGAGACGCCGTGATAGTGCGACAGCGACAGCACCGGAAGTCTGACAGCACGTTTTCACATGATCCACTGACAATAACTAAAGTGAAGGGAACGATGATAACGGCAGAGTCAGGACGGCAAAGGATCACGCGAAACAGCTCACACTTCAAAGGACTGAAAGAGGAAGTGAAAGAGGAGCAAACACCAAGCACAGAAGAAACAGCAGAGCGGGAACGCCATGACACAGAAACAGAAGGTGACCGGGAGACAGCAAAGGGACAGGACATAGGGCAACGGCCAAGAAGAACAACAAATAGACCGAAAAGACTAATAGAAGAAATGTGATGCACCCATTCGATGTTCTATCTATGTTATCAAAGTATCATTGACCAACTTGCGCATTTTGATTTTGTGATAAAGGGGGGAGATGTAGTGTCCTGGGAATGGACACTAGGACCCTGAACTGGGCAAAGGGCAGGGAGGTCACCGGACACCACATCCGGTCAGGGTGTGGGGAAGGGCAGAAAGCAGGAAGCAGGGGATCAGAGCAGACGTGGGCACACGAAGAGGAAAGATAATAAAGGTCACATGAGCCATACCGTGTCCTGTGTATTCCTTGCGGCGCTGCGACACGACAGTGACGCTTTGTGCTTTTAGGTTCTTTACTTACTCGAAATCTTTAAAATTGCTTATCTCCGGTTCTACTGATTGGATTTTTATCATTTTGGTCTCAAATAGTTGACTAAATTGTACTCTTTTTTTCTAAATTGGGGTGGGATTTTTCTTGTGTTGTGTTTTCACATTTAATACTCTTTGTGTGCTGCATAAATTCTTTACACATTGCCTCTAAGTTAAACCTGACTGCTTTTGTTCGACGCTACCAGAGGGTTAAGCACAGGTTAATTTGGAGTTTGCTTGTGTTTCACTCTGACAGGGACAGTAGTTGCTGCTTGAGTAGGGCCCCCCGCCCCCCTCAGCCAGCAACCCTATTTCCATCAGTAACCAATAAATTCCTCAGCTTGCCTACATTATATATTTATTAAATGTTAATTCTTACTAGAGTTCACGAGGATTGCTAATATCCTGTCCACGAAAACACAACCTTTTGAGATGAATACTCAACTCTCCAAGTCAATGAAAACCAATCACTAGAAATTAGAATTTTATTGCAACTAAACAGGAACTATTAAACCCTTTTAATCAGATATCCGCTTCTATAACCTCAACCACACATTCAGAATTAGGATTCTTCATTGATTAACCTGTCTCGTGTAAAACACATTCAACACAGTCTCTGGATTTGAATAATGTGGAAACTTTGGGGCATATTATCAAGGACGGCGTTAACATTATCGCCGGTTTAGCGGCAGAAAACTGCCGCTAAAGCGGTGATAATGGGCTTGATAATATGCCGCAGAGAATTCCCATAGAAGCCCATGTTCACACCAGAACATGGGCTTCTATTGGAATTCTCTGCGGCATATTATCAAGCCCATTATCGCCGCTTTAGCGGCAGTTTTCTGCCGCTAAACCGGCGATCATTTTTAACATCGTCCTTGATAATATGCCCCAGATTTCGCATATTACGTGGTCATATAACACTAGAAATAATGATAGGATTGTTAAATTAAATACTTGTGTGTTTTTTCTTCTAAAGTGAAGCCACGCATTATACCATGAAGGACTTAAGTTGACAGAACAATGTATGAAGCTTTGACAGTTTCATTTTTCTCTCCCACTTCACGAACTGAACTGAACTGAAAAAACAACCTGCACTCATTGACGTCACCGAAGTCTACTGCAGATCCGAGCACACCTGAGTCGTTTATTCAAATTTCTTAAATTACACTCTGAATGCATTGAGCTGATTTTCGAAAATGCCCATGATGAGCAAAATTGTTGGCGCCAACAGGTTACTTCCTTTCTCTATGACAAATTCAAAATCAGTTCTAGATTCAACTCACCCTTTAAAAACATCTGCCATCACACGTGTGGGATCGGGGACGCTCTTTGCTCATACAAACTTATTTTGTACTGTGGATAGAGAATCCCACAGGGGCAATCGGCAGCTCACCCCGATGTTCTGTGGTCAAATAAAATATAGTTAATTATATCACAGTTTTTCTTCAAATGCACTCAGGACAGTGAGATGTTTAATCGATTTTCGTATTTATTTATGTAACAATTGTATATTGAAAAGCGTGCACACGTATACCCGCCATTCACATTCCACAACATACACATGCTTACACCAGTTCACAGCGCACGCGCACAGATACACAAACAATTCTGCATACACACATGTAATCACGCACCTAATCTTATAAAAGCCCCTCCTGGGCTGGCGGTGATCTCGTGGGCAGGAGGGATCGTTGGTGGTTCCTTGAGGCTTGAGGGAAAGGATAACAGAAAGATCCTGCCGCCTCATCTCATTGGCTGACCTTGTCACGGGTCAGCCAATCAGAGGGGGACCAACCTTTTGTTACTTGTAACAGAGTGGGACTTGCTGAAGCCACCCTACGTGACAAGCTTCACAGATGACACTCAGCCTGGGCACTTCAGGGCTTAAAACGGAAGAGTCCACGTCCGAGTCCCTCAGTGACGTGTCCCTTCATCATGAGGTGGATGTCATCACAGCTCTTTGAGGAGGTCATGCCCACCAGGGCTGTGAAATCTTCAGGCCAGCAAAGTCGGCTTAGGAGAGTGGTGCATGAGCATTTGGGGCATGTACAGCGCCTGGTTGCTTGACCCGTTCAAGAAGAGCGTCTGTCAGGCCCACCTTCACTCCACATGACAGGCACCGATCAGATACTGGAAAAAAGTGGGGGCTGAGGCCCCTCCGCCCTTAACGGCAGCCCACGCCTGGATAATCCTAATTTTTCTTTGGAATGACATTCTTTGCCCGGTCCTGCCGGTTGCAATTTGTGGGCCCATTTCACTAAAACTATCTGGAAATGTACAGCTGAGGTTTTCCTCTTCAGTTTGGGCAGTTGTTAGAACTGAGCAGAGGCTGGAGGAGGTTGTAAATTTATTGTTTGGCAGGGGTTGTCTCCAGTGACGATCACAGGTGAGCTACCGGGCGCAGTCTGCGTTTATCAGCCCAGGGTGGGGGACTGGAGGCCAGAAGGCTGCAGGTTTCGGCAGGAGGAAGGGAGCCGTCTGGAAGGCCGCACTCTTGGGGATATGATGGGAGCTTGTGGAATGTTATTTCATTTAGATTGGAACACAAATGTTTTATGTTACTTGTTATGAACTAGCTTTTACACTATGTTTGGTTGCAATGTTTTCCAGAAACTCTGGGTTTTAGAGGGTTTTGGAAGTATTCGCAGGAAAGAAGTAGAGGGTTTGCAGGGGGAAGATGTACATTGGTGTGTGTGGGTTACACATTTCCATCAAGAGATCTAAGACTGATGAAAGGGGTGGATAACCTGGTGGTACTTAGGTGTCATAACATATGGACAATTCCACAGGTAAATCCTTCAAGGATTCTGGGTTTGATGTTATAACAGCAGCTTGCTAACCTGGTTTGCTTACCACCCTTCATTTTTCAATGTAGCCAATGTATTAGTTAGTCACTTCCAAAAGAAGCTGTCCATACCACCTGTCTCATGAATGCGTCACATTTTGCAACACTCTATGAAAAGCTGCAAACGTAGGAATGGTCGCAGTAATCCTCCAACCCTGAGTTTGCCTTCCAAGCAGCTCAACATTTTTTTAAAGTATGTCTGTCTTTTTTGTAAAAAACTAAGGGGACGATTGTGATTTCAGATGGAATTGCTTCCGGCCAACACCAACTCGGTCCTGGGACCGACTGACCCTCGGTCGGCGGTCCCAATTGGTCCATTACAATGTGACTGTTTGGTCGCAAGCTCTCTTTTCTCAATGGGAGCTTGTGTTATGGCTGTAAACCGGCCGTAACACAAGCTCCCATTGAGAAAAGGGAGGGGCAGTTAATCCTTGCACCCCAGGTGCCTGCCACGGGGTGCAGCGATCTACAGGCGGGCACCACCGGTGCCGCCTGGCTCCCCAACCAGAGGCCGCAAGCACATGGGGGCACTGCTGGGGGCCCCCAAACACGCTTTCTGACATGGTTTCCATGACGGACAGGCCGGCATGGAAACCATGCTGGAACCGTGCATCGTAATCTCCATGGTAGAAAGGCCCATCCTTGAGATTACTCGCTGGCGTCTGACTCGCCGATGGGCTTCTCGAGCCCATCGGAAGCCTTCCAGAATGACCGTCTGGTTTACTTTCCGACCTCCCAGTTTATAATTAGGCGGTCGGAAAGTAAACTGAGTAACCATTGCGATGCGGCCCTGCGGAGCCTTTATGGGCCATATCGTAATTGGCCCCTAAATGTTAACATGTTCCAAAGACATCTGGGAAAGCAGGCAGTATGTTCCCCTGTGCCCACCTAACCAAATTCCCAGAGGTGAAGCTGTTCCACAGGGACATCTTCCCCAAACACAAACATCACCCCAGCTCCAGGATCAGTAACTGAATAAATGTTTGGATGGTGTGTGACACAGATTTATATTTCAGGCACTTTTGCGCCAAGTACGCAGTCTCAACTCAAGATGGCAAGATCCTGTGTAGAAGCAACCTTTCCTTCACCATGGAGAGTGACCATATGCATCCTACCTGGTTTGGTAGAAGTATCACACATCTAGGCCCTCATTTATAGGATTTTAGTGTGGGGCAGCGCAGCGAGTCATCCTGCTGCGCTGCCCTACGCCACAGTGAAAGGGCAGGAATGCACCGTATTTATGCAATACAGTGCCTTCCCGTCCTTTCTCCCTGCACTGGTGCCATATCAGCAGCATAGCGCCAATGTAGGTACCTTTGCTGCATGGTCAAGGGTGCCTGTGTTGTAGCCAGGATTGTTTTTGTGCAGGAAGGAAGACCTTCCTGCACAAAAACACGCCATAAAGGCGTTTTCCTATTTCTATGTCTGCTACAGAATGGGCGATATACATGTCTTATGAATAATTTGATTGTACGATACTTTGTACATATATGAAATAACTCTTTGAACACCCTTCAGAACCCCTTTTCTTGATAAATGCTACAGAATGCAGCATACATAGAAAGAGGAAAAAACTATGAGAAATAAACAAATTTCTCCTCGTTATGCCTCATCTCGGGAGGTGTACGGATTTTGCGTTTCCCCAGGTTCACATGATTTTGTAAATCTGGAGCAGCTTCAAAATCCATGAAAACCCGTCACGACCCCTCTGGAACTCATCTCGGGCACAGAGTAAGGTGAAGCAGCAATTGGTGCTGCATTGCCTTGCTCAAAATGTATGAGCCCACTCCAAGCTACGCAGGGTGGCTGTGCGTGGCTTCATCAATCGGGTCAGGCCCCTGTGTCATGCATGTACCACTTTACCTGGTGAAAAAGCGACGCAGGAGTCGCATGAATGAACCCCCTATTTTTTGTATTAATATGTGTGAGCAGTTGTGTGATGCATAAAGTGAATTATTAACTTCCATAAATGTGAATTATTCACCTTCATAAATGTATAAAACTGAAATATGTATTTAATATAAATTATGAAACAACCAGATGCATTGTGATTATTTTAGTCTGTTGTCAAAAACACATGTCACTGTTTAAAAATTGTTAAAGATTCATACAACTATGCTGAATGAAAATAATTAAACTAGAAATGACAACTATACACAAATCTTACATGCACACATATTTAGCAAAAATGATTTCACATTTTAAATGAATGCCTACAACTCTTTTGTATCCACTAAATGCATCAATTCCATTACCAACAGCAAGTACATTCAAATGAACAAAAGCCATGTCATATGTGCAGGTGATGCTGGCCACCTCCTGATGCGAAGGCCAATGACACATGTTAAAGACCCATCAACAGGGCAAGAAAGGCGTGCACATAGGCCTATGATGGAAGCAGCAACACAGGAGAGCAGGCACCGGGTGTGCTGTCATCAAGCTTTACATGCTTGCATCGTCGTGGAGGCAACGAGCGCACGCTCCCGTCAAAGAGGGGCGCATCCTTGTTTTATGTAACATTCTAACCACGCTGGCCAGTGTGCCGCATGTCTATTGTGAGTGCCATGCCATATACTCTGGTCACAAGGCTCTGGCGACCTTCCAGAGAGGCGCATCCTTGTTTTATATAACATTCTAACCACGCTGGCCAGTGTGCCGCATGACTATTGTGAGTGCCATGCCACATACTCTGGTGACAAGGCTCTGACGACCTTCAGAGGGGCGCATCCTTGTTTTATATAACATTCTAACCACGCTGGCCAGTGTGCCGCATGACTATTGTGAGTGCCATGCCACATACTCTGGTGACAAGGCTCTGACGACCTTCAGAGAGGCGCATCCTTGTTTTATGTAACATTCTAACCACGCTGGCCAGTGTGCCGCATGATTATTGTGAGTGCCATGCCATATACTCTGGTCACAAGGCTCTGATGACCTTCAGAGAGGCGCATCCTTGTTTTATGTAACATTCTAACCACGCTGGCCAGTGTGCCGCATGATTATTGTGAGTGCCATGCCACATACTCTGGTGACAAGGCTCTGACGACCTTCAGAGGGGCGCATCCTTGTTTTATGTAACATTCTAACCACGCTGGCCATTGGGCTGCATGACTATTGTGAGTGCCACATACTCTGGTTACAAGGCTCTGACGACCTTCAGAGGGGCGCATCATTGCTTTATGTAACATTCTAACCACGCTGGCCAGTGTGCCGCATGATTATTGTGAGTGCCATGCCACATACTCTGGTGACAAGGCTCTGACGACCTTCAGAGGGGCGCATCCTTGTTTTATGTAACATTCTAACCACACTGGCCACTGGGCCGCATGACTATTGTGAGTGCCATGCCACATACTCTGGTCACAAGGCTCTGACGACCTTCCAGAGAGGCGCATCATTGTTTTATGTAACATTCTAACCACGCTGGCCAGTGTGCCGCATGATTATTGTGAGTGCCATGCCACATACTCTGGTGACAAGGCTCTGACGACCTTCAGAGGGGCGCATCCTTGTTTTATGTAACTTTCTAACCACGCTGGCCAGTGTGCCGCATGATTATTGTGAGTGCCATGCCACATCCTCTGGTCACAAGGCTCTGACGACCTTCAGAGGGGCGCATCATTGCTTTATGTAACATTCTAACCACGCTGGCCAGTGTGCCGCATGATTATTGTGAGTGCCATGCCACATACTCTGGTGACAAGGCTCTGACGACCTTCAGAGGGGCGCATCCTTGTTTTATGTAACATTCTAACCACACTGGCCACTGGGCCGCATGACTATTGTGAGTGCCATGCCACATACTCTGGTCACAAGGCTCTGACGACCTTCCAGAGAGGCGCATCATTGTTTTATGTAACATTCTAACCACGCTGGCCAGTGTGCCGCATGATTATTGTGAGTGCCATGCCACATACTCTGGTCTCAAGGCTCTGACGACCTTCAGAGGGGCGCATCCTTGTTTTATGTAACATTCTAACCACGCTGGCCAGTGTGCCGCATGTCTATTGTGAGTGCCATGCCACATACTCTGGTCTCAAGGCTCTGGCGACCTTCCAGAGAGGCGCAGCATTGCTTTATGTAACATTCTAACCACGCTGGCCAGTGTGCCGCATGACTATTGTGAGTGCCATGCCACATCCTCTAGTGACAAGGCTCTGACGACCTTCAGAGGGGCGCATCCTTGTTTTATGTAACATTCTAACCACGCTGGCCAGTGTGCCGCATGATTATTGTGAGTGCCATGCCATATACTCTGGTCACAAGGCTCTGACGACCTTCAGAGGGGCGCATCCTTGTTTTATGTAACATTCTAACCATGATGGCCAGTGTGCCGCATGATTATTGTGAGTGCCATGCCACATACTCTGGTGACAAGGCTCTGACGACCTTCAGAGGGGCGCATCCTTGTTTTATGTAACATTCTAACCACGCTGGCCAGTGTGCCGCATGATTATTGTGAGTGCCATGCCATATACTCTGGTCACAAGGCTCTGACGACCTTCAGAGAGGCGCATCCTTGTTTTATGTAACATTCTAACCACGCTGGCCAGTGTGCCGCATGATTATTGTGAGTGCCATGCCACATACTCTGGTGACAAGGCTCTGACGACCTTCAGAGGGGCGCATCCTTGTTTTATGTAACATTCTAACCACGCTGGCCATTGGTCTGCATGACTATTGTGAGTGCCACATACTCTGGTCACAAGGCTCTGACGACCTTCAGAGGGGCGCATCATTGCTTTATGTAACATTCTAACCACGCTGGCCAGTGTGCCGCATGATTATTGTGAGTGCCATGCCACATACTCTGGTGACAAGGCTCTGACGACCTTCAGAGGGGCGCATCCTTGTTTTATGTAACTTTCTAACCACACTGGCCACTGGGCCGCATGACTATTGTGAGTGCCATGCCACATACTCTGGTCACAAGGCTCTGACGACCTTCCAGAGAGGCGCATCATTGTTTTATGTAACATTCTAACCACGCTGGCCAGTGTGCCGCATGATTATTGTGAGTGCCATGCCACATACTCTGGTCTCAAGGCTCTGACGACCTTCAGAGGGGCGCATCCTTGTTTTATGTAACATTCTAACCACGCTGGCCAGTGTGCCGCATGTCTATTGTGAGTGCCATGCCACATACTCTGGTCTCAAGGCTCTGGCGACCTTCCAGAGAGGCGCAGCATTGCTTTATGTAACATTCTAACCACGCTGGCCAGTGTGCTGCATGACTATTGTGAGTGCCATGCCACATCCTCTGGTGACAAGGCTCTGACGACCTTCAGAGGGGCGCATCCTTGTTTTATGTAACATTCTAACCACGCTGGCCAGTGTGCCGCATGATTATTGTGAGTGCCATGCCATATACTCTGGTCACAAGGCTCTGACGACCTTCAGAGGGGCGCATCCTTGTTTTATGTAACATTCTAACCATGCTGGCCAGTGTGCCGCATGATTATTGTGAGTGCCATGCCACATACTCTGGTGACAAGGCTCTGACGACCTTCAGAGGGGCGCATCCTTGTTTTATGTAACATTCTAACCACGCTGGCCAGTGTGCCGCATGATTATTGTGAGTGCCATGCCATATACTCTGGTCACAAGGCTCTGACGACCTTCAGAGAGGCGCATCCTTGTTTTATGTAACATTCTAACCACGCTGGCCAGTGTGCCGCATGATTATTGTGAGTGCCATGCCACATACTCTGGTGACAAGGCTCTGACGACCTTCAGAGGGGCGCATCCTTGTTTTATGTAACATTCTAACCACGCTGGCCATTGGGCTGCATGACTATTGTGAGTGCCACATACTCTGGTCACAAGGCTCTGACGACCTTCAGAGGGGCGCATCATTGCTTTATGTAACATTCTAACCACGCTGGCCAGTGTGCCGCATGTCTATTGTGAGTGCCATGCCACATACTCTGGTCACAAGGCTCTGATGACCTTCAGAGAGGCGCATCCTTGTTTTATGTAACATTCTAACCATGCTGGCCAGTGTGCCGCATGATTATTGTGAGTGCCATGCCACATACTCTGGTGACAAGGCTCTGACGACCTTCAGAGGGGCGCATCCTTGTTTTATGTAACATTCTAACCACGCTGGCCAGTGTGCCGCATGATTATTGTGAGTGCCATGCCATATACTCTGGTCACAAGGCTCTGACGACCTTCAGAGGGGCTCATCCTTGTTTTATGTAACATTCTAACCACGCTGGCCATTACCCCCAGGTCCCTCCGTCCTCGACACCGTCATGGACAAGTGAGATCTTCTATCTCACTGACAGAAAAAAGAACGAAGGAATGCTGGACCTACCCTCCCCCTCCCACTGGGAGTACTTAAGGAGTACCGTCCCAGCATTCCTCCTGTTCTTTTTTCTGTCATCCTGACAGTGTGAGGACGCGGCAGGAGCGTGGGCGCTCCTGCCTTCTTTCTGGATGTAGCGTTGTGGCTGCTGGGTCTTACCTGGTGCCGGCGGTCCTTCGCTGTTTGCCTCTCCCTCCCTGCTGGGCTTGGGGGGAGTGGCGCGGGCCTCTTCATTTTCCGGACCTCGCGGCGGTGTAATACCGCGTTGGTTCTCTCCTGGCCCGATGGCTGCCTCTCCCGGCCTGCTGGGCTTGCTGGGGGGCGTGGCCGCGCTGCTCCTCTGATTGGTTGGCGCTGATTCCCCGGCCGGATGTGGTCATGCCTGACTTCCGGTTTTTGAGCGTGGGGACGGAAGTCAGGCGCCTCGTGATTGCCGGCTTTGGGGAAACTCGTTTAAAAACGAGCGTTTGGGGTGAGTACCGCATAGCGGTTATTTTCTCTGGTAAAATTGCTGTTGTTGGTGTGTTTTTGTGATGGGAAAGCATTCCAGGAAACGACATCACCGGGAGAGGTCGTCCTCTTCCTCTAGTGCTTCCAGGTCTCCCTCTCCTGCCAGGTCCAGGCGCCGTGAGACTGGTGCTGATGCACATATTAAGCGCCTGATCAGGGAGACTTTGTCTGAGATGGGTGATGCTGGATCCCGTCGCAGGTGTCCTGCTCCTGTTTCTTCAGACTCTAGTGGCGATGAGTCTGCGGGTTTGGGAGAGGAGGAGTTAAAAGGCAAATATGTGGACAAGGAGACTATGTCCGCAATTGTGCAGCATGTTAAAGAGAACATGGGGTTCCCTGACGGAGACGCGCCTAGTACCTCTAGGGGCCCTTTGTTGCGACAATTTCAGAGTGCTGCCACTGTCGATGTACCTGTCCATCCCTTCATCCGAGATGTTTTGAAGCGCGAGTGGGCTGATCCAGATCGCATCCTGATTCCGCGATTCATGACTAAACTCTATCCTCTGCAGGATATGGCTACTGAACTGCCTGATTCAATTCCTATTGACTCGTTTGTGGCTAGTTTGGTGGGGCGTACTTCCCTTGCTGAGGATGCTGTACTGAAGGATCCGGTTGACAAGAAGGCGGATGTGGCGCTCCGTAAAGTGTATTCTGGTTCCCACCTGGCCTTACGAGCAGGCATCTACGGGACTTATGTGTCGCAGTCACTGTTGTCTGACCTGAAGTCCCTCTATCAGTCTATGGATAATGCCACGGACTGTTCTGGTTTGCTGGAGCAGATTGAGCGTCAGGTGGAACTGCTATCTGATGTCTCCTTTGACGTTGTGCGTGCTTCGGCTCTTTCCGGGGGAGCTTGTGTGGCTGCACGGCGCAGTCTTGTCCTTAAGGACTGGAAGACTGACTCTGCGCAGAAAGCATGCGCTTTAAGGTTGCCCTTTCAGGGTACTATGTTGTTTGGGGGGGAGTTGGAGGCGAAGTTACACAAATTGTTTAAGGAAAAGAAGCATTCCTCTTCCTTTAAGATCTCTACTACTGCTCCTGTCCCTTCAAAACCCAAATCTTTCTTTCGCCCTGCTTCTCGTAGACAGTTTGTGAGAGGCCAGGGTAGGTTTGCTTCTGGCCGTGGTCGGGACCGTAAGGCTAAATCCCCTCCTCCTGCCAAGCCACGTTCCTGACTCTTTGGCGGTGGTTCCCGGGTTGTTGGTTGGAGGGCGGCTGCGCTTCTTCCTGGCTGCCTGGGTTCAGTCTTGTTCCGACGTCTGGGTGTTGGACATCATTCGCCAGGGTTATGTTCTGGAGTTTACGACTCCGCCTCCGGACTCGGGTGTTCGGCCGACTCCTTGGCCTTCGAGTCACGTAAAGCGGTCTCATCTCTCTCTCGGGCTTCTGGACCTTCTTCGAAAAGGTGCCATTCAGGAGGTTCCCCCGTTGGAGACGGGGTTGGGTTTCTATTCCCTGGTCTTTCTGGTTCCAAAGAACACGGGGGGTTTCCGCTTAATTTTGGATCTGCGGGTTATGAACAAATGGGTGGCGAGAATTCCTTTCCGCATGGAGACTTTACAAAGGATAATTCCGTTGGTACTGCCGGGGCACTTCATGTGTACCCTCGACCTTCAAGATGCGTACTACCATGTCCCGATCCATCCTCGGTCCCGCAGGTTTCTGAGGTTTTGTGTTCAGGGACGTCATTTCCACTTCATGGTCTTGCCGTTCGGTCTCCGGTCGGCGCCACGGGTGTTTACGAAGGTGGTGGCGCCTTTGGTCGCATGGCTTCATCTCCAAGGGGTGATGGTTTACCCCTATTTAGACGACTGGTTGATCCATGCTCCATCTCGGGTCCTGTTGCTGGAGGCCAGGGAGGTGGTGTGCTCGGCGTTGCGGGCCCATGGTTTCCTGATCAACTTACCCAAGTGTCAACTGACTCCGTCTCAGGACATGGTTTTTATTGGGGCCCGATTCCGTTCGGATCTGAACCGTGTGTTCCTCCCCGAACCTCGGGTGACGACGTTGGTGTCCCTTGCTCATCGTTTCTGGTTGGGGGGAGCCTTTCCGGTGCGCCTTTGGTTGCGTCTTATGGGTCTGATGGCAGCGACTGTTTTTACAGTAGCATGGGCGCGGTTTCATCTGCGCCCCCTTTGGGTGTACCTTCTGTCTCTTTGGGATCCCCGGTCCCTCGCTTTGGAGATTCTCATTCCTGTGTCTCCAGTGGTCCTCCCGGTTCTTCTTTGGTGGTCTGTGAGGGATCATCTGTCTTTAGGTCTGCCCCTGCAGTCTTCTCCTTCTCTGGTCTTGACTTCGGATGCCAGCGCCTTGGGTTGGGGGGCGACCTTGGGGTCTCGCTCCCTTCAAGGTCGTTGGTCCCTCCTGGAGAGCCGCCGGTCGTCCAACTGGAGGGAGCTCACGGCGGTGTCCCGGGCTGTGATGGGTTTCCGAGCTCTGTTGCTCGATCGGAACGTGTTGGTGCGGTCCGACAATATGGTGACGGTGGCCTATCTGAATCATCAAGGGGGGATTCGTTCGGCGTCTTTGAATGCGGTAGTGGTGCCCCTGTTTTGTTGGGCGGAGGGCCATCTGCTGTCTCTGACGGCGGTTCATCTTCGGGGAGTGGACAACTTTGTGGCGGATGCCCTGAGTCGGTGCTTTCCGGATTCTCTGGAGTTGTCTCTCACCCCGGTTGCGTTTCGGCTTGTGTGCGGGAGGTTTGGGCATCCCTTTCTGGACCTCTTTGCCTCCCGGCACAATGCTCAGCTCCCTCGGTTTTGCTCCCGGTTTCTGCAGGAGGGTTGCTGGGGGGTGGACGCTCTGTCTCTCCCGTGGCCGTCGCGTCTCCTCTATGCCTTCCCCCCCCTGGCGCTGGTTCCCAGGTTTCTGGCCCGGTTGTGTCAGGAGGATCGGGAGGTGGTGGCGGTGCTACCGTTTTGGCCTCGGAGGTCTTGGTTTCCGACGGTGCGGCTTTTGGCGGTGCAGGGTCCTTGGTTTCTTCCCCTGTCTCCGTCTCCTCTGCGGTCTTCCCCGTGCCTGTCTCTTCTCCGGTTGCGGTTGTCGGTGTGGAAGTTGAAAGGCAGGGTTGGCGAAGGCGCGGGTTTCCGGAACATTTAGCGATGGCTCTTCAGCGTTCCCGAAGGCCTTCTACCCTTAAGGCTTATGATCGGCATTGGGGTAATTTTAATCGCTGGTGTTCTGCGTTGGGTGTCTCCCCTTTGTTCTGTTCCGTGCCGGTTGTCCTTCAATTTTTGTGGGAAGGTTTCGAGAAGGGTTTGGCTGTTTCTACGCTGCGTGCCCAGTGGGCCGCTGTTCGGGCTTTTCGTTCCCCGTGGGGGAATCTTTCGGATGTTGAAGATTTGGTTTCTCGTCTTCTTCGCAGTTTTACTGTTTCCCGGCCTGTGCCTCGCCCTTCTTTTCCCCTGTGGGACTTGCCTTTGGTCCTGCGGGTTTTGGTCGGTCCTCCTTTTGAGCCCTTGGATACGGTGGATTTAAAATTTCTCACCCTCAAGGTGGTTTTCCTGGTTGCTGTCACCTCTGCTCGACGTCTTGGGGAGTTGGGGGCCTTGATGGCGCGTGCTCCCTTTCTGTCTTTCACGGAGGGTGGGGTTGTCCTCCGCCTGGATTCTTCCTTTGTGCCGAAGGTTTCTTCGCAATTTCACAGGTGCCAGGAGTTGGTGTTGCCCTCCCTGGGCTCTGTCTTGGATTCTCCCGGTGGTCCCCGGTGGTCTTTGTTGGATGTGTGCAGGGCTCTGCGCATTTATCTTGACCGAACTGCGGGATTTCGCAAGTCGGACTCCCTTTTTGTCTCCTTTGGTGCGGCTTCTCTGGGGTGTAAGGCTTCTTCTGTGTCCATCGGCCGTTGGCTGAAGCAATCCATTTCTTTGGCCTACTCTCTGTCTGGTTCTCCTCCTCCTTTGGGGGTTCAGGGTCGTTCTACAAGAGGGGTGGCTGCTTCTTGGGCGGAGGTTCGGGGTGTTCCTCTCTCTGAGATTTGCAGGGCTGCCACGTGGGCCTCTTCTAATACCTTCATCAGGCATTATCGTCTCCTCAATCTTTTGGGGGATGATGGAGGTTTTGCATTGGGGGTGTTGAGCTCTGTTCGCTCCTAAATGTTTTTTTCTGCTTTATTTCCAATAAATCTCTGGGTTTGTTTGCTATCCTGGTGGTTTGTTGTGTTTTCTGGTATGAATGCCGGTGTTTGCTTTGGTATTTCTCACTTGTCCATGACGGTGTCGAGGACGGAGGGACCTGGGGGTAATGTCCTATTACTTACCGGTAATCTTCATTACTCCGGGTCCCGTAGTCCTCGACACCGTCATGACTTCCCTCCCTCCCTCCCTGTCTGCCGGCCTTCATTGGTGCTTGGTATTTCAGGAGGAATGCTGGGACGGTACTCCTTAAGTACTCCCAGTGGGAGGGGGAGGGTAGGTCCAGCATTCCTTCGTTCTTTTTTCTGTCAGTGAGATAGAAGATCTCACTTGTCCATGACGGTGTCGAGGACTACGGGACCCGGAGTAATGAAGATTACCGGTAAGTAATAGGACAGTGTGCCGCATGATTATTGTGAGTGCCATGCCATATACTCTGGTCACAAGGCTCTGGCGACCTTCCAGAGAGGCGCAGCATTGCTTTATGTAACATTCTAACCACGCTGGCCAGTGTGCTGCATGACTATTGTGAGTGCCATGCCACATCCTCTGGTGACAAGGCTCTGACGACCTTCAGAGGGGCGCATCCTTGTTTTATGTAACATTCTAACCACGCTGGCCAGTGTGCCGCATGATTATTGTGAGTGCCATGCCATATACTCTGGTCACAAGGCTCTGACGACCTTCAGAGGGGCGCATCCTTGTTTTATGTAACATTCTAACCATGCTGGCCAGTGTGCCGCATGATTATTGTGAGTGCCATGCCACATACTCTGGTGACAAGGCTCTGACGACCTTCAGAGGGGCGCATCCTTGTTTTATGTAACATTCTATCCACGCTGGCCAGTGTGCCGCATGATTATTGTGAGTGCCATGCCATATACTCTGGTCACAAGGCTCTGACGACCTTCAGAGAGGCGCATCCTTGTTTTATGTAACATTCTAACCACGCTGGCCAGTGTGCCGCATGATTATTGTGAGTGCCATGCCACATACTCTGGTGACAAGGCTCTGACGACCTTCAGAGGGGCGCATCCTTGTTTTATGTAACATTCTAACCACGCTGGCCATTGGGCTGCATGACTATTGTGAGTGCCACATACTCTGGTCACAAGGCTCTGACGACCTTCAGAGGGGCGCATCATTGCTTTATGTAACATTCTAACCACGCTGGCCAGTGTGCCGCATGATTATTGTGAGTGTCATGCCACATACTCTGGTCTCAAGGCTCTGACGACCTTCAGAGGGGCGCATCCTTGTTTTATGTAACATTCTAACCACGCTGGCCAGTGTGCCGCATGTCTATTGTGAGTGCCATGCCACATACTCTGGTCTCAAGGCTCTGGCGACCTTCCAGAGAGGCGCAGCATTGCTTTATGTAACATTCTAACCACGCTGGCCAGTGTGCCGCATGACTATTGTGAGTGCCATGCCACATACTCTGGTGACAAGGCTCTGACGACCTTCAGAGGGGCGCATCCTTGTTTTATGTAACATTCTAACCACGCTGGCCAGTGTGCCGCATGATTATTGTGAGTGCCATGCCATATACTCTGGTCACAAGGCTCTGACGACCTTCAGAGGGGCGCATCCTTGTTTTATGTAACATTCTAACCACGCTGGCCAGTGTGCCGCATGATTATTGTGAGTGCCATGCCACATACTCTGGTGACAAGGCTCTGACGACCTTCAGAGGGGCGCATCCTTGTTTTATGTAACATTCTAAGCACGCTGGCCAGTGTGCCGCATGATTATTGTGAGTGCCATGCCACATACTCTGGTCACAAGGCTCTGAGGACCTTCAGAGGGGCGCATCCTTGTTTTATGTAACATTCTAAGCACGCTGGCCAGTGTGCCGCATGATTATTGTGAGTGCTATGCCACATACTCTGGTCTCAAGGCTCTGGCGACCTTCCAGAGAGGCGCAGCATTGCTTTATGTAACATTCTAACCACGCTGGCCAGTGTGCCACATGTCTATTGTGAGTGCCATGCCACATACTCTGGTCTCAAGGTTCTGGCGACCTTCCAGAGAGGCGCATCATTGCTTTATGTAACATTCTAACCACGCTGGCCAGTGTGCCGCATGATTATTGTGAGTGCCATGCCACATACTCTGGTCTCAAGGCTCTGACGACCTTCCAGAGAGGCGCAGCATTGCTTTATGTAACATTCTAACCACGCTGGCCAGTGTGCCGCATGATTATTGTGAGTGCCATGCCATATACTCTGGTCACAAGGCTCTGACGACCTTCAGAGAGGCGCATCCTTGTTTTATGTAACATTCTAACCACGCTGGCCAGTGTGCCGCATGATTATTGTGAGTGCCATGCCATATACTCTGGTCACAAGGCTCTGACGACCTTCAGAGAGGCGCATCCTTGTTTTATGTAACATTCTAAGCACGCTGGCCAGTGTGCCGCATGATTATTGTGAGTGCCATGCCACATACTCTGGTCTCAAGGCTCTGACGACCTTCAGAGGGGCGCATCCTTGTTTTATGTAACATTCTAAGCACGCTGGCCAGTGTGCCGCATGATTATTGTGAGTGCCATGCCACATACTCTGGTGACAAGGCTCTGACGACCTTCAGAGCGGCGCATCCTTGTTTTATGTAACATTCTAAGCACGCTGGCCAGTGTGCCGCATGATTATTGTGAGTGCCATGCCACATACTCTGTTCACAAGGCTCTGACAACCTTCAGAGGGGCGCATCCTTGTTTTATGTAACATTCTAAGCACGCTGGCCAGTGTGCCGCATGATTATTGTGAGTGCCATGCCACATACTCTGGTCTCAAGGCTCTGACGACCTTCAGAGGGCCGCATCCTTGTTTTATGTAACATTCTAAGCACGCTGGCCAGTGTGCCGCATGATTATTGTGAGTGCCATGCCACATACTCTGGTTACAAGGCTCTGACGACCTTCAGAGGGGCGCATCCTTGTTTTATGTAACATTCTAACCACGCTGGCCAGTGTGCCGCATGATTATTGTGAGTGCCATGCCACATACTCTAGTGACAAGGCTCTGACGACCTTCAGAGGGGCGCATCCTTGGTTTATGTAACATTCTAAGCACGCTGGCCAGTGTGCCGCATGATTATTGTGAGTGCCATGCCACATACTCTGGTCACAAGGCTCTGATGACCTTCAGAGGGGCGCATCCTTGTTTTATGTAACATTCTAAGCACGCTGGCCAGTGTGCCGCATGATTATTGTGAGTGCCATGCCACATACTCTGGTCACAAGGCTCTGACGACCTTCAGAGGGGCGCATCCTTGTTTTATGTAACATTCTAACCACGCTGGCCACTGGGCTGCATGACTATTGTGAGTGCCATGCCACATACTCTGGTCACAAGGCTCTGACGACCTTCAGAGGGGCACATCCTTGTTTTATGTAACATTCTAAGCACGCTGGCCAGTGTGCCGCATGATTATTGTGAGTGCCATGCCACATACTCTGGTCACAAGGCTCTGACGACCTTCAGAGGGGCGCATCCTTGTTTTATGTAACATTCTAAGCATGCTGGCCAGTGTGCCGCATGATTATTGTGAGTGCCATGCCACATACTCTGGTGACAAGGCTCTGACGACCTTCAGAGAGGCGCATCCTTGTTTTATGTAACATTCTAACCACGCTGGCCACTGGGCTGCTTGACTTTTGTGAGTGCCATGCCACATCCTCTGGTCTCAAGGCTCTGACGACCTTCCAGAGAGGCGCATCCTTGTTTTATGTAACATTCTAACCACGCTGGCCAGTGTGCCGCATGATTATTGTGAGTGCCATGCCACATACTCTGGTCACAAGGCTCTTACGACCTTCAGAGAGGCGCATCCTTGTTTTATGTAACATTCTAACCACGCTGGCCAGTGTGCCGCATGATTATTGTGAGTGCCATGCCACATACTCTGGTCTCAAGGCTCTGACGACCTTCCAGAGAGGAGCAGCATTGCTTTATGTAACATTCTAACCACGCTGGCCAGTGTGCCGCATGATTATTGTGAGTGCCATGCCGCATACTCTGGTCTCAAGGCTCTGACGACCTTCCAGAGAGGCGCAGCATTGCTTTATGTAACATTCTAACCACGCTGGCCAGTGTGCCGCATGATTATTGTGAGTGCCATGCCGCATACTCTGGTCTCAAGGCTCTGACGACCTTCCAGAGAGGCACATCCTTGTTTTATGTAACATTCTAACCACGCTGGCCAGTGTGCCGCATGATTATTGTGAGTGCCATGCCACATACTCTGGTCACAAGGCTCTGACGACCTTCAGAGGGGCGCATCCTTGTTTTATGTAACATTCTAAGCACGCTGGCCAGTGTGCCGCATGATTATTGTGAGTGCCATGCCACATACTCTGGTGACAAGGCTCTGACGACCTTCAGAGGGGCGCATCCTTGTTTTATGTAACATTCTAAGCACGCTGGCCAGTGTGCCGCATGATTATTGTGAGTGCCATGCCACATACTCTGGTCACAAGGCTCTGACGACCTTCAGAGGGGCGCATCCTTGTTTTATGTAACATTCTAAGCACGCTGGCCAGTGTGCCGCATGATTATTGTGAGTGCCATGCCACATACTCTGGTCTCAAGGCTCTGACGACCTTCCAGAGAGGCGCAGCATTGCTTTATGTAGCATTCTAACCACGCTGGCCAGTGTGCCGCATGATTATTGTGAGTGCCATGCCGCATACTCTGGTCTCAAGGCTCTGACGACCTTCCAGAGAGGCGCAGCATTGCTTTATGTAACATTCTAACCACGCTGGCCAGTGTGTTGCATGATTATTGTGAGTGCCATGCCGCATACTCTGGTCTCAAGGCTCTGACGGCCTTCCAGCGAGGCGCAGCGATGAAGATGACTCAGGAGACGACCTGCAGCATCACACAAAAGGTGGCTGAGTCACGGCCGTCAGGCACAACCTAGTCTTGAATGTGTGTAATTATGTGTGCATCGGCTCATTACAATAACAGACAATAACATAAACACAGAAAACATGAGGCAGCGGGAACAACAGTTTTGTTTCCAGAACAAAACAAAATATGTTTCCGTCTTCAGCCCTCAATTGCTACGTTATGCCTGAAAGAAAAAATGAGCTAAGGATACAGTGTGATTAGAAGAGATTCATCGTATTGTGACATCGGAATCGCGAGAAGCGTGTAAGGCCGGTGGTGATAGCACAGGAGATGGAGAGGTGCTGCCCCTGCCTGTGCAGTGGGTCATCACAGACAGGACCATCTCCTGCCTCCCCAGCCATCTTCCAGGTGTATGTATGATGCATTGATGCTTGCCTATCACAGGAGATGGAGAGGTGCTGCCCCTGCCTGTGGTGTGGGTCACCTGAGACAGGGCCATCTCCTGCCTTCCCAGCCTTCTTCCAGGTGTATGGAATGATGCATTGATGCTTGCCTATCACAGGAGATGGAGAGGTGCTGTCTCTGCCTGTGGTGTGGGTCATCACAGACAGGACCATCTCCTCCCTCCCCAGCCATTTATTTATTTATTTATTTATTTAAGGATTTGTAAAGCGCCTGGTGACCCGAAGCCATCCCCGCGCTGTTAGAGCTGAGTTAGTCGGAAGGCGAGAGGAAATTTACTTAGGGAAGAGCAGAGTTTTGAGATGTTTGCGGAAACGCAGGTGGCAGGGTTCCAGTCGCAGACTGCGGGGAAGAGAGTTCCAGTGATTGGACGCCTTGACGGAGAAGCGACGGCCTCCAGGTGTATGGAATGATGCATCGATGCTTGCCTATCACAGGAGATGGAGAGGTGCTGTCCCTGCCTGTGGTGTGGGTCATCTGAGACAGGCCCATCTCATCCCTCCCCAGCCGTCTTCCAGGTGTATGTATGATGCATTGATGCTGGTCTATCACAGGAGATGGAGAGGTGCTGTCCCTGCCTGTGGTGTGGGTCATCACAGACAGGCCCATCTCCTGCCTCCCCAGCCATCTTCCAGGTGTATGGTATGATGCATTGATGCTGCTCTGTTACAGGAGATGGAGAGGTGCTGTCCCTGCCTGTGAAGTGGGTCATCACAGACAGGACCATCTCATCAGACGCGTCCGGCATTATTTGCGGGTGGGGGCGCGGGGGTCGCGAGGCAAGGGTCGCATGGGGAGGCTACATTTAATAATAGAAAAACATACCTGTCCACCAGCTGCGTCCCGCGTTTTCTTGGCTCCTGCCCTCCTGCCTCTAGCAAGAACCGAAAGCAGGCACCCTCCTTCCCCATAGCCAATCACAACGCTGCAATGGAAGGAGATGGAGTGGTACTATCCCTGCCTGTGTACTGTCATCTGAGACAAGCCCATCTCCTGCCTTGTTGATGCTTGTCTGTCACAGAAGATAGAGAGATACCGCACCTGCCTGTGATGTGTGTCACCTGAGACAGGGCCATCTCCTGCCTCCCCAGCCATCTTCCAGGTGTGTGAAATGATGCACTGATGTCTGCTATTCACAGGCGATGGAGTGGTACTGTCCCTGCATGTGGAGTGTGTCATCTGAGACAGGACCATCTCCTGCCTCCCCAGCCATCTTCCAGGTGTATGAAATGATGCATTGATGCTGCTCTGTTGCAGGAGATGGAGTGGTATCGCCTCTGCATGTGAAATGTGTCATCTGACACATGCCCCCATCCTGCCTTCCCAGCCATCTTCCAGATGTATGAAATGATGCATTGATGTTTTTTTGACACTCGGCCATCTGTCGATTTAAATGCAGAAGTGGTGAGCCATGAAAGGGCACACATGTTGAGCAAATGTGGCACCTCTGGTGTTCCCTGGCTTCTTTCAAGGTTTCCTCTCCCCTCCCTAAGGAGGCTCATATTTTTAGTATTGATGGAAAATTTTCAACGTGTTTTTGTTTCTATTATTAATCTATCTTGCCCTTTTTTAGGTTCCTCGTCCTTCTGGTATGATATATATTTTTTTATATATCTTCTTCTTCAGCTTCAGAGATTGCTACTATTCAGGGCCAGCCTTGCTACTATTCTGAGGGCCACAGAAGGGAACTGCCTGGCAATGTTATGCAAACAGCAGATCTTCCATCTCACTTGATCTTAATTGGGTCATGTTAAAGATTTGTAATCAGCCCTTAGTGTATCTCAGCATAATTGTTAACACCCCATCAACCCCCTGCCCTCCTTCCATCTTTCTCACATCTCCTGCCGCTACACCGTAAAGAACCACAACCCCCATAACTAACACCAGATTTTCTTTCCTCCCAGTACGCTGTCCCGGTCAGTCCGATTTAAGGCCGGCCCTGCTGACAGTGCATGGTCACTAGTCAGATCTTCAGGTCTCCAATTGCCCCAAAGGGCCAGCGTCTGCTTCTACTGTGTGAAATATTTGCTCACACTCAGCTGGCAGGTGGGTCATTTATGTTGCCTAATCTGTGATTCGACCTCTGAAGAGATGTGAGATGGAGCTGAGATGGAACTTGCTACTGGCTCTGTATTTGATCACAGGCAGTTCCTGTTTTAAGTCGGAGGAGCGTCGCCCCTCTGCTGGAACGCCAACACACATGAAAAATAAAATGGCAAAGAGGAGAGGTATAAACTTCAGTTCAAAGTGCGCATGTCACTTTGGCCGGCTATCTTGTGACTCTCAGCCTGACATGCACACTTTTTACACGCCGACCCGAGCTGTCTTAGACACCTGGGTGGGAATCATGCAAAGAAGGGTCGAACCAGCCCACTCCTGCCAAAACTGGTGCTTCTCTCATGCTTCCTGTGCAGCACAAAACATTATCTGGATTAGTCGAAGGGAGCTGGCTGAGGCTCTGGGAGCCTGTCTTGGAACCAAGACTGGCGACAACAGGAGCAGCAGGGAAGTACATTTATTTTTGTATTAAATTTGATTTAGCTCACTGACAGGCACTGTAAGAAACTTGCCATGCCTTCAGCCTCAACTCCAGAGCTCTCAATCATGACACGTCATCAACACTGTTTATAACAGATCATGATTGAGAGTTTTGGTGCTGAGCCTAAAGTCTCTGCTGTTTTTTATCAGTGCCTCTCAGTGGGTCAAATTTTCGCCTCACCACTTTTTTTGCCCCTGGCCGCCACTGCATATGATAATGCCGTGGTGTAAACTGAACTGGAAGATGACTGATCTGTATTTAAGGCATGATATTGAATCCCTCCTTTCCAGATGTTCACTTGTTTATCGCTGAGGTGAGGGTTCCATGCCAAGTCAGTTTGTTCCTGGCTGGCAAGAGGGGTTCACACTTAGGCATGGTGCTATGAATAAACTTGCAATCCAACTTCTTTCTGGAGTCAGCTGTATTTCTTCACTTCACTGTGGAGAGGATTTGCTAGTCAGAAGCACATGCAGCCTGCGACGCGATTCAAGTATGTCTTCTGCTCTCCTCTGTCTTATCAGAGAGAGGCGCGAGCTCTTGTTGACAACACTCTGAAAGACCTACTTCGACCACACTCTGTAAATATTAAACCTTGGATTGAGACTTCTTTCTGTTTGGCCAAACAAATGATTTCTTTCCCAAATCTTTTATAGACATCATTGTCTGTTGAGCCAGCGACTCCGCACGTACAGACTTTTATTCCTTGTAGCACTGACTTTTAGAACCATAGTGACTCTCTAGCCCCAGTCAGCAGGGCTACAGCATGGACATCGACTCACATCTTATACTCTTTGACCTTAATTATGTCACAGGAAGTAACATCATATGACCTTTCACCCTGAATCTTACCAAAAAGTGGATGTCGCATTACCTTAATCCTGAAATCTCAACAATTAACATTGCTGAAGTTACATAATAATTGAATAAATAAGATTCTATATTCTTCAAGGGGAGAATGGGGGAAACAGCGGTTTCCCTCCCCTGAGAACATTTTGAAAAATGGTCTCTACTATTGCATTTTTTTGTAAAATGTTCACATAAATGTGCTAAAGAGCCATAGCCTCTGAAAAGATGCTCATTAAATAAATATTCAAGTCCTTTCCTGATGTGCCCAGCGAATGAAATCCATCAGTCCCCATGCGTTGACCAAATTATCTTTTTCAAATTTCCGATGGATGCCCCCTTCCCTCCATTGGTAGGGCCAGCATTTTAGCATGGGTGCACTTTTACCCAAACATTACATACAATATGTCAGTGCCAGAATTTTGCTAATACAGCTTTCTATGTACTATGGGGGACCTTTGTGTCAAAAGTTATGTCTGATATGTTAACGCTTACATATGGGGTTACATTTGGAGAAGTCACCAAACTGTTACAGACAGGGAATTCAGACCTATGCTTGATGCTGCCTATACAAATGTCCAAATTAACGTTTTGAAAGACATAGTGCATTGTCTTTTTTGCGTATTCTCCTTTTTTATATGTTTTTTAATGATTTTGGAATTCATATGTTTTAATTTTGTTAATTTTGTTTTTGATTGCATAGGCATTTTGATGAATTTTAATGTGATCAAATTTGTATGTGCAGTGCATATTCATGTATTTGTAATATTGATTAAAAATTCATTGATATCTTTATGAGGTTGTAGCTGATTTATAAGTGCCCCAATCATCAATACTTTGTGTGAGATGTGTGGTCTATAGGAATGATATATGTGAATGATAAGTGCTGAATATTTGATTTACCCAAAGGGAAAATTTGTTTTAACTTGATATGTTAAGGACCACATTTTGTCCTTGATGGCCCCATGAAGTTGACGTTTGACCTCCCATATGCCAAGAATTTCCTCCACTGGGCTGGCACCATCAATTTGCCAAAGGCGCCACCTATGCCATGAATGTCCTGCAGTATGCCAACGATGGTATTTTTATCATGGGTGCCCCTCATCAGAACTTGCCTACAGTGTGCTGGCACTACTTTTTTTGCCGTGGGTATCCCATAAGCAAGTATTGCCTCCAGATTGCCAGTGCCAACATTTTGGCGAGGATGCTTCTCCAAGCCAAGAAGCCTGCCAGGTCCAACAGCAGACCTGCAAGCACAGCAACACATTCTCACTCATGCTCACTTCCATTCTCTTCCTCACACTCAGTCTCACTCAATTATTAGCACTCACTTGCACTCATTCATTTTCACTCAGTCTCTTACACTTACTCTCACCCTGACACTTATTTGCACTCACTCACTCACTCTTGCTCTGGCTCACTTATACTTATTCACTCACTTTCACAAACACACACACACGATCCCACATACAAGCATACATGCTCACACATACACATGATCTACTCTCACACAAACTCACTTCCACCCACATGCAATCATAAAGCCATTTTATTTTTCGTATCTGAATGCCAGTGAAGGTCCAGTTCTACATCCTGCTGCTCCACTATTTATTACACTAATAGTGTATAAAAGACTACTATTCACTATTAATGCAATAAGAGTGAGCAGAAAACAAGGATGAAGCCTATCTCTGATAATACCAGACCGCCCTGTGTTCTTAGCACTGATTTCGCCACCTCTGAGGCCAGGGGTTGCAAATGCAGTACCAGTGGTTGCAAGGGGCAAGCCACGGGTGGCAGCTGCGACCCCTGCCAACCCCTAAATGACATGCAAGAGTCACAGCAGTAGAAATATACAGGACCTAACAGATGTTGCCTGCACCACTGTGTGAACTAAAATAAATGTAGAAAGATCGACTCACCAGTACTCTGCCTAACAGTCTCAACTTTCCCCATTGACCAGCCGATTCCTGTGACATCATGTAGGATATAGAGGAAAACCCTTAAGTCAGCTTCTACAAACAAAACACAGAAACAATAAAAAGACTCAGGGGCTTATTTATGAGCCCTTGCGTCACTTTTGCGCCGCCGGTGCGTCACTTTTTGTGATGCACTGGCGGCGTACAAAATGCGCCTTGTTGCACCATATTTACAAAGTGACGCATCTAGGTAGATGCGTCACTTTGTAAACCCCTGCGCCACATTATACCTGCGCCAGGTATAATGTATCCAGGGTGGGCGTTATGACGCAAGAAAGGGTCGTAGAAGTGACGCAGTGAAATCTATGAGATTTCACTGTGCCACTTCTAGGACGCAAAAGCATCAATATCTTACGCCTACATAATAGCAGGCACAAGACTGACGCAGGCACATTTCACATGGGACTTGCCCATGTGTAATGACCCATCGCTGGAGTTGCGTCACTTTTGTGACACACTCCACCAATGCATCATTTTTGCGCCTACAGATACGTCAGAAATACTGGCGTATCAGTAACTTCTTGCGACATGATGCGTCATATTGTAAATATGACGCATCCATCATGTCGCAAGGATGGCGCATTGAAAAGTGACGCATCGCTGTTTTCACGCAGCAATGCGTCACTTTTCATAAATGAGGCCCTCAGTAGATACATTGGGCATTCTGTCTCAGAACAACACACTCCTAAATTAATTTAAGTACTCCTTACAGTGACATTTACAACCACTATTTTCCCTCCTTGTTTATTGGCATGATAATGTTCTCTACCCATACATATGGATAGGCATTTTTGAAACCTATCTTATAGCCCTAGATGGGCAAGACTTTAGATCAGAAAGGAAAAAAACACTATTTCAAAGAGCACATTAGGGATGGAAAAATAACATATTTTTTGATTCCTTCCACAAACACATGATCACAATGGTCACAGTCACCCCGATATATACAAGGAGGCAAAGTTGACTTTGTTGTGTAGATTTCCCAAGGAAGTATGATGACAAGGTCCAAATTCTATACCCAACTTCAGAGGTAAGGGGTGTCAGTAGATACATTAGTGGCAAGGCTGTGTGAATTTCTGTAAAGTGCCAGTTTAGTCACATGACAGAAGAACGTATACGCGAGCAATAACTTGTCCAATGTGAGAGTAGGAAAATGCAAGAGAGTCTATGGACAGAACATTAAAGGATGCTAGTGCTACAGCAAAAGTGGTGGATAAGTCTGAATTTTGTATAAGAGAAATGAAGAAGAGGGAAACAATTGCAGGTAATTAAAAAATCTTTTCTGCAGCCAGTTAATGGATATAAGAAAATGCTGTGAGCTTAGTCCATAAGAGCTCTAACAAATATCAGAAAGGTGGCTGAAACACTAAACAGAATATTATTGTTGTCAGAGGTGCAGAAGCTTTTCAATGGAGGAGGGTGAAAGTCTTGTTTTGCTTTCAAAAAAGTGTGCAGGAAATGTGGTTGTAAATGCCATTGTGCACATATGTGTTGGGAAAATAGGTAAATAATAGCTATTACTGAAGTGTTGTGTGTTGACAAATGAGTGCATCGTTTGTTGAGCTGTGGTGAGGATGAGGCTAGCACGGGCAGGAAGAGCAGACCAAAAGCAGTTTTTCGAATTCAAAAATAGAGATATTGCACTTATGGTCAATTCCGGAAGGATGCACAAAGTAGTGTCCAAAGAAATGTTTATGAGGGAACAGCCTGTTGCAGTCTTATTCCAGGGAGACATCAAGTTAAAAAAAAATGGTGGTCACATTTACTAACATTTTGCGTCATGGTTGCACTAATTTTGTGGCGCATCCATGATGCAAAAGGCTAGTAGATATTTAGAAAGCCACACAAGGGCAATTTGTGCCACCCTGTGTGGCTTTGTTAAAAAAAAAAAAAGTAACGCAATGCTGTGATGTGGGAAAGTCAGCCTTTTTGCCATTTTTTGACTGATACTGGTGGTAACTGACTCTGACTGTGCCTTGGGCCCTGCTAACCTGGCCCAGGGCCAGTGCTCTGATAAAAAGGGTATATGGTAATTAGGCATTATTACAATTGGCAATGACATACCCATATAAGTCCCAAGTATATAATAAGGCAAGGGAGATTCAAACTACCTATAAGTCCCTAGTATAAAATAGGACAGGGGGGTTTAGGGGCCCAGTAAATACCCTGCTTTGGAGTATACACTACTGTGTTGCCTTGCTTTGTAGATTGTCTTTAAAAGTAAATTATATGCAAAATCGTCTTTGGAATTAAAGGTACTTCCAAAGTGGTAATCTACCTTATTTTTACATAGGTCACCCCAGAGGTCTCCCCTAAGTGCTCGAGGGTTGGAGTTCCATGTAACTATAAGCAGGGACATTACAAAAGATGTTTTATATGACCTGGTGAGGGGAAAATTGCCAATTTCATTTCCACCCATTGTAGATTATTATTTCCCTTGGCTAACAAAGGAACATGTTATTTAAGTATAAATATTGCTAGAAAGGGGTAAAAAATATATAATTCAAGAGCTTAAAAGATTGGAAATGATGAATCCAACAACTTGCAACTGTTGAATTTTTTCATAACTGGTACAGAAAAGAAGTTATAGGACTTTGTTTTCTTTGAGCGAAAATCCAGCCTTCTAGCAGCCTTTTCAGTCAGCCTTAACAGGTTTAGCCAAGCTGCTTTGGTGAGGTGATAAGGGGCCTGCACAGAATCAGGCTATCTGCTGGAGAAGCTCTGCATCTGCAGAGAACAGGCCAGGAAGGGAGCTAGGTAAACAAACTAGGCTTTAAAGAGAGAAGGACAGTAAGGAATGTCACCCAGGCCTACCGCCTCTTCCTGTACCCCCAGCCAGATGGCAGATCCAGGACTGGAATTTTCAGACGATCTGAAGGGGGTAGTTTTAATAGAAATTAGCCACAACAATAGGTTTGTTTAGCTAGCTCTTACTCCAAAGGAGAAAAAAAGTCTATTTTGAATTTTAAATTTCAGTGCTTTGTGGGACAAGAATATGCCACACTGTGGAGGAAGCTGTCATGCTTTTGGGTGCCACCCTACACCTTATTAAACAGGGGTGTTCCCCTGCTTGTTGCCCTAGATCATTGTATAAATATTAGAGCGCTGCATAGCAACTCAGATTTGCTGCTTGAAACTACAAGAAGAAGGACTGCCCTGCCGGAACCTCTGTCTGCACCACGCAGGATTGTTCCCTGGTGGACTGCTCCTGTTGCACACTTGGAACTACAGCCCTGAAGACTTTGCCTTGCTTCAAAACGGGTTAAGGAGTTGACTCCCTGAAAGCAACAGGTTAACAGAGCTTCCCTGCACCATCTCCCTCAAGAAGTACCCAGCCTAGAGGGTGCCCAATAGGCTTTAAATGATTTGGCCAGGTTCCATGTGGAAATTGTAGTTCCAAATTTCCAAGGACCATCTCAGAGCTTCCAGACCCTTGGATTTGTGTTTGGACACTTTGAACCCTCAAGAAGAACTTCAGGAAGAAGTTCCAGTAGTTTGGAGAAATTTGGAACAACTTGTGGAAAAAGCTCCAGAAGTGGATTGACCTTACGTTGACAGTCAAGCCGACTGTCTTCAACTGCGACCCCGCCTGGATTTCAGGCTTGTCACGCTGAAAGCTCCGGCGCTCAAGACTTCCAGGAGTTGACCAGGAGCTCCCTCTGAACCAAGCTGGCGAACCCGCTGTGAATCTGACCTGATGAAGTGCCTTGCTCGCTGCCAAGAGAAATTCTCCTCAAACGTTTCTAAGTGTGAAGGTAACATTTTGACCAGGGCCTCCTGCTTAGTGTATTACCAGGGTTCCATCGCGGTCAGCATCAAACTTTGACTTTGTCCCGGTCAAACATGACCAGAAGTCCCAAGTTGTCGCTATATATTTTTAAGCACTAGAATGTGTTTAATCTTTAAAAATGTATATCTCTTGTTCCCTACTTTGGAATTTTGTAGTTTTGGTGTCATTTGAAAGATAGAAATATTTCCTATTTTTATAAAGTAGTTTGGCATCTTTATTGTGTGTTGTGTCTTACTTATTTAATGAATTGGTGTTTAAAATGCTTTACATACCTATTTCCTAAGTTAAGCCTGCTTTCTCATTGCCATCAGCCAAGGTTTGAGTAATGGCTAATGCATTGAGGCCCTGTCTGGACCTTATATTTCGTTGATGGCTTTATTGCTAGTGGTAAAGGCATACGCACTCCTACTAATAATCCATCCTCCAATATTTAGCGGCTTGTGCTGCAGTGCACTACATTTCATTTTGGGAGGAGTTCCATATGTGAAACATGGGGGTTCCAATGCACCCACCCATGGATTTGACACATTCCCAGATGTATGAAGATTTGAAAACCTGGGATTGTGTGAAATCACTAAGCCTCCCAGAGGATGACATAATGAGAAACTTTTTTTCCTCATTATTTCCTCTTTCTATGTGTGCTGCAATCTGCAGCACACATAGAAAGAGGAGAATGCCTCAAGATATTGTTTTTCTGCCAGAAGATATACCTTCCTGCACAAAAACAATTCTCCTTGTAACTCAGGTACTGGTGCCTGCATTGGAGCTAGGCTGCCAGAAGCGCACCAGGGCAAGGAAAGGGCAGGAATGCGCTATATGATATGAGGGTCTTCCTGAAGGTGTTCAGGGAGGGGGCACGTCTGATGCCTGCCGCTAGCTCATTCCAGCGTTACAACAAACAAATGATGGACGGAATGCTGACAATGCAAACATTCTCCCCCAGTCAAGAGATCTGGGTTAAATCCATCGTTCTTTTGCCCACTACACCACCCCAGTTTAGACATGGCCATATGCTAGCTCATTCCAGGTCTTGGCCACAATGTGAGAGAAGAATCTTCTGCCTGTTCTGGCTCTGTGGGTGCGCGAGGTTTCGGCCAGTGCGAGGTTGGAAGATCGAAGGTTTCTTTTGGACGCGTGGAAGTTGATTCTGTCATTGAGGTATTTGGGTCTGTTGTTGTGTAGGCATTTGTAGGCGTGAGTGAGGATTTAGAACGTGACTCTTTTCTCCACGGGGCGCCAGTGGAGACTTCGTAGGTGTTGGCTGATGTGTTTGTGTCGGGGGATACCGAGGACGAGTCTAGCGGCGGTGTTCTGTATTGTCTGGAATTTGTGTAGTAGGGACTTGTTGATGCCGGTGTAGAGTGCGTTTCCATAGTATAGTCTGCTGGTGATGAGTGCGTGGGTGACTGTCTTCTTTGACTCAGGGGGGATCCACTTGAAGGTCTTGCGGAGGATGCGGAGGGTGTTGAAGCAGCTGGAGTTGACGGCATTGACCTGTTGGTTCATGGTGAGTGATGAGTCGAGTATGATGCCGAGGTTCTTGGTGTGGTCTGAGGGGGTAGGTGGGCTTCCGAGAACGGTCAGCTACCAGGTGCTGTCCCATGCAGAAGGGGTGGTACAGAGGACGAGGATTTCTGTCTTCTCTGCTTTAAGCTTCAGGCAGCTGTTGGTCATCCAGACTGTGACATCTTGCATTCCTTTCTGGAAGTTGAATTTGGCAGTGGTGGGGTCTTTGGTGAGGGAGAGGATGAGCTGGGTGTCATCGGCGTAGGATACGATGATGAGGCTGTGTTGTTGGACGATGGCTGCGAGGGGGGCCATGTAGATGTTGAAGAGGGTGTGGCTCAGTGATGAATCCAGTGGGACTACGCAGGTGATTTTTGTGGGGTCGGAGAGGAAGGGTGGGAGTCTGATCCTTTGGTTTCTTCCGGTGAGGAATGATCGGATCCAGTTCAGGGCTGTTCCTAGTATGCCTGCGTCGTGTAGTCTGGTGACTAGTGTGTGGTGGGAGATGGTGTTGAAGGCTGCTGATAGGTCGAGTAGGATGAGGGCTGCGGAGTGGCCTTGTTCCAGGAGTGTACGGGTGTCATCTGTGGCGGCGAGTAGGGCAGTCTCTGTGCTGTGGTTGCTTAGGAATCCAGATTGGGATGGGTCGAGGACGGCGTTCTCTTCAATGAATCGTGTCAGTTTCCTGTTGACTGTTTTCTCTGCAACTTTGGCTGCAAAGTGGAGGAGCGAGATGGGCCGATAGTTCTTGAGGTCGGTTCGGTCAGCTGTGGGCTTCTTGAGCAGGGGTCTGACTTCTGCGCGCTTCCAGTCATCTGGGAAGGTGCCTGTTTTGAAGGTGGTGTTGATGGTGTGTTGTAGTTTGGGTGTGATGGCGGCTGCAGCTCTGTGGTAGATGTGTGGGGGCAGGGGTCGGTGGGGGCCCTCAAGTGGATGCTTTTCATGGAAGAGGCAGTGTCTTCAGCCGTGATCAGTGTCCAGTTGGAGATGGTGGGCTGGCTGGTGTTTCTGGGGGATGGAGGGCCATCTGTGGTGCCAGGTGGATGGTCGATGAAGTTGTCGTAGAGGTTTTTGATCTTGAGGTGGAAATAGGTTCCAAGCTTGTCAAAGAAGTCTGGGGATGGGGTGATGTCTGTGGCTTTGCTGTGTGGGTTGGTGAATTCTTGAATTACACTGAAAAGTTCATTGGAGTTGGTGGAGTTGGCCAGGATTTTGATGTGGGTGACGTTCCTTTTGGTGGCTCTGATCTGGCTGTGGTAGTTCGTCATGGTGTCTTTGTAGGTGGTGTGGTTTTCGCTTGGTATTTCTCCAGTTCTTCTCCAGAAGTCTGGCTTCCCTTAGCCTTTCACACAGTGCAACACAGCAAGGTGGCTTGCTGCATTGCACTGCATGAAAGTGTGTTAAATATGCCACTGACCATTGAGGATACTTCATCATCAACATAGAGTTTATGACCAAAGGGATTGGAGGCACAAAATACTTTGCAGAGGAAGGGTCACCAATACTGGGTTGGATGCATCAATATAATTTACATATTGTCATCAACCCATGGGCTCCTAGCTAAGTGATGGTAGTGGATAAAACAAGTGTAGATGATATACTCTGTGAAGCTAACAATGTGTTCAGGGAGGAACTGAGTCAATTGCAAGAGTAAGTCCATAAGGTCAGAGTTAAGTCTGGGTCTGTTCCTGTTACGCACAAAATAAAAGAGTTTTGTGTGATAGTCAGGAGTGAGGGCAAGAGAATGCTGGAAGCGATGGTGAGGGGAGGAATTATTGATCCTGTTAAGCTGGGTGTCTCCTGTTGTTATAGCCATGAATGCAGATGGCTGCTTGAGATAGATTTTGTATGGAGCTGAAGTGTGAGAATATTGTCACTGACAACTTCCCCTTGCCAAATAGCAACGAACTGCTATTGGATAGGAGGAAAGGCATCTTAAAACTGGATTTGTGGAATGCATACCATCAGACCTGCTTACAGCACAGTAATCAGCATGGAGGGAACATTTCAATTTACAAGGATGCTTTTTGGTCAAGCATCTTCCAGCGCATGATGTCTGAGGTGATCAAAGGATTAACCAACATCATTTATTTTCAGGACGATATACTCAACAGTGGAGGAACACAAATTTGTATTGAACCAGGCATTAGACAGGCATGTAGCTCCCTACAAAAAGACAAATACAAATTTTAAGCCAAAGAAATTGAATACCTGGGTCACACTATCTCTGATGAAGGAGGGAGACCTAAGGAAGATATAGCCATCAATTTGTCTCTGCCACCTCAGGACAACAAATAATTGAGGTCCTTCATGGGAGTCACTGAATAGTATCCAACATTTGTTGAAAATTGTTTTTTCACTGGTGAAGTAAATTTCGCCGATTTCTCACCAAACTCGTAAAGAGGACCTTGGTAAGCTGCACTGAGACTCTCTGCTCAATGAATTCCATAAATCCAGCCCAGGTCACACATTCACAGGAACATCAACAAGAGCTATCACAAGGAAATGTTGCATTAGGACCAATAGACTGACTGAAACTCAGAGCATGATGGGAAACTGAAATACACACACTACAAAGGTGTCATGGCTACTGAGGGACACCCATCTGTAATCCACTTATTGAAAAGGTATGATAGCTGCCTCAGGGTACACATCCGAAGTACAGAATCTACATACAAAGATATGAAAGCTATCACAGTGTACACAATCAAAATACAGAAGCTGCAAAATCTTTGTCTTGAATTGAGGCCTAACATCAACAGTTTTGCCGTACATCAATGACAATAGAGCACATGTTGCCCCACAGGAATGACGGTGTAGTAGATTTACAAACAATTAAGGTTTTATTGGCAGATTAGCAAAGTTACAAACTCAAATCAATAAGGGCCATATGTAGAAAGCAAAATTGCGATCGCAAACGCCGAAATTCGCCGAATTTCGGCATTTGCGATCGCAATTTTGCTAAGTTTTATGTAGGAAGGCAAATCTGCGTGCAAAATAAGGAATCGCTAAATTTGCGATTCCTTATTTTGCAATTGCATTTAAGGAATCGCAAATTTTGCGATTCCTTAAATGCAATGTAAGAAGCACCAAAAAAGTCCAATTTGGCCTACAGGTTGGTGGTAATTTGCGATTTCTTTCAAAAATGCATATTTTTGCATTTTTCAAAGTGGCATGTGGTGCACACACATGTCCTTAGGGCATGTATGTGTGCCACATGTGCACCCATGCTCATTTCAGGGGTGCAACAGGGTGTCCTTTTGACACCCTGGCACACTTGAAATTGCATTCTCAATTTGCGATTCTCTAATTGAGAATCACAAATTGAGAATGTCTTCCCATTCATTCCTATGGGCCTCTAGGCTGATAGGAATGAATGGGGAGGTATTCCTTAATTGCGAATTGCAATTTGCAATTCGCAATTCGCAATTAAGGAATATGTAGGATTCGCAAAATTATTTGCTAATCCTACCTACATTCCGTTTTGCAATTCTCTAATTGCGATTCCCTAAAAATTGCAATTAGAGAATCGCAAAACACGTTCTACCTACATATGGCCCTAAGTTAGTCACAAATTAAAAATCACCTGGTTACAGCATGATTTAGTATATTCCAAAGAAAGTCCGAATAGCAATATAAAGCCAAGTTATTCAAAGATTTTTGTAGGTAAAATCATGGAAGATTCGTTTCCCTTGAAGGGAAGCTCCCTAATACTAAGCTAAGATTTCAAGTGAGGTTGGAGAAGTTTAAGCAGCCGGTGTCAACAATGACGTATCAGAGGCTGAACCAAATGAAGGTTGACTCAAGGGATAATCACTTTGCTCTAGAGTTTAACTCTGTGAGCAGGACAAAGTTAGCATAGGGTCTCAAGACTGAAAAGGGCATCTGCATTCAAATGTGGACAGGAGTAACCTGGCTCTTCCTAACTCAGGAAAGCATAGTTAAAAATACAATTTTTGTACTGGCAAGTTATACATCACACTCTCCGAGATGTGCTCGCAGTTGATTTGCAACCTGAAGCCCGCAGGTGAATCCTAAACATTTGGGAACCAACAGACCACACTTTTCATACTAAAGAATGGGTGATACTGGCACTAATGGTGGCTAAAAGGAACATAGCACAAAATTGGGGTGCCCAGCAACCGCCAACGCTAGATAAATGGAAGGAATATTTGGACTGGTGCATGTTCCGGGAAAAGTCAGTATATGTGGCCAGAGGGTGTCCCAGGAAGTGGAGCAAAGTATGGGGGCCCTGGAACTTGTATAGAGGAAATATATGTATCCCACCAGTGCCACTGAATGACGATGTGACTCTTGAAACCCCCTAACTGTTATGATTTGTATATTTGTGTTTGACCCAGATCAGAGAATTTCAGGACGTATAATCTCTTGCTCAAGTCGTGCAATGGTATGTAATGTCGATTTGTTTATAATAAAAAGAATTGTAAAAAAAAAAAATTCAAAGAGAAATACAACTCCTTATGGTTCCCACGAAGCAGGAACCAATCAAAATGTAGCATTTGATGATAAGCTGTCCGCATTCTTCTTCTCAGGCATCACACAAAGCATCACAGCTGCGTTTCCTCACAATCAGACTGAATTTAGCACAGGTGCATGAAACTAATTAAATTGTTACAGTGAAACAAACAACATGTTCTCATGCAGATTAAAATAGATGAAAATGTATTATTCAAACTATTGCACTTAGCTTGGCTCCTGAAGCAAGAATAAAGAGTGAGATAACACATTAACAGCTAAAGGCGCAATATTGATTTTAGCAAGAGTTTCCAGACATAGTTAACTATGGCTAACTTAATGTGAACACTATTTAACTTTGGTCAACTATAACTAGGGCTCCCGGTTTTATGATACCCATTTTTTGTCATTTCCGTCTGTAATTATTCATATTTATTTTTTGTCAACTTTATCTGTATTTATCCATATTTATTATGGGTTTTCTGAAAAAAGTAAAGCTGAACTTGGTATATTTCCACATTTATTTAACCAATAAATATGCAGTCTTGCTTGAATGCCTGCCAGGTTTCAGTCATATGAACACCCACAGAAGATAAATCAATGCACTTATACGAAAATATGCGCATTTCAGTATCAGCCTTGTGCATAGCTTCTACTATTTAAGCCTCTTTTCTAAAATTACTTTCTTTTTTAACCCCCATACCGATCACTACACACAGATATTGATGTGGCAGTCATGGCAAAGTGTATTTGGAACCACTCAAAAAGCACCCAATTTCCGTTTTTATCCACATTTAAAAACAAATACAGAGAAGAAAAGAAATGGTTTTCTGTCTGTAGTTATCGGTAACAATCAGTAACAATGGAAAACACGGAGCCTTAACTACAACATAAGAATTACAAACTATGCTCAATCTGAACATAACATCACACTTGAATATAATTGTATAATGGTTATATGCCTGCTGAAAAAAAAAAATAGTGACAGTGCTTTACCAGGATTATACCTAGCATAGGGTACACAACAGAAATACACAATCTGCATAGGTATTATAGCTACTGCAGGGTACACAAATAACTATATTCAGTGCAGACTATAATACTTATAAAATCTGGCGGCCGTAAGAAATAACTCATGGCCTCCAGTACTGCTATTGGGCATGTTCAGCTTAACCAGCAACTCGGCACCAGAGCTAGAACAAGCACCTTATGATTGAACGTACATGGTGCACCTCGCGGGCACGTTGGAGGGCATTAATATAGTCTATCCTTGCAGGTTCAGGTCTCAATAGTGCCTTTTATGAGCCATAGACTTTGAATAGTCAAAAAGGATTAAGAGAACACTGTCCATCTGGCACTCTGTCATTCTTAAACATCCCCGTATCACACATGAAATGACTAATGCAGTCCATACTGTCCTCTTTTTCTAAACCATATAACCTATGATCACATAAGTGATGACTAATGCAGTCCATTGTGTGCTTTATCAACTCTCCATATCCCATAAACATACATGAAAAGACTGACACAGCCCATACTGTCACTCTCAACCCTATATATCCCATAATCACGAATGATATGACCACCATACTCCATATTATTGTCTCTCAACCCTAGGCATCCTATAATCACACATGAGACGAGTAACACAGTCCATGCTGTAGCCTATCAACCCAATATATCTCATATTTATACATAAAATGACCAATACTGTCTATGCTGTCATCTCTCAACCCTATACAGCCCAGAATCAGTTGAGATGAATAACACAGACTATACTGTCCACCATCTACCCTATGTATTCCACAATCACACATGAGATGACTAATGAGATCCATACTGTCATGTCTCGACCCTATATATGTCACAATCACACATGAGATGAGAAATGGGGTCCATCCTGTTTTGCATTAATCCTCATATTATCACACATGAGATTACTGTAGCACAGTACATCCCATCGTCATCAAGCCTAGGCATCCCATAATGTCATGGAATAACTAATGCAGTCAATACTGCCCTCCATCGACCTTCACTATCCGATACCTCGAAGAAAACAGCATCCTGGACCCCTCCCAGTCAGGGTTCCGCAGCAACCACAGCACCGAGACCGCCCTCATCGCCGCCACGACAACATCAGGATACTGCTGGACAACGGTGAGACGGCGGCCCTCATCCTCCTAGACCTCTCCGCTGCCTTCGACACTGTCTGCCACCGCACACTACGCACACACCTCCATGACGCAGGGATCCGAGACATGGCCCTGGAATGGACCACCTCCTTCCTCTCCGGCAGAACCCAGAGCGTCCGCCTCCCCCATTCCGATCCGAAGCCGCCGAGATAATCTGCGCATACCCCAGGGATCATCCCTCAGTCCGACACTGTTCAACATATACATGGCCCCACTCGCACGCATCGCCTGACAGCACAACCTCAACATAATCTCCTACGCCGACGAAACGCAACTGATCCTCTCCCTCACCAAGGACCCCCTCACCGCCAAATCCAACCTCCACAAAGGAATGAAGGCCGTCGCCGACTGGATGAAGTGCAGCCGACTGAAGCTGAACACGGACAAGACGGAGATCCTCATCCTCGGCTCCAACCCATCAGCCTGGGACGACTCCTGGTGGCCCTCGACTATGGGGGCACCCCAAACACCTACCGACCACGCACGCAACCTGGGAGTCATCCTCAACTCAACGCTCTCCATGACCAAGCAAGTCAACGCAGTCTCCTCCTCCTGCTTCAACACCCTCCGCATGCTCAGCAAGATCTACAGGTGGATCACCACGGACACACGAAGAACAGTCACCCAGGCCCTAGTTAGCAGCAGACTCGACTACGGAAATGCCCTCTACGCTGGAGCCCCGGCCAAGCTCATCAAACGACTACAAAGAATCCAAAACGCCTCTGCACGCCTGCTTCTCGACATTCCACGCCACAGCCACATCACCCCCCACCTGAGAGACCTGCACTGGCTCCCCGTCGACAAGAGAATCTCCTTCAAACTCCTCATCCACGCACACAAGGCACTCCACAAGACCGGCCCAGCCTACCTCAACAGTCGATTCTCCTTCTACATTCCCAACCGCCAGCTCCGCTCCGCCGACCTCTCCCTGGCCACCGTCCCGCGCATTCGAAGAACCACCACCGGCGGCAGATCCTTCTCCCACCGCGCCGCCAAGACCTGGAACACCCTTCCTCTGAACCTACGACAGACCCAAGACCTGCTGACCTTCAGGAGACGACTCAAGAACTGGCTGTTCGACAAGTAGCGGCAACCCCTCCCCTCTTCCTCCTCAGTGTCTTGAGACCCTCGCGGGTGACTGGTGCGCTTTACAAATTCTGTGATTGATTGATTAATTGAATACACACATGGGATGACTGAACCACAGACCCTCCTGCCCTTCATCAAACACAGACATTTCATAAACACACATGAGATGACTAACACGGTTCATGTTGTCCTCTAACAACCCCTTCCAGGACTTAGAAGACGCTTCATAATCAATGACCCGCACACTACCTCTACAGCGACCATGGGAAGTAGGAAATACTCGTACTTGGTCTAAACTACCAATTGAACCATGGGTAACGACCCTGGAAAATACTAGACCTACCTCCGACCCTGATCCTATCATTGCATTTAATAATTTTAACCACTGGGTGGAATCATCATTGAACTCTGTCCTTCATAATAAAAAAGCATTTAACAAGGCAGAAACTAAGCGGAATCCGTGGTATTCCCCGAAACTCCGTGACCTCAAGAAGATTTGCAAGAGAGCCGAAAGGAAATGGAGGGAGGATTTCTCTGCCAGTCACAAACAAAATTATAGGGAGGCCATAAAAATCTATAAAACTGAAATTCAATTGGCCCAAACTCTATACTAGGAAGAGAGAATTCTAGCAGCTGCAAATTCCCCTTGCGAAATCTTTCGCATTGCTGAGGATCTACTGACTATCCCCTCTCCCCCTACTATATCGGAAGATACCTTGGCACGATGTAACGCCATAGCTGATTTCTTCTCCAGTAAAATCCAAACCATTTATTCCTCCTTCCCTCAAATAACATCCCAACCACATATTGGAGAGCAGGAGAATGTGGACAGAAGGAGAGCCAGCTTAATTGAGGAAATCCCTCCACTTAACTCGCCCAAGTTGCTAGACATCATGAGTAAACTGAATTCCGGCTCCCCCACTGACCCTGCCCCTCCTAACATCTTAAATTTGGCCTCTAAAACTCTTTCTCCAGTAATCCTTGACCTGATCAATGCCTCTTTTTCCTCAGGGACGGTCCCCCCACAGTGGAAATGGGCTATGGTTAAAGCCTTACTGAAAAAAACAACTCTCGACTCGGAAGTTTGGAGCAATTACCGCCCCATCTCCCTGTTGCCAGCAATCAGCAAGATCACTGAGAAATATGTAAACTCGATATTGTCCACCTACTTGGAGAGTAATAACCTTCTCCAGCCCTCCCAGATGGGGTTCAGACCTCAACAGGGCACTGAGACGGCTCTCCTAGTGGGAGTGGAAGAGTCTAGAAAAATCCTAGATGATGGAGGATGCGTGGCCATCATTCTTTTAGATTTAAGCGCAGCCTTCGATACGGTCAACCACCAGTGTTGATAAAAAGGCTAAGTGAGGTGGGAATTGCAGGGACCATGCTCAACTGGCTGCAGTCATTTCTAGAAGACCGATCCTTTGAAGTCCTTGAAGAAGGCACTTCCTCAAAGCCCATACCTCTTAATTGTGGGGTCCCCAGGGGTCATCCCTTAGCCCCACCCTTTTAATGTTTATCTGAGGCCTCTGGCGGAGGTAGTGCTACCTTTTGGGATCCAGATCGTCACGTATGCTGACGACACCCAGTTGGCTGTTTCTTCCAACCAACGGGACCCCTCCAGCTCTGGTCTTGCCCTTTGTCTGGACAAAGTATCAAGGTGGATGGAAGACTCATTTCTAAAACTTAATGGATCAAAAACTGAATTAATGCTCCTAGGTAATAGAGAAAAGACAAATCTTGGGCTACTCTGGACTAGCTCTTTTGGTCCTGCCCCCTCCCCTAAAGACCAAATCAAAAGTCTGGGAGGTTGGCTAGACCGGAACCTTGATTTTAAAGAGCAAGGGCAAAAAGTAGCTGCAAGCAGTTTCGGGATCCTACAAATGGTCCCCAAAGTGCTCCCCCTACTCCCTCTTTCAGCAAGAAGAGTCTTAGTTCAGGCTCTTATCCTATCACGTCTTGACTATGCGAATGCGCTGTATCTCGGAGCCCCTTGCTCCTCGATACGAAAGTTACAAGTTGTTCAAAACTGCGCGGCGCGTATGCTCACGAACATCCCAAAGCGTTCCTCAGCTAAACCAGCTTTGGCATCTCTTCATTGGCTCCCCATCCGTGAGCGCATTCAGTTTAAGGCATTATGCATAGCCCATAGATCACTTTCAGGCAAGGGATACTTAGCTAGTCAGTCCCTTATCCATCTGTACCGCCCAAATAGAGCCCTAAAGTCGTAAACCAAATACTTACTGGTAACACCAAGAATAAAGAGAGCACAAAGTGGTGGCCGCCTCTTTTCTTATAATGTGGCTAAAATCTGGAACAGTATGCCTTTGCAGATCCGTGACCAACCTAACTACCTCACCATCCGGAGACAGATTAAAACCTTACTTTTCCCTAAATGAATGGGGCACAGTTCAGTGTGTAATCAGGCTATAGCGTGGGGATGCCTATGGGTAACCAGGCGCTCTATAAAACCTGTTTCATTCATTCATTCATTCATTCACTGCAGTCGGGATGAAATAAATTGAAATATGTAATGCAATCATAACTACAGGCTAACTACACTTATCCTTGCATGTGTTACATTCTCACACTTCTTCCCTCCATTATGTTGCTAGGCACAGCATTCCACGACAAGAGCACCTCTAATACAACTCTGACAATACAGTACAAACTCTGACTCTGGCCCAGCTTTTACAAGGTTTGCTTTCACACCCACAGATGTCTGACTCTGAACTGCGTTCAGTGGGCCAACGCTTGCGTGTGAAAGAACAGGTAATTGTACTCCACGCAACCAGGGCCAGAATGGCTGTAGGTTACAAAGCTCTGTTTTATCTCTCAATCTTTCATTAAACTAATTTTGCTAAAAAAATGTTTGTTTGAGTAGAAATAAATTCTTATTAGCAAAGCCAACCCTAACCACTGTGGTACGTTCTGAATCCTGAGTTTGTGCTTCACCAGTCCGTCAGTCATGTTATATGATGTATTTTGTCTTATATATGTTTTACATTACTTTGTTCGTAGCCCTGAAGAAGTTCTTTAGGCTATTTGCCGAACTGAACAAAACGCGTTGGCTGCTTGTTTATGAAATCTCGTGTAAACTTGAAAATAAAGGATCAAAAGAAATTTAAAAGGACTGAATAAGCTCTTTTTGTTCAAGTGCACTGCTCTAAATGTAAAATATTTTGGAATCTGTGACCAGGGGCACCAAAAAGCAACAGGTGCTGAGAAGTGTGCACGAACCAACCCCCACATAAGATTGTAGCACAGTTGTGAGGTGCTTTTCGACAAAGTCCGTTGCCTCAAGCTTTCATTGGACACTCTTAAAAAATGCCTTCCAGTATGGATGACATGTGAATCCTACACCTTGTAGTCCCCTTTCTACTATGTAATATTTTCTATGTACTGATTTACACATGTATGATTGTGTCTGTATGTGTTTGTGATGTAAAATTCTCCCACATATTGCTCTTGTATGAGAGGTGCTATTAAACAAATTAAATACTTGTGAGAGAGGGGCTTTGGAGAGATGAGAGGCACTGCTGGAGGATGTATGACGTTACAACGCACACTATTACAACGCATGCACTTACAACGCATTTTTTACAACGCATAATCCATTACAACGCATGACATTACAACGCATGACACTACAACGCATTTTTAAAAAATACCTTTACAACGCACTACCATTACAACGCATACTACCTTTACAACGCATACCATTACAATGCATAATATTAAATTACATTTAAGGTAAGTATTAGATAGTATAGGGGTAAAAATTACTATTCTAACTCCAGGGGGTGCAACAGTAGGGTAAGTGTTGGATAGTGTAGGGGTAAAAATTACTATTCTAACTCCAGGGGGTGCAACAGTAGGGTAAGTGTTGGATAGTGTAGGGGTAAAAATTACTATTCTAACTCCAGGGGGTGCAACAGTAGGGTAAGTGTTGGATAGTGTAGGGGTAAAAATTACTATTCTAACTCCAGGGGGTGCAACAGTAGGGAAAGTGTTGGATAGTATAGGGGTAAAAATTACTATTCTAACTCCAGGGGGTGCATCAGTAGGGTAAGTGTTGGATAGTATAGGGGTAAAAATTACTATTCTAACTCCAGGGGGTGCATCAGTAGGGAAAGTGTTGGATAGTATAGGGGTAAAAATTACTATTCTAACTCCAGGGGGTGCATCAGTAGGGTAAGTGTTGGATAGTATAGGGGTAAAAATTACTATTCTAACTCCAGGGGGTGCATCAGTAGGGTAAGTGTTGGATAGTATAGGGGTAAAAATTACTATTCTAACTCCAGGGGGTGCATCAGTAGGGTAAGTGTTGGATAGTATAGGGGTAAAAATTACTATTCTAACTCCAGGGGGTGCATCAGTAGGGTAAGTGTTGGATAGTATAGGGGTAAAAATTACTATTCTAACTCCAGGGGGTGCATCAGTAGGGTAAGTGTTGGATAGTATAGGGGTAAAAATTACTATTCTAACTCCAGGGGGTGCATCAGTAGGGTAAGTGTTGGATAGTATAGTGTAATATTATGCGTTGTAATGGTATGCGTTGTAATGGTAGTATGCGTTGTAATGGAATGCGTTGTAAAGGTAGTTTTTAAAAATGCGTTGTAGTGTCATGCGTTGTAATATCATGCGTTGTAATGGATTATGCGTTGTAAAAAATGCGTTGTAATGGTAGTGCGTTGTAAAAGTTGCGTTGTAAAGGTTGTTCCCCCTGCTGGAGGGTGATAGTGAGGAAATATTTGAAGATTCCTAATAAAGATTGACGTATTCCTGGTGCACTGTAAGGTCATCGTGTACTATGCTTAAAAACACTAACACAATTGAATATTTAAGGAAAAATTTGTTGTAAAAGGCACCATTTTTGTCATGTTTTCCCACATTTTCTTGAGGGGAGAGCTGCCCCTCAATCTCCTTTGTAGTGGTCAGGATCGCTCGCTGTGCTTGATCGCTTGCACCCTATTGGGGCTGGTCTGGCAAAATTTGCCAGGGCTGCTTTGGGTTCTCAGTCTGGCCCGGCGCTTAACCCCACTCAATACAAAGCTGAAGTGCGTCACTGCTTTCTGGGTTACTAACAGCCCCTTACAAAGAGGTCAGAGACACAGTGGTAATTCAAACCCATAACAGCCCCTTACAAAGAGGTCAGAGACAGACTGGTAACTTGAACCCAATTTCATTCTTTATAATTCAGAGACGCTGCTCTAAAAGAAAGAGACATTATGCTTAAAAGTGTTTTATTTCTACAGCCTCATCCTGTTGCTTAGCACATGTAAAATAACCGCCCAGAATATTATTAAATCAGCACTAATGCATGTTGCTAACGGCAAATATAATATGAACATTTCTAACATAGTGGGAATATCACTTGGCAACTTGACACCCTAAAGCCTACTTCTATGCGCTATACTATCTCATAGCTTAACTTGCATCTAGAGTTTCCTATGAGTACACAGCGCACTGCATGCCTGTGTGTGGCAAGAAGTCAGCAGCCGAGAGAGTGTTCCCTCGAAGACAAGCAGACATCAGCTGGCCTCAGCTCCTCTCCTCTCAGACTTGGCTCGGGATCAGCTCTCTGCATATGATTGGATGCTGCAGCAGGGTGGCAGACTGGCAGTGTCTGCCAGTATTTCATGTGATAATCTGGGGCGGAGGACTTCTGATCTAATGCCCACTGGATGAGTCGTTATACCCTTCATCACCGATCTTCTCTTAGAGGCGGAATTTTTAAGCAGTTGCTGACATAGCCTATGTGCCTCAATCTGCTGGTCTTAGATACATTTGTGTAAACAAATATGGTAAAGATATGTAAATTCATATTACATTGTTTATGTTTTATTGTTAGCTGACCTTGAAATGCAGATCCCAAGACGCTTGTCCCAGACTAATGTTGCAAGTTGCATTAGGTGACTAACACACCTAATGCAACATTAGTTGTGTTCTGATAGAAAAGGCCCGGCCCCCTGTCCAAACTTTCTGAAGTTTAGGAACACAATGAGACGAACCTTAGAGGAACGCAACACTCTAGATGGGGAATAGCATATACATTTTCTTCACAAAAATAAGGGCCCATCTTATGCACGCACTAAGAGTTATCCATACATTTGTGAAGACAATTGTCTCTGGAAATTGCCTCTGGAAATTGCCTCTGGAACTTGTGAATCCAGTGAAGCTTTGCCAGAGCCTGTGTCGATCAATGTCTGGGCTGGTGCGGGGCCAATTTAGCTGCTGCCGTTTGAATGTACAGCCATAGTTTAAGTAAATACGCAGGGGAGCCAAGACGCATCGCATCACAATAGTCAATAAATCACTCAATCAGGATTTGTATAGAGCGGGTCATCACCCATGGGGGTATCCGGGCCCTGAGAGCGCTGCTGCAGGGCACTCAGTGGAACAGCCACGTCTTGAGTCCTTTCCTGAATCCCAGCAGAGATGATGAGGTCCCAAGGTGGAGAGGCGGCCGTTCCAGGACTTCGGACCATCAGCACCTTTGCTGGGAGGGACAGAAAAGGTTACATTTTCTGAAGTCTTCGGAGCAAGGCGAAACCTTTGGAAGAAATCTTGATACCATGTGCAGTTAGAGAAAGACGAGTGTCAAATTGCACTCACAAAGTTCACACTGATGTGGCAGCTCACTGTCCGGCAGGGGTCAAAAATGAGTTGGTAGAGAAGGGCGGGTTTCCCTGAAGCAGAGAGGAGGATCTCAGTTTCATCCCCATTAAATTCCATTGCATCGCTGTTTAGCCAAGTTGAGAAGTCAACTCAGCAATTGTGGAAAGAGTTCTCTCCTTCAGCCTGCGAGTGAAAATCCGCTGAGTGTCATCCGCATGGTTCATTGAATGAACGCCATGAGATCTAAGTGCAATGAGTGGCGGTAAACACATATCATAAAAGAGGGGCTTTGTTGGGCCTGCACTACCCCTCATTCCATTGGTTCTGCCACAGTGCCTGACCTGTGAGGTGGGCCTGCAAGCAGGTGGCTGGGTTTAGGGTGGGGAAGTGGCTTAACAATAGCCCCTATACGAGAATGCAACAGTGAGATTCTTTCCAGACTTTACGCTTATGGTCCAGCAGGAACATCGCTCCTTTGACGGGGTCAAAAGAGAGCTAAAAAAAAGAGGAATCAAATACATGATGTTCTTCCCAGCAAAACTCAAGGTCTTAGCGGGAGGCAAATCCCTCTTCTTTACGGCCCCATCGGAGGTGCAGGACTGGCTGGAAAGGGTGGCAGCCCAGACATCGGCGGGGACTACGGGTGACAACTGGAGAGAAACTCGCACCCATCCGCCGGGCTCGGCGGACGGAAGATCGGAAGTCGACAGGCAGAGCCAGTGCTCGTGGAGATCAAGGTCCAGCAGCCCAGAGACGCTGAAGGGTCAAGGAGACTGACCACTCTGAACTTTGGACTATTGGTCCACTGGACCCAATTTGACGAACTGTAATGTATAGACTCCTTTGTTGTGGGGCGGGAGGGAGATTTTTTCTATGCAGTGGGGTTGACCTCTTAATGAGTTGCTTCGTTGTTACCCTCACAAGTCCTCTCTATGGATGGGGGCATCCCTCAGGCGACCGGAGCTGGTGCTAGCCTTTTTCACCCCCATCACCTGTTTTGAACCGTTCTTGGGGCAATAGGCACTCTGCTAGTTGGGGATGTGGGTCGTTTCAAACCTACGTGGCAGGGAGGCAGGGAGGCAGGGAGGGGGGGAGGTTCTGGGTTATGACGATTACTTCTTGTTACATTGTAATGGGTTTCGCCTTAGGGGGGAAAGGGGAGGGGGGAGGAGTTGAGGGAAGGTCCTTGGTCATGCAGAACAAGTTATTATATGCATAGGTTGTGTCACATGTTGCGTGGGCGTGGTACCGCCCTGATTCTTTGCAGTCAGCGTGAAGTCGGATAAGAGTTTAAGACTTATCAGCTGGAACGTCAATGGGCTTGGGGACAAGGTGAAAAGGAGCATCGTACTCCAATATGTAAAGCGTCGCTCACCAGATGTCGCACTGCTCCGAGAGACATACCTAATTGGCAACTCCAGTAGGGCCCTGAATGCAGGTTTCACTTCTGGTTCCCATGGAGTGGGCATCCTTCTCAAACGCTCATTCCCCCTCAGCATCAAACATACTTGGGAGGATCCCCTTGGACACATCGCAGGGGTCTCGGGGCAATGGGAAGGACTAACCCTTACACTGTTCGCAGTATATATCCCACCGGGTCTTCAGACCCAATCATACAAGGACCTAGGGGTGCTCCTACTTTCCCTGCCGGAAGGGCAACTCATACTGGGTAGAGACTTCAATGCAGTAGAATCGGGGGTTCAGGATCGTCACCCGCCCCAAGACATAACTGCTGGGCACAACTGGCTTTTCAACTTCATTGAGGCATTCAGCCTTACAGACCTCTGGAGAATGAGCCACCCGGACCTTCATCAGTACACTTTCTTCTCAGGGTCTCACCACACGTTCTCTAGAACAGACTACATCCTCATGCCTGTCCAACATAATATTACTACACAAGAAATAAGGCACCTTGCAAGGGGCATTTCAGATCACTCCCCCCTGTGGGCACACCTTACCATTGGGGAGAAACGGGTGGGATGTGTAGCGCCCATCAATCCATGGTATCTGCGTAACCCGTAAATTAAAGGTGTACTTTCTAAGAACATCGACTATTATTTTCAGGAAAACGACGGAAAAGTGCCCTCCCCTTCCACCCTGTGGGAAACGTTTAAAACAGTGATCAGGGGGCAAGCCCTTTCAGCCACCACTGGACTGCGTAAAGAAAATAGCAAGCAGATGATCACATGTGAATGCGATCTCTTACTCCTCGAGGAGGTGGCAAAGAAAGGCGACGACCAAATTGCTCTCCACAGAATGCAGCTCAAGGTGGCTGAGTACAGAGCACTGGCGACGGATGCCGCCAAAACTCTGGCGTGGAATAAGGACGGACATCTGTACGACCAAGGGGACAAAGCAGGCAAACTGATGGCCTGGTTGGATAAAAAAGAATGGGCAAATAGATTAGTCCCAGAGCTTAGGAGTAGTACAGGTGCTGTTCTCACTGACCCACATGACATAGTCCACGAATTTGCTACCCACTTCGAGCAAGTCTACCGGAGTGGTTATGCAGCTCTACTAGCAGACATCCAACTACCCACTCTGTCCAATGCGGAAAATGAAGTGTTGGAGAGTCCCTTTACAGCTGATGAATTAGCCACAGCAATCAGAGCGTTGAAGCCGGGGAAAGCCCTTGGCCCTAACGGTCTACCTATCGAGCTATACAAACTCAAACCTGACAGACTAGCCCCATATTTAAAGAGTATGTTTGAGGACAGCAAGGAAACATGCAAACTCCCCTGGGACCAGCGCATTGCCACGCTGGTGGCTATACACAAAGCAGGTAAACCAAAACAAGAGTGCACCTCATATAGACCCATTTCCTTGCTAAACGCTGAGCCCAAGATCCTCGCTAAGGTGCTCACACTACGGCTATGGCAAGTCATAGAAAAACGAGTTCACCCCGCCCAATCAGGCTTTATGCCACACTGCTCTAAACCTGGGAAGGCTACATGGTGTACTGGGGCGCCACACAACTATCCAAGAAGACGCTGTTGTGGTGTCACTCAACGCCACAATGGCTTTCGACACCCTTGAATGGGCCTATCTAATGGCAGTCCTGCGTAAGCTGGGATTCAGGCCTAATTTTATCGGCTGGGTGCGGCTCCTCTACACTGAACCATTGGCGCACGTGGTGGTAAACAACAAAATCTCAACCACCTTTGAGCTAGGACAAGGGACTCGACAGGGGTGTCCTCTCTTGCCATTACTGTTCGCACTTTCCCTCGAGCCATTAGCTGCCTGGATTCGGAGAGACCCGTCCATCAGGTCCATAGGTGGGCAGCGAACTGGGAAGACCGGATATCCTTATATGCGGATGACATCCTTCTATATTTGGCCTTCCCCCGTAGGTCCCTGAGAGTGGTCCGAGGTATTTTTACGAGTTTTGGAGGGAACTCTGGATATAGGATTAACTGGAGCAATTCGCTGCTCTATGTATTGCACAGCGACCCACCCACGGTCCCGAAAGACTGCCCAATACAAACGGTAAAAGACGGATTCAAATACTGAGGTATATTCGTCTCCACAAATGCCAAGATCCGATATGAACAAAACCTCCTCCCTCCCTTACAGAGGTTCAGGCGGGACACTGAGGCCTGGAAAGCACTTTCACTATCGTTGTTGGGTCATGCAGCCCTCTCCAAAATGATAACATTGCCCCATTTCCTCTATGCCCTCCAGAATTTCCCGGGCCCGGTCCCAGAAAAATTCTTCAAAGACATAGAATCCACCCAGAGAGACCTCCTCTGGGACAGTAAATCGCGCATATTACTTAAAAAATTGACACTAGGCTAGTATGATGGGGCATAGCACTCCCTGACATTTGGAAATACTACTGGGCGGCACATCTCTCCGCAATAAACCAGTGCATCTATCGAGGCGGGGATGAACCCGAATACCAGATGGACAGATGGATGCTCTCGGACGGTAGTTTCACAAGGTCCCTGTATTCCAGACCCAACAAATTCCACCTGACGGGCCCCACACGACTCTCAGTACAGGTTTGGCACACGATCAACCGCACTCTAGGGTGGGGGAAGCGACTCACACTTGCCACCCCACTGTGGGATTCTGAATCCTTGGGTACACTGGGTTGCACCAAAGGGTTTGCAAATGGGACCTCATAGGACTCTAACGCATTGGTGACATCTGGGGAAAGAACGAAATGATAACATTTGCCTCTCTACAACAGACACACGAGTTAGCCGCATCAGAATACTTTAGATATATGCAAGTCAGGCACTCCCTTCAGGCTAACATCCTGTCTGGGTCACACCTGCCGGAATCCTCCCCGCTCGGGGACAGACTCCTGGACGGACACCTGCCAGACAAAGCTATCTCACTTACATACAAAAAGTTAATAAGTAACACCCCAGACCCTCTCACTTGCCATATCGGTGAAACTTAGGTTGGTCCAATTAAAAATCCTACACCGGGTATATCTCTCTGGTCCTAGACTGGTTCTGATGGGCAGGAGCGAGGAGGGGCTTTGCAGGAGGGGTTGTGGCTTGGAAGGGTCCTTTCTACATATAATCTGGGAATGTCCTTTAATCCACAAATACTGGAAGGAGGTACATAAATGTATGAGTAATGTGTGGGGGGTTGAAATACGTCTTGAAGCCAAAAGGTGTCTGCTGAATGTTTTGGAACCCACGGATCTCAACACGAGGGGTAAATTTTGGTCAATGCTCGGCCAGATGATAGCCAAGGGGAATATCGCTCGCTGCTGGGGGGCACCGACACTACCAACACTTGCTGCATGGAAACTCGACATGGACTGGTGCATGATACGGGAAAAAACTGTTTATGTGGCACGTGGTTGTCCAAGGAAATGGATAGCGCTCTGGACAAAATAGAACGTTTACCGTGGTGATATTTTAAAACAATAGCCCTTGCAGCTCCTCCAGTGCTGGGGGGACCGAGGTCCAGAGAGCCCCATCTGGCACTGTGGGCGGCGGACCCATGGCCTGAGAGCTCCTGACTGGGTCTGAGGCGGGTCGGCCACCTCCATGTACTTTGCCGGCTGGGGGGGGGCTCCCTCAAGTTTCTTTCCGCCACCGGGTGGGGTCGAGGAGGGATATTCTGAAGAAGCCAGTGTCTCTAAAAGAGAGGACAGGGCCTTCCCTGAGCCTGAAGTAGAGTCAGTCATGTGTTAGGCGGGTGCTACTACAAAGTCGTCGGGCTGTGACAGAGTCAGTCATCTGTATTCTATCAGCGAAGGGCATATGTCCCAGGTCTTAATAAATAGAAGTTTCTTCCTCCCCCTATGACCCAAGAGACTGGTCTCCCTCTCCTGAGTGCTCGGGGAGGGGGGGCACTGTCCTTTGAACCATTCCGCAGAATGTGAAAAGGGTTCCTGAGTCGTCCATATATCATAAATATTCTTTGGTCTTGGGCAGATTGGGGACCCCCAGGGCACAAGTCCTAAAAAAAGAAGTGGTTGACTAACCAGGTTAGGCCGTATGCAAGTGACATCTTGACGCGTGCCATCACAGCGCATGATGTCACGATGCGTGACATTGCATACGACATCAGAGGAAGTGACCTCACTGGAAGTGACATCAGATATTAAGATCTCACACATATATATCATGAGTACTTTTAAGCGCATTATGAGATTTAGTGTTGGGGTTGTGCCAAAAAAGTGGCGCAATCCTGACACAAAATCTGGGCCTCAACTAATACATTAATTTTTTTAACCCTGCCACAAAGAAATTGGCAACAAGGAGAAGCATGGTCGTAGATCTGTTATGCTTAATTGGTTGCAAAGTCTAAATTTTAAAATATTTGATTGGGTTAAGGCATCTGCTGTGAAGGTGCCCAGTAAATCTCAGGGAATAGTAATAATGGTGAGATAACTCTGGTGGTTAAAGCACTTGCTGGAGAGATCTGTGCTTTGTAAAGTCCCAGATTAGAACCAGAGTAGTAGAGAAGGTAAATGTGTCTCCTGCAAAGCACATCATCTAACACGCAGATGACAGGTTTTTATTTTATGTAGATAGTAAAGTGGGCGACTGCTTTTAACGCAGAGATCCTTTTGTTACCTGCAGTTCATAAACTGCAATCCTTCTAAAGGACCACAGTGAGGTATGAAGGACATTTGACTCCTACACCTTCTAACCCTCCCTGTCTCATGTTACTCACCTTGTACATTGATTTACACATGTACATGATTTATTGTCAATGTATAATATGTATGTTAAGTAAAGAGACCTGACACCCTGCATTGGGTTGCCTAGCGCTACAAAAGAAATAAAATAGTGCTATTGAAATTTTTATTTGTGTGAATACTGGGACAGACCAACACATCTGACATTCTTACAGCGCAGGCGTCTTTTATATACAGGGACTGAACAAAGGAAAAGGCCGACTCTCTTAAGTACTTGGGAAGAGATAACAAGCTGCGTGCCTTTGTTTTCCCTCCGTGGCATTTACATTTGTGTAAGGTCAGGATATTCAAACAAAAGGATGCCTGATGATCCCTTACCTGCGGTGCAGCTGGAGGGACAAAAAACTCCCTCACTGCCTGTACCTGCTGGGAATGGAAAGCAGACAACGTGCAGGCGCTGCTGAACGTGTCCTGGTGTCTGAAAATTACACAAGGACAAGTTCAGCATATTTCTGTGGGATCCAACCTCTTGGCAAGGGGGCGGGGCCACCCTGTGAAAAGAGTGGGTGGACGCCGTGTACCTGCGTGTACCCCCGACTTGTGCCCTGGGGCCCCTAAAGCCCTGGGGAACTTCTAAAGGCTTGGGCCCCCTGCGTTGCAGGGCTGCAGCCCCTGAATATTTGGCACAAGTAGCCCACCAGCCAAAGCTGCTACGCTGCCTCGTGTCAAAAAGAAAGAGAAAACATGCTACACGTCTGCTACGGTATGCTGGCCTGTTTTCCCCCCATCGCTCCTGCAGGTTTGGCTGACATGCACCAACGTACACACCCTTGCGCCATAGTGCACCAGTGCGTGCATTCTCTAAAGCATAGGTTTTGTACTGGAAACCTTTCCAGTGTACAAACTCTCATTCAATACTTTTCTCACTTTGTGTGCATTCTGTACAATGCAGCACACACGTAAAGATGGAAAAATAAGGATCCCTTCTACAAATGCTAGTAGATAGAGATTTACGACAAAGCCAATAGGTGGTTGCATGGGAATGTGTAGAATTGGTTTTATAAAATTTTTATTAGCCATTCTTGGTATGCGTATCACTGGGTAGAATTTACTGTGTTGAGGATTCCTTGTTCTATGATTCTGTGTATATTTAATTGGGCCTGGAATGTTAGGAGCCATTCCTGCCATGGGATGCACTCATGGGGTCGACTAACAAACATAGGGGCATATCAACAACAACCGGCAATAATAATCGCTAAGCGCACTTAGCGCTAGGATAATTATCGCCGGCTAGCATTGATTTTTATCGCTGAGATAGCGTGCTATTAGCAACGCTTATCTCAATAGCGATAAAAATCCTCACGCTACTTACTATGCTTTGTGTTATTGTTGCGGCCGGGGTGGGAGGGGGGGGGGGAGCGGGTTGCCGTGCCCCACGGGTACTTGCCACGTGAATGTCGGGAGGTGATGTGGTGTTGGGGCTTTGTTTACCTTTTTCTTTTTCTTCCTCTCCTATTCTTTTCTTGACCCTGGGGACGGGCGGTGGGGCTTCGGGCGGGGCTGCTGAGAGTGGCGGGAACTCCATTTCCTGATGGCGGTATCCCTGGGTTCCTGGAATGTACAAGGGCTTAATTCCCCCCAGAAGCGACAGAGGGTGATGAAGTACATATCTGACCGGCACTTAGATGTGGTGGCGTTGCAAGAGACGCATCTACGGAGGGGGGACGAACAGAGACTGCGACATAGGTCTTACCCACTCATGTATAGCTCGTCAACTACGGCCAAACACAGAGGGGTGGTGTTAATGTTTCATAGCGGGGTAAAGTTCCAGCCACTGGAGGTCAGCGCGGACAAGGCGGGGAGGTGGGTGATGGTGAAGGGAGTCCTCCGGGGGCAGACGTGCACCTTTATCTCACTTTATGCACCCAACACGGGCCAGGCAGGGTTCCTGTCCACTTTTTGTTCGCGGCTAGAGCAGTTTGCAGAGGGCTCGGTGGTTCTGATGGGGGATTTTAACTTGGTGTGGCGGGCGGAGTTGGATAGTTCGCACTCCCAGAGAGCGGAGTCAGGGGCCTTTTCGGCGGCGTCGAAACAACGCTTCGAGGAGCTGGGCTTATGCGACGCATGGCGCACCTTGCATCCTTCCACAAAGGATTATACCCACTTCTCGCATGTCCACCAATCGTATGCACGGTTGGACTATATCTTTATTAATCGTTTTCTGTCGGGGTCATTGCGAGATGCGCGGATCCTGCCGCTCTCCATCTCCGACCACAGTATGGTTACGATGACGCTTCACTGGCCGGGCCCTCGGGAGCGCCAGCGGAAATGGTATTTCCCCGCTTCCCTTACCAGGGATATAGTCCTACGCGCATCGCTACGGGTAGCTATAGATGATTACTTTGCCCTCAACTGCGAGGGGGAAACCTCGGAGCAGACGCGGTGGGACGCCTTCAAGGCGGTGTTCAGGGGCAAGTGCATCGCACTCAACTCCGCGCTCAACCGGCAGCGCACAGTGGAACGAGAACGCCTGGAGGGAGAGTTAGTGAGAGCAGAACAGGCCCACAAGGCTAAACCCTCTCGCCTTACCTTGCGGCCCCTTACGGCACTGAGGGGCAAACTCAAGGCAATCTACGCCAATAGGGCCGAACTTACCCTCCTGCGGCTCCGTCACACCTCATACAGCCAGGGGAACAAGGTGGGGAGACATCTGGCCAGGCAGCTACGAGTTAAGCGGGATAGGGAATACATCGAGGGGGTGAGAAATGCCGTGGACGTGGTTGTTCATTTGGATGCGGGCAAGGCGGACTGCTTCCACTCCCTCTATAGCACGCTCTATACGTCGGACTCCCTGGACGGCCCGGCACAGGACGATTATCTGCGGGAGCTACCACTCCCTCAAGTTACCGCGGCTGCCAATGCGGACCTCTGCGCTCCCATCTCCCTGGAGGAGGTTACCAAGGCCATAATGGCGCTCAAACTGAATAAAGCTCCGGGGCCTGATGGCCTTACAGCTTTGTTCTATCGTACCTTCGCGCCGGACCTAGCCCCACGCCTGCAAGCGCTCTTTAACGCTATCGTCGCCCAGGGGGTGGTTTCCACGTCCATGGCGGAAGCGGTGATCACGGTCATCCCCAAGCCGGGGAAACCCAAGGATCACTGTTCTTCTTACCGCCCGATCGCATTGTTGAATCTCGACGCCAAGCTATACTCCTCGATTTTGGCGGCTCGGCTCAGCCCGCTCATGGCGGCCCTGATCCACCCCGACCAATCTGGTTTCATTCCGGGGAGGCAAACGCACGACAATACGCGGCGCATAGTGCATCTTATTGAAAAAGCTTCTAAACGCCATCTGCCGGCCGTCCTGGTTGGACTTGAGGCCGAAAAGGCGTTCGACCGGGTGGATTGGGGCTTCCTTTTTTCCACCATGCGGCGGATGGGCTTTGCTGACGCCTTAATCGCAATGGTCCGGGCCAATAATCGCATCCATACGTCGCGAGTTCAGGTCAATGGGACTGGTTCGACCCCGTTCGCCCTCTCGAGGGGCACCAGACAGGGGTGCCCTTTGTCCCCCCTCTTGTTTGCCCTGAGCATTGAACCGTTGGCGATGGCCGTCCGACGTAATCCGCAGATTGCGGGTATCCCGTTCGCAGGGGAGGACCATAAGATCTCCCTCTTCGCGGATGACGTGCTTCTGTCCCTCGCCGACCCCTTTGTGTCGCTCCCGACGCTCCATTCCGAACTGCAGCGCTATGAGCGGGTCGCGGGGTTCAAGATTAACCAGGACAAATCGTACATCCTTAATCTTACGATGCGGGACGAGGAGCTTTTGCGCCTTCGGCAGTGCACACCGTACCGGTGGGCGGCGGCCTCGCTCCAATACCTGGGAGTTCAACTCACCCCCTCAATAGATGACCTCTATAAGGCTAATTTCCCCCCACTCCTTGCACAAATCAAGGTCGAATTAGCGCGTTGGAAGCCCCTGTTCATTTCCTGGCTGGGGCGCATTCACTCGCTTAAAATGACGATATTGCCGAAGCTACTCCATCTGTTCCAGGCCCTCCCCGTTGAGGTCCCTCTTTCCTTTTTCTCGACAATGCGCTCACTATGCTCCCGCTACATCTGGCAGGGGGGCAGGGCAAGACTGGCATTCTCCTTGTTGCGGAGGCCTCGCTCTGCGGGCGGGGCAGGCCTCCCCGACTTCTACCTCTACTACAAGGCGGCTCAATTGCGCGTCTTGATAGAATGGTCAAAGAGGGAGTTGGAGAAACATTGGCTACATATGGACAGGTCGGTGGCGGGTCGGACGATTTGGGATCTGGCTTGGCGCCCGAAACGGGATAGACCAGGAAACGCATACATCAGCACGCCCACTAAGACAACGTTGCGCGTGTGGGACACACTGGCTTCGGACGAGAGGTGGACTTCTTTCCCCTCCCTACACACTCCTATTCACGGTCTCGCGGCCTTTCCCCCGGCGCTTACAAGGGGGCCGTTCGCTGCATGGGAGGAGGGGGGTGTTTAATGGTGGCCCATCTTTTTAAGGGGACCCGATTGATGACTTTTTCCGAATGTAGGGCTGACTTCAGCCTCCCGCACACCGAGCATTATCGCTATCTTCAGCTCAAGCATTGGCTGCAATCACGGGAGCTTCAGGCACCGATCCACCGGCCCCAGACACCCTTTGAAAAATTTGTGCGCACTACCACGTCCATGAGGGGGGCGATCTCCTTTCTGTACGGCCACCTTGTGGCCACTGTAGTTTCCCCGTTACCGCGCTATAAGGCTAAATGGGAGGCTATGCTGTCGCGTCCCCTCGAGGATCGGGAGTGGGAGGCGCTATGGTCGGATATTTCTAAGCACAACCACTCGATAGAATTACAGGAGGCGCATATGAAGGTAATGGTGGACTGGTATTTGTACCCGGATAAACTGCGGCGTATTTTTCCAGGCACCTCTGATCGCTGCTGGAGGGGTTGCGGGTTGCTGGGGGACTTTGAGCACATTTGGTGGACGTGTCCCACGATTCGCCCCTTCTGGGAAGAGATCTTGGCGCACATTAAATCCATGTTGGGCTACCCGATCCCCACCTCCATGGCTTTTGCGTTATTGGGCCTTCGAGATCCTTCCCTGCGCTACCAAACTAGAGCTGATAAGGCCGTGATGTGGCTGTGCTTGGGGGCGGCGAAGGTGGCCATTGCGGCCAACTGGAGGAAGCGGACGGCGCCCACGGCCTCGATGTGGCATGCCCGCCTCTGGAGACTCCTGAGCTTGGAGAGAATGACGGATATCTTCAGAGACGACTATGCCGCGTTTGAGCTCAAATGGGGTCCGTTGGTGACGTTCCTTTCTAGGGGGCTGCCGGCAGCGGTGTGTCCGCCTCAGCTTAGGGGCCTGCGGCTGTTCCAATTGTAGTTGGCCGCAGAGGTTTTCGGGGGAGCCCCCTGCCTATGTGCCCCGGGGTGCCGGGGGTTCTTGAGTGGACCCCTGATGGGTCTGCACGGGGGACGGACGTCGCTCCTCCCTGGACATAGCAGTGGACCTTCGGGTCCGGCGACCGGAGTTCCCCCCCCTGTCTCCATCTTTCTTTCCTTTCCTTCTCTTTTTCTCTTTCTTCTTGTTTTTCTGGTTCTTTCCAGACCTGGGGTTGGGGTGGGGAGGGGGGAGGGGGATGTGGGGAATTGGGGATGGTGGTACAATGTAGAGGCAGCCTTACGCCATGTTGACAGTGGGACTGATAAGCGCAGCCTTTCGTAGTGCTGGACCAGCAAGGGACTGTTGCTGTTTGCTGGACGCTCGTTGAAGGTCTTTGGGGCACTTTGCCCTGGCTGGCTTCCTCTTCTTATCTTGACTCTTCTGTAACCCTCCTATAGCGACTGCTACGATGGGGGAAGCTTTCCCTTGTGTGGGCCTTCGCACGGGCGGGTTCATTGTGGTTGTATTCCCTTTTGCTGGTTGGGCCAGGCAGCTGCGACACTCTTGCCATGGTATGGTTTGTATGTTATTCTTTCACATGTGACTAATAAAAACAATTTTGACAAAATAAATCCTCACGCTAAGTGGCTAACGTGAGATTATCGCTGGAAACCCAGCGATAATCTCACGTTAGCTTGTTGATAGGGACAGACAAACTTAGCCATGATATCCTCCTTCCATAGGATATCATGGCTAAGTCAGAAAAATACCAGACGTAAAAAAGCAGCGTTAACCGCGGTTAGCGCTGCTTTTTTTGTCTCTAACAGGTTTAGCGATATTCTTGATAATAGGAGAAATGTCGCTTAGCGACATTTCTCCTAATATTTTACTGTGGAACGCCCCCTTTGCATCTCATTAGAGATGCAAGGGGAAGTGTAGAGTAAAAGGGTGCTAACATGCGAATTTGCATGTTAGCACCCTGTTGTTGATAGGGTGCTAGTTTTATCTCTGCTTTTTTAGCTTTTAAAGCCAAAAAAGCAGAGATAAAGCCCTTGTTGATATGCCCCAGAGTTCTTCCAGCCTGGTTAAAAGACTTTGGGGCATATTTACAACAGGGCGATAAAAAATTATCACCGCTTTGGCGGCGATAATTTTATCGCTATATTAGCAAGGTCACGCTAACGCGTGAAACCTTGCTTTAGCGTGGGGATTTCTAACGCCCAGCTTTGCATCTCTAATGAGATGCAAAATGGGCGTTCCTGACCTGACATGACAGGAGAAGTGTCGCTAAGCGACATTTCTCCTATCATCAAGCCCCACGCTATGAAGCATAGCGTCAGGAAAAGTAGCGATAACACCTGTTATCGCTACTTTCCTTACGCCTGCTTCAGGACTGACTTAGCCATGATATCCTATGGAAGGTGGATATCATGGCTAAGTTTGTGAGTCCTTATCAACTAGCTAACGTGAGATTATCGCTGGGTTTCCAGCGATAATCTCACGTTAGCCAGTTAGCGCTAGGATTTTTATCGCCGATGAGATAAGCATTGCTAATAGCACGCTATCTCAGCGATAAAAATCGGCGCTAAGTGCGCTCAGCGATAATTATCGCCGGTTGTTGTTGATATGCCCCTATGTGATGTGATGTAGTTTAAAGGACAATGATTTTGATGTGTTTTTTATCTTGATTTCCCTCCTATTTATATCCCTTCTTCCTGGACCCTTTTCCTCATCATAACCTTGTCCCTCTCTTTGTACATTAAGGGAGGGGGATGTGTAGTGTAGAATTCCACTGAGTGAAACGCTGCAAGTTCCGCCCACCCCTAGTTTAAATAATACTTACCAATGAGGCACATGACATCGAAATCAGGCGACGCCAAGCAGCGTGCAACACGTGACTGTTAGAAGATATGGACATCATGTCTGCTTCCAAAAAAGCAATGTACACATCACTGAAGCAGCCTGTGGTGCTGGAGCGGGTAATACAAAATTTTGTATACCCCCCCATTCTGCATGTTTATATTAATACGAATAATCAATTAATTGTAATATTATTAATTTGTTTGAAGTGACAACTCACCAATTATATTAACAGAAGAATTATATGTGGGAATTGCACCTTGCATGGCTATATTAATTGTAAACTAACTTGAGTACGCATATTAATAGTAGAAAACTAGAATATTGCATGTTATATGTTGCCTTAAGTGATGTATTTGTGATTTGTGCTTTATTCAGTGAGTATAAACTTCTCTGAGTGTTGCTTCTGCTACATAAATACACACACATATGGGTATTAGCAAGGGGATAACATTTTATTAGCCATTTCTATGTTTTAATTACGTTTTTGTGTTTCTTCTGCTTAAGTTGACCATTTCGGCCTATACAAGATGGCTGAACGAGACGTTAAACGTGACTGCCCTGAAAACACGGGGTTCTGGGTGAGATGGCCTGGAGGGCCCTTACACTCTGCGTCATTTGCTGACGTCATGATGTATGTGCGGGGTGGCTACCAGCCTAAGGAAAGCGTGACTCAATCCCCCGCATTTTTAGCAGCTAGCAGATATTCCTGCCCCTGAAGTTCTAAGAGGGACCAGTGGCCCCTCCCCCTGGGCTGCCCCCTCCGTGGATGGTGACACCCCCCCCGGGACCTTAAATTGCTGCTCACCGATCATGACCTTACCGCCTGGCCAACCCTAATAAATACGACGATGAACCTAGGAAAAGAACTCGCAAAAGGACAACTACACTAAACTAAACCAGACCATAGTAATACAAAGCATGCTGTACTAATGGGAAAAAGGCCTAAGTACACACAATATTACCCTTTTAATGACAACATAATCACAGCTATATAACGGAAAAAAGGCCTAAGTACCCACAATATTACCATTTTAATGACAACATAATCACAGCTATATAACGGGAAAAAGGCCTAAGTACACACAACATCCATACTTGATCACAACCAATCCTAGCTCAAACGGGAAAAAGGCCCAAGTCAAACTTACATAGTACCCCTGACTAGCATTGTTCAGTAGCTTGTTTTTAGGGCTGGTGGGTGGGGAAAAATTAGCAGGCCCCGAGCGTGGGGCACACGGGAGATGCGGGGAGCGAGCCAGGGGCAAGAGGGCGCCCAGCTCGCTCCCCGTGCCTTATAAAGTGCAGCTGCACCAGGGGTCGCCGGCACAGCCGGCCCGCCCCCCGACCGACCCGCCCCCCTACCCCGGAAGCTGAAACGCTGCTTCCGGATCACGGGGGAGGCATCAGCCTATCGGAGGTGGGGGCGCGCCGCGCGCGTCATCGACCCGCGACGCACCCCAGTCACCGAGAGGCCGGGGGAGGGGGGGCACCGCACCGCCATGTGGGCGGGAGGGCCGAGCGGCCCCCCCTTTACAAGTGCGCAGGCGTCACCGCCAGCAGCAGTGGCCTGGACCTGACCCCGGGAGAACATGTACCCTTCAAGGACGCTCCGGGAACCCATCCAAGACCAAAGACAAAGCTCAATTTAAAAGCCGGAACAAGCAAGTTTGATGACTTCATCATTCGACACCCTGAGAACTGTACCCCGCTACCCCAAATGGACCAATCAGGACTTTCTAAACCCCGATCTTGATACTTTTCGACATTATTTTCATTATAAAAGTAGGTAGGGAATTGAACTGTCACGACACGCTCTTCTTTGACGAACTCGATTTCCTGACGTTATGCTGACGGAGAGGACGGTGACACTGCTGGACAGCTGTTATCCTGAATCTTTGAGAGACTGAATTGCGGCCTAACTTTGCTGAATAAAATTCTTCCTTGACTGACTGACTTAAAGGACGACTTTAGCCAGAATAGGTAAATATGATGCTCTGAAATGCTGATGATGATTTCTAACGTTTCTTGCAATATTTCTTAGATAAAGAATATTTGACTAATTGACAAATGTGTTGTGTCGAATATTTTAAGAAGAGATTTTGATGGGATTTAAAGACTAGATAAATGACTGTGAATCTAAACCTTTAAACAACTAAATGATCCACTCCTTATGAGAGGGATATCCTAGGTTTTGAAGTCAATGTGTTTTAGGTAAGGTAAAGGTATTCCTCTCATGTCAGCGTTTGGAAGCCTATTTCCCTCAGAAAACAGATCAACGGAGTGTAAGTATTGGTGTTATGGCCCCCACCAATGAATGTGTTTGAGTGAATTTGATGCTGAGGTAGTTGGTCTGTGCCGAGGGGGGGACATTTGACGTTCCTCGCTGCAACAGTGGCATTGCAAATAGCTTGCATGTTGCAGGAAAGGTGTGCTTTGTGGTGAGGTGGCTGACATGTCATGTTGGAGCCGTCAGTGGCACCTAGTAGATGAGAAAGGTGGACAAAGACAAACATTTCCCTTGACCCACTTTGCCGTTCCACCCGTGACTGTGGCATGGTGACAAACGAGTGCACTCTGCTATTGTTGCATCACAGTACCTGATGCAAGCATCGAGACCGATTGGCATGTTCGATGTCTACAGCGTCAGAGCTGCCTCTCTGGAAAGTTCCAGTGGCCATGAGATCGAGTGCAGCCGGGATATGGACATGGGCAGAGATAGCCTTGGAGCCAGCTGTAAGTGAATCAAGCTCCTGATCCCAGGTTCCAACCATGACCAGGCTTACATCAGCTCAGAAGTGGTATGTGCCAATGACTGCTTCCCTGAACCTCCAAAAGATGTTAATATTTGTCTGTAAATTCGCTCTAGTCACCTCCAAAGTATGAGTTCCCCAAAGGAGGGGCAAATCAATAAACACATTCACTGACATAGTTTGTCTGGTGTGTGAGTTCATTTCCTATATGGTGAACATGGCTGTGATTGGTAGGTGTTGAAATGTGTTTCAGCTGTAGATGGGCAGTGGAGTTGAGAACAATCACTCCTTTCATCATCAGGCGTGTTGCAAGGATAGTAGTCCTTGTTATCAATCTACAGCATTTGTTTTTAAAGGAAAAATGAAAAGATTAAATAGAAGATTTATTAACTTTGTTCTAAAATTAAACAGCATTGGCTTTTAAGAAAAAATAATGATGTTAACATGTATATTTTCAACTTGATCTAAAACAGTATAGGATGATAAAACCAAACAAAATAACTTGTACTTTACACAAGATTTAATAAAATGATTAACTTATTTGGATATCCCAAAAAGCTCCTTTAGCCCTGGAACTGCACTGAATAATGAATCTGCAGCTGACTGCACAGACATTGAGTCTGCAGCCCTGGAACTGCACTGAATAATGAATCTGCAGCTAACTGCACAGACATTGAGTCTGCAGCCCTGGAACTGCACTGAATAATGAATCTGCAGCTAACTGCACAGACATTGAGTCTGCAGCCCTGGAACTGCACTGAATAATGAATCTGCAGCTAACTGCACAGACATTGAGTCTGCAGCCCTGGAACTGCACGGAATAATGAATCTGCAGCTGACTGCACAGACATTGAGTCTGCAGCCCTGGAACTGCACTGAATAATGAATCTGCAGCTGACTGCACAGACATTGAGTCTGCAGCCCTGGAACTGCACTGAATAATGAATCTGCAGCTGACTGCACAGACATTGAGTCTGCAGCCCTGGAACTTCACTGAATAATGAATCTGCAGCTGACTGCACAGACATTGAGTCTGCAGCCCTGGAACTTCACTGAATAATGAATCTGCAGCTGACTGCACAGACATTGAGTCTGCAGCCCTGGAACTGCACTGAATAATGAATCTGCAGCTGACTGCACAGACATTGAGTCTGCAGCCCTGGAACTGCACTGAATAATGAATCTGCAGCTGACTGCACAGACATTGAGTCTGCAGCCCTGGAACTGCACTGAATAATGAATCTGCAGCTAACTGCACAGACATTGAGTCTGCAGCCCTGGAACTGCACTGAATAATGAATCTGCAGCTAACTGCACAGACATTGAGTCTGCAGCCCTGGAACTGCACGGAATAATGAATCTGCAGCTGACTGCACAGACATTGAGTCTGCAGCCCTGGAACTGCACTGAATAATGAATCTGCAGCTAACTGCACAGACATTGAGTCTGCAGCCCTGGAACTGCACTGAATAATGAATCTGCAGCTGACTGCACAGACATTGAGTCTGCAGCCCTGGAACTGCACTGAATAATGAATCTGCAGCTGACTGCACAGACATTGAGTCTGCAGCCCTGGAACTGCACTGAATAATGAATCTGCAGCTGACTGCACAGACATTGAGTCTGCAGCACTGGAACTGCACTGAATAATGAATCTGCAGCTGACTGCACAGACATTGAGTCTGCAGCCCTGGAACTGCACTGAATAATGAATCTGCAGCTAACTGCACAGACATTGAGTCTGCAGCCCTGGAACTGCACTGAATAATGAATCTGCAGCTAACTGCACAGACATTGAGTCTGCAGCCCTGGAACTGCACTGAATAATGAATCTGCAGCTGACTGCACAGACATTGAGTCTGCAGCCCTGGAACTGCACGGAATAATGAATCTGCAGCTGACTGCACAGACATTGAGTCTGCAGCCCTGGAACTGCACTGAATAATGAATCTGCAGCTAACTGCACAGACATTGAGTCTGCAGCCCTGGAACTGCACTGAATAATGAATCTGCAGCTAACTGCACAGACATTGAGTCTGCAGCCCTGGAACTGCACTGAATAATGAATCTGCAGCTGACTGCACAGACATTGAGTCTGCAGCCCTGGAACTGCACGGAATAATGAATCTGCAGCTGACTGCACAGACATTGAGTCTGCAGCCCTGGAACTGCACTGAATAATGAATCTGCAGCTAACTGCACAGACATTGAGTCTGCAGCCCTGGAACTGCACTGAATAATGAATCTGCAGCTAACTGCACAGACATTGAGTCTGCAGCTCACGTGCAGCATGGCTCAGCATGGTTTCACAGCATAGCTGCAGCGAGTTTGTGGTGCTTTGCAGCTGGAGTAACTCTTATTTGCTGTGATTAGGGCAGCTGCATGTCTGTTTTCTGGACGAGCCCGCAGCCCGGTTACTTCTATCCACATTATTTTTAAATAAAAGCGAAGCACAGAAAAGAGAGCAGCCGCGAAAGAGTGCGGCGTGAAGAAGGATGGGTTTTGTTTGCAGTGTTTGTTTCAGGCTACAGTATTGATTTTCCACGTCTGAAGGATGCTTTGTATTCTGCTGCTTTCGCCTGTAGCCCGAATGTTTCAACCCCAGGTAAACTGACCAAGATAAAAACAGGCACTGGCAAAGCCCATAGGTCTTGAATATGAGAGTTAATGGCTTCGGTAATGATTTTTCGCCATAGACAATGTTGCAGACGTGTGAAGATGGCTTGCAGTTTCTGTTGATGTTTAAGGTTTAGAAGGATGCATCGTGGTGTTTTTATTGTGTAAAAGGCACTCTCTTTTACGCTATTAAAATGTCCTATCAAATAAAGGTGTGAATCTCTGGTTACCTCTAGGTTTCTGCCTTCTCATGATATTGTTGGAGGAACCTCATGTTCCTTAGGCCATTTGGTGCTAGGTTGGTGTTTTTGTCACTGTCCACAGGTCATAAGCTCTGTCTTTGCGTATTTAGCTTTAGATAATTATTCATCATCCATTTGTTTATGACCTAAAGACAGTGGTTGGACTTTGCCCTCTCTGCAGAGACATCCCCAAACTTTTTGCCCTCCATCCTACTGTTTTTTCTGACTTCATTTTTGCTGGCTTTATGACTGCACACTTTACCACTGCTCACCAGTGCTAAAGGTCTTGTGACTACTCTTTTAAACATAGTAAAATTGGCTTACACCCAATTGGTACATTTCAGTTACTTATACGTCCCTAGTAAAGTGGTACTACATGAACCCAGGGCCTGTAAATTAAATGCAACTAGTGGGCCTGTAGCACTAATTGCGCCACCCACTTAAGTAGCTTCTTAAAAAATGTCCCAGGCCTGCCTTCACAGCCTGTGTTCAGTTTTAAACTGCTATTTCAACCTGGCAAAATAAACCTTAGGCCGGGCCTAAACTTTCTTTTTTAGTACATATAAGTAATCCCTGGGTTAGGACCTTAACAGTCTATAGGACAGGGTGCAGTGTATTTAAAAAATGGGATATGTACTTCTAAATTTTACGTGTCTTGGTAGTGAAAAACTCATATTCGGTTTTCCCTACGGCAAGGCCTACCTCTCCCACAGGAGAACATTGGGTTATCTTATTTCGCTTAATAAGTGCTGACTTTCAATTGGCAGCGAGTAGGAATGTCGAGTTTGATGTCCAAAGAATTGCATTTTATAACCCTCTTCAATGATAAACTCTGATTTTAAGTCACACTTCTGAAAATGCCTCATTCAGAAAGACGGTATTTTCTTGTCCCAACTATTTGGTGCCTGAAACCTAAATCCTGAGTCACATGACTAGTTGAGGCTGGCAGTTGGTCTTTGTGTATTACTCCCAGACAGTAAGACAAAAGGCGAATAGTGTTGGCATGTTGGGCCATCTCTGATTTGAAAGGGGGAGCAGCTGTCACCTACCACACTTGCCCATCACAGAGGCTCTGCCTCAGCACATTCACAAAAGGGAATCACACTAGCCTTTGTGGCCCCCAAACATGCTGGTGCCAGGGCAGGAAGGAAGGAAATTCCAAACACCTCTGGGGCTTGAACCCTCGGGAAGGTTCTCTACTTCAAAACTAGCAAAAAGGCGAAATAGTGAACCCTCAGACCCAACTCTTCAGTACACCTCTGAACTTGTGGAAGGCTCAGAAGGACTGCTGTGCTGCTCTGCTGCTGGAAGGACTGCTACTGTGCTGCCCTGTTGCCTGAATTAAAAGGACCGGACCTGTATCTGGAATCCAGGACCATCAGAATGACTCCAAGGGCAAGTTGGCTGGCCTCCTGATCAGTGCCTCAGGGACAGAAAAGGCTCCAACCACCTTGAACCCATCACTTGGACTTTGACTGCTGTGAGTCCTGCCGCCCAAGTGGTACTACCCCACTCCTGGATCCTTCATAGTAGGCCTTAAGGTGCTCTGCCAGCCGAGCTGTGATCTTTTGGGCAGAACCACCACAGCGTGATGCATCTCCTCGCAGCTCTGTATCGGAACTGAAGTTTAGTGATGCATCCTTGATGTAGGACATCACATTGCAGCCCACAGTTGCTCAGAACCGCTGCTGCGCAATGCATCCTTGATCCAGCACTTCTCATTGCAAGCCCCCGTCCATGGCATCCTCGTCAGCAACACAGGACTTTGCATCACAGCCTGCAGCTCCTCGGAACCACCGCTGCGCAATGCATCCTTGACACTGGACTTCCCATCTCAAACCCCTTGTTTACGGCATCCTCGACGATAATGCAGAACCTCGCATGACAGCCCTGCAACTTCTTCAGCACCACCGCTGTGTGACGCATCCTTGATGTGGGATCTCGAAACGCTCTGCAACCAGGATTTAAGGTACTTTTTCCAGCGTGCCTAACTTTGTACCTGTGTCTGGCCCTCACTCCATCGTGGTAGACCTGAACTTGCAACTTTGTACCAGCCCGCTGCGACCCTATATCCACAGTTGGGACTGTGTGCTTCTAGGCACTATTTTCACCTAAATATTTAAAATTGCATATCTCCCATTCTACTGATTGGATTTTTGTTGTTTTGGTGTCAAACATTTAATTACATTTTACTCTGCTTGTCTAAATAGGTGTGTGATTTTTCTTTGTGTTGTGTTTTCACTTTATTCCTATTTGAAGTAAACACTATGCACATTGTCTCAAAGTTAAGCCTGACTGCTTTGTGCCAACCCACCAGAGGGTCAAGCACAAGTTAATATATGCTCTGCTTGTGTTCCACGTGGACAAGAATTATGGTTGTTACTTGAATAGAGTTTCTCCTCCTCAACCAGTAACCACATTTCCTACCATTGTCATATTCAACTAATAATCATCATTATTAAAAATGTATAATAATTTAAAATTAAATGAATGGTAAAAAAGAACACTATTTTAAGGCCAGTGTCACAGGTAAAACACACAAGGTAATCTGTTGTTCCAAGATGGCGCCCTTTGTGCAAGTTATGGAAAGGAACCCTTTGGTTATGTACGGTATGAGCCCATGGGCAGGTGATGTTGAGTTGGCCATTGTTCATATCGCTGGCTCATCTATCTGCAACCATTGGTTTGTTCAAGGGTCATACATGCTTTACTTCCACACACAGCAGCATTGGCCAGTGGGTTAGCTTTCTCCACTGTGAGTTGTGAGTGATGGCACTTTGTTTGTACAGATGGGTGAATCCATTTAAAAATGTGTCCACTTCAGAGCCAAGGCTGGTGTGGCAATGTCATTTGATGTTTTAAAAAAAAAATCCCATCCGTCTAGTGTTGTTGTTGTTAACAATTGCCCACCACCGTTAGATGGCGACATTCTTTCTGCCTTTTGCATATCGCTCAAACAAGTAAATAAATAATATTTAAAAATGGGGCCTTGCCAAGGCCAGACCTTGCTTTACCAATGCTGGTTGTATTTTGCGGGCACTCAGAAAGGGCCAGACGCAATATGCTTATATTTACTTACACTTACTATACTTATTTCATCCATGGCCTAGATCAAGTTTGTATTTTCATGTTTAAAGGCGTGACTTCCGTAGGATCTGCGGACCAGTACCAATGGACTTCCCTGCAAAGCCCTTAGAACTTTGTTAAAGCCCTGTCAGGACTAGTTAGGAGTGGCCTAATGGTAGTCAGAATCACTAACAATTCTGTCTGGGTTGCTTCATCAGGACAAAAGCCAACCATGGTTTGCATATAGATAGCTTGGGGCATATTTATTAAGATATTGCACAGCAAGCCACCTTTCTGTGCTGCACCACTCCGTGTGATAGGAATAGGGAAGGAATATGCAGCACTTAACAATATACGGCGCATTCCTGTCATTTCCTAGCGTTGGCGCACAATGTCCGTGACACAAGGACGACGCAAAACCTACATAAATATGCCCCTTTGTGTCTTGAGTGGAGCAGTGAAATGCAGCCTAAGCAATCACTAGTTCCTGAGAATAATTCATTCATTCTTCCATCACATAAATGCTTGTTGCAGTAGACACCATCTTTGCAATGACTTCGTCCAGATGTGGGCATGCTTCACCGATGAGGCCTAAACACCCGGAAGTCAGTCAGGAGGTGCTTTGATTTCCTGTCTCGAGGGAAACAGGCCTGGCAGGTAGTGTGGGACTCTTCCTACTGCAGCATGACCAAGAAGACTCACTTGCACATGGCTGTTCTCTGCCCAGAATGTCATTATGAGAGAAAAAGGATGAATGAATAGCATTTATTGCCAGTGGCTAAGAATAATTCAAGCATTGCTTGCTTCACCTTGTTGCCAGTGTATCCCCCTAGTGGTGGGCACTGCCATTCTTCACATAGTGTGGCACTTGTTGGCACTAATCCTCTCTTTCCTTACCGGAGTCGCCCACACTTGCAGGGCTGCATAAAACCGACTTACTCCATCTTTACTGTTCATGATCGCTCTCCCCGCTGCATCTGAACTTATATTCTGTCGCATTTCAGTGTTACGCAGGAGGGGTCGAAGGCTTGCTTTCTTTCAAATTGCAATAGATGGGAGAGCTCAAGGGTCAGAAAGCACAAACGCAGGATTTCTTGCCTCGAGATATTTAATCAAGGATGCTGGTACCAGTACGAGTAATCAGAAAATAGAGAACATTGAAAGGTGTTTAATGGGAAGCAGGGGAGGGTGGAAGGGGAGAAGAGAGGAAAGTCTTTCAGTGAGAATGGCACTATGCAACTTTGCTACTGTGTTGAATAAAATTACACTGCATAGATGCGAATGATTGCTTTTACATTTTTTATCTAACTATACCATAAATATTAAACAAACATTGGCATAGCCAATAGGTCTCGCCTTTGGGACCTTATAAGTATTTAGTTATGCAGCACAATATCCTTGGTGCAACAACATTAACTGTTGCATGGTTAAACACTTATAAGCTCCCAAAGGCGAGACCTATTGGCTATGCCAATGCTTGTTTTGTAGTGTAGTGATGGTAAGCCGTCACTGGAAAGCAAACCCGTCAGTATTTTGATTTGGCAATGACAAAAAACGTAATATGAGAAATTTGGTTACTGGTTGTGGGGGGGAACCCTTCGCAAGCAGCAACCTCAATTCTTGTCAGGGTGAACTCACAAGCAAATCCCTGTGCTCAACCCTTGGGTGGCTCGGCACAGAGCAGTCAGGCATAACTGAGAGGCAATGTGTAAAGTATTTATGCAGCACACCAAATAGTAATAAAGTGAAAACACAAGAAAAACACACAACAATTTAGAAAAATTAAAAAGAGCAACATTTAATGCATAAATCAAGACCAAAACAAAACTCCAATCAGCAGAACCGGAGATATACAATTTCAAGTGAAAATTGCACCAAGAAGCCCAAAGTGCCTATCGTGGATGTCTTGTCCTGCAAGACTGGGAGAAAGCCACAAGGTCAGGCTGACCTCGATGGAGCCTGGGTCAGATACAAGGAACAGGTTAGTCCCGCTGAACATGTCCTTCTCAGTCCAGTGCAAAGAGTCCCGTTCGTGATGGAGGAGCAGGAAAGCATCGCTGATGGTCGTCTTTGTAGTGCTAAGAGCAGCCGGGGCAGCGCGTACCTTCAATCCCCCTGAGGACTGATCTCAGTAGCAGGGGACTGACTCTGCACGGGCAATATTTCCCAAAGGGAAGGGGGTTTGGGAGCGGGAGAAGAGAGAGAATATACTGCTGCGTGGATACCTCTCCTGGCCATCGGCGTCTTCTAGGAAAAGCTGGATTCACACTGGTGTGCTGTGTTCGCAACAGGACGTATCTTTTCTTTATAATTCATCTTTATTCGTTTTTATTAACAAGTTGGAAACATTCGAATGCATTATATTCACAATAAAAGTCAGATGCTGGGGTATTACAGATACTGCTGTTTGTAATGACACAACTTCTGGGGATATCTCCAATCTATTTTATGTGCACTATGAATAGCCAGCATAGGAGCATAGTAGTGTCTACAGCTCAGTGTCTGTGCCATTAACTTCTTGGCAGCAACAGTCAATGGTGAATAGTGTAATCAAAGGTATGTGGTATCTGGTGTCCACGAGGGAGTGTGTACCCAGTACTAGGGTGTAGGGTTAAGCATAGTGAATCTATGCGGTGGGGGAAGTGTGGGGGGGAGTTAGAGAACCCCACAGGAGTGGTCTACTGGTGTCTGTGTATTCTCGATGGATGATGAGAGTGGCCTATATATATCGTCAGTAATATCGGGTGTAGTGTTCAAGGGTGCGGGCTAATGTGCGAACAGGGAATGTTTGCCAGGTCTTTCCTGGCAGTCCCCATCAGGTCAGTGAATTCCTTCTGAAGCTCACGGTGGTCGTCCATCTGTTTTATCTTCCACTCTCTCCAGATACTTCTGTCTGCTGTGACACCCACAGGTGCTGCAGCTGTATTGCATCTAGGAATGAGTTGGTCTGAATGGCATCTGCTTACTGTGGGGCTGTGTAGAGCTCAGCACAATAGAAGGGAAATGCTGCATTAAGGGTCTTTTGTGTATTGAGAATGGTGCCCGCCTTATCACGGATTGCGGTAATGGGGACCCTCTGGAACTCGGAGCATAGCAGCCAGGCCTAAAGCCTACTTGCCATGTCTCCTTCCATGTGTTTCCAGGTTTGGTATTCTTTATAGTCTAATCTACATAACTGTTCTAACGTTGTTTGTTATATCATCCGCGCCCTCGCCAATGGACCAGCGGCCGTCTGATCCTCTGGTAACCTCCACTCATGTCTGCGAATATCTATTTCTAGTGTTTGCAATTCCCTGCACAATACTACCTTAGTACCGTACACCGTGTTGAGTGCGGTCCCCCCCAAGACAATTTTAAAGGCATCCCACTCTATTCCAGGGTCAGATGCCGGCCCCTAGTTGTCCTGTAAAGGAGGAAGTGACGAGTTCAGATAGGGTGTTACCGAAAGCCTTGTTTTGAAGTTCGTCAGCGGGTAGGTGCCAAGTTGGAATACAGGGGCATCCGTGGCCCCATGTCAGCGGGAGTTGCAAAGGACGGTGGTCTGAGGTGGTGCAGCCTAGATATTCTGCTGTGACCACCCTTGGGAGAGCCTCATTGCTGCAGTCAATGAGATCAGTCCTGGTGTGTAAATCATGTAGCCCAGAGTAGAAAGAGCTTTCCCTTTGTAGGATATGGAGACTACGCCATGCATCTGTTACTTGAGTGTGTGTTACCCAATGTGCTAAATGTCGGGTGAGGAATGTGGAGTGCGCACCCAGAATTTATGGATAATAGCAGTCCCTGTCAAGGTCTGGTACACAATTAAGGTCCCCTCCCCAGTAACTGGGAGCCAGTGCATTGTTGAGGAGGCCTGCTGTGAAGGACTGCAAAAACAGGTCTGATTGGTATTGGGGGCATATATAGAAGTAAAGGACACAGGGAGCCCGTTCAAGAACCCCTCCAACACCACATATCACCCCTCTGGGTCCACCCTTATGTGCGACATCTCGAGTGGACTTCCTGGTGCCACCCAAATAAGTGCCCCCGGCATAAACTGAGTCTGGTGCTGTCGGATGTATCTCTTGTATAAGTGCACCCTGAACTTTGTGCCTGCGTAAATAATGGTATACCCCAGATAACACTTTGCATAGCTCCCCAGCCCCCTTATATTCCAGGCCAATATAAGGTATTGCGTTCCAGTCCCCATGTCATGCAAGTTCATTTAAAAACAGTCATTATGCATCCTTTCCTCTTGCCACTGCAATCCATTCCCCCACCGCGTGTCTCATGTCACACCGTCTCCTGGCATTGAACGAAAATTCTAAAGTATAACTGTAACGTAAATGCATCTCAATTGCAAGAACCCCCTTTCCCAGACTAGTATGTCAATGGGCACCCAGCCTACTGCACCAAGATGCAACTAACAAATGAACATGTAAGATAGTTATAGTCTGTGATAGTGTGTAGACATGGGGCAGCGTCAGTACAGCAGCACCGGTGACAGCGATCTGTGCTACCGCAGCCCCCGACCATATAAGCAATTTACCATACCTCGATCTCGATCTTCTTCATTGACTCCCCTCTGCACAGGGGCCAGGATCCAGTAGGGGTCACATATTTACTTATGGCTATATCACATTGTCCGATGTCAGAAGGGGTGACACTTGGGCCCTCCAAACAGTTGATCAACCGGCATTGATGGTCTGACTTGTGCCTCCTTGTCTAGGTTGCTTTCCATAAATTCATTTGGGGTCAGGATCATCGCCTCTTTGTTTCACCTCTGCGATCACCTGCATTCTCTTTTGGCTGCCTGTTTCTTTGAGGGGCCCGCTGTAGATTGTGTTTTTCAGGAGCATCAGTGCCCTTGTGTTCTCCAAGATGTGGTGGTGTCTGTTGACCCAGGGGTTGGCTCTTCCTTTGCATTCTAGTCTTTTTCATGCCTCATCGGAAGTTTTGCGTAAGGTGGCTTTATCTCCCTGCATTATTTTGCGTGTGGCCAAGAATTGAAAAGCATACTTGATATGTTCGCGGAGGCACCGTTTCACAGGTAGAAATGAGAATCGCTTCAGCTTCACATCCAATGTGTAATCTGGGAAGATGTTGACCTATGCATTCTCCACAGTCCATGGAGCTCTGGCTCAGGCTACCTGTAGGATATAATCTCTAGTTAAAGAGACAGACCACCACCGGATGTGGTGAGTCTCCTTGGGGGAGGGGTCGACCGAGGACTCTATGGGCAAGTTCCACTGAAAAGAAGTGTGAGTGTTTGCCTTGCAGGATCGTTGTAGAGAACCATTTATGAAGGTAGAGTTCCATACTGGGGCCTTCGACTCGTTCCGTAAGGCCTCCGATCCTGATGCTGTTTCTTCATAATCTGCCTTCTTGATCTTCGGCTCGATGTAACAGGACTTGTCTGTTGATGACAGACACAATTAGAACATCGCATTTACAGCATACAATGGCACTATATCAAGATCCTTTCCCAAATATGCAATTACCTAGTACACATATCTCGTTAGTTCCTTATACTTTATTAGACTTCACATGTTATGGACAACCATTTAAAGTATGATTGTTTCTCACACATCTGGAAACATTTTTGTTCAGCGGTTAGTTTCTCCTTTCACACATCAGGGAAACCGTATCATAAATTCTTCAAACTGTGCACATTGTCATAAGTTCTCCAGTAGCGCCCTGATATTCTCTCATGAGAGAATAAACTTGCGAGGAATTACAAATAGTCTTGGGAGTCCAAGGCATGTATCAATATTTGTGGCCACCTGATAAACAGTCTGTCAGGAACACAAAACAATGTTTCTAAAGAATACCCAGTTAAACCAGGCATATCTTAGGGCACATAGCAGTCTTTATGCTGGCCAGCTTTACTTTATAAAAGTTGTTTCAATTATGCAGTGTATTGCTAACTGCGAGGCCCAAATACCTTACAACCTCTTCCTTTTCAGCCTTTTCAGCCTTTTCAGCCTAGAAGCGCGGGTGAGTCTCTGGAGACCAGGCCATGCAAGTTCTCGAGTGAAGGATGCGGTTTATGTAGCTGTAGCTGCACCCTTCAAAATGGCTGCCGGCATAGGTGAAGGCTCGCTGGCTGCTTCTACGCAGGCTAGTGCATGTGTTCTGTACATGTGGTGCTGGAGTTAGTTCTCAGACCACATTGCGGCCGAATCAGTAATACACAAGCATGAAGGTCTACCGATGCCACCAGGGATCGCAATCAGCATAAAAATATGTGTGAGCCTTTTACTGCCACCAGGGAATGGGCAAGTGAACACATACATAACACAATCTGCAAGTAAAATATGCTTATTCACAGTATAAATGAACCTACCACTGCCACCAGAGATTACATAGAGTATTCAGCCATAACCTTACTGTTGGACCTGTCAGCCCTAGGGTGGTCTCCCCTTCTATTTTTGTATCGTGCCTCATTTTTTCCACCCTCATTTTTATGTTGGACTAGGTCTCCGGGCACCTTTTCATTGCTAATCAGTGTTAAGGTGCAGGTGTTCCCTTCTCCCAAGATAGCTGCCACAGACCCCTGCTACTGCAGGGTGGTCGTTTTTCATAGTAGCACCCTAGCTGCCAAGAGCTGGCTGGGACCCACAACAATGTTGCGACACCAGCCCGCCTTTTTGTCCCATAGGTAGAGTGGGGAAGCTCCTGGAATGTGCTGGAACCTTCTAGAAGGGAGGTGGGGTTTTACTTTTGCCGCCTTGGCTAGAGGTCACCTGACCTAGGGCTACTTAAGAGTGGGAGGGAAACTTTTGTGGTGAGTTGGCCATTGGGGTGAAGCAGAGCTGGAAGAATCCACCAGGAGTGTAGGCGGTAGGGCCTAGCCAGGGACTTATGCCTCTGAGAGTGACAGGATTTAGATACTGCCTCTTAAGTGAGTAAGGTGCCCTGTGAATCCCACTGATCTTGCCCAGTAGTAGGAGGACCCAGAGACTCTCTGCCAGCCTGACTAGGAAGGACCTAGTCGCCCTCTCCATCCCTACCCCTGTAACAGAACCCCTTAAGGGCGCCAGATACATCTGCGCCAAAAGACTTCATCTGTCAACTGAGAACTGAAACCTAACTTTAAGAACTGAGACTGCATGACAAGAGCGAGCTGTAAGCCTTGAATGCCAGAGCTGAGACTGCGTGTCCAAGCTAACCTATTGAACTAATTGCTAACCGATTGCCAAGCCACCGGGGATCGACCAGGTACTAGCGCTGTGACCCCCGCGCTCCCTGCCCTGGTCTGGGACCCCCGGCAGCGTGCTCTGCTGAGCACTTTACCCCATCCTTAATTTGAGCCCCCCCCCCTGCGACGACGAAGCCAGCGCGCTCACCGCCACGGCCTGGAGGCCTGGAGGAGTGCCCTGCTGTGTCGCGAGGCCCAGGCGAAGCCCGGGGCCCCGTCGCTGCCGTCGCAGCCGTGTGAGGAGGTGCGCAAGGTCGGGGCCGAGTTCCCCCAACGTCGTGAGGACGGACGCCTGCTGACGCCAAGACGGAGGTAAGCCCGGAGGCCGAGATCCCCCCTGGTGCGCCCCCTGCTGGTCTGGAAACCACACCGCACTTGGCCCGGGTTGTCCCCTCCGTGGGAGTCCCCTCCCCTGCCTGCGCGACGGAGAGACCCCGCCGAGGGATCCTGTCCGTGTCCCCCCTTTGGTAATACTGAGCGCGGTGCTCTGTGAACTGCACCGGAGCATAGGGACCCGCTCCTCAAGTCCGGTCACCCTCCCCGCTGGAAGCCGCCCAAAGAACTGACTGACATTACCCTCGTGTGGCGCTTCACGCTACCGACCCTGCTTCCCCAGCCGGAGAGACCGGGACTGCGAGTAACCCACTGTGTAATATGCTCCGCTCGAAAGTAGATTACCTGCCAAGGAATCCGAGTAGCGCACTGTTTTATATGCTCTGCTCGAAAGTAATTACCTGCCCAGGAATGCGAGTAGCGAACTGTGTTATATGCTCTGCTCGAAAGTAGATTACATGCCAAGGAATGCGAGTAGCGCACTGTGTTATATGCTCTGCTCGAAAGTAATTACCTGCCCAGGAACGCGAGTAGCGCACTGTGTTATATGCTCTGCTCGACCGTAGTTACATGCCCAGGAACGCGAGTAGCGCACTGTGTTATATGCTCTGCTCGAAGGTAATGATATGCAACTGATTACGAGTAACGCGTTGTGATAACTGTTCTACGCAAACGTTTCCACATGCAACTGATTGCGCGTAGCGCTGTGTTTTATGTGCCTTGCTTCACAGTACTAGGGGCCAGTGGTCACGAGGAGCGCTCAGTTCGACAGGCGCCATGTTGATGAACCCAATGTTCCCCCTTACAAGTAGTACGCTGTGTTAGACGGCCTGTTCAGGGAAAGACTTTACATAAGCGCGCACAGCGCTAAAATCTCCCGCATTTAACCAGCGGGCGTGGTTACATGAACGAGGTTAGGCACTGCATAGATATCACCAAGAGTGTCGCATGTACTGAACGATGGTATTATGATTCATGTATTACCTTGTTATTTCCTGAACTGCAACTGACCAGCTATACTTGGATAAACTTGAAGTATTTGCATAATTTAAACGGTGTGGCGTCCCTTATTGTGTGTGACTCTAGTCCATGAGAAGCGTGTGGTGTATGGTTGCTTAACACATAGCCCTCTGATTGCCTGACTGGCTCGCGCCACGTTACCGCCCTTAGGGCCTGGTGAACCCAGGTTCCTACACTTACCTAACCAAACACCAGGGAGTGGGGCCACAATTCCTTTGCTCAGTGGATATGGGGTCAGGAATACTACACCCATGAGTATGTTATATACAGATGTGCGGGAAGGCTATGATCTAAGGGCGGGCTGTGGCACAAGCTGCAGTAGGAACCATATGAGCTGGCACTTAATGGCTAAGGCAGGAAAATACCAGCTTTCTAAATGTGGCATTTTCAAAATTGGAATCTAAAATTAGACTTTAACATAAGAGAGGATTTTAGAGTACAATTCCAAAGACACCAAACATGAACTGGTTACCTTGTTCCATTTGGAAGTTGCAGGTTATTGAATTTAATAAGGTAACTCCAATGTTATCCTATGGGCGAGGTAGACCTTGCAGTATTGAAAAATTATCTAGTTTTTCACTACCAGGACATGTAAAACTTAAAAACACACGTCCTTCTTTTTAAATACAATGCATTCTGCCCCCTGGGCTGCCTACCTAAGGAGTGACTCACTTTAGCACTCGTTAGTAGTAGTAAAGAGCGCAGAGTCCTAAAAGCCAACAAAAGCGGGTTCAAATAACAGTATGGTGAAGGCAAAAACGTTCGGGATGACCCTGTGGATAGGGCCAAGTCCACCACTTATCCTCAGTTTGGCTTTCATGACCCTCTGCTTCTGACCCTGATACATTAAGGAAATGGTCTTTTAAACAGCAACTCTTACTGTTGCCAAAAGAAGCCCCCTGACCCTCATTCTGAGCTTAGCATGAGCTGCATAGCAAAATGTGCTGGTGTGTGAGAAGGGGCCTATTGCATCACGCTTCCCCTACCAAGAGGGCCAGGAAGCGGGCTGCAGAGAGGAAGACGATGTAAAGGGAGAATGAAAGAGGGAAACTATACTTGTGGGGTAGGGGGACTGCTATCAACAGTGCAGCAGGTACACTGGCGCCGGGGCCTAGGAATGATAGAGGCCCACTGCACCTAAATTCTGGCAGGGTTTTACTATAAAAAATGTGGATGAGAGGCTTGATTGAAAAAGGCCTTTGCTCCCTTTCCTGCACCACTAACAGTGACCAAGAAGTCCTCCAGTGCCGAAGGGCAGTGAATCGGTTATACATGACTAAAGATATGTTGAAAAAGTAGAAAGGAGAACTAGAGTTTGGTAACACCTGCATACAGAAGGAACTAAACCTAATGAGAAGATATTAGCCTTGAGACTGAGGTGAGACTGAAGTGAGGTGGAATATTTTTAAAAGTATGAAAAGTTGACATTGCCAAAAGTGTCAGATGGTACCTACACACAGAGCTTGTTTGCACGCCTCAAATGTTTGTGGTGGCCTTGCTAGGTGATGTGCCAGGACCAGAGGGAGTAGGGGAGAAGGCCCAGAGGGGACAGTTTATTCCACAGTCTTCTTTCAAGGAATTGTTGAATAGATTAATGAATATATTCCTTAGGAGCAGGATGAAGACACGTATTTGGTTCAGGGGTGCAGAAAGAAAATGTGGAGAGTGTTTTCTCTTGTTAGTAAAAGGATGATGTACTTCTGTTGATGTTGGTGCCCAGGGGGCTATACTGTCTGGTGGATGGTTTAAGGGTGCATTGAGGCTCCTTCTCCTGGAGTTCTGAGTTCTCATCACAGACTAGGGCACTGACCTTCCTTTTTCACATTGATTTGCCATTACTAGGCAAGCCCTATGTTCTCTGTGGCTTCCTCCCTGTCATTCAGGGGTGCCACCTCCCTAGTGGAGAATGTGGTGCCTCCTTTTATAGCCCCAGTAAGTGGTATTATGCCCTGGATGGCTGACTTGACTTGGGTGCATCCTTTTTTTACTGCACTCTGTGCCTGTGGGCTGGACCCAGGCCTCGGTATTAAGTAGCATGTGTTCCCTCCTGGTGAGTTGCTTCCCACTAAGTGAGGATGTTCCACCTGTTGGCATTGAGGCTCAGTGCCTCTTTAATTGCCTCAGGGATTGGCCTCTATGACTTGAAGCATGGACAAATGGCTTGCTCAAACTGCTGTGTTCCAAATTGGTTGACAAGGATACTGCTCTACCAGATGGCTTTGGGGTTATTATACATTACCGTTCAAACTGTTTCTTTCTGTCAGATTTCTGATTCCATGAGGAGTAACCTGAAATGGATGTCTTGTGGACTTGGTCTCTGGTGGGTTGTCAATGGAGGTGGTGTTCAATGTGTATGTATTTCACTGTGATTGCTTGTCTTCAGGTGTTGCTTCAGGGGGAATACTGCTGCTACATCTTCTGATGCAGGTATTAGGGGACAGTTTCCCTTTAACTGGCGATTGAGGCAGGGCCTCAACAGTCTAGAGATGACACTTTGGCCACAGAGGAGTTGGCTTCTGCTTATCCCATCCTCTGGACACATTTTATGCTGTTGTCGTTTAAGTTTCATTTTTTATTGAAAATACAGTTTAAAACAAGGGGCAGTACATAGGGAGAACATACAACTTAAAAAAAATAAAAGCATATGAGCACCCTAATACTGAATAATTAGAAGTAAATACATTTTTATAAAAGGGAGCTAAGAGAAATAGAAGAAAAGCAAAGAGAAGAGAACAAGAAAAATAGGAAAAAAAAATTAGAAGACAGGAGAGATACCTAAATCAATTAACACTGTAAAAATATACCAAGTAACAGTAATAATAATGAAAATGTGTATTAATAACATGCCATGTAACTTAAGTAATCTATCAATATTAATGATTGCAATAGAAATGAAGACGAACAGACTCAGGAGATAAGAGGAGACCTTAGATATTCTATGCTATACAGGTAGTGACAGGAGACAATAATCTGTCACGCTTCATTGCTAATGACGTTGCACGAAGATGATACATGTCCAATCTATGATTATAACACATTAAATTCCACCATTGTTGCATTGGTATCTTCCTTTGTTTTACAATTGGATGCAACTTCCCATAGAGCTATAAACATTAGCAAATCAATTCATTTACCATGAAGTTGGTCAGGAGACCACGTATTATGTAAGCCTGCCAAAAACAATTTGTGTAAAGAAAAGGTTGAAACAACATTTGTAATATCACAGATTTTGAACCATGCTGATTTCCAGAACTCTAATACGTTAAGGCAAAAAAAAAAAATTACATCTTCAACATGTCTGTTGGCCAGTGAGCATAAATTATCGCTAAGCGCACTTAGCGCTAGGATGATTATCGCCGGGTAACGTGGAATTTTATCGCTGAGATAGCATGCTATTAGCAACGCTTATCTCAAAAGCGATAAAATTCCCAGCGCTAACTGCCAAATGTGAGATTATCGCTGGAAATCCCACGATAATCTCACAAAGTTTGGCGATAGCTTGATGATAGGGCAAGGCATACTTAGACATGATATCCACATTCCATAGGATATCATGGCTAAGTCAGTCCTGAAGCAGGCGTAAGGAAAGTAGCGATAATAGGGGTTATCGCTACTTTTCTTGCCGCTATGCTTCATAGCGTGGGGCTTGATGATAGGAGAAATGTCGCTTAGCGACATTTCTCTAGTCATGTCAGGGCAGGAACGCCCACTTTGCATCTCATTAGAGATGCAAAGCTGGGCGTTCAGAATATAGGCGCTAATGCAAGGTTTCACGCGATAGCGTGACCTTGCTGATTAGGCGATAACATTTTCGCCGCTTTTCGTCCGAAAACGGACGCAAAAGCAGCAATAATTTTTTATTGCCTCGTTGATGATATGCCCCCAAGTATTTTATAGATAATAGATGCTTTGCCATAATGTTTGTATCCAATTGAAGTATCTCTGGTGTTAGTCATATCCACCGAAGATTGAAAAAGATTTGATCGTAATGAAGAGATTTCTTTATGTAAAATAAGAAATTTGTTAAGTTGTGTGGTTGGTAGGTCAAATTTAAAAGAGAAGATAAGATCTTTTGAATGGCTTAAACAAGGCGCAGGTGTGTGAAATAACAGGATGTAACCAAGATCTTGGAGGAGATGACATAAATAAAATATGTGAATACATGAACTTATGTATAAATGCAGATTCCAAATCAATCCATAGTTTCCATGAAACAAGGTTGGAAGAAATGAAGCATTCTTGTGTTTGTTTAATACCAAATACCTTGTGGTAACGAAAGTAAATATCTTTATTGTTTGGTCAGTTAAAACCTTTACAATTACATAAGACATTTGCATGCCAACTGGTATTTAAAATCACATTGCAAGTAAAAAAACGTGTACAAATGACAAGGAATTAAAATTTTAGGAGTGATAGGATTAAAATTGGCTATTGTGTTGTTTTTGGCCAAGTAAAGAACAAGGGCCTACTAGGATCACCATCCGGGGGCTTAGGCAATAACGATTAATATTGCGAGACACTTCACTTTATGAAATTGGGTTATAATTTGTATGAGTGGAGCTGTCCAACAAGATTTGCATAGAGTGGATTCGCAGGATAACTCGACTTGCCACGTTGCCCTCGCTGATGGCCTTGCACTAACTAACTAACAATACCGGCAGTCCGTGGACCATCAGACCCAAGGAGGCACGGCGGTGGGGGTCTCTAGACTGCCCTATTATGAGGCGGGTGGTCAGACCACCACAGCTTACCACAGCCACCAGGGAGCTGCCATTCCCTGGCAGTGTTGTGGTGGTGTAGAGGCATCAATGTGTTTGGCAGGACCTTTGAGGTTCCTCCAAGCATATTAGGATTTTCCTCTCTGCCAGGGATTTCATGGTGGCTCCTCCTCCATGAAAACCCTGGCAGAGAGGAAGTAAAGCGGGCCAAACAGGGCTTCCTGGTGCTTTTGTTCCCTGTGGATGCACAGAGGGGGGCACACATGTGCCCCCCTCTGTGCATGCACACGAGTTCCTGCATGGCATGAACTTTCCAGTTCATGCCGCGCATGAGCTGTTTTTGGCGTTCCCATTGCAGTGCATGATTTTAGACGCACTTCAGTGAGAATGCAAAAAAAGTCAGCCAGACAAAAGGCAACTCCTAATTTTGTAGGTGGCGTGACCACGGTTTTGGCGCTGTGGCAGCCAGGGAGGACCCTGCACCGCACCGCTAAAGTCGCAATCGGGCCCTATAGTCACTTTGAAAAAACAAGGTTGTATCAACCCATATCTGGCATTGATAGCCTGAAGCGGAGGTCTAAGCTCAAGAAATATTTTTCACCTGGATGAAGTTGCGTTGCAGACATCTTGTGACAGATATACAGTGCTGCTAGACCATTGAAGAGATGTTTGCAGTTTTACAACATTGACTATTTCCATCATGTCTGTATGTTGAAGAAACAACATAATGATACCCCTAGGTTTAACTCTTGAACTTTGGGCCCAATCGTTGTGCTCATTTTATGCTTAAAGGATGCATAGACTTTGAATGAACAATCTTTGGTAGAATGGACAGTAAAAAGGAAATCATGTCCGACCCCTCTGCTCCTTCGAAATACTGGACAGCCTAAGATTGGTTTTACTGTTTCTGTTCTCCAAATCCTTGGTCGATCCCTCTTAAGCATCTCAACATCCTTTTGTACCTGTGAAACATTGGGCACCATGTCCTCCACATCACTAAGGTGTTGTTCCATAAAGGAAATCCTTTGATCGAGTGTACACCACTTTTCTCTAAATCTTTGCAGAATGGCATTAGTTTCCTGAACAAACGATCGTAAAGATTTCAGCTCATCCATTAGTTCATTTAATGTTAGTGACAACAGTGATTTAGGAGGAGACTCCACTTCCTTTTTAGTTTTTTTGACTGAACTTGAGTTAGTTATCTTTTTAGCAATGGTGCCAGGACCTGGGGTGGAAGATGCATAATCCTGACCCTGTGAAAGATGGAAATCGTTGCCCCTCATCATGACCGCTTTAGATCTGGCTACGGACTGAAAATGTATAACTTTGGATATAGTTGACTGCAAGCAATTGTGCACTTCCTTATTTCTGCCCAAATACCAATGTGTTACAAATGTAAAGTCAACTAAGAAGTGACGTAGTATAAGACATATATTATCATGAATAAAAAAAGAAGAAAAGCCTTATAGTCAATAGTCCCCTTTGGGAAGTACATGTTGATATCTACGACTGCAATCTGTACTTAAAGACAACTCAACATCTTGAAAATGTCATTTAGAAGGAGAAATACAACCAAAAGTCTAAAAACATTGTAATTTGAGGCAGATGGAGAAGGCTTATTGCTCATTGTAGGACACAAACTGGCGGGTGAAACTCACAATATTCATTTGTAGAAGAATGGCATTTAAATAAAACCAGGCGAAAGGTAAAACCCAGAATAAAGTTATTATGAAGTATGTATCTGGCTGAGGCTGGGGGGTTACTTTGGTAAGCACAAAACATTAGATTATGCAGAAATTCTCCCGTCGCAAGGAGAAAACAAAATGGTGTCCAGAGCAGCCCGCGGACCGGGAAAATAAAATTAATGTTTATTTTCTATAGGAAACAAGTGTTAAAGGCTTGCCCCATTCGTCATTTGCATGCCGTGTAAATAATCCCGATCACTGAAGGTGCCACAGATCCTCAGTGGGCCTCATCTTCTGCGCCACGACCATGCCCACATGCTGTTGCCTTTTAATTTCTATCTTATATGATACTGCAGGCTGGTGGCTGGACAGGGTTCTTGATTGGCTACTTTGGCTGTGTTTAGGTAGTGCCTCCTCCTGCAAGGATAGTGTTATCCTGTTCCATCTGTGTTTGAGGATAAGATCACCTATGGTTTTGTTGTTTCATCTTCTTTGGGTACCACGTGCGGTATCCTTTCTTTTGTGGTTTGTTTGTTGACTGATGGCAAGATTTGAGCCCAGCCTCGTACTGTACGAATACTTGGTTTTCTTCAGAGTCTTTGCTGTGTTGCACATATTGAGATATGTTTGTTTCCTCACTCGTTTTCCTGTAAGGATCATGAGGTTTCATTTTTCATGTAATTTAGCCATCTTTGTAGGTGTCTGGTGTCACTCTCACTTTGTTAATTCCTATGTCTAGGTTATGGCACATGCACACCATCCTCGGTCTCTATTCGTGGATTGCCTTACCATTGCTGTGAGTCTTCTGTTACACTTAATGGTGGACTGGACCTGGTTCTGGTGTTCTGCAAGTCAGACTTTTCCATTCTCTGTGGTGTAACTCTAAGTTGCTGTTTTTAACTTTTAACATCTTTTCCATGTGGTTTGCGTTCTCACAGGTTAAATCCATGTGTGGAAGGGAGCTGCCAGGTTGTCTTCTTCACCAAGAAGTCTATCCTCACTGACATGCAGCTTACATCCTTCCTGCAGTCCCTACGCATTGTCCTCTCAGACCAGAGGTCCTCTTCTAGATATGATGGGCTGTTCTTAACATTCTTTGACTTGATGCCTCAGGAGGACCACAGTCCACCTATAGCATGGTCTAGTTTGAGTTGAAGATAAGTTCTTGTCTCTTCCCAGTCTTTTTCAGAATTTAAACCATTTCAGCACACATCTCTTTCTAGTATTTCTTAGAGTTCTAGGATCGAAAGAGCCTCACCCGGGTTCTCCTTGATATTGGGATGGCTGGATTTCTGGAGCCACCTCGTGGGATGAGCCAAATACAGTGTAACTTTCATCTATCTTGGTTAATGGTGCATCGGGCGATTCACATCATACGCTTGTCCTTTGCTCTCCTTTGCCTCCCTGTGGTTTGGTTGACAAGTCTATTTTTGACCTGTGAGTGGAGATTTGACTCGCTCTTTGTGGAGTCAACGTTTCCTTTTAGCTGCAGAGACTGTGGTAAGTGCAGTGTTTGGTGCATCCTCATTTAGTGAGGACTGCGAGAAAGAAAAGGGACGAGGTGGTAAAGTCCCAGTTACTTACCTGTAATTTCCGTACTCTGAGTCTAAGCCTTCCTTGTCACTGTCCTTGGGTAGCATCCTCACCCTGCCCAGGTTACATGCTGCTTATTAGTAAACATTATGTCTGCTGAGTCCTTGTGGTATTCCTATGGGAACAAGAAGAAGAGGAACCAAAATAAAAACAACTAAAACAATTAAAAAACAATCAATTTAGTGTGTGTGTGTGTGTGCATGTATGTGTGCGTGTGTGTGTGCGTGTGTGTGTGCATGTGTGTGTGTGTGTATTTTTTTTATATGGGAGCAAGTGGATTGCAGGTCTTCTGAGTGACGACTCACCTCACTTTGGGCCCGATTCACAGAACTAACTTAAGACAAAATCCTAAACTCACTACCATTTTGGTATTCACAGAAGGCACTTACTCATTTCGGAATACAGAAAGTCTTAAAATTAGGATTTTTCTCAGTTTAGGAGTAGTAAAGTTAGGACTCCTAACTTTAGGACTCCTAAATGCCTTCTGTGTATACCGAAAGTCTTAAAATTAGGATTTTTCTCAGTTTAGGAGTAGTAAAGTTAGGAGTCTTTACTTTACTACTCCTAAACTTAGAAAAATCCTAATTTTAAGACTTTCGGTATTTACAGAAGGCATTTAGGAGTCCTAAAGTTAGGACTCCTAACTTCTGTGAATACCAAAATGAGTAAGTGCCTTCTGTGAATACCAAAATGGTAGTAAGTTTAGGATTTTGTCTTAAGTTAGTTCTGAGAATCGAGCCCTTTGTAAGGGTTTTGACAAGAAGGCTTGGACACAGGTTTCCACAGTTACTCCTGAAGTCACACAGGGCCAGATGTACGATGCTTTTTACTGTGCGCAAACATTGCTTAGACCCGTTTGCTCACGCTAAGATGCATGGGCCACGAACAAACAGTATTTGGCGACTTGCAAATAAATTGCAACTCGCAAAATACTGTTTTGCGACTCGCTATTAGGAAGGGGCGTTCCCTTCCTAATAGCGACCGCAAAGCTATGTACCAATGTTTTGCGACCGCAATTGCGGTCGCAAAACACTCGCAAATTACCGACTACTTCAAGAAGGTGGGAATGCATTCGCAAATGGAAAGGGGGTCCCAGTGGACCCCTTCTCCTTTGCAAATGCATGCAATATTATTTTTTAAGGGCAAGCAGTGGTCCCTGGGATGCATAGCTCAGCTCTCACATTCACATCTGGCAGTCCTCTCCTTCTCTGAGCCCAGAATGCAGATTTTGTTGCAGCAGATATATCGGTGCAGAATTTATTATCTTTCATTTACTTTACTTTTAGACCCTCATTCAGTCGCTCCCTCCCGTGCATTTCTCAGCTTTGCCTGTTTTGAATTTCGCTGTCCTCCTCAGCTCTGAGCACAGAATGCAGACAGCCTTGAAGCACCTTATCATTCATTCATTCAAATGAATGAATTCCCTCACAGCCCCTTGCTTCGTTCAGCACGACCTGTGTTCTCACCTGTAATCCTCCTCTCCAACTCTGAACTACAAATGCAGACAGTCTTAAAACATTCATTTATGCATGCATTCATTCATTCATTCTCTACCCCAGTTCTATCCTCGTTGTTCAGCTCTCCGTGTGTTGACATCACTCCTCCTCCTCTCCAACCATGAATGCAGAGAGTTTTTTTTTTTTTTTATAAACCTTTATTCTGTAAGATCAGTGACACAGCTATTCAGCCGACAACCCGGAGGTACGGCAGCTTTAAAAACACAACACATGCCAGCGTCAACATTCCACTGACAGGAGAATCGAAGGTTCTGTTTTAAATAAACACAAATCCAAACCTAAACACAAGCAAGGCGATAAGTACTGTAAGCACCAGAAGGGGTTCCCATCAGGGGGAGCGAGCCCCATTTCGTCCAACAGACACAGGTCTATAGTAAGGGAAGGGAGGGGAAGTCAGAGACTCAAGAAGACATACACATACCAGCAAGAAGTTCAAAGCCGGAAAGAAAGCTAAGGGGAGAGCTGTTCCTCGGGCGGGTCCGGGTCTGGGGGCAGGCATATGCCCCCTCTGTACTGGTTCCAGCGCCCCCATACAGAGTGCCATTTCCGAGGGCGCCCTCGAGCACAATACACTGTCTTCTCCCTAAACATGCTCCAATCCATGTTTTCCATCCACGCTGTCAATGTAGGAGGCCCATTAGAGCCCCACAGACGAGCAATGTCGCGCTTGGCAACCATGTTCCCCAGGGTCACCCACTGAGTCTGTGCCGCGTTGTGGTCAGTAGGACCCCAAACCTTCAGGAGACAACACCGCGCCTCAGGCTGCATGACGATGCCCGTCACCTCCCCCATCACCTTGTGGATTCGCCTCCAAAACTCCATAATCGCACCGCATTCCCAAATAATATGTAGGAAGGTGCCCACCATACCACAGCCTCTCTTACATAAGCCCTCCTCAGAAAAACCCATATGGACCAGCCTGGGCCCCGTCACGTAGACCCTATGGAGTATTTTAAGCTGCACCAACCGCAGGCGCGCGGGGATCGCGACCTCTTTGGGAGAAGAAACTGCGTACTGCCAATCCTCATCATCTAGTTCAAGGCCATCCCTGGTCCATTGATCACGCAACCCTAGAAGAAGATCCGCCCGAACATTAATAAGTTTCTTATAAATGAGCGAGATCGTACTCTCTGGCATATGGCCATCCAGGATCCGGTCCTCTAACGGAGAGGACTCAGGCACCTTCTCCCCTTCTACAAGAACTGACCGCAAGGTGTGGCACACTTGAGCGTATCGGAAGAACTCCGTGCTCCCCAGCTCATATTCCTTCTGCAGCTCCTTGAATGATTTTATCCTACCCTTAACGAATGCAGAGAGTTTTGAAGCCATCTGTATGAATGAATACTGTGGGGCAGGTTCACAAGCCCCTTGCAACACTTTTACGTAATTTTTAACATGGGAAAAATGACGCACAAGTGGCGCAAGGGGCTTGTAAATAAGCCGCTGAGAGTTTATTAGTCAACAAAAACCATAAACATTTACACGTTAAAAACAAAATAGGATAAAGTACAGTATTCAATAATCTAAATAATTCCTATTATATGAAAAGATAAACCACATTATTATTAAAAAGAGAAGGGGCCATTCCTAGCACGTGTAAAAGGGCAGGCGCACATTATATCCTGATGATACAACCTCCCGAGCGGCCCACCGTAACCAGCTGAGTGCTGCCCATGGGCTTTGGGACGCCTACACTACAAAAAAGATATAAAGTAAGATATTTTATTCTTAGTCACAGCCCGGGGTAGCTGCCACATATAAAGTGCCAGAGTGTATATTAAGTCTAAGCCTGGGCGGAGTTCGCGGAGGTCCGCTATGCAGAACTCCGCGAAGTGACCCAACATCTCTGCCATGTTACGTGGAGTTCCACAAGCGGCGGAGTGCATTACCTTGTGCCGTTCATGCTGATTTTTAGTGCCGGGTGTTTGCCCCATGATCTAAAATCAGCTTTAACGGCACCGTGCACCGCACAAGAGGACGCTTTTCTTTCTGCCACTTGAGCAGATATTCAGCTTGAGCAGCAGCTTCCTCAGCGCGAACAGAAGGTTTCTCAATGCGAGCTGTAGGGACCATCCGCAACCGCCCACGGTGAGCAATCTGGCCAGGCGATGGTGGAGTAAGATTTTCCTCGCTCGCCAACTTAATGTTGGCAATCGCGAGCAAGGAAAAAAACTCTGCTACTCTACACTCTGCCGAGTTTTCTACACGGAACGCGGAGTGGGAAAAAAACACTGCAAATTCCGCGAGCGGAGAGGGGTTTCATGCCCAGGCTTAATTAAGTACTGGTGGTGAGGCTACCTTCAACCGGCAAGGTAGGGGTTGAGCAGCAAAAGGAGGGGAGAGATGCTTGGTCAACACCCTAGCCCTGACCTTAAAGTGCCAACTAAACACTGCCCATGAGCTTTGGAATGCCTATGCATGAAAAAAAAAAAAACATTCCCCCTCATGGCACAGAGTAACTATCACATAAAAGTGCGTGCCAAATCCTAGTAGTACCTAATATTAGCAAGGTGGCATAGGGGTTCGGAAAGGAAAGAGAGGGAGATTACTCTGCCTCTAGCAGCCCACCTTGATCTCTGATAAAGTTACACAATCACTGCTACTAGGCTCTGAAACATAATTTTAGGAGTCAGCCTTAGGCCCGCTCTAAGCGTGACACTCAGCCTCGACGAGCTTATTCCACCCCTAGCAGCCCATCTGATCTCATGTGGGGTTATGTAAACCTTGCTAATAGATTCCGGAGTATGGTTTCCAAGGGTCAGCCTTAGGCCCGCTCTAACCATGACACTCAGCCTTGACAAGCTTATTCCACCCCTAGCAGCCCATCTGATCTCATGTGGGGTTATGTAAGCCTTGATAATAGACTCCGGAGTATGGTTTTTAAGAGTCACCCTTAGGCCCGCTCTAAGCGTGACACTCAGCCCTGACGAGCTTATTCCACCCCTAGCAGCCCATTTGATCCCAAGTGGGGTTATGTAAACCTTGCTAATAGACTCCGGAGTATGGTTTTCAAGAGTCAGCCTTAGGCCCGCTCTAAGCGTAACTCTCAGACTTGACGAGCTTATTCCACCTCTAGTAGCCCATCTGACCTCAAGTGGGGTTATGTAAACCTTGCTAATAGACTCTGGACTATGGTTTTTAAGAGTCAGACTTAGGCCCGCTCTAAGCGTAACTCTCAGCCTTGACGAGCTTATTCCACCCCTAGTAGTCCATCTGACCTCAAGAGGGGTTATGTAAACCTTGCTAATAGACTCCGGAGTATGGTTTTTAAGAGTCAGTCGTAGGCCCGCTCTAAGCGTAACTCTCAGCCTTGACGAGCTTATTCCACCCCTAGTAGCCCATTTGACCTCAAGTGGGGTTATGTAAACCTTGCTAATAGACTCCGGAGTATGGTTTTTAGAAGTCAGCCTTAGGCCCGCTCTAAGCGTGACTCTCAGCCTTGACGAGCTTATTCCACCCCTAGTAGCCCATCTGATCTCAAGTGGGGTTATGTAAACCTTGCTAATAGACTCCGGAGTATGGTTTTCAAGAGTCAGCCTTAGGCCCGCTCTAAGCGTGACTCTCAGACTTGACAAGCTTATTCCACCCCTAGTAGCCCATCTGATCTCAAGTGGGGTTATGTTAACCTTGCTAATAGACTCCGGAGTATGGTTTTTAAGAGTCAGCCTTAGGCCCGCTCTAAGCGTGACACTCAGGCTTGACAAGCTTATTCCACCCCTAGCAGGCCATCTGATCTCAAGTGGGGTTATGTAAACCTTGCTAATAGACTCCGGAGTATGGTTTTTAAGAGTCAGCCTTAGGCCCGCTCTAAGCGTGACACTCAGCCTTGACAAGCTTATTCCACCCCTAGCAGCCCATCTGATCTCAAGTGGGGTTATGTAAACCTTGCTAATAGATTCCGGAGTATGGTTTTCAAGAGTCAGCCTTAGGCCCGCTCTAAGCGTGACTCTCAGTCTTGACAAGCTTATTCCACCCCTAGTAGCCCATCTGATCTCAAGTGGGGTTATGTAAACCTTGCTAATAGACTCCGGAGTATGGTTTTTAAGAGTCAGCCTTAGGCCCGCTCTAAGCGTAACTCTCAGACTTGACGAGCTTATTCCACCCCTAGTAGCCCATCTGACCTCAAGTGGGGTTATGTAAACCTTGCTAATAGACTCTGGGCTATGGTTTTTAAGAGTCAGACTTAGGCCCGCTCTAAGCGTAACTCTCAGCCTTGACGAGCTTATTCCACCCCTAGTAGTCCATCTGACCTCAAGTGGGGTTATGTAAACCTTGCTAATAGACTCCGGAGTATGGTTTTTAAGAGTCAGTCGTAGGCCCGCTCTAAGCGTAACTCTCAGCCTTGACGAGCTTATTCCACCCCTAGTAGCCCATTTGACCTCAAGTGGGGTTATGTAAACCTTGCTAATAGACTCCGGAGTATGGTTTTTAGAAGTCAGCCTTAGGCCCGCTCTAAGCGTGACTCTCAGACTTGACAAGCTTATTCCACCCCTAGTAGCCCATCTGACCTCCAGCGGGGTTATGTAAACCTTGCTAATAGACTCCGGAGTATGGTTTTTAGAAGTCAGCCTTAGGCCCGCTCTAAGCGTGACTCTCAGACTTGACAAGCTTATTCCACCCCTAGTAGCCCATCTGACCTCCAGCGGGGTTATGTAAACCTTGCTAATAGACTCCGGAGTATGGTTTTCAAGAGTCAGCCTTAGGCCCGCTCTAAGCGTGACTCTCAGCCTTGACGAGCTTATTCCACCCCTAGTAGCCCATTTGACCTCAAGTGGGGTTATGTAAACCTTGCTAATAGACTCCGGAGAATGGTTTTTAGAAGTCAGCCTTAGGCCCGCTCTAAGCGTGACTCTCAGACTTGACAAGCTTATTCCACCCCTAGTAGCCCATCTGACCTCCAGCGGGGTTATGTGAACCTTGCTAATAGACTCCGGAGTATGGTTTTTAGAAGTCAGCCTTAGGCCCGCTCTAAGCATGACTCTCAGTCTTGACAAGCTTATTCCACCCCTAGTAGCCCATCTGATCTCAAGTGGGGTTATGTAAACCTTGCTAATAGACTCCGGAGTATGGTTTTTAAGAGTCAGCCTTAGGCCCGCTCTAAGCGTGACACTCAGCCTAGACAAGCTTATTCCACCCCTAGCAGCCCATCTGATCTCAAGTGGGGTTATGTAAACCTTTCTAATAGACTCCGGAGTATGGTTTTTAAGAGTCAGCCTTAGGCCCGCTCTAAGCGTGACACTCAGCCTTGACAAGCTTATTCCACCCCTAGCAGCCCATCTGAACTCAAGTGGGGTTATGTAAACCTTGCTAATAGACTCCGGAGTATGGTTTTTAAGAGTCAGCCTTAGGCCCGCTCAACGTGGGGTTTTTGGCCTTGACAAGATCTTTAAAGACGTCCATGAACTGCACTAATCGAATGTTGAGCACCATGTTCCATGAGTTCAATTACTCCATTGCAGCCGATCTGCACGTCCTAATTCCTAAAGCTTTAAATGGTTTCTCAGTAGGGTCATCCACTGTGGGTCTAGACAGGGCAGATGCAAAGGACATGCAGCAAAGTCGCCTGTGTCTAATGGCACAGATGGCACTTCGTGTCAGGGACAGGGGCGTACCAGTGTGGCTGGCTCTTCTCATAACTAACCCTACAGACATTATATCCATTGCTGTCCCCTGAGTCTTTCAAGACCCAGTTTTATTTATGGGCAGCCTTCCTGTTTCAAGTGCCCATGCCGCCAAATCTTGGAGCAGCAATGTCGAAAAAGGCTTTCGATCTGTGTACAGTGGCGCAATTAGGCGGCAGTTGGTTGCTGACGAAGTGATTCCTCCAGATTGGCTGAATAATGCAGCTATCTGGGATGACCCTCCCACCAGGACGGTCCTACACGGCTCAGCCAGGAAGCTTGCCCAAGTAGGAACCATTTGTTTGAACAGAGCTTGGGGAATCCCTTTGGCCCGGGGCGCAATCAGCTCGTGATTTCTTAATGATCTTAATTATCTCTGGTGCTGTGTACTGCAGCGGGTCAGAGGCAATTTTCCCCAAAGAATCTTCCTGGGGCAGCTCAGGATATTCTGCGTTGGTCAATTTCCCTGCCAGATGCATCTTAGCGTGTCCTGCCCAGTCCTTCTCACTGTTGTTTGCATTGTTTGCTGCCCTTGCGCCTTTATCAATTTCATTAACCAGTTTCCAAAATGTTCTTGACACCTTTTGGTTTGAGGCTGTAGGAGCTTGGCCCATACAGTTTCTTGTCTATTTCTTTTGAAAGCCCATAACTCTCTTTTTAACGCCTTCCTATCCCTTCTTAGGACATGCAGCAACTCCAAGTTTGTGGGTGACGCTGTAGCTGCCTAAGCATCATACCAACTTTGGACTTCATCAGACGGATGGATTTCGGCATGGTCACACTGTTTCGGAGCATCATCCACCCCCCCTTACTTGAATCTTTAGCTGGACATTTGCCCGTCAGATGATCAATGAACCAATCCCAGGCATGTATTGGTTTCGGTTCCTTAGAGGCGAAGGGCTTTAAGATCTGCACACCCGCATCTGAAAGGTCTTTGATGATACTTGAATTCCACTTGAGACACTTTACATTTTCTGACTGCGCATCTTTCTGCAGGGTACTTGCATAGTTCATTTATTCATTCACTCCCCAAGCCTCCCTGCATTGGCCATCTCACACTCATGCACTGAATGCAGACAGCCTTGATGCACTCTATACTTCATTTATTCATGCATTTGTTCATGCGAAGATCCTCTAGCGTTGCTCTGATTTACCTATGTTCAAATCTTTCTTTCTCCTCTCCAGCCTTCAATGCAGTCAACCTTGATGCACTCTATAATTCATTAATTAATTAATTCATTCATTCAATCATTTGTTCATTCCCTCACCCTCTACAATTGCTCAGCTAGGCTGGTGTCAACATCTGTCTTCCTCAGCTCCAGCACCTGATGCAGACAGCCTTGAAACACTATAATTCATTCAATCATTTATTCAATCATTCATTCATTCATTCACTCACTCATTCATTCATTTCCTCAGTCCCTAGCATTGCTCATCCAGCGTCCTCTTCTCCAGTCCTGAATGCAGACAGCCATGAAATACTCTATAATTCATTGATGTTTTCATTTCCTTACCACCTAGCATTGATCATCACTTCGTCTGTTGACATAATTCATTGATTCATGCATTATTCCTTTATCCCTAGCTTTGCCTATCATTTCCTCTGTTAACATCTGTCCCCCTCCTTTCTCCAGGGATGCAGACAGTGTTGAAACTCTCTATAGTTGCGATGGTTTGCACATCAAGCAGAAATTCCACACAGCAAACCATCCCCAATCGGCAGGTTTGGGTGAGAAGTACAATGGTACGCTCAAGCTGAAGTTGGCAAAGATCAAAGAAAGCACAGGATTGCAATGGCCAGATGCGTTACCCCTAGCCCTGTAGTCCACAAAGGTGACAGCCCACTCTAGAGCACGATTGTCCTATAGGTCGTGTTCGGCTGCCCGACGAATGTCTGGGGCGTCCCATGACCCCGTTGTTTTTCTGAGATAGAATACCCTTTGCTTGTGGACTACTTGTGCGAGTTGACTAAAAATTTGCGTTCTATTCACCAACAGATTCATGAGGCTCTATTGCCAATACCTGAGGGGCCAGGTCACGATATCTGACCCGGTGATTACATCCTAGTGAGAAACTACCAGAGGAAGGGAAGTTTGGAGCCGCGTTGGAATGGACCTCTTCTGCAGGTCCTCCTTGCACATCTGGACGGCAGTGAAAGTGGACGGCCGGAACCATTGGATACATCCGTCCCACTGCCGGAGAGTCCCGTTACCCCTACCCTATGACCAGTGGGTCCGGGACGGCGTGTGTGACCATGAGACAGAGAAGATACCACGCTTCATCCCTTTTTTTGATGCTCGACTGACATGGGCGCAAAGGGAGGAGGAGAACAATGCTATCTTGAATGAGGCGACCCCCCCAGAAGTAAGGGCTGCCCAGGATCCTCCTCCATCTGGCCCACAGGAGCTTGAGTCTCAGTCCCTTGGCACCTCTGAATTTAAGATCCTTTTCCATGATGACACAGTGCCCATAGTGGCTAGGTACAATTTACGCCCCCGACGGAGGGACAGTGCACCAAAGGAAAAGTCAGATTTGTAGGGATGGACTGCATGGATGAAGAATAGGGTGCATGTACCCTGTCTGCGGTACCAACAATAGATCAGGGAAAAGAGATTGGTGTATTGTCCGAGACACTGGGCAAGATAAGTTGAGGGTGTCTTCCCAGGAGGGAGGGTGCCCTGAGCGACGTGGATTTCTTCAGAAAGGGCTGCAATCGCGCAGCTCCACCGAGAAGTGCTCCGTAGATGAACAATAGGAGTCTGCCAGTGAGGCTCTGATGGACGCTGGGTTTTGTGCCTCTCTTCTTTGTTTTATCATTGTTGGCTCCATTGTATGACCTTTCTTCTGGTAGTCTGATTTAAAAAAATGATTTTTACCCATTTGGCCGCCTAATTATGGAAGAAGAAAAGCCCTTAGCAGCCCCACCTTTTGAGCAAAGTGGTCCTGGTTGGTCTAGCTAGTCTACTAAAAGCAAGATAGTCTTTGTAGTAATTGTTCTGATCCTCTTAATAACTGCATTCGGAATTATGTGGTTTCTTGAAGAGAAATATCCTGTGCATTCTTTGAATGGTACTACTCCTGTTCCCCCAGAGCATGTATTTGTCACTTTGGCCCCTCAAAAGGAGAAGCACAGATAAACGTACGTTGACAATGTTTTCTTACAGATGCTCCATCAGGCGCACCATACCTCTAATGTTACTGATTGCTGGGTTTGCGGCTTGCTCCCTTCTGTGATGCATAAAAATGATTTACTGATGCAACAACTGTAGGGAGAGGGTGCCCGTCGGGGGGACTGACTATTTGGGGGAACTCTGCCCTGGGCTGGCGAATCACCTGCCAACCAAACCCTTGTCCAGATATTCTGAGACTTAGCATCAGTGGGCCCCAGGGGAGCATTATTGAACTGTTAAATGTTTACGCAAGAGGGACTAAAGGGGGTAGACCCTCACCTATTATCACAGCATTGGAAGAAAGTTTAGCCAGTTTCTCACCCCACTCTAGAGTTGTGGTTGCAGGAGACTTTCATTGCACCTTTGAGCCCTTGGAGGTAGAGGACCTGCTGGGGGATGAGGACGATGACAACAAATGGGCTGTCCCCCTATTAAATCTACCTCCATTTAACAATGGACACAGTTAGCACTCCAACTTAACGCCCTCACCACAGAGTTCAGCCTGAGGGCAGCAAACGGAAGAACTCTATTGATAGTCAGGGTGCAAACACTTATATCAGAGTTAGCTGCCAGTCACCTATTGATTACATCTTACTAGATGTAAGACTCTGGGGAGATTTGATAGACATGAGTGTGCGCACCACCACTGATAGCCACCACAGCCCCCTATGCGCAATTTTGAACCCTCTTTGGGAAGCTTCCCATCAGCCTGAGAGAATTCCATCCCTAACCATTACTAGAGAGATTGTACCCTCCAACTGTAAAAGATTCTAAAAATGGCATAAGGTTGCCCTGCAAGAATCCAAGATCGCTGGCATACGACAAGTCCTGGCCCTGAGCATTTCAGATCTTCAGGTTGCAGCTTCCGACCCCCGGGGATTGGCAGATGTACCTTCTGTCCATTCTCGCACAGTGGAACAACTGAGCGCATATTTTCTAGCCCCCAATAAGGGCAGTACGCCCAGTTTTCCTTCCAAAGGGCCCTATTTATGGTATACGAAAGATTGCAGGTGCAAACGATTGCTCCTAGCTACAGCAATCAAAGATAAGAACTGACCCTTTATCAAAGTTACTAGGAAGGATGTTGTAAAGGAAGATACAGAGTCCATCTGTACATGTAGGATACTTCTTTATTAGTAGCTTGGTTCCACTCAGGCATTTTATGATGTCATGGAACATTCTGATAGAGCAGTACTGTGGAGAATAGTAGACAAGTAATTTACTAGAAAGGACTATTGAGCATCCTTGCACCAAACATAGTATGGGATGAACACCGTGGGCAACAACTGAAGGAAGCAAGCTTAGCCAAGGATACCAACCTATTTTGGACCCTAGTTACCTGAAACAACAAGAGAGATGTACGCGCACCCCCTAACCACATTATTGGCCACGATTGGCATGACCATTTTCGGAGGCTCTATTCTGCACCTGAGGTCGCGCCATCTGTGGAGCCTTGTGACTCTTATGACCTTTCCAATACTGACATTGAGACCTTCGACCTGGCTGAGATTGAGGAAGCGATAGGAAAAATAGTGTCTGCCAAAGCAGCTGGACTAGATGGTCTGCCTGGTGACCTATTCCTCGCAGACCCTCCAAACTGGGCACGCTACATTCTCCTCCTTGTTTACGTCACTGCTAATGGCAGCCCATTACCGGGGTCTTGGATGGGTGCCAAGGTGGGCCCAATTTATAAAAAGGGCGCCAGGGAAGACCCTTCAAACTACAGACCAATTAGTTTGATAGATGCACTGCAGAAAGTCTTCGTCAGAGTCCTGTTGCAGAGGATTTGACTATGGGCAGAAGACAAAGCTATCCTCTCTCAGTCTCAGGCTGGTTTTAGGGCTTGCACCGGAACCATGGACCAGGTTTTCTGGCTGCTCCCTATTCACTGGAAAATGGAGGTAATTGGCAAGGGCAGTCTTTACCTCACATTCATCGATCTAAAGACTGCCTTTGACCTGGTCCCCAGGAGTAAGCTGTGGCACACACTTAGAGACATGAGTATTCTCCCCTTCATCCTCAATCTGTTGGTCCAGCTTCACGAGGGCAAGATGGGGGTCATCTGACAGAGCATATTTCGGTCAACAGGGAAGTCCAACAGGGTTGTGTCATTGCTCCCACCCAGTTCTCCTTATATATGAACGGGTTGGTTAGTTTCCTGTTTGAAAACACAGCAGATGCACAAACCCTGGCGTGCGACAAGGTACCAACCCTCTTGTTTGCTGATGATACCCTGCTGGTTTCTAAGACTTCAGAAGGACTGCAAAAACTACTCAATAGATTTCAACTCTTCTGTGACTCTCGGGAACTGGTCATCAACACCACTAAAACTACGTTTATGACATTCAATCCCCATAAATCCTTTAGAAGCAATCTTATGCTGGGCGGAGTACTACGGGAAAGAGTCGACACCTTTGATTATCTGGGTGTCCGACTCTCTGACAAAATGTCATGGAGGCCTCACCTAGCAAAGATGCTCATGGGGCATAAACATGTGGCTGGAGCATTAGGAAAAGAACATCGTTCTTCACATAGTAGGCCAGTTGCGCCAGCCCTCAAAGTCTATGATGCCAAGGCAGTCAGCACAGCTCTTTACGGAGCGGAGCTATGGGGTTCGATAATGTTGAGGATATCCGTAGATCTGAGCATAAGTTACTTAGGGATCTGGTGATGTTGCCTCGCTACATTCCTCTTACACCTTTAATGCTCGATATGGGCAGGCGGTCAATCGAAGACATATTAGGAATGCATCCACTGCTTTTTTGGGCTTGCATCAGGCGGACCCCTGAATTCTCTAAGTTTGCTGAAGCCCTTACTGAAGTAATACAATTAGATGCTGGCCGCAGAATTGGATGGATTTCTAACATTAGGAAAGCACTGTCAGTGCTAGGTTTTCAAGGACATTGGGACAGGCAGGAGCCACCAACCAAAGAGGAGCTCAAATGGTCATACTGGGAATGGGTGGATTGTCAGGAAATCCGCAGATCCAATGTCGGCAGACTGATGGCAGAATTTTATCTACACAAGCAGAATAGATGCCTTGAGCCCTATCTAGACATAATCCAGGTCCCAAGGGACAGGATGCTGTATATTCATTTTAGGTTCGGCACGCTCCCTGTCTGCGCGACAACCGTAAAATGGCACCCTCCCAACCTGACACCAGTGGATTGTCCCTGCTGCAGATACCCGATGGAAAGTGTTGCACACGTTATGTTCGCTTGTCCGGCTTATAACGCTCCAAGATCTAAATGGTTAAAACCAATTTGCCGACATCTGGGCACACAGGACCATCGGGCTGCCTTGCACCTTCTCAGGTCCGATCCCAGATCTCTTTTAGTGTGTGGTGTGGCCAAGTTTCTCAGCCATGCATGGCTAATTAGGCGTAAAACTTTATTAGGTGTAGTCCAACACTCCACTGCCTAAAGATGTGATGAAATTGTGGCAGCATCTGATGGCTGTCTGGCTTTCCACGGAAACTACATCACATGCATTTGCACTCTGTATCTGACTCCCCAAGTTGTCACCCAAAGTGGGTTTAATCCGTTTCTACCAGGTGTGCATTGGGGGCTCCACATTGTGTCTGTCATGAGGCCCACACCATGAAGGACTGTCACGCTGCTACTTTCTCTTTTTAACTATTTTTAGTACAAAATCTTTTATGTTTTTATCGATGAATTGTATAACAGTTTTTATCATGCAGCTCTCGACAACTGTAACCCCTATTGAGGGAGCAACGGTGTACTTCTATCGATTGCTTGTATATATCACTTTGACTAAGCTCTTACATTATGGTGCCGATTCCGATCCGTTAAAAAAATTTACCGTCCGACTCGTATCCGTATTTTTTTACGTACGAATCGTACAAGTACCGTACAAACTGCGAAGTACGATTCGTACGTGAAAAATACATACGAATTGCATCGGGAAAATGGTCCGAGAGGGAGGCGTAAATTTTTACGTCCGAATAGCGTCGGGAAAAGTGTCCGATAGGGAGCCGGACATTTTTACGTGCAAATCGTAAAACAGAAGTCCGAGCGCGCAAGTACGATCCATACCGCCCGTCCGAATACAAAACCGCATGTATAAGGCCCCGTACGGAGCAAACGCTGTAGCCTACATGTACACGGGTAAACTTGTGCCCGAATACGAGTCGTACAGCCCCCTCACCCTGCACATGTCAGCACCGTACCCCCGTATGTCAGCACCGTACCCCAACACCGTAGCACAGCCCCACACCTGTACGCACCGTACCCCAACACCGTAGCACAGCCCGTACCTGTACACACCGTACCCCAAAACCGTAGCCCAGCCCCGTACCTGTACGCGCTGCACCCCAACACCGTAGCCCAGCCCCTTACCTGTACGCACCATACCCCAACACTGTAGCACAGCCCGGGGTCAGCGCAGTCAGATAACTGTGTCACGTACGCCGACGGCAACACTACCATAGTGCTACGGGCCCTACACACGCGGGTACGGCCTGTAGCACTATGGTAGTGTTGGCGTAGGCGTACGCCATAGAGATACGGGCCCTACAAATGCGTGTACGGCCCGTATCACAATGGCGTACGCCTACGGCAACACTACCATAGTGCTACGGGCCGTACCCGCACGGGTACGGCCCGTAGCACTAGGGTAGTGTTGGCGTAGGCGCACGCCATAGAGATACGGGCCCTACACATGCGTGTACAGCCTGTATCACAATGGCATACGCCTACGGCAACACTACCAAAGTGATACGGGCCCTACACACGCGTGTACGGACCGTATCACTGGAGTAGTGGTCCCCTACGTGTGGAACGCACCGTACCTGTGTGTGGATAGTGAAATTACATAGGGGACACATGAGGGACAAGTATAAGGGCCTAAATGCATGCTGGTTGTCATGGAGACCAAGTTTCCATTTCAACATTTTTCATCAGGTGGTCAGCAAAAGTCGGTTGGAGACAATATACTATGTTGCAAAGAGGTTTTTGACTTGACATCATGCTCAAATTTTGAACCATGCAAAGGCCCTCACTGGGGTAGGTTTAAAGGGATTGGAGGAAACGTAGGATGCAAATGAGATTGACCAATCACTCTGTACTCCTGTAAATGAAACAGCCCAGCAAGGGAGATATAAGGCAGCCAGGACCCATGAGAGAGCACTTGCCTGCACAACCTTTCATTCCACACCACTGCTGCTGCTCGTGATTCCTCTGGCACCATGTCCCTGTCTGTGGAGAAGGCCCAGCCTTTCACCCAAGAGGAGAATGAGGCGTTGCTGGACGTCATCCTCCCACAGTACCCCTGCCTGTATGGGAGACCAGGGGAGCAGGTGAATGCTAACTCCACTAGCTGTGACGGAGCCCCTTTTTTGTGTCTGTCACTTCTGGCATTGTGTCCAGGTGTGACAGACATGCAATATTGTTCATGGTGGGTCCCAGGGGGGAAGATGCCTTATGTCTCCCATGCAGAGCCTGATGTGGTTCATATCTGCACTCCTCACTTGCATTGTGCTTACTGTGACAATCACTGCATGGTGCATGCCACATTCAGCCTGGCTAATCCTCTTGGGAATGTTGTTTCCATAGTCCTGATGTGATTCTGTGGTCCCCTCAGTGTGAAAGGTGACTGTACCCACAATGTGTGTGAGTTGAGTGTAGCTGTGGTGATAGTGTCCAAATGATGTGTACGGCCCCTGGACATTGGTGTGTGTGTAAGTCCCCTGTCATGTGGGTGAGTGTCTATGTGGAGTGTTGCACCCCAGCTGCATTGAGGATGCATATGCCCTACCCATCTGATGTGAGCAGGGAGCCGTGCTGTGTGTCTGACGTGCTGAGCTAGCCCCACACCTGTGACTCCCCCAGTCAAGTGGCACATGTGCAGAGTGATGTTTGTACCCGCAGTTGCCAATGGCAGGTGATTGTCCTGTGTCTGTGTGTGTCTGTGTACTCTGCTGAGGTTGCATCAGTGGCCTGGGGCATGTGACTGCTTTGAGGTGCTGTCCATAATCCTGGTGTTGCTTGTGATGCACAGTGTGAGCCATGATCATTGATTCTGTCGCACCCCTCATGCCACCTGTGTACTTTAAATGCCACGTAGTGCATTTGGCCTTCCCCAGAGGATAATGTCCCTATGACAAAGGTGCAATGAGTTGGCTGCATACTATGCCCTGTTCAAACAAGCCCAATTGTTCTAATGTGTGTCTCTGTGACATGGAGCAGGTGTATTGATGTTGTCTCACTTTGTCATCCTCACAGGTAGCCGCCTACGCCAAGGGGGAGATTTGGAAGCGGGCTGTCAGGGCCGTGAGGTCGGTGGAGGGTCGCAGTCGGCGCCTGGCCCAGGTGAGGAAACGCTGGCAGGATATCCGGTGCTGGACCAGGAGGATCGCCCGGGTCCTGCTGGGGGACTCACCAGAGGGCAAGAACTGTGGGCGCCGGCGCCTGACCCACCAAATGAAGCGTGTCCTGGCGGTGGTTTTCCCTGACATGGATAGGCGGTTACAGGAGAAGCAGCAGCAGGAAGGGGGTAGGTACATGTGTGTTTGTTGTGTGTCACCAGCTTTTGGAAGTGCTCAGTCGCCTGGATACACTGCCAGGGTTTATATGTGCAGTGCATATCCTGTTCCCCAAAGTCAACCGGTCCTGTTCTTCCTCGCTTCCCCTCCTTGACATGTGTTCCCTGGTCTGTGTGTAGTCACTCTTGCACAAGGTAATCTAGGCTGGCAGTTAATCCAAGTGCCCAATGCTTGCAGCATCATGTGTGGGGGTGGTCTGTGACATGTGTTGGGACCTTGCCTGTGCCCTGTCCAGTTCAGTCATTTGGGGGTCCATGATTGTTGGCACTGATGCAGAGTCTCAACATACGAGTGTGAGGCTTAAAATTAACTGCCTTGCAGCATGCATGGCCGATGTTGTGGCCTCAGACATGATGTGCATGAGGGGGAGATATGCATAGTGCGGGGACGGTTGCTCCTGTTGCAGTCAGATCTATCCAGGACCATGGAGCAGTGTGGCCACTACAGTCCCCTGAGACACCTTTTCCTAGGAATCATGTGTGTCATCCAACACTGTGGACATTCTCAGTGTCTTCAGCATAGGTTGGCCTCTGTGGCATTGTACCCTGGCCTCATTTGTATTTACGTAAAGTGTGCTACATGTGTACACTGTACAGGGTGACCCAATGTGGCTTGTGCATACTCACACTGGCCAGTGCCTGTGAGTCTGTGTACAACTATCTGATGATGGTTGTTTGTCAATAATATGTGTGGTCAGCCCCACGAGGGGTAGTTAGAGTGCAATTAGGATTTAATGGAGCCCATTTTTGTGATCCCTGATTAAGAGGTGTAAGTCCTTCCTCTGTCTCAATCACATTGTCTCAGGTAGGGGGGTGTTTGTGCGGGCAAGGCCTACTTGTCCAAAGCTTATGTCTCCTTGCCAGGTCTGGTCTGTTTGTGATGATAGTCGGAACAGACACTCAACAAGTATTGACCCAGTCATGTTGTGCAGGGTTTAATGTTTGTGCTTTGCAGCATGTGTCAATAGTTAAAAGACATGGTTCCTGCTCATCCATTTTTGGCAACGGTTTGTAGTCCAGATGCTGTGCTCAACTATCCACAGACACTAGCTTCTCTGTATAATTCAATATCAAGTTATTTGCTGTTGTGTCATGCTCTCCATTGTTTCAAAGTGGCATGGTGGGTCAACCAACTGTGTAGTGCAGGGCCTACATATGTGCGTAGTATTGTAAATGTTACTCATGATGCTTTTCATGCTATGCACTGTGACATATGTAGTTTGGACTCATGTGTCATATGTATACAGGTGTCTGATTATTTCCTGTCTCTTCACCTTGCCCACAGCATCATCGGGGGACACCGAGGGAGACACCGGCACGGACGTGGAGGAGGGATCCAGCACCGGTGCCACCAGTGCTGGGGAGTCTGGCGCAGCAAGTGGCACGGAGGGCGAGGGGAGTCAGGCGGAGGATCTGTCCAGTCCCAACACCGTCTATGACGCTGACGGGTCCGAGGCTGAGCTCCCAGAGGGGGCGGAGGCTGCTCCCACAGCTGAAAGCAGCAGTACATCTCTCGCCGCCCCCTCCATTCCCATCACCGCCCTCCCACTTGCTCGGGTCCCTTCTGTCCGTGCTAGGCGACCACATGTCTCCTTCGTGCCAGGCACCGCACCCCCTGCCCCTGTGTCCCCTGCTGCCGTCAATGCCGAGTCTGTGGACATCCTGCGGCAGTTGCAGGTTGGTCAGACATTGCTGCTTAATGTTCTCCATGGCCACACCAGACTGCTGACACAGATGGTGTCGTACATGGAGGGCATGTCAGCAGCGATGTCTGACCAATGGATGTTGCTGAGGTCCATGGACTCGTCACTGACGGCAGCAGTGGGTCTCCTGCAGCGCTCCGCCCCCCCCTACCCCTGCACCACCCACACTTCCCACTCACATGCCTGTCCTAAGCACACCCAGACATCCCCATGCACGCACCCCACCAGACACAGGCAGCACACCAACAGAGTCCTTCATGGCCAGTCTGTCCCTCAGCCCCAGTGTGACACCACCCCACAAGCGGTCGAGGAAGTCCCCAGGCAGGGGAGTTGAGTCCCCCCCACTTGTCCACACCCTCCCCCAGTAGCGCTGCAACCCATCCCTCCGACCCCCCCCCCTCCTTGGGGCCTGTGGTTCCTTTGGGTGCAGGGGAGACGCTGGTAGACCTTGCAACCGCGTGCAGCGCCATCCTAACCACCACCTTTGGCGCTGCCCCACCCCCTGTGGTAGAGTCGTCCATCCCTGCACCCACAACACCTACCCTTGCCCCTCCTGTCCCTGTGGTGCCTGGTCCTTCCCCCCCCACATGATGTCACCCCCCCCCTATGGATGGAAAGGAACTCTGAACTGTGCAGGCAAGCTAGGGGAGACGCGTCCCAATGTGTCCCCCCCCGGAATTCGCATATGGACTGGCCTATGGGCCTTGTATATAGTGTACATTTAAAATCCAATCTTTTTTTATGCTGAATAAAGCATTTTGTTTTTCATTTGCACACAAATGCTTTTCTGGTATTGCTGTTGATGCTGCTGCTCCCTGAGTTGGGGTGGTGATAATGTGTTAGGTGTCTGGGAAATGTTGTAGTGTGCTGCTCATGGGGAGGACCCTGGTATCTGCGTGCCATCACAAGGTCTCTGCAAATAATCTTTGGTCATGTAAGCTCTTACTGTATGGTGACATTGTCCCAAGGAGTGTTCCTTCCTCTGTGGCACCTGACTTTTTCCCTGCAGGGTGTTTCCCAATTGTTGTGCTGACCTGTGTCTACATTTCCTTGCTGTGTGAGGGATCCCTTCAACTTTGCCCATGCCTGCTCAGCAATGTCTCCGCCTGTATCGTCTGTGCCATCCTTGGTAGTCACTGTACTTGTGTATGGAGTAAGTTGCCATGGCTTCATGTGGACATGGTCCCTTTTCCGCACTATGCATGTGTGTACTCCCAGCCTAGCACACATGTGTTACTTGTTCTGCAGGGTATTTGGGCACCTGACTGACAATTGTGGGCATTGTATCTGTGAGTACTCCACCCTTTTCCTTCCATGGGAGGCAACAACTTGTTGGCTGCCCCTGCACCTGTACATTCCTATCAGTCCTGGAATGTGGGTGACAGTGTGTGTTCCCTTAGGCTCTCTTAGTTTAGTGGGGTTTCACATGAGGATACAGTCTTGTTGCATGATCTCAGTGTGTGTATTGTGCTGCCACCGCCAGGGTGTGGGTATGCATGTGTAATTTGTCATCACACCCACATGTGGTGTGTCATGCAGTGGGGGAAGGACATCCATCCTCATGGGAGTGGGACACTGCTGTCAGTGATGTGTTGTCATGGCACTATCAACATAGTTGCACATTGTAGATGCCTTCATGCACCCATGGAGTTTTGCTAATGGGAGGATGATGTACACACCCCCATGTCTCTGTCCACTGCTGGGAGGCCTCTGCACCCACCTCTCATTTGTCTGGGCACTGCTGGGAGTCCTCTGCACCCACCCCTCATATGTCTGGGCACTGCTGGGAGTGATAGGCACCCACCCCTCATATGTCTGGGCACTGCTGGGAGTGATAGGCACACACCCCTCATATGTCTGAGCACTGCTGGGAGTCCTCTGCACCCACCCCTCATATGTCTGGGCACTGCTGGGAGTGATAGGCACCCACCCCTCATATGTCTGGGCACTGCTGGGGGTCCTCTGCACCCACCCCTCATATGTCTGGGCACTGCTGGGGGTCCTCTGCACCCACCCCTCATATGTCTGGGCACTGCTGGGAGTGATAGGCACACACCCCTCATATGTCTGGGCACTGCTGGGAGTCCTCTGCACCCACCCCTCATATGTCTGGGCACTGCTGGGGATCCTCTGCACCCACCCCTCATATGTCTGGGCACTGCTGGGAGTGATAGGTACCCACCCCTCATATGTCTGGGCACTGCTGGGAGTGATAGACACACATCCCTCATATGTCTGGGCACTGCTGGGAGTGATAGGCACCCACCCCTCATATGTCTGGGCACTGCTGGGTGTCCTCTGCACCCACCCCTCATTTGTCTGGGCACTGCTGGGAGTGCTCTGCACCCACCCCTCATATGTCTGGGCACTGCTGGGAGTGATAGGCACCCACCCCTCATATGTCTGGGCACTGCTGGGAGTGATAGGCACACACCCCTCATATGTCTGGGCACTGCTGGGAGTCCTCTGCACCCACCCCTCATATGTCTGGGCACTGCTGGGGTCCTCTGCACCCACCCCTCATATATCTGGGCACTGCTGAGGGTCCTCTGCACCCACCCCTCATATGTCTGGGCACTGCTGGGAGTGATAGGCACACACCCCTCATATGCCTGGGCACTGCTGGGAGTGATAGGCACCCACCCCTCATATGTCTGGGCACTACTGGGAGTGATAGGCACACACCCCTCATATGTCTGGGCACTGCTGGGAGTCCTCTGCACACACCCCTCATATGTCTGGGCACTGCTGGGAGTGATAGGCACCCACCCCTCATATGTCTGGGCACTGCTGGGAGTGATAGGCACACACCCCTCATATGTCTGGGCACTGCTGGAAGTCCTCTGCACCCACCCCTCATATGTCTGGGCACTGCTGGGGGTCCTCTGCACCCACCCCTCATATGTCTGGGCACTGCTGGGGGTCCTCTGCACTCACCCCTCATATGTCTGGGCACTGCTGGGAGTGATAGGCACACAACCCTCACATGTCTGGGCACTGCTGGGAGTCCTCTGCACCCACCCCTCATATGTCTGGGCACTGCTGGGAGTCCTCTGCACCCACCCCTCATATGTCTGGCCACTGCTGGGAGTGATAGGCACCCACCCCTCATATGTCTGGGCACTGCTGGGGGTCCTCTGCACCCACCCCTCACATGTCTGGGCACTGCTGGGGGTCCTCTGCACCCACCCCTCATATGTCTGGGCACTGCCGGTAGTGATAGGCACCCACCCCTCATATGTCTGGGCACTGCTGGGGGTCCTCTGCACCCACCCCTCATATGTCTGGGCACTGCTGGGGGTCCTCTGCACCCACCCCTCATATGTCTGGGCACGGCTGGGAGTGACAGGCACACACCCCTCATATGTCTGGGCACTGCTAGGAGTCCTCTGCACCCACCCCTCATATGTCTGGGCACTGCTGGGGTCCTCTGCACCCACCCCTCATATGTCTGGGCACTGCTGGGAGTGATAGGCACCCACCCCTCATATGTCTGGGCACTGCTGGGAGTGATAGGCACCCACCCCTCATATGTCTGGGCACTGCTGGGAGTCCTCTGCACCCACCCCTCATATGTCTGGGCACTGCTGGGAGTGATAGGCACCCACCCCTCATATGTCTGGTCACTGCTGGGGGTCCTCTGCACCCACCCCTCATATGTTTGGGCACTGCTGGGAGTGATAGGCACCCACCCCTCATATGTCTGGGCACTGCTGGGAGTGATAGGCACCCACCCCTCATATGTCTGGGCACTGCTGGGAGTGATAGGCACCCACCCCTCATTTGTCTGGGCACTGCTGGGAGTGTTAGGCACACACCCCTCATATGTCTGGGCACTGCTGGGAGTCCTCTGCACCCACCCCTCATATGTCTGGGCACTGGGAGTGGTAGGCACCCACCCCTCATATGTCTGGGCACTGCTGGGAGTGATAGGCACCCACCCCTATGTCTCTGTCCACTGATGTGGATCGTAGCACGACACCCACCCACCTGCCCACACGCTCTGAAGGCCTGGGTACGGGCCGTACCCCAAATGTTGGGGTGCCGTAGGGGTACGGCCTGTACCCAGGCCTACAGAACGTGGGTACGGGCCGTACCACCATTGTTGGGGTGACGTAGGGGTACGGCCCGTACCCAGGCCTTAAGAGCGTGAGTACGGGTCGTACCACGCCTACCCCTACGTCACCCCAACAATGGTGGTACGGCCCGTACCCACGTTCTGTAGGCCTGGGTACGGGCCGTACCCCTACGGCACCCCAACAATGGTGGTACGGCCCGTACCCACGCTCTTCAGGCCTGGGTACGGGCCGCACCACCATTCTTGGGGTGACGTAGCGTAGGGGTACGCGTGGTGCGACCCGTACCCACGCTCTTCAGGCCTGGGTACGGGCCGTACCACCATTGTTGGGGTGACGTAGGGGTACGCGTGGTGCGACCCGTACCCATGCTCTTCAGGCCTGGGTATGGGCCGTACCACCACAGTTGGGGTGACGTAGGGGTACAGCCCATACCCTGGCCTTCAGAGTGTGGGTACGGGTCGCAACACGCGTATCTCTACGTCACCCCAAGAATGGCGGTACGGCCCGTACCCAGGCCTGAAGAGCGTGGGTACGGGTCGCACCACGCATGCCCCTACGTCACCCCAAGAATGGTGGTACGTCCCGTACCTAGGCCTGAAGAGCGTGGGTACGGGCTGTACCACCATTGTTTGGGTGCCGTAGGGGTAGGCGTGGTACGACCCGTACCCACCCTATTAAGGCGTGGGTACGGTGCGTACCACAATTGTTGTGGTGACGAGACGCGTCCACGTTCACTTCCGTTGTGGCGGGACGCAGGCCTTGGTGGACAGGCCCCCCCCCCGGAGTGACCAGTCCCTGGAGGTATGGTATGTACAGGGCATGTATACATTTTGCCTTGGGTGGGGGTTATGTTTACTGCCCCTGCCCCCCACCTTTGCCCCTGGGTGTTGTTCTGACCTTCTGCGGCGTCTGCGTCGGTTCCTGTGCACCAGGTTGTAGGCTATGAGGGCCGGGATGACACGTAGGATGGGGTCCATGGCTGTCCGTCGCGTACAGGTACTCCTTCCTCGCGTCGTCCTCAATTTCCCGGCAGTTTTTTGATCCCGTAAAAAATGCTACGTGCGGAGTGACGTAGGCACGAATCGTACTTGCTGGTTCGTAAAACGCTGCCTAACTCCATCCGGACGTCACGTACGCGGTGTCCCCGATCGGAATTGTGGGTATATTTTAGCCGGTCGGTGTTTTGTACGAATCGTACGGAAATGGTATTTCTGTACGAATCGTACTTGCGGGTTTGTAAGGTGGTTTTCCCGGGTACGAGTCGGACGGAGAAAACGCTCCGTACGACGTTCGTACCCGGGATTTACAGGATCAGAATCGGCACCTATATGTCACTTTGTATTTTCTTTTTTTTCCCTTTTAAATGTTTTTTATTGCTTGTATGACACCAGTTGTCGAAATAAAGCATATACCACAACAACAACGATTTATTGATGTCCCTACCCTTCTCTTATTTAGGGAGATCTGAGGCATAGTTTCAATTGTTTACCATGGTGTATATCCATTTCCATACTGATGCAATGAATGTGACATGCCGATTATGAGACTGTGTAGGAATATATCAGTGTACACCAGGGGTTTACTCCAGGAGAACAAGGGGCCCCTGATACTTTGCATCCAAATGCCTGTATGAATGTTTACAAAGTCAAAAAGAATGTAACGTTGCTCCAAAATGAAATGATGGGTTTTCAAGATTTTAATGTAACTGAATACTTCAGGTCCTTTCAGATGCATAATATTGCTCAGGACATAGCAATGCCAGTGCCAGTAGTTAACACGACAGATAGTTTCTGTGTCCAAGCTTTTGGGAGTGTTAAAGTGGGAATGTGTATTTGCAATTATATGTATGACTTGAGCACAACGAATAGTCCACCTTTACTACCACCCCATAATGTGTATTTTGTTTGTGGGTCTCAGGCTAATGTATGCCTTCCCACGGGGTGGTCTGGTAATATGTTATGTCTCTTTCCTCCTAGCCCCAGTATATATAGCACCGTCCAGTTATCACAGAGACCTTCGATTGCAGCATAGGAGCGTATAGTTGTCCCGAGTTAGAAGGGTTATCAACACAGAAGACATAGATCAAACAGACACTGCTCTGCAGCAGTTTACTGATGCTATGAAGGGTATTCTGCACTTCTGGGGTCCTATGTCTAATAGCCTTAACATTTGCAGACTCACAAGGGTTGTGGAGGGAGTTATTAACACCACGACTGACCAACACTGAAATACTGACCAACATTACAGCTGAGCTTCAGGCTACGAGACTTGCTGCTCTTCAAAACCGGATGCTGATCGGGGTGGTGCTTGTCATGTCATAGGTAGTAGCTGCTGTGTGTACATACCGGACCATGCTCCGAATGTCTGTGCAGCAATACAGAAGTTGCACCGACTTGCATCCGATATTCACAAAGAGAATGGCATCTGATCCCTTTCTGGTTGGTTCTGGTGTTTGATAGCATCCTGGGGTTGAAAAATACTCCTCTTCCTATTAGCCATTGTGGTTGTCATTTTCACTTGTTGCCTGTGTATTAGTTGTCTTCCTGCCTGCTGTACATTTTGGTGCCGATTCCGATCCTGGAAAAATTTTCCCCGTACGAATCGTATCCGGATTTTTTTCTGTACGAATCGTACAAGTACCGTACAAACTGCCAAGTACGATTCGTATGGGAAAAAGTCCATACGAATCGCATTGGGAAAATTCCCCCACACGTCCTTGGGTCGGAAAAAGTGTCCGACACGTCCCCGGACGATTATCTGTACGAATCGGAAAAATGAAGTCCGAGCGCGCAAGAACGATATGTCCCGTCCGTCCGAATGTACACCCGTATGGAAAAAAGACCGTCCGGAGCGGACTTCAATACCAACCATGGAGACATGTGCCCGCATACGCGCCGAACCACCCCCTCAGCCCCCGTGAGTACGTGCCGTACCCCCCAGCCCCCGCGGATGTACGCTCCGAACCCCCCCAGCCCCCGCTGATATACGCGCCCTACCCCCACCCGTGTATGTACAAGCCGTACCCCCACCCGTGTATGTACGGCACGTACCCCCACCCGTGTATGTACGAGCCGTACCCCCACCCGTGTATGTATGAGCCGTACCCCCACCTGTGTATGTACGGAGCGTACCCCCACCCGTGTATGTACGAGCCATACCCCCACCCGTGTATGTACGAGCCATACCCCCACCCGTGTATGTATGAGCCGTACCCCCACCCGTGTATGTACGGAGCGTACCCCCACCCGTGTATGAACGAGCTGTACCTCCACCCGTGTATGTACGAGCCATACCCCCACCCGTGTATGTACGAGCCGTACCCCCACCTGTGTATGTACGACCCCCCCCTTTTATGCTATGCGCTGGGGGTCCGCACCGTACATACACGGGTTGGGGTACGGCTCGTACATACACGGGTGGGGGTACGGCTCGTACATACACGGGTGGGGGTACGGCTCGTACATACACGGGTGGGGGTACGGCTCGTACATACACGGGTGGGGGTACGGCTCGTACATACACGGGTGGGGGTACGGCTCGTACATACACGGTGGGGGTATGGCTCGTACATACACGGGTGGGGGTACGCTCCGTACATACATGGGTGGGGGTTCGGCACGTACATCTGCGGGGGCTGGGGGGGTATGGCGCGTACATCCGTGGGGGCTGGGAGGGGTTCGGAGCGTACATCCGCGGGTGCTGGGGGGGTACGGCGCGTACATCCGCGGGGGCTGGCGGGGGTTCGGAGCGTACATCCGCGGGGGCTGGGGGTGGTTCGGAACGTACTTCGGGGGCTGGGGGGTGGTTCGGCGCGTACCGGGCCCCCAATTCCGCTCGCATCGCGCCGTACTTCGCTTTTCCGGCACTTTTTGGGAGCCGTAAAAAATGCCGTCCGGACTGGTGTTGGTACGATTCATACTTCCTGGTTCATGAAATGCAACCTGTATGCGCCCCGACGTCACGTCGGCGCTGTCCCGGATCACATTGGTATGTGTTTTTACAGTCGGTCGGTGTTTTTTACGACTCGTACGGAAATGGTGTTTCCGTACGAATCGTAATTGCAAGTTTGGAGGTTTTTTTTTACCGGGTACGAGTCGGACGGAGAAAACCCTCCGACCGGCGGTTCGTACCCGGTTTTTCCAAGATCGGAATCGGCACCTTTGTGTTAGCAAGTTAACACCTGCACCCAAGGCCCCATGTCATGATACTAAGCCCTCATCTATGATAATGAAAGCTGTCCATAATTCAATGAATATAGATGAGGCTATTTTTTAATATTAACAGAATGTGTATTGTCCTGCGTTAATGATTTTCTTATTATGCTAGAATAGACAAAATTGTTAGCAAATGCTAAAAGGAGGGTCTGTTGGACTGCAAATGTGTTTAACCGACTCCTTCCAGCATTGTGCGAGTTAAGTTAGCATTTGCTGCGCCATTTTGTCTTTACACGCCATTTTGTTTTATGATCAAAAGTAAGCATTTGTCTCATTTAATTGTCTGCCTCAGCGAAAAGCTGCTTCGAGTTACTTCTTCTTATCGTCTTCAAGGTTGAATCCTAATGTACTAATGAATGGCTTATTCTGCCTTCGCATGCCTTTGCTCTACCGTAGCCCTGCTCCCACATTAGAGAGCATTGAGCTTGAACAAGACAACCTTGAAAATGTGATAATATGCACCAGTTCTGCAGGTGGTAGCTCATCCTTCTGTACCTCCTTTGTTCATCAGTGCCCGAGCTGGAAAATTCCAGTCTGGGCGGGTCTTTAGGTGTGCTGGAAATGCATATTATGTTTTGCCAAGTGTTCTGAAGTCAGTCCCCTCGGTAGCATCTAAGGAGGCTAGTCTGACCGGACTCCTCTTGAGCGCAATTACTAATAAATAACTTGGGGGCATATCAGCAACAACCGGCGATAATTATCGCTAAGCGCACTTAGTGCTAGGATAATTATCGCCGGGTAGCGTGGATTTTTGTCGCTGAGATAACGTGCTATTAGCAACGCTTATCTCAAAAGCGATAAAAATCCTAGCGCTAACTGCCTAACGTGAGATTACCGCTGGAAACCCAGCTATAATCTCACGAAATGTGGTGTTAGCTTGTTGATAGGGCCTCACAAACTTAGCCATGATATCCACCTTCCATAGGATATCATGGCTAAGTCAATCTTGAAGCAGGCGTAAGGAAAGTAGCGATAACATGGGTTATCGCTACTTTCCTTGCCGCTATGCTTCATGGCGTGGGGCTTGATGATAGGAGAAATGTCGCTTAGCGACATTTCTCCTGTCATGTCAGGTCAGGAACGCCCACTTTGCATCTCATTAGAGATGCAAAGCTGGGCGTTAGGAATCCGTGCGCTAACGCAAGGTTACACGCGTTAGCGTGAGCTTGCTAATTAGGCGATAAAACTACCGCTGCTTTTCGGCCGAAAACGGACGCAAAAGCGGTGATAATTTTCTATCGCCGCATTGTAGATATGCCCCAAAGTTTGTATTCTCTAGTGTTTCACCGACTCTTCGTTTCTTGTGGAAGGCTGAGAGGTGGTTGCGAGTGACCCAGGTGGACCAATTAGGGTCACTTCCTTCAGCTCATCCTCTGTTCACATCTGTCCCCCTCCCTCCTCCTCCCTAGTCCTGGTGCAGGTAGCCTTGAAAACTCTACAGTTCATTCATACACTCATTCACCCTCATCTCCCTGTGTTGCTCAGCTCAACCTCTGTTCACATCTGTCACCCTCCCTCCTCATGCCCCAGCCCTGAGTGCAGGCAGCCTTGAAGCACTCTACAGTTCATTCATACATTTATTCTCCCTCAGCTCAACCTCTGTTCAAATCTGTCCCCCTCCCTCCTCCTCTCCAGCCCTGAGTGCAGGCAGCCTTGAAGCACCTCAGGGCCATCAGACACTTCAAATGTGTGTGAAAGGTTTCTGGCTACGTTGCCATGGCTCCTATTTTAAGAGTGATTGGTGTACTCGCTGGTCATATGAATATACTCCAGATGTCACTCTAACTTTGTACCTTTACTCACTCATTGGGAAGAATATGTTATTTGGCAGCTGTGTGGCTTGGAGCTCATATCTACGTCCAGCTCCATCTAAACCCAGCTCTGGTGTGCCAGCTGAGAAACATTTGCACAAATCCACGCTGGCCCCTGATAGGCCAGCTGAATGCATTTGGAAAGAAACACTGCTCCTGATTGGAGCTTAACGCCTGCCCAGCTCCCCTATACATGACTATAGACTGAACATCTTGGCTCAGCTTCTTGTAAGTGCTTGACCTCAAACTTGACTTGGCCTCTAACATTTATATTTTAATGCTTGGAAGGGCCCATTTTCCTTCAGCTTTGGACAAGACGAGGGGTGAAGGTTTAACTGCGAGGCCAGACTGCCTCCCTATGGGGCATATTATCAAGACAGGCGATAAAATTATCGTTGCTTTAGAGGCAGAAAACTGCCGCTAAAACGGCGATAATGGGCTTGATAATATGCTCTATGGAATTCCAATTGAAGCTCAGGTTAGACGTCCTTCACATCTAACATGGGCTTCAATTGGAATTCAATAGAGCATATTATCAAGCCCATTATCGCAGTTTTAGCGGCAGTTTTCTGCCGCTAAAGCGGCGATAATTTTATCACCTGTCTTGATAATATGCCCCGGAATGTCTGCTGCTGAAACGATGCTTTGATTACTAGCAACAAGAACCAATCCCTGCTTCCCGTGCTGCAAGAAACCATGGACTCTGCCGCGGTAAACAACACGTGGAGATGGAACAGCATACTCCCTGGTCAAAGAAAACTTCGCAACTGACCTAGATACAGCTCTGAATGCAGGCAGCCTTGAAGCACCCTACAGTTCATTCATTCATTCATTGACCCTTCCACGCCTCCCTGCAGTGCTAAAGGCATCTTTCCTACTCTTCTCCATCCCTGAGTGTAGACAGCCTTGAAGCACCCTAGGGTACATTAATTCATTCATTCACACCCCCACGTATCCATGCATTGCTAAGGACATCTGTCTTCCTCCTCTCTACCCCTGAGTGCAGGGAGCCTTGAAATACCCCATAGTCCATTCATTCATTCACTACCCCAGGCCTCCCTGCAATGCTAAGGATATCTCCTCTTCTCCAGCCCTGAATGCAGGCAGCCTTGAAGCACTCTGCAGTTCATTCATTCGTTCATTCTTTGACCCTTTACGCCTCCCTGCAGTGCTAAGGACATCTGTCTTCTTCCTCTCCAGCCCTGAATGCAGACAGCTTTGAAGTACCCTATACTCCATTCATTCATTCACTCTCCCAGACCTCCCTGCATTGCTAAGGATATCTCCTCTTTTCCATCCCTGAGTGCAGACAACCTTAAATCACCTTATAGTTCATTCATTCATTCACCCCCGTGTCTCTGTGCCTTGCTAAGGACGTCTCTCCTCCTCCTGTCGAGCCCTGAGTCCAGGCAGCCATGAAGCACAACACTCCATTCATTCATTCACTCCCCCATGTATTGTTGCATTGCTATGGATGTCTCCTCTTCTCCAGCCCTGAGTGCAGACCGCCTTAAATCACCCTCTTGTTCATTCATTCATTCATTCATTCATTCATTCACTCACCTGCGTCTCCCTGCCTGGCTTGGGACCTCTCTCCTCCTCTCCAGCACTGAGTGCAGGAGCCTAGAAGCACAATAGTCTATTCATTCATTCACTCCTGCGCCTCCCTGCATTGCTAAGGACCTCTCTCCTCCTCTCCAGCACTGAGTGCAGGGAGCCTTGAAGCACGCACCTGGGTGTAGAGCACATCAGCTCTGACTTGCCTCCCTCGATGAAGAGAAGCAGCGCTTTCTGTGCCACGTTAGTAATTGAAACGAGAGAGAAAGGGCAAGAGAGAGAGAGAGAAATAGAGAAAGAAAGAGAGCTAGAGAGAGAGAGAGAGAGCGAGAGAGAGAAAGAGAGAATGGGGCATATCAACAAGGGCTTTATCTCTGCTTGTTTGGCTTTAAAAGCCAAAAAAGGAGAGATAAAACTAGCGCCCTATCAGCAACAGGGTGCTAACACGCAAATTTGCATGTTAGCACCCTTTTACTCTACGCTTCCCCTTGCATCTCTAATGAGATGCAAAGGGGGCGTTCCAGAGTAAAATAATAGGAGAAATGTCGCTAAGCGACATTTCTCCTATTATCAAGACTGTCGCTAACCCTGTTAGAGACAAAAAAAGCAGCGCTAACCGCGGTTAACGCTGCTTTTTTACGTCTGGTATTTTTCTGACTTAGCCATGATATCCTATGGAAGGAGGATATCATGGCTAAGTTTGCCTGTCCCTATCAACAAGGTAACGTGAGATTATCACTGGGTTTCCAGCGATAATCTCACGTTAGCCTGTTAGCGTGAGGATTTTTCTCGCTATTGAGATAAGCTTTGCTAATAGCATGCTATCTCAGCGATAAAAATTCACGCTAGCCGGCGATAATTATCCTAGCGCTAAGTGTGCTTAGAGATAATTATCGCCGGTTGTTGTTGATATGCCCCAGAGAGAGAGAGAGAGATGCACGCGGCACCTCCTAATCCGAGGTATCAGAGAAGCACGGCTGTAATTTATGCAGACACCTGGGATTCGGTGTCTGTGCACTTTACACCTACTGCGGGTAAGATGCACTATAGACTGCAAGAGGCTCAGAGTGTGAAAGATAAAGGGCCTGATTTAGGTCTTGGCAGATGGGTTACTCCATCACAATTATAACGGATATCCCATCTGAGGAATTTTAAACTCCGTAGGATTTAATGGGATTTATATTTCTGCGACGTGATATTCATATCCGTCACTGTTGTGACGTAGCTACCCGTCTGCCAAGATCTGAATCAGGCCCAGAGAACGTCTCCTTCCTCACTACTCAACAGAGACTCAGGCAAAAAATGAAGGTCTTTCTTCGAGCGCCTTCACACTGTGCAGATCTTTGACGGAAGGAGTTAAAGAGATATTTGTATGTACTGACCAAAGACTCAAGCTCCCTGCTGCAGCTCCAGAATCATGAAGTGTTTCCCCTAACCCTGGGTGTAGCTTGCGTAGTAGCACTACACGTAGCTACGCGGAGTACACTTTGATCTCTGTTCAGCTAATCCTCAAACTGCGCAGTTGATAGCACTGTGTGTTTCTCTGCTCTGAGGAATAATTGCCTACAGCATCTCGCACAGTGCAAGTTATGATAAAATAAATATTTCTGTCTTTATATACTAAAAAACTTATAGTCATATCACAAAAGTGAAAATGATAAATTAGCAAGCAGTGAGAGAGGTGATGATTTTGGGATCTGTGGTACTTTGAAATTTGGGACCGCGTAGGAGGCAGGGCCCTACCCCTGTCTATTCCGGTATTAGCGAACCGCGAATGGTCAATGCGGTATGTACAAGTGCTTTGTATAACGTTTTAGCTATAAATGCACTGTGTATATGATATTATACACTGACTATGTGGGTTCCATCTTAGAGCGGTGGCAATCTTATGGTTGCCCTCACATAGGCTACACATTACGAACAAGTACGGGCCTTTAGAACACATGTACTTTCTGTTTGACTTCTCCGTGACCTATGCAGCTTGGCTCCGCTGCCCCAGGTCAGTCCGGTCTCATGAGCTCCCCGTCCTACGGCCACCTGTGATTAGCATCAGGGTTTGACACACCATAAAGCCTTTTCATCCCACACGAGCCTCCGGCTAATCTCTTTCACACCTGACTCTTCCTGCTTTATGGCTTGTTTTCCAAACAGGAGATGCCCGTGTTTATTGGGGCCCGTTGATATCTGATGTGGGATCTGAGCCTCGCTGGGTGAATAATTGTGGGCTGGCTTAACTGGAATGTGGGATGGTCATCATGACTCTGCCTTTTCGTTTGTAATGGATACATGTGAATTACCATATCGTAAACCAAGGAATGTGTGCCTGAAGCACGATATTTTGTATTTAAGGAGAAGCCCCGTTTCTGTAACTTTAAGCAGTCTCCTGAGAACATACATTGTGTTGTACTTCTCGGATACCTGTAATTGGTCTGCAGCCAATAAATCGATCTTTGACTTCACCCAGAAGACTCTGTGTTTCTGTTGGTCTGAGACAGGAAGAACCCGAAGTCTTAGGGTGTGTTCCCCTACATCGCTGGGCTTAAAATTCCCAGTACTTCAGATCCTCCCTCACCTAGGGAGAGAACCAAGCAGATGCCTTGAAAACAAAAAGCACATCTTCTTGAACAATTCGGCGGTGGTCCCATCCTCTGAAGACCACCTTAAGCACAGTTATTGTCAAAAATACAATCCCAACCAAAGGCCCTGCAAAGCATTATGGGACAAGATTAGCAGTGGGCAGTGAATATTATAGTACCCAATATCAAAATAATTCTACAAAGAGCTGCAGTTCATGCAAAAGGATTGAAATGATTGTTTTACATCAAGCTGCAGTTCCACTCGTCGTAACTAGATGTCCCTCACGAGTCAAATGCAAAAGCTTCATGAAAGGGTTTCAATGCTTTTGCATTTGACTCGTGAGGGACATCTAGTAACGACTAGTGGAACTGCAGCTTGATGTAATGATAATTTCAATGCTTTTGCATTTGACTCGTGAGGGACATCTAGTAACAACTAGTTGAACTGCAGCTCTTTGTAGAATTAATTTGATATTGGACACTATAATATTCACTGCCCACTGCTAATCTCGTCCCATAATGCTTTGCAGGGTCTTTGGTTGGGATTGTATTTTTGCCCATAACTGTGCTTGGGGTGGTCCTAGGAGGAAGGGACCACCACTGAAATCGTTCAACAGCATGATATGCTCTTTGTGTTCAAGTCATCTGCTTGGTCCTTCCCTAGGTTAGGGGGGACTCCAAAATCATCACCTCTCATTGCCTAATATTTTCATTCACAGTTCAATTTTGTGAATTAGATACATCCTTTTTAGCATTTAAAATTGCTATATCAAAGCATTTGTGGGTATTGTTGATATTGCTGTTATACTACGTGTTATAGCACAGTTTTTGAACTGTGCTGTGTGCTTTTTGTGTAGTGCGTAATAGTCAAACTATGCATGCTCCGTGCGCATTTTGTGTAGTGCGTAGTAGTCAAACTATGCATGCTCCGTGAGCAAAGCATAGTACTATGGATTAGTTTCCCCAACTCTTTCACACCTAGTGGTGCCTGAAGCTGCCTGGTTTATAGTTTGTGTCATGGACTCGCTGTGAATCTTTGACTTCCCTGAGTCTTTCTGGGGGTGCTGACCACTCACACATCCCTAAGTAACAACTCACACATCCTCAAGTCTGTCAGGAGCTACTGACAACTCACACATCCCGAGTCTCTCTGGGGATGCTGACAACTCACACATCCTGAGTCACTCTGCGGATGCTGACACCTCACACATCCCTGAGTGTCAACTCACACATCCTCGAGTCTCTCTGGGGATGCTGACAACTCACACATCCTTGAGTGGCAACTCACATATCCTCGAGTCTCTCTTGGGATGCTCACAACTCACACATCCCAAGTCTCTCTGGAGGTACTGGCAACTCACACGTCCTTGAGTCTCTCTGGGGATGCTGACAACTCACACATCCTCCAGTCTCTTTGGGGATACTGACAACTCACACATCCCTGAGTGACAGCTCACACATCTATGAGTCTCTCTGGGGGTGCTGACAACTCGCACTTCCAGAGTCTCTGTTGGGGTGCTGATAGTTCACACATCCCTGAGTGACAACTCACACATCTCTGAGTCTGTATGGGGGTGCTGACAACTCACACTTCCTGAGTCTCTGTTGGGGTGCTGACAGTTCACACATCCATGAGTGACATCTAACACATCTCCAATTCTCTCTGGAGGTGCTGACAACTCACATATCCCCAAGTCTCTCTGTAGGTGCTGATAACTCACACATCCCAAGTAACAACTTACACATCCCGAGCCTCTCTAGGGCTGCTGACAACTCACACATCCTGAGTCTGTCTGAGGCTGCTGACAACTCACATATCACACAGTCTCTATGCGGATGCTGACAACTCACACATCCCTGAGTGACAACTCACACATCCTCGAGTCTGTCTGGGGCTGCTGACAACTCACACATCCTGAGTCTCTCTGCATATGCTGACAACTGACACATCCCTGAGTGACAACTCACACATGCTGAGTCTGTCTGGGGTTGTTGACAACTTACACATCCTCGAGTCACTCTGGGGGATGCTGACAACTCACACATCCCTGAGTGACAACTCACACATCCTTGAGTCTCTCAGGGATGCTGACAACTCACACATCCTCGAGTCTCTCTGGGGATGCTGACAACTCACACATCCCTGAGTGTCAACTCACACATCCTCAAGTCTCTCTGGGGATGCTGGCAACTCACACATCCCTGAGTGACAACTCACACATCCTTGAGTCTCTCTGGGGTTGCTGACAACTCACACATCCTCAAGTCTCTCTGGGGATGCTGACAACTCACTCATCCCGAGTCTCTCTGGGGATGCTGACAACTCACACATCCTGAGTCTCTCAGGAGGTGCTCACAACTCACACATCCCTGAGTCTCTCTGGGGATGCTGACAACTCACACATTCTCGAGTCTCTCTAAGGATGCTGACAACTCAAACATCCTTGAGTGACAACTCACACATCTCTGAGTCTCTCTGTGGGTGCAGACAACTTGCACTTCCCGAGTCTCTGTTGGGGAGCTGATAGTTCACACATCCCTGAGTGACAACTCACACATCTCTGAATCTCTCTGGGGGTGCTGACAACTTGCAGTTCCTGAGTCTCTGTTGGGGTGCTGACAGTTCACACATCCCTGAGTGACAACTCACACATCTCCAATTCTCTCTGGAGGTGCTGACAACTCACATATCCTGAGTCTCTCTGGTTGTGCTGATAACTCACATATCCCAAGTAACAACTCAGATATCCTTGAATCCCTCTGGAGGTGCTGACAACTCACACATTCCAGAATCTCTGTGGAGGTGCTGACAGCTCACATATCCCTGAGTGACAACTCACACATCTCCAATTCTCTCTGGAGGTGGTGACAACTCACACATCCTCGAGTCTCTCTGGGGTGCTGACAACTCACATATCCTCGAGTCTCTCTGGGGATGCTGACAGCTCACACATCCCTGAGTGATAACTCACACAACCCGAGTCTCTCTGGGGATACTGACAACTCACACATCCCGAGTCTCTCTGGAGGTGCTGGCAACTAACACTTCCTTGAGTCTTTCTGGGGATGCTGACAACTCACACATCCTCAAGTCTCTCTGGGGATGCTGACAACTCACATATCCCTGAGTGACAACTCACATATTCCCGAGTCTCTCTGGAGGTGCTGACAACTCACACATCCCCGAGTGACAACAACTCACACAGCCCTGAGTCTCTCTGGAAGTGCTGACAACTCATACATTCCAGAGTCTCTGTGGAGATGCTGACAGTTCACACATCCCTGAGTGACAACTCACACATCTCTCAGTCTCTCTGAGGGCGCTGACAACTCACACACCTGAACAGAGATAGCTGCAGAAAATGGGGAAGGAGGAAGAGCCACCAGGGCTCTTGCTTTCCGAGAATAGAGATTGTAAACCCCAGGCTAGGTGGGTGCCGACTACTAAAGGGAAGGCCAGTGGCCAAAGGAGGTGATGTGAAAAGTCTGCTCTGGAAAGCAACAGTAAATTGCCCAGAAATACTGTCCCTCTCAGCAGGTACATGAAAGTGATCGGCACCTAACGTTGCTGTGATGAGACCAAGCATAGGCCAGGATAGGAGCCGCTGAGCAGTTTGCAGCACAATGATCACAAACAAGGAGACCGACACAAGGAAAGAAAAGGAGATACATAGTAAATCACAAGGGCTAAGGGGAGCCAAAGGGGAACTAAAAAGGGGAACTAAACAAACTGAGAGTCCGCTAAGCCGAGTGTACAACTGTTGAGATGCGAAAGCTAATGCAACTATGAAATGTTATCAGGTGAAGCAGTATTTATGAGTGGTTTTCTGTTGCACTTGCACTACCTGATGTGGTGCATGTGCGACACAAGCCCAAAATGTGATTTATGAAGCCACACAAGGTTACCTTGTTTGGCCCTGAGTGGCTGCATAGATCCAGAGTAAAGCAACACAATGCAAATCAATGTGTTGCGTTACTCTACAACTTGGAGACATTCCATACGTTTTGCTTGGGTGTTCCAATGCAACATCTATGATTTTGATGCATTTACAGATTTACCAAAAGTGGTAGAGCTGGCAATGCGCAAAAAATGCTACGCCTTCCCAGGTGAGGCACAATGAGGAGAAATATTTTTCTTTCTCCTCGTTTTTTCCACTTTTTGTGTGTGCTGCATTCTGTAGCACACATAGAAAGAAGATAATGGCTCTGAGGATTGTTCTTTTTTTATTTTTTTAATGTATCCCTTTATACAATTTTGTATAGAGAAACAAACAACATACTACACCCCCCAGCATTCAAGGTCATAAAGGCAAATACACAAACAGCAGTAGAAAGGGGGACAGCAGCATAGCATACAAGACTGTTCTCCAGTTAATGTTCACATCAGGCTTGGGAACCCCCCCTTTCAGCCCGTGTTTGATGCCTGGTTCGTCCGTCATTAAAGTAACCATCCTCCGTCCCTCCCTAGCCATCATCTTCTCTCCCCTCCCTCCAAGGGCCCCAGATTTTGTCAAATTTACGAAGGCAACCTCTTGTCTGATACACTAATTTTTCTGCCCACATGCAACAGTCCAAACACTCCTCTCGTTCTCGCATGGTGGACAGAGTGGGCACACCCCAGGGTTCTGAGGATTGTTTTTGCGCAGGAAGGTGCCCCTTTCTGTACAAAAAACATCCTGCTTACAATGCATGCACCCTTGCACCAGGGTGCCTGCATTGGCGCTAGGCAGAAAAAACAGCGCAATTGGAGGGACAATGGCAGGAATGCACCATATACTTTTAACTACAGCACATTCCTGCCCTGTCCCTGTCACACAGAGCAGTAAGGTGATGTGCTGCGTGACTTTACCATAAATATGGTCCTGAGTCTCTAATGGTGTTAAATTTGTTCTGCTGCCATTCCCCTAGAAGTGACCCTACTCTAGTAAGTACTACTCAGCGATGGCTAGCGGTCCAGCAGTTCTAACTCGCCATCATTCTGCCTTCTATAGTTGTAATCCTCACCTTGTCTATAACAGGCGACTAGTTAATTCAAGGGGCTTTGCTATCATATTTAGTCTTGCCCATGAGTTTCTGTGATGAAATCCTGACAAATGCCAAGACCCCCCAAGTCTCAGCTCCAGTTTGTCAAAAGGCTTTGGTGAACTGCATGACTAGTAGACAACGTGTTACATTCTGACTTGTGACAGTGACGTTGAAAAGTTAAGGTTCAACCTTATGCGTTCTCTTGAAGTTGAGGTCCACTGATACCCCCCCAACCCCTGTAAGTTTCAGTGTGGTTATCTCTAGTGTGACCTTTTTCCATTCATGGTGTGTGTTTGGTATGGAGTGTTTCTTGCATACCGGATGTTCCTCCCAGTAGGGACGAATCCCTGAGATTGTGTTGCCCAACTTAAGGGCCACCAGACAGTTCAAGGGTTTGTGAAGGACTTATGTCTAATTTGGCGTGATTCCTCTTTTAAGAGTGACTGGTGTGCTTGCTGGTCATGTGAATATACCCCAGATGTGGTTCTACCTTTGTACTTTTACTCACACACTGCCGGCAGTGTGTGTGATTCTGGAGTCTGTCTGGCTTTGAGCAGAAATCTGAGCTCATCTCCATCTAAAGACAAAACGGGTGTGGCAGCTTAGAAAAATTTGAATAAATCCACACCTGTCCATGATAGGCCAGCGGGCTGCACTTCGAAAGAAGCATGATTCCCGATTGGAGTTGAACGCCTGTCTAGCTCCACCATAAGTTAGTATAGACCGGACATCTAGGTCCAGTTTTTTAAAAATCTTTGACCACAAACTTGGCTTCTAACATTTATATTTCATAGCATGGAAGTATGTGTGCCCACCTTCCTTCAGCTGTGGACAAGTTGAGGGTGAAGTTTTAACTGGGAGGCCAGGCTGCCTGCCTGTAAGTCTGCCGCTGAAGCACAGCTTAGGTTTGCAGGAACATCTTCAACTTGCGTAATTTGGAAAGCCTTCCCCCTCAACAAGAAACCATGGACACTGCGGGACACGACAAATGATGGTGAGGCAGCAGATCTCCTGGTACAAAAAGCCTTGTAGCTGACCTACAAAGTGCAGGTGAGCAATTCTGGGGTACTCTGCATCATGTGCATGTTCACTAAGGAAAGACATCACCCCACCCTAGGGAATGTTCCTTACTTAGGCAGCAACCACTTAAACGCCTGTGTTCCTATTGGACGTTGACACCGATAAAAAGACCCCATATGACAAGTCTATGATACTGTAAGGAGAGATTTAGGATGAGGAAACACTGACCATGACATTGATAACTGCACCGGTCCACGAACTAGATACTCCACTAACTATCATTCTATATTCAAGTTGCTTAACCCCAGGAACAACGTGTCATGGGATGCCAGGGTCCATGAATAGTGTTCAAAGGCCCTCATACACGCTAACTGGTTAATAGCTATATATCTTGGTTCTCTGCTTGAGGTAGTTAGGTGAGTGGTTTCATCACTGGGTCCTTTTCCACCTTCGTTTCCCGTTCTTCAGGTGGTCACTTTACCTCCTCCTAGAGGGAGACCATCTAGTTCTGTGACTGGGGTCATTAGTCCGTGAAGAATTGGGGGAAAAAGTGTGAAGTTAAAGATTCATCCTTTCCTGTATATAGTGTTTTATTGGTCAGGGAGGGTGACATTAAAAACAGGAGCAGGTGCTATGGTGGATGTGTTAGTGGTCCACTGCACTTATGTGGTTCAAATATCGGTGGTCGACATGTTTCAGCTCTTTACTGTCTCAATGGATCGGTGGGCTTTCATCAGGACCGAGAAAGAGGTGTGCTTGGTAGGTAAGTTAAGTCACTCGTCTATCTTCGTCACAGAGTACATTGACATAGATTGTGATATTGTTATAGGTTTAGATGATACCTATAACTTTGAATAGACAAAAAAAGGGGGGCGGGGGAACAGACAAAATTACATTGATTACATATAATCTCATGCATTGAGGTACTTAAATCATTGGGCTCATCACTATACATTGTTAGACTCTACAAATGTGTGTCATCTGTATACTTTTATTGTATATCAATTATCTACATCTATATCCATTGGCATACGTTTCTGTTAGGGACAAAGATACCTCAAAGAAAGTACCTATAGATCTCAAAGGACATTATTATAGTTATTGGACTGCACAGTACGCTGTTATTTTTGAGTAAACACAACTACACTGGTAGTTTTTGTGTCTATGACAGGCTGGGTCCTCTTGGTCTTTGTAATATTTTGGTGTTTTGGGCGTGCAGTTAGGGCTCTCTGACATAAATGTATAATTAAAGATGGCATGAATTAGTGCATAGTTATTGTTATGTTCACGTTTGGCGGCATGTACAATTTTTGTTGTTTTTAGAGGTTACCGTTCGTGGGTCAACAGCGACACAATAAGTTTTAAAAAAAACACTTGAATAGTAAATAGTTATTAATACAGTTCTGGCCGTTAGTCTGGTCATACCTTATTATTACTCTTAAAAATCTCCTACATGTGCAGGGGAAACCCTGTTGAGCGAAATATACAGAGACGCCGGTGAGCAAGTCGCGTTACCTTTTTTGATGATTGCCCTTATTTCTCCGTTATCTCAGGGCTGCAATTCTCACTTCGTTGGTGTGGTTTCCTTCCATGACCTGGAAATAGACCTTGGCAGTGCCAGAATGAAACAATGTAATGGGCTGTGTAGTAGAGAGGGAAGAAATTCCTACAGCCATAGAATGGGGAAAACAGACTCATTAACAGAGGGAGGATGGTTTAGAGACTGTACTTATTCTATCACATGACAGCCGCCATGCTTCATGCTCAGTAAAAAATACTTTAGCCAACTTTGTGTGTAGTTGATGTTCCTATTAGGCAAAAAGTCTGTGGAATTGCAAAATGAATGTTCAGTTCTATAATGACGCTATAATCGTGTTTGTTGTAATAGCAAGTGTTACAAATTAAATAGCAGGGTATGTGTCAGTGCCTCTGATAATTCTGTCACATAACAGCCGTCATGTGTGTGCTCATTGAAGAATACTCTGTAGTTAACTGCTCATACAGTTGATGTCTCTTTTAGACATGGGATATTGCTATGAAAATATTAATTACTGTAGTAACGCCACAACCATGTTGTTTGTAATAGCAAGGTCAGTATTTTAGTACATTAGCATGGTTCCCAGGTCAATGTGTGGTATTAAGAGGCATAGAATTTGTTATTCGTTATGTGCAATTTGCGTTTTCCTCATTGTTTCAGTGATAGCCAAGGGATGTTATCGTTCAATCCTTTGTCGTATGTACAGAGACGGTACACACATCGTTGCTCCTTTTCAAAGAGGATGGTTTCCACAGCACTGAGACCGCCCTCATCGCCGCCACAGATGACATCAGGATCCTGCTGGAAAATGGCGAGACGGCGGCCCTCATTCTCCTGGACCTCTCCGCTGCCTTCGACACTGTCTGCCACTGCACACTACGCACACGCCTCCACGACGCAGGGATCTGAGACAAGGCCCTGGATTGGACCACCTCCTTCCTCTCTGGCAGAACCCAGAGCGTCCGCCTCCCCCCATTCCGATCCGAAGCCTCCGAGATCATCTGCGGTGTACCCCAGGGATCTTCCCTCAGCCTGACACTGTTCAACATCTACATGGCTCCACTCGCATGCATCGCCCGACAGCACGACCGCAACATAATCTCCTATGCCGACGACACTCAACTGATCCTCTCCCTCACCAAGGCCTCACCGCCAAATCCAACCCCCACGAAGGAAGGAAAGCCGTCGCCGACTGGATGAAGTGCAGCCGACTTAAGCTGAACACAGACAAGATGGAGATCCTCATCCTCGGCTCCAACCCATCAGCCTGGGACAACTCCTGGTGGCCCTCGTCACTAGGGGGACCCCCGACACCAACTGACCACGCACGCAACCTGGGAGTCATCCTCGACTTAACGCTCACCATGACCAAGCAAGTCAACGCAGTCTCCTCCTCCTTCTTTAACACCCTCCGCATGCTCCGCAAGATCTACAGGTGGATCCCGACAGACACAAGAAGAACTGTCACCCAGGCCCTCGTCAGCAGCAGACTCGACTACGGAAACGCCCTCTACGCAGGAGCCCCAACCAAGCTCATCAAACGACTGCAAAGAATCCAATATGCCTCTGCACGCCTGATCCTCGACATTCCACGCCACAGCCACATCACCCCCCACCTGAAAAACCTGCACTGGCTTCCGGTCGACAAGAGAATCTCCTTCAAACTCCTGATCCATGCACACAAGGCACTCCTCAAGACCGGCCCAGCCTACCTCAACAGTCGATTCTACGTTCCCAACCGTCACCTCCGCTCCGCCGTCCTCTCCCTGGCCATCGTCCCGGGCATCCGGAGAACCACCGCCGGAGGCAGATCCTTCTCCCACCGCGCCGCCAAGATCTGGAACACCCTTCCCCTCAACCTATGACAGACCCAAGACTATTGCATGAGTAAAGGATTTGGGCAGAAGGTACATTTTATCCTGAGATTAGTGTCCTCATCTTTGTGGGGTTCCACTTTATCCTTGAAGTAAGCTCTCAGTGTTATCTTGCCACAAAATTCAGCGATTTTGCAGTGTAATTTGAATTGATCAAATGAAGGGGTGGGTACGAATCTTAGTCCACTATTGAGTAGGGTCAGTTGGTCCTCTGTAAATACAGGTTCAGTTAGGTTGACCACGAGCAACTTGTTGTGCTCGGACCTGGTTTCTCTTAATCCTAGGACATGCTACGGGTTTGTACTCCTTGTTCCGTGTCGTACCAGTTTACTGCCTTCCTTTTGCCTCTTAGTTGATTCGTACCTCTACCTAAAAAAGGGGTCGTATAATCGGAAAGGGTTGTGGCGGCTGGTTGTGTATATATGGGTTCATCCATCCTTGGATTGGGGGTGGAAGGGTTGGAAGATGGGCATTTGGTGATCCCCAAAGTTGGGTGCCCTCTAGTTCATGTTCCATCTTCGCTTCGTGTTTAGTTTCTCCTGCATGTCCTACCGCATCGTTGTTGTCTATTTTCTTCACTGCTGTTCCAGTCTGAGTTATCTGATGAGTTGCTGGCAGACGAATTGTTATTCCTGTGTGTTTATGACGGGGTATAATGATTCACAGTGTAGGGGTACATTGTTCCTTACAAGAACCGTTTTAGGTCTTTACCTAGTTTCTGTATTGTTTTGTGTGATATAGTCTCTCATCTCGTTCATCTCTGTGTTTATCTCTTCAAGTAATTTTCTGAAAACTGAGATTTGTACTGTTGTTTTGAGTTTAGCTTCGGATATATGGATTTTGATGGTCAGTGCTTCTGACAATTTTGTTGCAGTTTTTATGGTCAATACCAACTAGTCTCTTGTGCATTTCTATGAGATTGCAGCCCAATCTTTTCTGAAGATGATATCCTGTAGAAACATTCCAGGTGCACTACGGACCCACAGTCCTTTCGGTGCTGCATTTGCTCTGAGATATTCGGTCATTATCAGGCCATGAATGGCCGTTTTTATTTGTTTCTTTTTATTATTTGTTAGGTTTTCCCAATCATTAGTTTGTGCTAAAGTTTGTGTTAATTCTCTGTCCTGTAAGGACCGGAGAGGATAGCGCTAATTTCATCATCGGTGTAACACAATCCTTGGTTGTCTGCCATTTTAATTTCTGTTCAAGATCGTAGTTGTTCAGGAGAAGGCGTTTGTATCACAATGATCTGTGGGTGGGGCCATACAGAGCAGTCTCAGCTCATTTGGAAACTTAACTCCCACAGCTGTGCGCTGCTTATGTATTAAAAAAGTCAAAGTGGGGAGAAAGAAGCAGTGATTCATTCAGCTTCCATGCGCCAAACGTGAACATAACACTAACTATGCACTAATTCAAGCCATCTTTAATTATAAATTTATGTTGGTGAGCCCTAACTGCACGCCCAGAACACTGAAATATTACAAAAACCAAGACCACCCCACCCGCCATAGACACAAAAACTACCAGTGTTGTTATGTTTACTCCAAAACTAACAGTGCACTGTGCATTCCAATGAATATACTAATTTCCTTCGAGATCTATAGGTACTTAGTGTGAGGTATCTTTGTCCCTAACAGAAACGTATGTTAATGTATAAAGATAATCGATATACAATAAAAGTATACAGATGACATATACATTTGTAGAGTCTAACAAATAATGCATAGTGATGAGCTCAATGATCTAAGTACATCAATGGATGAAATGAGATTATATGTAATCAATGTAAAGTTACATTTTGTCTATTTCCTTTCTCCCCCCCCTTTTGTGTCTATTCAAAGTTATAGGTCATTGTACTCTGTGACGAAGATAGGTGAGTGACTTAACTTACCTACCACATAAATACAGTGGACCACTAAGACAGCCACCTGCTCCTGTTTTTAATCTTACCCCTCCCTGACTAATAAAACACTTTATACAGGAAAAGAGGAATTTTTAACATCACCCTTTTTTCTGCAACTCTTCACACATTTATCACGATGGTCACAGAACCAGATAGGTCTCCCTCCAGGAGGAGGTAAAGTGACTGCCTGGAAAACAAGAAACTCAGGACCCAATGATGAAACCACTCATGTAACTACCTTAAGCAGAGAATCAAGATACACGCTATTAACCAGTTAGAGTATATGAGGTCCTTTGAACACCATTCCTAGACCCTGGCATCCCATGACAAGTGATTCAGTCTCTTTTGATTTTTACTATTGCGCATGAAAGCTGAATGAATCACTGCCTTTTTCTCCCCACTGAGTTTTTGACTAACCCCAGGAACCCACATATGAATTGCAAACGGTGCCCCTAGCTTGTAGGCACCCTGCAGCCTAAAACTTTCTTGATTGTGAACTACATTTCCTGGCTTATCAGGTGTTGATATTTCCAGTAGGCTTACTCCTAATTAAATGGGTGTTAGACTTGGGACATCTAAACTTATAGTTGACTGAAACATGTCAACCATGATAGGCCTATTCCCAGCTCAAATCTATTGAAGTTACTGGAACTCCAGTGGCTCCTGAAACATTCCTCCACTACCACCCCCTACTAAGGTACAGGCCCATTTTCTCTTCTGATTAGCACCCCACTTAACTCTGGTCCTCCAGAGTAGACTCTAAGGAACGAAGAGAAACTGAAAATATGCTTATTGTGCAGTGTGCCCCAAAATGCCACAAAATGCCACAAACTTTGTGGTTTTTATTCGAAGCTGTTGGATACTTTGGTACAAACTTGGCAGGAGGAACTAAAGCATTTGAGCCACAGTGTCCTCTGCTAGACTCTAGTGATAAGCTAGCTTTCACACAGTCATGCTTTGAATTCATCCACTGACTATGAATCTGGCAGCAGGCAAGTATGATAACTCGAAAGATCCATGCTCTCGCGAATACTCTCAGATACTTAAAGGAGAGCAGTCTCCATGCAATAACCGGCTCTAAAGCCAGATTGGAAGTCATGAAAATGATTACTAGATTCCAGATGGTGGGAGAGTTGCTCCTGGACTATTTGTTTGAGAATTTTTGCCGGTGCTGGGAGAAGGGAAATGGCTCTAAAATTTTTAAAAGCAGCACGATAAGCATCCGGTGTTTTGAGGATTGGCAGAAGGTGAGCCTGTTTCCATACTGCCGGGAAAATCCCAGAGCGCAATGAGTAATTCCAGATCTGTTTCAGAGGGGTATTGAAACTGGGTGCCAGGAGTTTGAAAAACTGAGCCGGGATCACCAAGTGAGCCTGATTTGCAGGTTAAGAATTTTTGCAGTGACGCCTCAAGAGGGAGAGGGCGGAAAGTGGTCATTGTAGAATTGCTGACCGATGCAGCCAAGGGCTCTGAGGTGGACTGTGGGAGGGTAAAGGCGCTATATATAGTGTGAATTTTTTCCTGAAAAAAGTCTGACAGTCCTGAGCACAGCGTGGAGGTAGGGAGCACAGTGCTGGTAGTGGCATGAGGCGTGGTAAACTCTTGAACAAATTTAAAGAGAGTTTTAGCTGAATTGGATCTTATTGAAGAATAGTCTCTCATGGAGGAGCGCTTAAATTTCAGAACATTTTTCAAGGCTTTTTTATAAGCCATCTTCGCCTCGGGGTCATAGGAAGCTCTCCAGGAGTGTTTAAATTTTTTGCAGCGGCTTTTCTCAGCACGAAGCTCAGGGGAGAACCATGGGGCTGAAGGTCTCTGCCTAGAGGAGGAATCACTGACAGAATATCGAAGGTCAGAATAACGCAGCAAGAATATCGAGGTCAAGAATATCAACATCCTGTCTACATTATGGTAATTACAAAAATATCGGAAAAAAAATATCAATATCAAAAATATCGTTGTTAAAATATCGTTTTTTATTTAAGTTAAAATAATAATGTAAAATAAAGTACATAATACATATAATTAAAACAAAATAGTTAAATTTATTACTTAGGGGCCGATTCCGATTCCGATTTCGGTCAGAAGGGCACCGAATCGGGTTCGGCCGTAGTGGATCCGATTCCGATGCTTCTTTTCCGACCGATCCGTACACAGGTCCGGACGACGAAGTACGATGCGAAGATTCGCAAATTCTCCGACTGACTCGTTCCCGGCTCCGACCCGATTCGTCCGACTCGGTCGCACGCAAACCGACGCGCGGAATGGAGACGATTCTCGACCAAACAAGTACGATGCTCGAATCGGACAGCTCGACCGAGTCGGAGCATCCGGCTCGCAAAAGCTCCCGGAGTCGGACTTCGGGGGTCCGCGTCGGACCCTCCGACACCCGCAGCCGTACGACTCGCACACAGGGGGAGACCCATGGGTCTCCCCCACACAGGCATGTACGGCACGTATGGCACCGACGCGTACCCACTGTAGGTGGCGCACTGTTCGAGACAAACCCATTCAGTCAATGGGAGCGCATGTACGCGTCGTACAACTGGCTCCCATTGACTTCTATGGGAGTCCGACCGAACCGAGTCCGACAGCATACGTGCGCATCGTACTCACTCGTCGGACTGTAGGGGTCCGGCTCGGTCGGAAAACACTCCGGATCTGACTCGGTCGGAGTGCTTTCTGCCCCGGATCGGAATCGGCACCAAAATGTTTAAAAATTATAAGTAATATATATAATGTAAAAACAAATTAAACATATACATATAATATATGATCAATACCAATCCCGATAATGTAGAGAGGCTGTCAGTGTAGGGCGGTCCTCGCACAGGGTATCGGAGCCCTGAAATATAAAGATCCACAATTCTTCAAGCTTATAAAAGAACGCCAGGACACTTTGGAAATGCAGTGAATGATACCGACTGCACCAGCAACGCGTTTCAGCTTTCGCCTTGCTCACGCTGTGGCTAACGCAGAGACAGCATCTTTTTTATTAAGTGTAATAAACAATGAAAAAGGACAAAAAGTTTAAAGCTCATGTCTTTACAATTCAGTGGTGGCCAACTTAGAACAGTAAAATTTCAATAGAAATGTATCTAATCATGGCAGTAATCTTTCTTAATATTAAAGAGAACAAAAGCAGATTAAGCCCAAGTGGGCTATACATATGAACAACAAAGTAACGCTGTCATTATCATGAAACTAATTAGATTGTTACAAAAAATATATTTTTCCAAAATGAAATATCACTGTGAAGGTCCTCATTGTGTATACAATAGAATACATGATATATTGTATATCGATTGAAATTTCGCCCAAGTGGGCAAAAATTATACTCAACAACCTAATTAGAACGTTGTGTTCCCTTGTACTTGCTTCAACATGATTAGCCTGATCTGAAATACCCCATCTGAAAGATGTACAAAAAAGAGAAGAATTTTATGTAAAAACATTACTTGAAAAATTGTTTTAAAATTAGAGACATACAGCTTTTGTCAAGATTCTGATGGTCAAATCATACTATATATATCACCATAAAGTTAATTACAGAAAATGAACCTGGAAGTCAAAAAGATTTTGGAATTCATACAAATTTGATATGTTACTGCCGTAAATGTACCACTAATTCCTCACTGGAATTCAATCCCACAGGGGACATAGTCTCCAAATCAATGATGTATCTTGATTCCAATTGGCGTAATGTTAGCTGTCTGTTGCCTCCCCTTACACCAATTGGAACTTCGTCAATAACCACCATTTTCAATAGTTCCTCCTTTTGAGAATGATATTCAAAGAAGTGTCTAGCCACTGGATACTGTCTATTGTGATGTCTGATTGCTCTGACATGTTCTAACACTCTTTTCTTGGCACAGTGGATAGTGCTCCCAATGTAGATCTTATTGCAGGGACACATAAGTGCATAGATACAATATGTGGTGTTGCAACTCAGAGCTTTCTTAATTTTGAATTCTCTACCACTGTTGGTAAGGGTAAGTGTCTTACAATCTGAACTGTTTTTACATGCTTTGCACTTTCTGCAACACCGAAAGCCAGGACAGTTAGTTCCCAGTTTTACATCCTTGCTGGTAACATAATTGGAACATATCTCATCCCTAAGTGACTTACTTCTCTGAAATGTAATTTGGGGACAACTGTTAAGATGTTTCTGAAGATTGGTGTCCGTTAATAAAACATGCCAGTTCTTATTTAGTATTCGACGAATACACTGGGCTTGACCTGAATAGGTAGTAATGAATCTGATGGTTTCAGTGGCTGATTCAGATTTGTTAGGATGCAAAAGCTCAGTCCGTGTAACCAATTCTACTCGTTTGCAGGCCTCAGAGATAGTTTTTATACTGTAGCCTCTCTCTTTGAATCGGCCAATCATGGCATCCTTTTCTTTATCATACAAGCTAAGAGAGCTACAGTTGCGTTTTGCCCGTAATAATTCACCATATGGAATACTATATATTAGCTTCCGTGGGTGGGCACTTGTAGCATTACGAATGCTGTTACCTGCTGTGGTTTTACGGAAAAGTTTGGTTTCAATGGAATTGTTAACAATCTCAACTTTTACATCCAAAAATTCAATCTCTGTAGTACCTATGTTTTCTGTTAAGGCAATGTTGAACTCATTATCATTCAGTTTGCAAATGAATTCTTTAGCTGACTCAATATCACCCTTCCATATGATGAAAATATCATCAATGAATCTCAGCCACAGGGCACAGCATTCAAAATTAGGGATCGTTGACACAACCTGCTCCTCCCACCAGCCCATTACCAAATTGGCATAACTGGGGGCAAAGCAGGTTCCCATGGCTGTGCCCTGGGCCTGACGGTAAATCACATCATCAAACATAAAAAAGTTGTTTGTTAAACAAAACTTAATCATGTCTAGAATCATTTCTGAATGAGACCATAGGGAGATTGAGCGGGTCTTCAGATAGTGCCTGATAGCTTGCAGACCAAAATCATGGTTGATACAAGTGTATAGATTACATACATCTAGGGTTATCAAAATGAAATCAGGTTCCCAGTGAATGCCATCTATAATAGTCAAAAAGTGTGTAGTATCCCTAAGATAGGCTGGTAGACTGACCACAAATGGTCTTAAATAGTGGTCGATAAAACGAGAAGTGTTTTCTAGTAGGGAGCCAATTGAGGAGACAATAGGTCTACCAGGGGGATTCTCAGGATCCTTATGCAGTTTTGGCAATAAATACAGTATAGGGATACGGGGAAATTGGCATCTTAAAAAGTTATACTCTTCCCATATATAAAATACATACTAAAACACATAACACTAATATAAATATCAATATTATTAACAACGATAGTTTTTTGCTAACGATATTACTTACTTTGATATTACTTACCTCGATATTAAAAAAAAAAGATATTACTTAACTTCAGGTCGATATTCTGGTCAACGATATTCTTGACATCGATATTCTGTCCCTACGATATTTAAAAATCAATATTATTGTAGGTCGATTTAAAAAATTCGATATTTTGACTGCGCACCTTAGAGGAGAAGACAGATCTGAAAGGTGCAACAGTGTCTAGCGCTGGAGATAGCCAGCTATTGAAATTTGCTGCTTCTGAGTCTGGGTTGCCTGACTCGTTGAAGGGGCGACATAGCAAGTACTGGTGACATGCTATTTAGAGTGACGTTACGCCACAGCCTTTTATTTTCTTGGATTTGATGGGGTCTGGTAATGCCCAAATTCCGTGTCAGGCTGAAAGATACCAGATAGTGATCCGACCAGCTGATAGGTAAGATGTGCCCCACTATCAGATTAGGATGGTTTGAAGGAATCAGGTCTAACGCGGGGCCGGCAGAATGAGTGGGGCCCTTAATCAGCTGAGTCATGTTAAGGCCACTAAAGGTGTCAGCCAAGTGTCTGGCTTTGGTGCAATGGTCATCGTCCATATTGACATTGAAATCCCCTAGAATAGTGGAATTCGTATACTTGAGTGAAAGGTCGGCTGCCACACCATAGAATGTAGTCAAGTGCTCGACTGGTGAGTTTGAGGGTCTATAGACTAGGATCCCGGCCAGAGCAAGGCCAGGGACAAACTTAATACAGAAGAACGATGGGGCATATTATCAAGCCCATTATCGCCGCTTACTGCCGCTAAAGCGGCGATGATGTTATCGCTGTTCCTTGATAATATGGCCCATAGCTTCTAGTGGCCCCATATTCTCAGTTTTCCAATGGGAAATGTCCCAGCCTGCTCGGAGGGTCACCGCAACACCACCCCCAGTTTATCAGCCTTGTTGACACCTAGCAGTGGGTAACCAGCCGGAATGGCGAAGGTAAGGTCAGGGTTAGAGCTGTGTTTAATGCATGTTTCAGGGAGGAACATTAGATCCCATGTCACAGTCTCCAGCGAGAGCCACATTTCATCCGCGTCATTCGTCTGCAGCAACAGTGAAGTTATATGTTGTGTTTTGAATCTGTGCAGCTGAAGGAACAGTACAAGTGGGAACCACACCCTGAGTATATGAGATAAAGTCCAAAGAAAGTACCCAGAGTGAGCTCTCAATAATATGTCTTATGGTAAAGAAATGATACCGCTCCTCTCTTTTTGAAAATGAGTATTTTCAAATTGTGTATGCTCGAACGTGCGAGCGAGTGCCATTTCTAATGGGGAACCTTGTGTGTTATAAAATGTGTCATTATCCAGCCCACGAGGCACACAGCAGAAGAAAGAAATACCAGCATAGAATTGAATTACAATATTTATAGTTCTGAGAAAATGAACTTTGAATGTCTCCAGAACATAATGAGGTTTAACTTATCTGTTGCTTTTGTTTTGCACAAAGGAGCTATCAATATTCACAGTTATAAAAATGCATTTTTATGTCTATTTGTAGAAGAATCAGATAATTTAAGAAGGAAAATATAATTTGCCTATGTTTAGTTTCTATGGCAAGATCATGCTGTAGTTGCTGTTTGGAGTCACATTGTTTTAAACATCTTTTTTTCAGTGTCAGTGAACAGAGTGATGAAGGAATGAGTATAGATGCACAAAAAAAGCATTTCAAGATCCCATTCACATGGAAATGTTCCTGCCCCTCAGTACAGCTGAGTGGATTTTCCTGCCAAACATGGCACGAAGGAAAGCTTTGCGTGTGGTTTGATGTAATTTCTTTACTGCCTGAGGTGCACATGTATGAGGGAGCATCTCTATGTCTGTTCTGTGTGTAGGGAGGTTGCACTGCTGCTGCTTGTGTAGTACCTACGTCTGCGGTACATATGCAGCTCAGATGCCTATGTTGACCCTGTTTGATGTGTAGGTTAATTTGTACTTATGCAGTCCACGGGGTATCCCAAAGCATGCTTTGTGGCCATCAATAATGAACCTTTTTTGTTCATGTGGAGAATTACACTGCTTCTTTACTGTTCTGTGTGTGATGGAATCTTGTGCTTCTGTTGTGTGCTCTTTGCGTGTGCATATGTGTGTGTGTTTGTGTGTTATTGATGTCTGCTGTGCTGCTGCTCTAAAAGTGTGTGATTGAAGCGTCCACTGCCACCTGTGCTGTATAGTGTATACAAGATGCCATGATGTGTATGTGAAGAAACTTTTCCCTGCGGCAGCCTGTGCTTATTCATGTTCTATGGATGCAATGGAAGCTTGCAGTGCTGCGGCCCATGCTGTACTTCTTCTTATTTTTTTATTAATCTTTTTATTAACAATGCTCATGAGACCATACAGTACAAAGTAGTGCCAACAGACCACATATGGAGATATCACAAAAATCAGCAGGAAGATAATAATGAGGGAACAACAAGAACAATCAGCAATTCCCATTCTCCCTACCCCTCCATGCCGCTGTACTTCTTCTTGAATATGACTGAAACTTGCAATGCTACCTGTGCTGTACATGATGTGTACAAGAAAATAACTTATACTGCTGCAGCTTGTCCTATGTTCTATGGATGCAATGAAAGCTTGCACTGCTGCATATGCTGAACACTATGCGTGTGTGTGTGAAGAGAACTTTCACTGCCGCAGCCTGTGCTTATTTATGTTCTACGTATGCAACTGAAGCTTGCAGTGCTGCAACCCATGCTCTACTTCATAAATGTAAGTGAAGCTTGCACTGCAACCTGTGCTGCACATTATGTGTATGAGAAGAGAACTTTTACAGCTGAGGCTTTTGCTTATTTATGTTCTACGGAAGTGATGGAAGCTTGCAGTGCAGAGGCCCACATTTTACTTATTCTTGAATCTGAGTGAAGCTTGCACTGTCACCTCTGGTGTAGAAGATCTGAATAAGAAGAGAACTTCACTGCTGCAGCCTGTGCTTATTTATGTTCTATGGATGCAATGGAAGCTTGCAGTGCTGCGGCCCGTGCTGTACTTCTTTATGAATGTGAGTGAAGCTTGCACTGCCATCTGTGGTGTACAAGTTTTGTATGAAAAGAGAACGTCACTGCTGCAGCCTGAGCTTATTTATGTTCTATGGATGCAATGGAAGCTTGCAGCGCTACGGCCCGTGGTGTACTTCTTCATAAATGTGATTGAAGCTTGCACAGCCCCCTGTGATGTACATGATGTGTATGAGAAGAGCACTATTACTGCTGAGGTTTGTGCTTATTTATGTCCATTGAATGTGATGGAAGCTTGCTGTGCTGCGACCCACATTTTACGTCTCCTTGAATGTGAGTGAAGCTTGCACTGCCGCCTGCGGTGTGCACAATGTGTATGAGAAATGAGAGCTTTTACTGCTGAGGCTTGTGCTTATTTATGTTTAACGGATGCGATGGAAGCTTGCTGTACCCCAGCCCATAAAGTACTTCTTCATGTATGTGAGTGAAGATTGCGCAGCTTCTGTGCTGTACACATGATGTGGATGTGAAGAGAGCTTTCACTGCTGCAGACTGTGCCTATTTGTGTTCTACAGATGTGATGGAAGCTTGCAAGGCTGCTGCCCGTGCTGTACTTCTTGAATGTGAGTGAAGCTTGCACTGCCACCTATGGTGTACATGATGTGTGGGTGAAGAGAATTTTCACTGCTGCAGCCTGTGCTTATTTAAGTTCTACGGATGTGATGGAAGCTTGCAGTGCTGCAGCCCATACTGTACTGTCTTCATGTATGTGTGTGAGTGACGCTTGCCCTGTTGTCTGTGCTTTACACATGATGTGCATTTGAAGAGAGCTTTCACTGCTGCAGCTTATGCTTATTTGTATTCTAAGGATGCGATGGATGCTTGTAATGCTGCGGCCCACACTGTACTTCTTTTTTAATATGGGCGAAGCTTGCACTTTAGCTGCCATCACCGAGTTTGTCCTGACCGCTCAAAGGCACTTGGCAGAAAATATTATTCTGCTGTAGGTCCCCAGACAGGACCCCCGCCCCCCTGCAGATGCTCTTGAAGATAGGGACTCCAAAGTTGCTGCAAGATTGGATATGGTGGCTTGTTTCAGGTGACCTTACCTGCTGGATTCAATTCAGAGGCGATAAATCTGCCAAGCGGCTGATAACGCATCCGTTTGTTCAGGGAAATAAAAAACACACAAGGACGTGCCCTGAGATGCATATTTTAAAGACATGATGTATATTCATGCGTCTCTTCTGATCTGGCAGAGCGGAGACCGGCTGAAGTTACTCATCTTTGCAGGAGGCACAGCTCAGTTCCGCGTGACATGATGGATGGATCGCTCGCATTGTCAAGCGTCGCCATTCTCTTGCTGTCGCCTGCAAAGGGGGCGTTGCCCAGATCAGAGGGGCGCGGGGGACTAGGGAGTGCCCGAAACTAGCCCCCAGCTTGTCAACGACCTGCAGGGCACTCGTTTTAAGTGACCTTCTACTCTCGGTTCAGGGGCAAGGGGGTTTGCACCCACTATTCTCTGTTCCGGTGTAAGGATTTTGCACCCACTACTCTCGGTTCGAGGGTAATGGGGTTTGCACCCACTACTCTCGGTTTTGGTGTAAGGGGGTTTGCACTCACTACTCTCGGTTTGAGGGTAAGGGGGTTTGCACCCACTATTCTCTGTTCCGGTGTAAGGATTTTGCACCCACTACTCTCGGTTTGAGGGTAATGGGGTTTGCACCCACTACTCTCTGTTCTGGTGTAAGGGGCTTTGCACGCACTACTCTCGGTTTGAGGGTAAGGGGGTTTGCACCCACTATTCTCTGTTCGGGAGTAAGGGGGTTTGCACCCACTACACTCTCTTTGGGTGTAAGTGGTTTTGCACCCACTACTCTCAGTTTGAGGGTGAGGAGGTTTGCACCCACTACTCTCGGATCGGGGGAGAAAGTGTTTGCACCCACTACTCTCTGTTTGGGTGTATGGGGGTTTGTACACACTACTCTTGGCTCAAGTGTAAGGGGGTTTCTACCCACTACTCTCTGTTCAGGGGTAAGGTACCCACAACTCTCTGTTCACGGGTAAGGGTGTTTGTACCAACTACTCTCAGTTCGAGGGTAAGGTGGTTTGCCCCCACTACTCTTGGTTCAAGGGTAAGGGGGTTTGCACCCACTACTCTCTGTTGGGAGTAAGGGGGTTTGCACCCACTACTCTCAGTTCAGGTGTAAGGGGGTTTGCACCCACTACTCTCTGTTCGAGGGTAGGGGGTGTGTACCCACTACTCTTGGTTTGAGGGTAAGGGAATTTGCACCCACTACTCTCTGTTTGGGTGTAAGAGGGTTTGCACGCATTACTCTCTGTTCGATGGTAAGGGAGTTTGTACTCACTACTCTCGGTTCAAGGGTAAGAGGGTTTGCACCCACTACTCTCGGTTCAAGGATGAGGAGGTTTGCACCCACTACTCTTGGTTCAGGGGTGAGGGGGTTTGCACCCACTACTCTCTGTTTGGGTGTAAGGCGGTTGCAGCCACTACTCTCTGTTTGGGGGTTTTCACACACTACTCTCGGCTCAAGCATAAGGGGGTGTGTACCCACTACTCTGTTCAGGGGTAAGGGTGTTTGTACCCACTACTCTCTGTTCAGGGTAAGGGTGTTTGTCCCCACTATTCTCGGTTTGAGGGTAAGGGGGTTTGCACCCACTACTCTTGGTTCAAGGGTAAAGGGGTTTGCACCCACTACTCGATTTGGGGGTAAGGGGGTTTGCACCCACTACTCTCTGTTGGGGTAAGGGGGGTTTTACCGACTACTCTTGGTTCAGGTGTAAGGGGGTTTGCATCCACTATTCTCTCTTAGAGGGTAATGGGGTTTGTACCCACTACTCTCGAATCAAGGCTAAGGGGGTTTGCACCCACTACTCTCTGTACGGGTGTAAGGGGGTGTGCACCCATTACTATTGAGTCAAGGGCACCCACTACTCTCCTGTTCAGGTATAAGGAAGTACACACCCACTACTCTCCTGTTGTGATGTAAAGTATAGTGCATATGGGCATAGTACTACACACAAAACACATAGCACAGTGCGCACTACTACGCACACGTAGCATTGTGCAACATGTAGCATAGCAGCAATATCAACAATACCAACTAATGCTTTGATAAAGCAATTTTACATGCTAAAAGCCACATTACCAATTCACAAAAGTGAACTATGAATGAAAATAGTAGGCAATGAGATGGGTGATGATTTTGGGGTCCCCCCTAACCTAGGGGGAGGACCAAGCAGATGCCTTGAACACAAAGAGCATATCATGCTGGTGAACGATTCAGCGGTGGACCCTTCCTCCTAGGACCACCCCAAGCACAGTTATGGGCAAAAATACAATCCCAACCAAAGGCCCTGCAAAGCATTATGGGACGAGATTAGCAGTGGGCAGTGAATATTATAGTGTCCGATATCAAAATAATTCTACAAAGAGCTGCAGTTCAACTAGTCCTTACTAGATGTCCCTCACGAGTCAAATGCAAAAGCATTGAAATTATTACATCAAGCTGCAGTTCCACTAGTTGTTACTAGATGTCCCTCACGAGTCAAATGCAAAAGCATGGAAACCCTTTCATGAACCTTTTGCATTTGACTCGTGAGGGACATCTAGTAACCACTAGTTGAACTGCAGCTCTTTGTAGAATTATTTTGATATTGGATACTATGATATTCACTGCCCACTGCTAATCTTGTCCCATAATGCTTTGCAGGGCCTTTGGTTGGGACTGTATTTTTGCCAATAACTGTGCTTGGGGTGGTCCTAAGAGGATGGGACCACCGCCAAATCGTTCAAGAAGATGTGCTTTCTGTTTTCAAGGCAGCTGCTTTGTTCTCTCCCTAGGTTAGGGAGGATCCCAAAATCATCACCTCTCTCACTGCTTGCTAATTTATCATTTTCGCTCTTGTGAAATGATTATATGTGTTTTAGCATACAAAGACAGAAATACTTATTTTATCATAACCTGCTCTGTGCAAGATGTTGTTTGCAATTATTGCTCAGAGCAGAGAAGCACACAGTGTTATCAGCTACGCAGTCGTTTCTACTATGCAAACGACATCCAGGGTTAGTGTAAGGGGGTTTGCACCCACTACTCTTGGTTGGAGGGTAAGGGAGTTTTTACTCACTACTCTCTGTTCGAGGGTAAGGGGGTTTGTACCCACTACTCTTGGTTCGAGGGTGAGGGGGTTTGCACCCACTACTCTCCTGTTCGGGGGTAAGGGGGTTTGCACCCATTACTCTCTGTTTGAGGTTAAGGGGTTTGTACCCATTACTCTTGGTTCGAGGGGAAAGGGGGAAGGGGATTGCACCCACTACTCTCCTGTTCGGGTGTAAGGGGATTTGCACCCATTACTCTCTGTTCGAGAGTAAGGGGGTTTGTACCCACTACTCTCGCGTCAAGGGTAAGGGGGTTGCACCCACTACTCTCTGTTCGAGGTTACAATCAGAAAATCAGTGGCACACCACGCCATTCATCAAATATATTTTTATCACCAAAAAATTTACTGGGCAAAGCGCATGGTAAATTTCGCGCACCCGTCCATGAATCACCAAGCCCTGTAACGCGTAACCAATCACTGAAGGGCTCTTTGCAGAGTCAGCCAGTCCCTGAGCCTGCCTTCAATGGCCATCGACTCTGTGATCTATGCACTCCAAGAAGTGCTTAATTTGTGCAGGAGGTTTCCGGTGCTTGACACTGGCACTTAATTGTCGACACTGGCGCTAGTGGCAGTTTCTGATGAGATGCCGGTATCCGTCTAATATGCATATAATTTTGAGATGACCACAACGACAGTCAATTAAATCAATATACACCATTCTTATGGATTTGGGGGCCTGGAATAGTCTTGAAGCCATAACATGGCATATTAAACCCTAGAGGGTTGAAAAGCCTGTATCACCACTTCACCCAGAGCCCCTAAGAGACCTGAAAAAGCTTCATCCACAGCCCCTAGGAGACCTGAAAAGGCTTCATTCAGAGCCCCTAAGAGACCTGAAAAGGCTTCACTCTGAGCCCTTAGGAGACCTGAAAAAGCTTCACCCAGAGCCCCTAAGAGACTTCAAAAGGCTTCATCCAGAGTCCCGTAAGAGGCTTGAAAACACTTCATCCAGAGCCCCTAAGAGACCAAAGCCCCTAAGAGACCTGAAAATGCTTCAACCAGAGCCCCAAAGAGACCTGAAAAGGCTTCATCCAGAGCCCGTATGAGACCTGAAAAGGCTTCATCCGGAGCCACTAAGAGACCAGAGCCCCTAAGAGACCTGAAAATGCTTCATCCAGAGCCCCTAAGAGACCTGGAAAAGCTTCATCCAGAGTCCCTAAGAGACCTGAAAAGGTTTCATCCAGAGCCCCTAAGAGACCTGAAAAGGTTTTATCCAGAGCCCCTAGGAGACCTGAAAAAAGGCTTCATCCAGAGCACCTAAGAGACCGGAGCCCCTAAGAGACCTGAGTAGGCTTCATCTAGAGCCCCTAAGAGACCTGGAAAGGCTTCATCTAGAGCCCTTTAGAGACCTGAAAAGGCTTCATCCAGAGTCCCTAAGAGACCTGAAAAGGCTTCATCCAGAGTCCCTAAGACACCTGAAAAGGCTTCATCCAGAGCCCCTAAGAGACTTGAAAAGGCTTCATCCAGAGCACCTAAGAGACCACAGCCCCTAAGAGACCTGAAAATGCTTCATCCAGAGCCCCTAAGAGACCTGAAAAGGTTTTATCCAGAGCCCCTAGGAGAACTGAAAAAAGGCTTCATCCAGAGCACCTAAGAGACCGGAGCCCCTAAGAGACCTGAGTAGGCTTCATCTAGAGCCCCTAAGAGACCTGGAAAGGCTTCATCTAGAGCCCTTTAGAGACCTGAAAAGGCTTCATCCAGAGTCCCTAAGAGACCTGAAAAGGCTTCATCCAGAGTCCCTAAGAGACCTGAAAAGGCTTCATCCAGAGCCCCTAAGAGACCTGAGTAGGCTTCATCCAGAGCCCCTAAGAGACCTTAGAAAAGCTTCATCCAGAGTCCCTAAGAGACCTGAAAAGGTTTCATCCAGAGCCCCTAAGAGACTTGAAAAGGCTTCATCCAGAGCACCTAAGAGACCAGAGCCCCTACGAGACCTGACAAGGCTTCATCCAGAGCCCCTACGAGACCTGACAAGGCTTCATCCAGAGCCCCTACGAGACCTGAGTAGGCTTCATCTATAGCCCCTAAGAGACCTGGAAAGGCTTCATCTAGAGCCCCTAAGAGACCTGGAAAGGCTTCATCCAGAGTCCCTAAGAGACCTGAAAAGGCTTCATCCAGAGTCCCTAAGAGACCTGAAAAGGCTTTATGCAGTGTCCCTAAGAGCCATGAAAAGGCTTCATCCAGAGCCCCTAAAAACATGAAAAGGATTCATCTAGATCCCCTAAGAGACCTGAAAATGCTTCATCCAGAGCCCCTTAAGAGCCCTGAAAAGGCTTCATCCAGAGCCCCTAAGAGACCTGAAAAGGCTTCATCAAGAGCCCCTAAGAGACCTGAGTAGGCTTCATCCTGAGCCCCAAAGAGACCTGAGTAGGCTTCATCCAGAGCCCCTAAGAGACCTAAAAAGGCTTCATCCAGAGCCCCTAAGAGACCTGGTAAGGCTTCATCCAGAGTCCCTAAGAGACCTGAAAAGGCTTCATCCAGTGTCCCTAAGAGCCCTGAAAAGGCTTCATCCAGAGCCCCTAAAAAACATGAAGAGACGTCATCTAGAGCCCCTAAGAGACCTGAAAATGCTTCATCCAGAGCCCCTTAAGAGCCCTGAAAAGGCTTCATCCAGAGCCCCTAAGAGACCTGAAAAGGCTTCATCTAGAGCCCCTAAGAGACCCGAAAAGGCTTCATCCAGAGCCCCTTAAGAGCCCTGAAAAGGCTTCACCCAGAGCCCGTAAGAGACCTAAAAAGGCTTCACCCAGAGCCCTAAGAGGCCTGAAAAGGCTTCACCCAGAGCCCCTAAGAGGCCTGAAAAGGCTTCATCCAGAGCCCCTAGAAGGCCTGAAAAGGCTTCACCCAGAGCCCCTAAGAGGCCTGAAAAGGCTTCATCCAGAGCCCCTAGAAGGCCTGAAAATGCTTCATCCAGAGCCCCTAAGAGGCCTGAAAAGGCTTCACCCAGAGCCCCTAAGAGGCCTGAAAAGGCTTCATCCAGAGCCTCTAAGAGACCTGAAAAGGCTTCATCCGGGGCCCCTAAGAGACCTGAAAGGGCTTCATCCGGAGCCCCGAAGAGACCTGTAAAGGCTTCATCCAGAGCCTCTAAGAGACCTGAAAAGGCTTCACCCAGAGCCCCTAAGAGACCTGAAAAGGCTTCACCCAGAGCCCCTAAGAGACCAGAGCCCCTAAGAGACCTGAAAAGGCTTCATCTAGAGCCTCTAAGAGACCTGAAAAGGCTTCACCTAGAGCCTCTAAGAGACCTGAAAAGGCTTCATCCAGAGCCCCTAAGAGACCTGAAAGGGCTTCATCTAGAGCCCCGAAGAGACCTGTAAAGGATTCACCCAGAACCTCTAAGAGGCCTGAAAAGGCTTCATCCAGAGCCCCTATGAGACCAGAGCCCCTAAGAGACCTGAAAAGGCTTTTTCTACAGCCCCTAAGAGATCTGAAAAGCCTTCATCTAGAGCCCCCAAGAGATCTGAAAAGGCTTCATCCAGAGCCCTTAAGACACCTGAAAAGGCTTCATCCAGAGCCCCTAAGAGCCCTGAACATGCTTCATCCAGAGCCCCTAAGAGACCAGAGCCCCTAAGAGACCTGAAAAGGCTTCATCCAGAGCCCCTAAGAGCCCTGAAAAAGCTTAATCCAGAGCCCCTAAGAGACCTGAAAAGGCTTCATCCAGAGCACCTAAGAGACCGGAGCCCCTAAGAGAACTGCATAGGCTTCATCTAGAGCCCTTAAGAGACCTGGAAAGGCTTCATCTAGAGCCCTTTAGAGACCTGGAAAGGCTTCATCCAGAGTCCCTAAGAGACCTGAAAAGGTTTCATCCAGTGTCCCTAAAAGACCTGAAAAGGCTTCATCCAGAGCCCCTAAGAGACCTGAGTAGGCTTCATCCAGAGCGCCTAAGAGACCTGAGTAGGCTTCATCCAGAGCCCCTAAGAGACCTTAGAAAAGCTTCATCCAGAGTCCCTAAGAGACCTGTGAGACCGGCCTCGTGGCGTGGGCCCTCCCGACCAGCAAGTCACACTACAAGCACGCCGAACCTCGTGGGCACGGCCTTCCGGCCTCCATGGACCAACATCCCGAGGGCCGACCAGATCCCCAACACGCATGCCCGGCCGAGGGAGAACGAAACCCCCCCCCCAAACCAGACCGAGAGGCGCCGACTCTGTCACACCTCTGGACTCTTCCCGAGGGAGGTTTCGATCGGCCACCATGTCCCCGGTGAGCGGGCGCCTCACCTGCTGGGCGTCTAGAGTCCCTCCCGGACACATCTGAACAGATCAAGGGGCTGAGCGACAGGAAACCCCGACACACCGCCCCCCAGGCACGAGACCCCTCTCCGCGAAGACTCCGGACTTCAAAGAGGAGGGGGAGTATAACAAGGAGTGCCGAAGGGACGAGAGGCAGAGAAGACCTGGACTGACGAGAGCCTGCTGACCTGGTCGCGGCTCGATCGCTCACCGAACAGAAGAACGCTATCCGAACTCTGAAGCCACCTAAACCCTGCTGACGCCGTCGCGGCTCTCCGAACTCTGAACCATCTGAGCCCTGCTGACGCCGTCGCGGCTCCTCGAATTCTGAACCATCTGAGCCCTGCTGACGCCGTCGCGGCTCCCCGAACTCTGAACCATCTGAGCCCTGCTGACGCCGTCGCGGCTCCTCGAAATCTGAACCATCTGAGCCCTGCTGACGCCGTCGCGGCTCCCCGAACTCTGAACCATCTGAGCCCTGCTGACGCCTTCGCGGCTCCTCGAATTCTGAACCATCTGAGCCCTGCTGACGCCGTCGCGGCTCCCCGAACAACGAACCTCCGGTGCCTGCTGAGTGACTCGCGGCCCGCTCCTCCAAGAGAATCGGCAGAGCTTGCCAAGAGAAGCAACATCCCCTCAGCTCGAGGATTGAGAGCTGTGCGCCGGATACCTCGCAGAGACACTGATTGAAAGTCTGTCCCGCTACCCTTTTCCCCCTCATCACAAGATCGCTGCCGCTTGTGGCATTAATTCTGCACCTGCCTGCCGGATCATAAAGATCCCTGACAACCACTGATAAAAGCTTATTACCTTATAACGACCTACTGTGTGGTGTCCCTCTATCCGAAGAGAGAGTGAGCGCAGCGCGTGTGATCCTAGGTGCGAGACCCTTCCAGGAAGGGCCTCCCTGCTCTTGCTCGGCCTAATTCTGGGAAAGGTGGGCCTCCGGGTGGTCAGGAACCCATTCCGCAGCCTCCCCGGGGGAACGCCTTCCAACATTTGGTGGCAGGCGACGGGATCCGAGCCAACACCTAGAGATTGTGCAGTAGACGGCTGACGCACCACCAAGAAGAATGGAAGGAGAAACTTCCCTAGGTGCTGCAGGCACCAACCCAAGCACGGCATTTCAAAAAGACCAGTTAGAATCTTATACGCACCGAGAACTGAAACAATTTTGCAAAGACTTTGGAATTGCTACCACCGGACTAAGCACGAAAGAGGACTTCCAGGGGGCATTAAAAACCTGGGTCGAGGCAGAAACTCCCCGGTCACAAGCAGAAGGAGAGCCTCCCAACGAACCATGAAGCAGCCCGGGGAGGAACGGCGCCCCCGAGGGGGGCCTATCCCCAGAGGAACTAGCGGACCGAGAAAGAAGTCGCAACCACGAACTGGAACTAGCAAAACTAAAAATCGAAGGAGAAATAAAACTGGCTGTGAAAAAACTGGCAGTAGAACAGTTACGCCTACACGGAGAACTAGAGGAAAAGAAACGACAGAGAGAACACGAAGAAAAGAAACTCCAACTAGAGCACGAACGTAGCCTAAAAGAAATCGAGCTCAAGGCCAAGCGGGCGGAGACCCGACCCTCGGAAACCCAACCCATCTCCTCCACTGTGGAACCAAAGGTCCACATCCCCAAAGATGTGGTGAAAGAATACTATAAGAACGACGACATTCAGCAATGGTTCGAGGCCTACGAAGTCGCCATGACCTCTCACCGAGTCCCGCAGAAAGACTGGGGGGCTGGGCTGTGGGGCCGGTTCCTGAGTGAGGGGAGAGATACCCTGCTGGACCTGCCCTCCACCGTGATGAACTCCTACAGTCACATGAAAGAGGCCCTAGTAGCAAGATATGGGCTCACCCCTGAAATGTACCGGCAACGGTTTAGAGACTGCAAAAAGATACCCGGTACCACATGGGTGGAGTACGTGAACTTTTACAGCCGGGCCTTGGACGGATGGATCAAGGGCAGCAAGGTCTCCACCTTCGAGGAGCTGTTCGACCTAATGCTAATTGCTTCGTAGAGCTGCGCCAGCACCTCCTGGACAGCAAACTCACAGACCCTCAGAAACTGGCCGTCGAGGCTGACCGGTGGGTGAACACCCGGACCTCCCGGGGCCCCGTGGGAGACTACGGTCGCCACAACCAGGGACCCCCCCGCCAGAGGGGCGGAGGGAACCAAGGCCGGCAAAGGGAGCTCCCGGGGGGATCCCCGCTCAGCCCTCCCAGAGGACAATCTCCACCCTTTCCAGCTCCGCCTCCGGCCAGCACCGGGCCACCAGGGAGGCCGGGACCTCGAGGGAGAATCACCTGTTTCCGCTGCCAGCAGACCGGACACTATGCCAGTGACCCTCAGTGTCCCCTGTACCAGCGGACCGCCACCACCACCCCGCCGGCTCGACAGATGGCCTCTGTAGCCCTGGGGGAAGAGATGGAAGACTCCGAAGAATGGGAACCAGCCGCCATGGCCTTGGTCTCCCTAGGGGACCGGGAGATGGTCCCCGGAACGCCCCTGCCCGCCAACACGAAGAAGTACCGACAACAGGTGACGGTCAATGGTCACCGCATCGAGGGGCTCCGGGACACGGGGGCCAGTGTCACGGCGGTCCATTGTCACCTGATTTCCGAGGACCAGATCCTGCCTGACGCCTTTTGCCCCGTCATCTCATCAGACAATTCCGAGAGCCTCTGCCGGATGGCCCTGGTCCCCTTCGAATGGGGGGGAGTCACCGGCAAGTTAAAAGTAGCGGTCCGAACCTCCCAGCCCGTGGACTGCCTCCTGGGCAACGACCTGGAGAACTCCCCGTGGGGACAAGTGGAACGAAGGGCCCACCTCGAGATGATGGGCCTACCCGAGTGGGTATGCGCCACCACGCGCTCGATGACTCTCCGGGCGCCTCCTGCCGAGGGGGGAGAGGCCATGCCCCTGAACACCGCCACCATCCCCGAGAGCCAGGATACACCACCAGACGCCAACGACCCCCTTCTGGACGAACCAACCGCTCCCGGCGAAGAATCCGGGCCTTCCGACCCCGAAACCCTGACCAAACTTGGGGACTTGCCAGAACTGGCCCCGTGGCCCTGCGAAGGGGGCCCCTCCGGTGAAGAGTTCTGCCAGGAACAATCCACCTGCCCGTCCCTCATTGGACCCCGACAACAGGCCGAGGCCCAAGCAGCAGGCGACCGGACTGGCACCCACTGGGTATACTGGGAGAACGGACTGCTGTACAGTGTACAGAAGTCGGCCGAGTTGGGATCGGCCCGAGTACTAGTAGTACCCCTATGCTTCCGAAGTCTTCTCCTGGGCCTGGCCCATGATGTACCCCTGGCCGGACACTTAGGCCAAGATAAGACCTACCAGCGACTCGTCACCCACTTCTACTGGCCCAAGATGCGAGCAAATATGGAGGCCCACTGCAAGTCCTGCCCCACATGCCAGGCCAGCGGAAAGAGTGGGGGCAAGCTCAAGGCTCCACTCCAACCTTTCCCCATCGTCAGTACCCCTTTTGAGCGGGTAGGAATCGACATTGTCGGACCACTGGACCCTAAGACCGCCCAGGGCCACTGGTTCATCCTCGTCCTGGTGGACCATGCCACCCGTTATCCCGAAGCCATCCCTCTCCGCACCGTAACGGCCCCCGTGGTGGGCCGGGCCTTGATGGGGATCTTCTCCCGCATGGGGTTCCCCCGCGAAGTCGTGAGTGACCGGGGTACGAACTTTATCTCCCGATATATGAAGTCCCTCTGGCAGCAGTGCGGAGTATCGTACAAATTCACCACCCCCAAGGAAACGGCCTCGTCGAGCGCTTTAACAAGACACTGAAAGGGATGATCATGGGCCTCGAGGAACCCCTACGCCGGAGGTGGGACGTCCTCCTCCCATGCCTCCTGTTCGCCTACCGGGAGGTTCCCCAAAAATCCCTGGGATTCAGCCCATTCGAACTGTTATATGGACACCCCGTCCGAGGACCCCTGAGCCTGGTCAAGGAGGGGTGGGAAGCAACCCCCCGGTGGACCCCTCCAGACGTGTTCCGATACATCTTGGCGCTCCGCAACCAGACCCAAAAATTCAGGGAGCTCGCAGAAGCAAACCTCGAGGCCAGTCAAGAAGAGATGAAGCGCTGGTATGACCAGAATGCTACGCTGGTCGAGTTTCAGCCGGGCCAACAAGTCTGGGTCATGGCCCCGGTGAGACCCTGCGCTCTCCAAGATAAATGGACTGGGCCCTTCAAGGTGATCGAGTCACCTTTCTCATCGATGTGCAGTCCCCGCGGAACCCCCTCCGGGTTCTCCATGTGAACTGCCTCAAGCCCCACTTTGTGCGGACCGAATTAAGTCTACTCCTGGCCACCGACGATGGGGCCGAAGAAGACACCGAGCCCCTCCCAGACCCCCTGGGGGCGAAGGAGACCGATGGATCCGTGGAGGGAGTGAGACTGTCGACCGCCCTCACAGCCCAACAGACCGACGACTGCCGCCAGCTACTAGGGCAGTTCGCGGATCTCTTCTGCCTGACCCCCGGGGTCACCAGCTGGTGTGTCCACGACGTGGACACCGGAGACAGCCCGCCAGTGAGACATCGGGCCTACCGGGTCCCTGATCGGGTCCGGACCTGCATCCAGACCGAGGTGGCAAAGATGTTAGACCTTGGGATGATTGAACCCTCCGACAGCCCCTGGGCCACCCCGGTAGTATTGGTTCCGAAAGCGACTACCCCGGGTGTTGCCCCCGAGCTGAGATTCTGCGTGGACTACCGAGGCCTCAATGCGGTCACCCGAGCAGACGCTCACCCTATCCCCCGTGCCGACGAACTCATTGACCGCCTTGGGGCCGCCTGCTACCTCAGCACCTTCGACCTGACCAGTGGGTACTGGTAGATTGCCCTCACCGATGGAGCCAAGGAGCGCTCCGCCTTCTCCACCCCGGATGGGCATTACCGCTTTAGGGTGATGCCGTTCGGAATGAAAAATGCCCCGGCCACCTTCCAGCTGCTGGTGAACAGGGTCCTGGCCGGACTAGAGGGGTTCAGCGCAGCATACCTTGACGACATAGCAGTCTTCAGCGCCCAATGGGCCGAGCACCTCCAGCACCTCCGTCAAGTTGGGCACGGCTCCGTAACTTATCTGGGGCACCAGGTGGGGAGTGGGCAGGTCGCCCCCCTCCAGCCGAAGATCGACGCCATCTTGTCCTGGGAACCCCCTACAACCCAAACCGAAGTCCGAGCCTTCCTGGGCCTCACCGGCTACTACCGAAGGTTCATTAAAAACTATGGCAGCATCGCAGGCCCTCTCACAGAACTAACCTCCAAAAAACACCCCAAGAAAGTACACTGAACTCCCGCCTGCCAGGAGGCGTTCGACACCCTAAAGGCCGCAATGTGCGCGGCTCCAGTACTCAAAGCACCCGACTACGCCCAGGAGTTTGTGGTCCAGACGGACGCCTCAGAACACGGCATCGGGGGCAGTCCTCTCACAATACGACGACAAAGGCATAGATCAGCCCATAGCCTTCATCAGCCGAAGGTTACTGCCCCGGGAACAGCGGTGGAGCACAATTGAACGAGAGATGTTCGCCGTAGTCTGGGCTCTCAAAAAGCTACAGCCCTACCTGTTCGGAACACACTTCCGGGTGCAAACAGATCATCGACCCCTGCGGTGGTTGATGCAGATGCGAGGGAAAAACCCCAAGCTGCTACGCTGGTCCATCTCTCTCCAGGGGATGGATTTCACTGTGGAACATCGCCCCGGGACTGACCACGCCAACGCGGACGGCCTGTCCCGATTCTTCCGCTTCAGCGAGGAGAACTCCCAAGTGGATGGGTAGTTCTCCCCGCCTTTCAGCTGGGGGGGGGGGGCACGTGTGAGACCGGCCTCGTGGCGTGGGCCCTCCCGACCAGCAAGTCACACTATAAGCACGCCGAACCTCGTGGGCACGGCCTTCCGGCCTCCATGGACCAACATCCCGAGGGCCGACCAGATCCCCAACACGCATGCCCGGCAGAGGGAGAACGAAACCTCCCCCAAACCAGACCGAGAGGCGCCGACTCTGTCATACCTCTGGACTCTTCCCGAGGGAGGTTTCGATCGGCCACCAGGCCCCCGGTGAGCGGGCGCCTCACCTGCTGGGAGTCTAGAGTCCCTCCCAGACACATCTGAACAGATCAAGGGGCTGAGCGACAGGAAACCCCGACACACCGCCCCCCAGGCACGAGACCCCTCTCCGCGAGGACTCCGGACTTCAAAGAGGAGGGGGAGTATAACAAGGAGTGCCGAAGGGACGAGAGGCAGAGAAGACCTGGACTGACGAGAGCCTGCTGACCTGGTCGCGGCTCGATCGCTCACCGAACAGAAGAACGCTATCCGAACTCTGAAGCCACCTGAGCCCTGCTGACGCCGTCGCGGCTCTCCGAACTCTGAACCATCTGAGCCCTGCTGACGCCGTCGCGGCTCCTCGAATTCTGAACCATCTGAGCCCTGCTGACGCCGTCGCGGCTCCCCGAACTCTGAACCATCTGAGCCCTGCTGACGCCGTCGCGGCTCCTCGAATTCTGAACCATCTGAGCCCTGCTGACGCCGTCGCGGCTCCCCGAACAACGAACCTCCGGTGCCTGCTGAGTGACTCGCGGCCCGCTCCTCCAAGAGAATCGGCAGAGCTTGCCAAGAAAAGCAACATCCCCTCAGCTCGAGGATTGAGAGCTGTGCGCCGGATACCTCGCAGAGACACTGATTGAAAGACTGTCCCGCTACCCTTTTCCCCCTCATCACAAGATCGCTGCCGCTTGTGGCATTAATTCTGCACCTGCCTTCCGGATCATAACGATCCCTGACAACCACTGATAAAAGCTTATTACCTTATAACGACCTACTGTGTGGTGTCCCTCTATCCGAAGAGAGAGTGAGCGCAGCGCGTGCGATCCTAGGTGCGAGACCCTTCCAGGAAGGGCCTCCCTGCTCTTGCTCGGCCTAATTCTGGGAAAGGTGGGCCTCCGGGTGGTCAGGAACCCATTCCACAGCCTCCCCGGGGGAACGCCTTCCAACAAGACCTGAAAAGGTTTCATTCAGAGCATCTAAGAGACTTGAAAAGGCTTCATCCAGAGCACCTAAGAGACCAGAGCCCCTAAGAGACCTGAAAATGATTCATCCAGAGCCCCTAAGAGACCTGGAAAGGTTTCATCCAGAGCCCCTTAAGAGACCTGAAAAGGCTTCATCCAGAGACCAGAGTCCCTAAGAGACCTGAATAAGCTTCATCTATAGCCCCTAAGAGACCTGGAAAGGCTTCATCTAGAGCCCCTAAGAGACCTGGAAAGGCTTCATCCAGAGTCCCTAAGAGACCTGAAAAGGCTTCATCCGGAGAGTCCCTAGGAGACCTGAAAAGGCTTCATCCAGAGCCCCTAAGAGACCTGAGTAGGCTTGATCCAGAGCCCCTAAGAGACCTGAGTAGGCTTCATCCAGAGCCCCTAAGAGACCTTAGAAAAGCTTCATCCAGAGTCCCTAAGAGACCTGAAAAGGTTTCATCCAGAGCCCCTAAGAGACTTGAAAAGGCTTCATCCAGAGCACCTAAGAGACCAGAGCCCCAAAGAGACCTGAAAAGGTTCATCCAGAGCCCCCAAGAGACCTGGAAAGGTTTCATCCAGAGCCCCTAAGAGACCTGAAAAGGCTTCATCCAGAGCACCTAAGAGACCAGAGCCCCTAAGAGACCTGAGTAGGCTTCATCTATAGCCCCTAAGAGACCTGGAAAGGCTTCATCTAGAGCCCCTAAGAGACCTGGAAAGGCTTCATCCAGAGTCCCTAAGAGACCTGAAAAGGCTTCATCCAGAGCCCCTAAGAGACCTGAGTAGGCTTCATCCAGAGCCCCTAAGAGACCTGAAAAGGCTTAATCCAGAGCCCCTAAGAGGCCTGAAAAGGCTTCACCCAGAGCTCCTAAGAGGCCTGAAAAGGCTTCATCCAGAGCCTCTAAGAGATCTGAAAAGGCTTCATCCGGAGCCCCTAAGAGACCTGAAAGGGCTTCATCCGGAGCCCCGAAGAGACCTGTAAAGGCTTCACCCAAAGCCTCTAAGAGACTTGAAAAGGCTTCACCTAGAGCCTCTAAGAGACCTGAAAAGGCTTCACCCAGAGCCCCTAAGAGACCTGAAAAGGCTTCACCCAGAGCCCCTAAGAGACCTGAAAAGGCTTCACCCAGAGCCCCTAAGAGACCAGAGCCCCTAAGAGACCTGAAAAGGCTTCATCTAGAGCCTCTAAGAGACCTGAAAAGGCTTCATCTAGAGCCTCTAAGAGACCTGAAAAGGCTTCATGCAGAGCCCCTAAGAGACCTGAAGGGGCTTCATCTAGAGCCCCGAAGAGACCTGTAAAGGATTCACCCAGAACCTCTAAGAGGCCTGAAAAGGCTTCATCCAGAGCCCCTATGAGACCAGAGCCCCTAAGAGACCTGAAAAGGCTTTTTCTACAGCCCATAAGAGATCTGAAAAGGCTTCATCTAGAGCCCCCAAGAGATCTGAAAAGGCTTCATCCAGAGCCCTTAAGAGACCTGAAAAGGCTTCATCCAGAGCCCCTAAGAGCCCTGAAAATGCTTCATCCAGAGCCCCTAAGCGACCAGAGCCCCTAAGAGACCTGAAAAGGTTCATCCAGAGTCCCTAAGAGCCCTGAAAAAGCTTCATCCAGAGCCCCTAAGAGACCTGAAAAGTCTTCACTCAGAGCCCCTAAGTGGCCTGAAAAGGCTTCACCTAGAGCCCCTAGGAGACCTGAAAAGGCTTCATCTAGAGCCCATAAGAGCCCTGAAAAGGCTTCATCCAGAGCCGTTAAGAGCCCTGAAAAGCCTTCATCCAGAGCCCCTATGGGACAGTGCATTCCCATTGTATTTCTTGTCCAGCTGAGACATGCAGAACCCTACTTCCTCCAGGGTCCAATTGACCTTTCATGTACGTCTCTAGTCTCTACTCCAGTTGTTTCCAGGGGTAACTAGTCTCTATAGTTCTTCCTGCAGCTCTTCTGACCCTTGTCATATGGAACCGGGCGGATTCAGAGCCAGCTGACCTCTACCTTCTAGGCAGGTCTTCTGAGGGTTCTTGGCTTTAGCATCATCCTTCCGATGGACCTATTCCAGAAGACACTGGTCCCCTCTTGTATCCTGTGGAGCGTGACACTGGTTGCTGGGAAGGGCGGCCTTACTGCACGCCGAGATTAAACAGGAAGGAAGAGCGACTTTATCAAGTCCTTGACAGGCGTAAGCATGGACATTTCTTCCTTAGCTCAATGAAGACACCTGCAACAACCCTACATCTGTAAACCCTATAATTCTCTCAGTACCCAACTGAGATTTGTGCACTACCCCTTTATCGTAGTGCAAGTGAGATGTGTGCACTACGCCTTCAATGTAGCACACATGAATGTGTGCATTACCACTTTTTCATAGCGCACATGAGATGTGTGCGTTACCACTTTTTCATAGCGCACCTGAGATGTGTGCGTTACCACTTTATCATAGCGCACAAGAGATGTGTGCATTACCACTTCATCGTAGCACACGAGATGCCCCGATTACTTACCAGTAATCTTCATTACTTTGAGATAGTCTTCCTTGCCACATGACTAACAAAGTAAGTTTCAGCTCCACACCAGAACCCTCCAAAGCAAAAAAAGTCAGCCTCCCAGGGCTACAATACCTTCCCAATATGGCTGACCCATTATACTCCATAGCCACTATAAGAGGAGGGCCGGCCCAACCCCAAAAGCCTGAAACTACCAAGCCCAAACATGAAGCCGATAGCCAGACAGGGAGGGAGGGATGGGAACTCATGTGGCAAGGAAGACTATCTCTGAGTAATGAAGATTACCGTAATCGGGGCATTACCTCCTCGTCAGTCTTCCTCGCCACATGACTAACAAAGTGAGCACATACCAAAGCCAAGCGGCTCATGGAAACTCACAAGAAACCAACAGACCAGAAGGGGACACCCACGAAAGAGGGTAAACCCAACAGACCAGCACGAGTGGAAAGTCCACCCAGGAGAGAGGCAACCACGAGCAGGAAGAACCAGCCCTGGACCGAAAGACATTGGGATGGCCGAAAACCCGTACCCCAGAGACACAAAGAGCCACCAGGAAATCCACCCCAAGCAAAAGCCGAAGGAGGACAGAGAAAGTCACGGGACCAGACCGCACGGAGCCAAAGGCTACAGTAAAAAGGGCCCAGAACAGAAATGCACAAGCCGGACCAAACACACCAGGACTGCCCAACGGACAGCCCAAAAGCGAGAGGGGAGCAAAAGTCCAGAGAGAGGAACCGATTGAATAGAGGGCATCCCCACCACAGCGACCCAACAAAAAAGCCACAGCAGAAAGAGAGACGCAGTCCGACAAACACAGCAACACCGCAAGAGTGACCACCACCCGCGAGAGAGCCGAACCAGAGGAACGGGGCAGCGGAACCAGATGCAACCAAACAGACTGGCAAGAGCTGCAAGAAGAGAAACAGGAGGGGGATATACCCCTGTCACACAAAGGACCCCCCAAAAGGTACCGTGACCCCAAGGAGAGAACCCAGGCAGGCACAAGGCAAAACGGACCCAGGAAGGTGCCGGAAACGACACTGAAGAGACCCGGAGGGAACCCAACCGGCCAACAGCGAAAAAGCGGAAACCCAGAGGTCCGCCCACGACTGGAAGGAAGGGAGATGCAGCGTGGCAGTCCGAGACCGCCCCGCACAGGGACCAAGCAAACTGACCAAGGAATGTACCACAAGAAGGAAGCAAACCGCCGAAGCGAGCACCCAGGTGGCCATACAGTCAGTCAGCCAACAACCAGGCCCAGCTGGACAACGGAGAACAGACAGGAACAGGAGCGCACAGGACAAAAAAGCCACAGGCAGAAACACATATCGGCAGGCTCAGAACACCTGACCAGCGAGAGGCAGTGCCAAAGGCGAGAAGGACAGAAGGGCAGGGCGAAAACAAGTCCGTGCCACGCCAAGACTCCCAGGGAGCCACCAGAGCCAAAAGACCCCGGGACCCCAAAACCAGGGATAAAAAACAAGGAGACAATCCACCCCGGAAGCGCACGGACCCTGCCAGGGAGATGAGAACCAGGAGTCCCAGCACCCCCGGACATCCAACAGCCCTGCAGGAAACAAAAACCAGCAAGGGAAAGAGAAAGCAGGGGCAGGACACAAAACCCGTGCCCCCAAAGGCAAAAAACAAGGACCAATGAGCAACAGGGCCCAAGACAACCACCGCAGAAGCAGACGCCAAAGGAGATGCACCCAGGTGAGCACCACCAACAGGACAAAAGCCCTGGCCAGGCCAGGCCAAACAAGCCCAGAGTCCCTGGAAGAAAAAGGACCCCAGGAAAGCGCACAGTCAGGAGCCCGGACGAGAAGACCGAAGAGCCAACCCCGGGGACCCAAAGGAAGCAGATAGCACCAGACGTACCCATGAGAACTCCCAAAAAGGCACTAAAGAGGCTCGTCCCACAAATCACAGAATGAGAGCCGATGAGAACATGAGCATACAGGGCGGAACGGCCGGAGCCAAAACGACCCAGGCAAGGACAGCACCAAAGTGCCAAAAGCCAACAGGGGCAAACCCTGCAAACACCCCGGAGCACGAGGCAGGGGAGAATCCCACCAGAATGGCAACAAACAAGCCCCAGCAAGGCAGGGGAAAACCCCAGAAGACAGACGGGAAAACCGGGCAAAAGTCGCCAAAACTCGGGAAGGAGGTACCTAGCCGCACCAGGAGAAAGAGCGGGAAGGGCCCGGGGCAAAAAGAACCAAGGAAGGGCCAGAGGAACCAAGACCAACAGGAAGGGGAGGATCCGCAAAGGACAGACAGGGGTGAAACACCGCCAGTCAACAAGACCCAAAACACGACACGAGGAAGGCACCTACCGAAGGCAGACAACCCCAACCGGAGCAACGGGGGGCAAAGCTTAACCCGATGAACAGGACCCATCACAGAAGGACCAGCGAGACCGCCAAAAGCGACCCCGCAACAAAAAAGGGCAGAACGCACACCCCACCAGAGGCGGGAGCCAAACCCCCAGCCCGACCAAGCAGGCACCACCCAAAGTAAGCAGAGCAACCAAAGAGCCACAACACCAAGGACAGGAGCAGGGGAGCCCAAGAACTGACAACCGGAGCGGGCAGGCAGAGTGCAGGAGCCAAGGAACCGTGCCACTCAGGACGAGAGGAGAGGCAACAGAAGGACCACAACAAAAGCCCGACCCCCAGTAGGCGAGGAGAATCATGCTGACATCAGGAAGCCATCAGAAAAGGGGCTCAGGAGCCGCCCGCCGAGACAGTGAGCCCGCCAGGAGCAGAAATAGCCAGCAAGGAAACATCAGGTGACCACCCATGCAGCCCAGAGAAGGACAGACAGGCGCCAACCGCAGCCCGCCCTAATCAGACACGCCGCAGACCACAGCCCCTGGAACCCCCGGAGGATGCCACCAAGGAACTGACCGGGACAGCACAACAATGGCGGGAACAGGAGCCCACAGGACGAAAGGACCGCAGGCTCAAAGCCCGTAAGGGAGGAAGGAGACAGGGACAAAACAGCAAACAATGAAGCTGAGGCCCCGCAACCCAACGCCACATGCGACGAAGAACAGAACGTGTCAACATCACCCAAGGCAATCAGAGAACCCCACGAAAAAATGGATAGAACAACCCAATGGGACCCGCCGAGGCCAACATTGAAGGAAACCAGAGTGGTGAAACACCTGGAATGCCCCAATGCAGGGTCATGTAGAGCACGGAAGGGTGTACAAGCGCCTCCTCGATGCCGGAACCAAAGAAACAGAAACTGCATCATCAAAACAGATAGACATGACCAGCAGGGAATAACAAAAATGTAGCCACATTGCAACCATAGCAGTATGCGGAGGACGAAGTGCCAAATCAGGAAACCGCACCAAGAACTAAAAAAACAAGGAGGAAAGCGAATACAGTAATTTAAAAAATATATATTTTCCACGGAGTACAAGTGAGCTGCCCAGAGTCACAGGACGGTGAGCGCCCTAGCCGAGACATGAACCAGGAACCTCAGGACCTAGGCCGGCCGCGCAAGCCGGAAGGACACATCCCCCACACCAAAACCATAACCAGACGAAAACCTCGAATTGAAGGTGACCGCCACAGGAAGACCCACACGAAGGACCAGAGTCTCAGAAAGACATATGACCAGCCACAAGTCCCACACCGGATAGAACGGGAAAGAATACAGCCCCGCACGAGAGCGAGCCAAATTAACAATGCCTACACCTGAAGAAACAGATATATCGAAAAAACAGGAATAGAACACTGAACGGAGAGCGTAAGTGCCCAAGACCCAAACTAATCAGGCAACAGAGGCAACGGCAGAAGCGAGCGGCCCCAGGCCAAAATCGCGCCAACATGGACCGGGGGAGGCTGCACGGAAAATTGAAGCATGGCAGAGGCAGGACAAGCACAGCACGCACCGGCCCAGTCCCAGGGCGCAACAGAAAAGGAGGGCAAAATGAAGAAGCTCTAGTGAGAGAATCGGGACTCACCCTCCTTTATAACCAGCTTAGACCATGCCAACCGAGCCCACCAGCTGTCCGTGGAACAGAGCCGACAGTGCGACCAACCAGCACCGGGACAGAAAACCCAGCCCCGAGAGAAAACAGCAGCGTGGGAAACTGGACGAGACCAGACCCGCCCCCGGTGGACGGACCACAATTCTGCCGAAAGGGGCACTCCGCCCCTAAGGAAGATTCACAGGAGAAAGGCAGGTAATCCAGAGGGGCCGGGGAGCTCAGTAGAAGTCACAGCCCACAGGAGAGAGTCCCACGTCGCAGAGACGTCAAAAGCCGTGCAGCACTGCCACCGCAGCGCCTCGAAGGGCAGGCGGGATGCGAGAGCAGCAGGAGCCAGGTAGGAAACTCACAACCATCCTTTTTAGAGCGAAACAGAGCCCCATATCGATACCCCAGACAGGCACAATACAGCCGTAGCCTGCTGCGGCGCTATCGGGGAATACAAGAACCGTATTGAACAGCCGCCACCCGCCAGAGTGCCACGAGGGGAAGGTGGGCGGCGAGGCCACGTTCACAACGTGCAAATAGCAGAGCATAGAAAGGCTCCCTGGAGCTAACCCTGACGGCTGTACACCCCTCAGGGAGAGAAAAAAAGGAAAGTCGAGCCGCCGCCCGCCGCAGAGTCACTAGGGGCAGGCGGGCGGCGAGATAAAGAAGGAGCTGCGACTGTGACCAGTCCTGGACACCATGCAGTGAAACCGCTCCACTGTACCGGATCTCACCCCCTCAAACCAACCCTGGCATAAGGGAATGAGGGAATGAGACACACACAGCCGCTCCCCCGCTGCAGCGCCACGTAAGGCAGGCGGGGACAAAACCGGGCACAGGATAAAGGGACATTCAGTCATAATCCCACACAGCAGAGGCACTGCAGGGCGCCGGCCTCCATCCCAAACAGTACCCGGGCAACCCTCCCCACTTGGAAACCCTCGGCCCGCTGGAGCAGAGCCTAACCAGCTACATACAGAACACACCGGGGGAAAGGGGGGAAAAGACAGTCCAAGATCCAAGGGTCCGCTAGAGCAGGACCTCCAACCCGAGACCCACGTACCTGCCACTGCAGGCACCACTTACCTGACGCATCTGGAGAGATGTGCGCAGAACTAAAAAAACAGTCTTTGGGGTTGGGCCGGCTCTCCTCTTATAGTGGTCATGGAGTGTAATGGGTCGGCCATATTGGGAAGGGATGGGAGGGATGGGAGGCATGGGAGGCTGACTTTTTTTGCTTTGGAGGGTTCTGGTGTGGAGCTGAAGCTCACTTTGTTAGTCATGTGTTGAGGAAGACTGACGAGGAGGTAATGCGTGCATTGCCACTTCATCGTAGCGCACATGAGATGGGTGCTTTACCACTTCATTGTAGCGCACGTGAGATGTGTGCACTACCACTTCATTGTAGCGCACGTGAGATGTTACACTACCACCTCATCGTAGCACAAGTGAGGTGTGTGCACTCCCCTCTTCATAGTAACACACACGAGATGTGTGCATTACCACTTCATCGTAGCACATGTGAGATTTGTTCACTACCCCTTCATCATAGCATAATTTGGTGCGTGAGGGCATCCGGAATAGGTCAGAGCGAGTGTCTTGTACCAATTCTTGAGGAAAGGAGCGCATGTGTGTTCAAGGGTCCTGGTATTTAGCTTCTTAATTTGGTGACCATCTTGCGCGTGGGTTCCGGTGTCCACGAGGAGTTAATCTCGCGGACACCAGACCTTGCCAGTGCACCCCGCAGCCAGCATATTCAGAAACCAAGTAAAAGACCGTGACGCTGCCAGCTCTCCATTTACCATCCCCACCGTGAATTACACGCCCACACATGGCTACCTAAGAACGGGTGCAAGACGGGCGCTCTGACCTAATCCAGATGCCTTCACGTGCAAGATGTTTACCAGATTAAGAAGCTAAATACCAGGACCCTGGAACCCACATGCGCTCCTTTCCACAAGAATTGGTACAAGACAGGCACTCTGACCTATTCCGGATGCCCTCACGCACCAAATTAAGACGCTAGATACTCGGAATCTTAGAGCACACATGCGCTCCTTTCTACAAATTCACGTTGCTCACACCATTCTGCCCTGATGATGATCTCAAGTATGTGAGATCGAAACGCGTTCGACTTCTTCAAAACCTCCATTACTGTACTCAATTGATTTAGGAGTTTTACTGTTTTTCTCAATGCGATGTAATTTTAAAAGTCACCACCACTTCCCCCACTTCACGCACGTTCACATTATGTGTGAGCACTGGATCTATCACTCACGTATATGATACTCTATTTATGATGATAATAAATGAGTTGTCATTGAAAACCTTGTGTCCTAACATATATTAAGTATAACAGTCCTTTGGGACTCTTTTTGCATTGTCTCCAGTTTTTGATTAACACTTTAATTGAATGATTAGTAGCCCAGGCTTCAGGAGAACCTTTTTGGCCCCTACTAGACCGCAGTTCTATATACCGTCCCTTCAAACAGTAAGCACACACAGTCTTTTATATTTTCCAACATACGGTTATTTATCATGTACTCTTCATTCATAAATCTTGTGTATCAGAATGACAGTAATTATTATGGTAATCTCAGCAGTCATAATATAAAACAAAATAAATGAACATTATGAAAACCCCAGCCATGTTTAGCACAACCCCCTACATGCCATACTCAGTTAGCCTAGTCCCTACCTTCTATCTGCATATGTGTTCTCAGCCTCATGGTTGTTATATCGGCTGAAATCTTATTAGAATTCCCTAATTATCTCCATCCCAAGCACTATAACGAACCCACATGATTAACTAACCCATCAGATCTACAGTCGGATGTTGGCATTCCAGCATGGCCCCCAGCAATTAATCCTCCTGCCTGCCCCTCCCAAATCCGCGAATCCCTTTACATCCCCCCTCCTGTTATTCTCTAAGAGGCGGGGAGGGCACACCTGTGCAGTTGCTCACACTATAGCTCTGGAACGCCAGCAGTGCCAACGTTGCGGAAGCTCAAGGAAGGGAAGCAAAGTTAGGGGCATGTTATCAAGCACGGCGTTAAAATTATCGCCGCTTTAGCGGCAGAAACTGCTTCTAAAGCGGTGATAATGGGCTTGATAATATGCCGCAGAGAATTCAAATAGAAACCCAGGTTGTTGACACCAGAACCTGGGCTTCTATTGGAATTCTCAAGGGCATATTATCAAGCCCATTATCGCCGCTTTAGCGGTAATTTTAACGCCGTTTCTTCATAATATGCCCCTTAGTCATTTCTTTTTCCTTCCACGTCTGATTTCCATGAGGCTGAACAGCCTTGTAGCGCTTCTCAGTGCACCTAGCGCTGCAGCGTCCAGAGACGGGGACCTTTCCACTTCTCTTTTTGTTAGACTTACAGCTCTGGAAATAATATTTTAAAATAACACGGCATTCTCGCACACACGGTTAGCGTTACCATTCAGAATAATAGTATTGTAGGCCGTAAGTCTGTCACACATACACACACACACACACACACACACACCCACACACACGCACACGCACGCACGCACACACACACTCTCTAAAATGTTAGTGCTTTCATGGTGGCATATAATCAGTCCGGGTTGTATTTATTATGGAAAAAAGACATTCGACACACGACAATGCCCAATTGAGATATGTGCATTTCAAATTCAACGTTGAGCATTTGAGGTACATGCATCACCGTTCCACTTGTAGCCCAAATGAGACATGCGCAGTACCTCTTCCTTCATAGCCCAAATAAGATGTGCAGTGCCACTATACTTGAAGCCAATTGAAAGGCACGGATCACCTCTTCCCCCCAGCCCGATAAAGATTCATGCTTTACGAATTCACTTGTAAGCCATTTGGAGAAAAGCACATTAGCACTTCACCCAATGTCCAAGTAAGATGTGCATGCACTTAGTCACATCGCTTTAACCATAGTTTGTCCTGTTTGATGCCTACAGGGCATTAGAGGACTACCTTCCACAGAGATGTTCTTTTAAGTTCAACATGCATTGGGAAATGCCCAATTCACGATGGACATATTGTAATAAAATAAACGCTTCATGCAAACCGAAATTGGCTTTAGATCAGCTTCATGGGCCACTAGCTTCTTGGGTTCAGGGCACTTCAGCTACTGGGTTGGACACATTGCCAATCACAGCCTGGATTGGCCCATAGGAGTAGTTTAGTCTTGCCTTCCTTCTATTGGCTTTTAAAGTGCCTCCTTCCGCCTCCTTGGGCTCCCTGAGGAACGGTTTTACATCTTAAATATACAATTAATAATAACGCAATCATTTATTTGTCTCATATGTGCATTTTTCACATCAATACCTGCTGCACTGAACCAATACGTGGCATGCTCTTAAGTTAACACAGAGCATTATTCTTGTGCTCTAATTCTCCAACCATCATTGGGGTCCAGGATTTTCTCAGAGTTATTTTGAGTTGGGATTCTTGCAGTTCACAGTTTCTGGCGCTGCTAATGAGCCCCCTGCCTCCTAGCAGGGGGCAGACTCTTGTGAACAAGCTCAAACGGAAGGGCAGATTTGCACCAGCACGTTCTCTGTGCACTGACCTTGGGTCACTGTCCCACCCTCACACTTTCAATCACCCTCTCACCTCCCATTCCTATCGCCTTTAAGAATTGTTGCCCCTTCTTTTCAGTGGACACTCAGCTCTGCCTCTGGATAGATGCACTGGCTTTGTTTCTCCACAGACACCAAAAAAACTCATGACCTGGTTGGTTCTGGAGTCTTTTCATGTGGCAGCAGCAGGAATTTTTCAGACTCTTTGACTGTAACTGGAGGCTCGGCTTGGTCCGAACTTCTTTCCACGGTGAGTTGTGTTCTCTTTCGTTTCTCACCTGGATAATCTATGTCCATTCTTGTGAACCAGCTCCGGTGAAACAAGAACCACCCCGCATTGCGCCTCCGATCAAAGGCCCACCTCTTACTTTATCGCTGATAACAATTGGTTCCCCCCTTCAATGCAGACTTAGCTCTTTTCTCCAGGCTATCAAGATGCACTCTGGTCATACATGGTCTGGCACTCTGGTCATACATGGCCTGGCACTCTGGTCATACATGGTCTGGCACTCTGGTCATACATGGCCTGGCACTCTGGTCATACATGGCCTGGCACTCTGGTCATACATGGTCTGGCACTCTGGTCATACATGTTTACATACTAAAAGCACCAGACGAGCAAGCACAAAACCTCCTTGGTTTGTTTGAACTTTTGGCCCCTTTAGAATGTGATTGTCACCCTAATCTTCAGTTCTCTGCTTCTCTGTTTCTCTTGGGTCATGGGGTTACTCTCCTGGGGCACTGAACTTGGGAGAGCACCAGCTGCAGGGTCAGACTGGTCCATCACAATGGCCAGGGGTGCTTTGGGTTCCCAGTCTGGCCCTGACCAGCAGTCTCACTGTCTGGTCTCCGGCTTTGGGACTCATGGCCTTCCATCCATCTGTGCAGTTCTCTTTCTTATGAGACCCAAATCTACTTACCACTTTACTCTCTACAGGCAAAGTCTGAAAACATTTCTCTTCAGGTTGAAAATGGTCAAGTCCCTTTTCATGCAGCATACATTTTTATTTATGATTTACTTAGTGACGTCATCCCTCCAACCACCTTCTAACCCGGCGGTCGTTAGAGTAAGCACAGGCCTCCAGTGCTTTTTAGAGCGCTGAGAGAGGCCGCTCCATCTTCTCCTGGCGCTTTTCTCATACTGGTTAACAGCATGAGAGCAGCACCAGCATTGGTTGGGGGTGTTGACTGGGTCCCACATTGGAGCCTCGAGGAGAGAAGATTTAAACACCCAAGCGAGGAGGACGTCGTGCAGCAAGCCAGGAAGGGAAGCACCTATTTCTTTTAGTACCACCCATATTTTGCCCTCCTCACCACTCTCCATACATGTCAGACGCCACTGCTTTAATGTTCTGCTTCCTGGCATTGATGGATTTTTGTGATTGCTGTTTCATTTCTCTCTTGGGTGCCGTCATGGAGTGGAAAAGTTACTGGCTCTTTGAACCGGTGTCTGGTCCTCAGGCAAGGGGAAGCCCTGAGCAACTGGAAGCATGGTAAATGATTGCTCCTGCATTAGAAAAAAACATCTTCTCCCATCTCGCAAGTAAAAATCCATTCGCGTTAATCACCAGCACAGTTACCATCACCATTATCATCACCCAGTGGAGGTAGCGGAGGTGTTGGGTGATGTGCTTGTGCTGTGGGATGTCGAGGATAAGTCTGGCTCCGGCGTTCTGGACGGTTTGAGTTGTTTGCGGATGAGTTTTTGTTGATTCCAGCATATAGGGCACTGCCATAGTCCAGTCTGCTGGTGATGAGTGCATGAGTGACGGTTTTCCTGGAGTCAGGGGGGATCCACTTGAAAGCCTTGCAAAGTATGCGGAGGGTGTTGAAGCATGCGGAGGATACGGTGTTGATCTGAAGATTCATGATGAGTGATGAGTGATGAGTCGAGTATGATGCTGAGGGTGCATGAGTGGTCCGTTGGAGTGGGTCGGTTTCCGAGGGTGAGGGGCCACCAGTTGTTGTCCCATGCAGAGGGGGTGTAGCCATGGATGAGGATTTCTGTTTTCCCCAAGTTGAGCTTCAGGCAGCTGTTCCTAATCCAGGTCGTAACGACTTTCATCCCCTCTTGGATGTTGTGCCTGGTGATGTTGGGTTCTTTGGTGAGGGAGAGGATGAGCTGGGTGTCATCGGCGTAGGAGACGATGTTGAGCCCCTGGTTTCTAATGATGGTTGCGAGGGGGGCCATGTAGATGTTGAAGAGTGTGGTGTTGAGGGAGGATCTTTGAAGTACTCCCCATCTGATCTCTGTCGGTTCTGAGAGGAAGGGCGGGAGTCTTATTGTCTGTGTTCTGCCTGTAAGTAAAGATTGTATCCAGTCTAAGGCCTTTCCTTGGATGATGGCGTCGTGGAATCTAGTGGCTAGTGTGCGGTGTAAAACGGTATCGAAGGCTGCTGATAGGTCCAGGAGGATGATGGCTTACGTGTGGCCTTGGTCGAGGAGGGCGCGGATGTCGTTGGTGACTGCGAGGAGTGCGGTCTCGGTGCTGTGGTTGCCCCGGAATTCGGATTGAGAGGTGTCTAGGACGTTGTTGGTTTCTATGAAGTGTGCTATCTGGGTGTTGATGGTCTTTTCGATGGCTGCAAAAGGAAGCAGTGAGATGGGCCTGAATTTCTTGAGGTCCATCGAGTCTGCTGAGGGCTGCTTTAGGAGGGTGTTTACTTCCACGCGCTTCCAGTTTTTGGGGAATGAAGCTGTCTTGAGGGAGCAGTTGATGGTTTGGCGTATCTCAGGTACGATGGCAGTGGTGGCTCTGTGGAAGATGTGCGGTGGGCATGGGTCAGAAGTTGCTCCGGAGTGGATGCTCTTCATTGTCTTTAAGGTGTCTTCTGTGGTGAGAGGGTTCAGGTGAGAAGAGTCAGTTGGGTGTCGTCATTGCGGGTGGGAGTTGAGGCAGTGCAGTGATCTTGGTCGTCGAAGTTGTAGTAGAGCGTCTTGATCTTGAGGTGAAAGAAGGAGCTGAGTTTGTTGCAGAGGTCTTGGGAGGGGGGGATGTCGGTTATTTCGCTGTTGGGTTTGGCGAATTCCTGTATGATGGCAAAGAGTTCCTAGGAATTGTGGACGTTGGAGAGGATTCTGTCTTGGATTAAGTTTTTCTTTGTTGATCTGATGAGTTAGTGGTGTGCTGTGATGGCTTTCTTGTGGCGGAGCATGCTTCTGGGTTTTTCTGTCTCTCTACTTCTTCTTCAGTCATCGGCAGGAGCGCTTAGATTCTCAGAAATCTGCGGTGAACCATTTGGCTTTCTTGTTGTGTCATCTTGTGGTGTTCCAGAGAGGGGTGAGAGTGTTGGTGCAGTTGGCGATCCGTTGGTGGAGGTTGCTTGCCAATGTGTTGGAGTCTGTCATAATTGGGGGTGGACTGCAGGTGAGGGCGGAGGAGAGGTGTTCTTTGGAGACTTTGTTCCAGCTTCTGCGTGGGAGGCAGCGCATGTGCATGTGTGCAGTGGGTTTCGTAAAGGAAAAATGAATGCTGTGGTGGTTAGCCCAGAGCAGTTCCATGGTGAGGGTGAGGCGAATGTTGTTTCCTCCGGTGAAAATGGGGTTGAGTGTGTGTCCTGCTCTGTGCATGGGGACAAGTTGCTTTAGTCTTATGGTGGTTATATTCTCCTGGAGGTGATGTTGCTGTAGTTGTCCAGGTGGAAGTTCAGGTCTCCGGGTAGTATGTAGTCTGTAGAGGCGAGGGTGTGGGGTGCAATGTGGTCGGCGATGACGTTGGTAAAGGGGGAGTGGGGTCCAGGAGGGTGGAAGGCGAGTGTTCTGTGGAGCGTCTTTTTGGGGTTGGGCTGGATCTGGAAGTTGATGTATTCTATTGTGGGTGAGGCGTCGTCCGAGTTCGTAGCTGTCAATCGGAGGGAGCGCTTGTGGATGATGGCGAGGTCTCCTCCTGGGTGATTGGGGAGGTCTTTTCTCAGGATCCTGTATTCATCGCGGATGGCTGTTGGAATGGTGGATGTGGAGTTGGTCTAGGTCTCTCTGAGGAAGCCGATGTTGGGCTTCTGAGTGTTGAGGAGGTCCCAGATTTCTACGGCGTGTCTGTGCAGGTAGTGTACATTGAAGAGGATGCAGCTCAGTGGTTTCTGTGCAGTGGCAGCCAGTGGTCTTGGGGTTGCTGTCAGTGTCCGGAGGTGGGTGAAAGTGCAGTGGCAGTGTCGGCAGGAGATTGGGCCTGTTGGAATAAAAATGTCTTAGCTGAGTTATTCATGCATTGTATGTCTTAAATTAGCATTTGCAGCACCATTTTATACTTCTTAGATTTGGGGGTCTCTAGTTAGCACAGGTAGGCACTTGTGACAAATAGGGACCCTTGCCTCTAGTCAGGGTAAACTCCTACAATAACCCCTGTTCACCCCCTTGGTAGCTTGGCACGAGCAGACAGGCTTATCTCAGCGTCAGTGTGTAAAGCATTTGTGACCACATACAGTAATCCAGTGACAACACTACAAATGGACACCACACAGGTTTTTATATCATAAATAAGTATACTTTATATAGATTTACCACAAGACCATAAACAACAAAAATACACAATACTACTACTTTAAGATGTTAGTTTTTAGCTTGGTTCAGTTCAGTTCTTAAGATGCAACACTTTGCGTCAATGTACCTTATGATGCGTTGCGCTTCCACGACAAGCACTGTCGCAGCGATGGAAATGCGGCAAAGTTCTGGTGCAAAGAAATAAAGACGTGAAGATCTTCCAGATGCGGCACGCTTCTCCGGGGATGCGAGAAGTTCTCGGTTTAATGCGTGGACTGCAGCAGCGACACCCTTGTTCAGAAGTGTGACGGCAACAGCTTCGGCAGCGACACTCTTCTCCCAGTTTGCGTGAAGCTTCCTCACAATGCGACAACTACATCAGCGACATCCTTGTTCAGAAATGCGACGGCAGCAGCTCCAACGGCGGCACGCTTCTCTCGGGGATGCGAGGCACTTTCCTCAATACGGTGCAATACGACAGTTCCAGCGGCGACACCCTTGTTCAGAAATGCGACGGCAGCAACAGCGACAGCAACACGCTTCTTCCTCGTTGTGAGACCCTTCTCTCGATGCGGTGCAGTGCGACACCTCCAGCAGCGACACCCTTGTAAAGAAGTGCGACGGCAGGCAGCTGCAACGGCGACACGCTTCCTCTTCGTTGCGAGACGCTTCTCTCGATGCGGTGCAGTGCAACAACTCCAGCGGCGACACCCTTGTTCAGAAGTGCGACGGCAGCAGAAGCGACGGTGACACGCTTCGGCTTCGTTGAGTCGCGCTTCCAGCTCCTAGCGAAACGCAGTCCCTCAGAAGGCCCAAAGCAGCAGCAGACACTTCCAAAGAACTCTGGGGAGCTGCGGGTTGAAGTCTGTTGTTCCTGAGACTTCAGCAGGAGGCAAGCTCTGTTCCAAGCCCTTGGAGATCCTTACAAGTTGAAATAAGCACACAAAGTCTCTTCTCCTTCCTTTGGCAAACCACTGCAGGCCAATCCCCCAAGCAGCACATCAGCTTAGGGATAGTCTCTCCGCGGTTTCTTCAGGTTCCGCTCCTCAGTAAAGGTTTCTTCTTGTTCCAAAAGTGATCTAAAGTCTTGGGATCAAGGTCCCACTACTTATACCCCAAAATCAGTTGTTCTTTGAGGGGAGAGGGGCCTTTGCCTAGTCCAAACCAGTTCCTGAGCACTCTGTTTACCAGACTTCTCCTTTCCTTTCACAGTGTCGGGCAGAAACATCAGACGCCCCACATGAGGTGGAGCCAGCATTGTGGAAGACAAGTACTGCCCTGGAGCACTTTGTTGACAGGATTCCTTCTCTTCATTCACTGTGCAGGGCAGAGACATCAGCCGCTCCCCAGGAGGTGGAGCCAGCATTGTGGAAGGCAGGCACAGCCCTATTCAAGGTTCAGGTGTAACCCCTCCCTCCCATCTAGATGCAGATCTCTCTATTCACCACTGGGCTGACTCATCCTGTCTCTTGGAATCCCCCAGCCCTGTCACTCACAGAAACCAAAGAAAGCAATACACAACCTAGCAGAGGCAGGCTTGAAAGGTTAGGCAAGAAAATACCTACTTTCTAAAAGTGGTATTTTCAAACACAGAATGTTAAAACCACCTTCACTAAAAGATTAATTTTATCATTCTGAGTTCAGGCATACTAAACTCGAATTTCTACCATGTTCTCTGAGTCAGTTAAGATTATAAACATGTAATAATCTAACAGCCCATTCTGGCCTATGGAGAACAGGTAGCCTTGCAATAGTGAAAAACGAAAATGGCTGTAATTCACTATTAGGACATGCCACACACATCAGGGCATGTCCTACCTAGGCCTGGGCAAAATTTCCGTTCCGTTCGCGGAATTTGCGATAATTTGGCATTTCCGCGTTCCGCGGAGAGCGCGGAAATGTCAAAATTTCCGCATTCCGCAGCTTTGCGATAATTTGGTTCTTGCTCGCGCTGTAAAATATTACATTCTCGCGCGCGATCGCCTTACCTGAATCCCCACGTTCGCCGACAAGTTTTCCCGATCCGGTCGCGTTCTCCATGAGATGTTGTATTGTTTTAGCCATTTGCGCTGTCTCGCGACAGTTCGCGTCCGCAGTGACGTCATGCGTCGCGCGATCACGTCTTTCTTCTCGCGATCATGCACCGCGAGACAACTGAAAACAAGATGGCCGCGCCCGCGAGCAACCGCAGGGGTAAGTTAGCGACCCGCAACCATGCAGAAAATATCGCGAACGGGCGGGAAAAAAACTTCCGCATCTTCGCGATATTTCCGCTTGTTTGCGGAGATTTTTAACATTTTCGCGATAATTTGCGAAAGTGGCTTCCGCAAATTCCGCCTACCCCTTCCTACCTTATACTTACAATGCACCCTGCCCTTGGGCCTACCATAGGGGTGTCTGATATGAAGAAAAGGGAAGGTTTAGGGACTGGCAAGTGGGTGCACTTGCCCAGTCAGCATGACAGTACCAGACTGCACACAGGCTCTGCAATGGCAGACCTTAGACACATTTTACAAGGCTGCTTCTGTGGGTGGCACAACCAGTGCTGCAAGCCCACCATCAGCATTTGGATTTACAAGCCCTGGGCACACTCAGTGCACTATACTAGGGTCTGACAAGTAAACCAAATCAGTCAATCATGGAATCACTAATCAATACATTCATTTACAGTAGGGAGCACTTGCACGGTGGCACTGGACAGCCGTGGCGCAGTGCCCAAAGCATCTAACACCAGCAAAGACACATGAGGCAACAGAAACAAAATGGAAGGGAGACCCACCCCAATGGTGCCAGGTCTAACACGTGTCCCCTCCAGCTGAAATGTGGGGAGAACTACCCTACCTCCTGGGAGTTCTCATCACTAAGGTGGAAAAATCTAGACAGACCATCTGCGTTGGCGTGTTCTGTACCAGGGCGGTGTTCCAACGGAAAGTCCATACCCTGTAGGGAAATGGACCACCTCAACAGCTTTGGATTCTCACCCCTCATCTGCATTAATCACCTGACGGGCCTGTGGTCTGTCTGAACACGAAAGTGAGTCCCAAACAGGTATGGTCTCAGCTTCTTCAGTGCCCAGACCACAGCAAGTGCCTCACGCTCAATAGCACTCCACCTCTGTTCCCGTGGAAGTAGCCTCCTACTGATGAAGGCTACAGGTTGATCTAGGCCCTCCTCATTCATCTGTGACAAAACAGCCCCCACACCATGCTGTGAAGCGTCTGTCTGAACGATAAACTCTTTGGAGAAGTTGGGTACCAGGAGCACGGGCGCTGTGCACATGGCAGCTTTCAGGACCTCAAAAGCTTTCTGACAGGTGTCAGTCCAAATCACTTTCTTGAGCTGCTTCCTGGAAGTCAGCTCTGTCAAGGGTGCAACAATGTTGCCGTACCCCTTGACAAACCTCCTGTAGTACCCTGTGAGTCCTAAAAATCCTCTCACCTCTGTCTGGGTTTTGGGGGGTTCCAAAGCCAGGATGGTTTCAATCTTGAGCTGTAGGGGCGCCACCTTGCCGCTCCCAACTTGGTGTCCCAAGTACACCACAGAACCAAGCCCGATCTGGCACTTACTCGCCTTGATCGTGAGGCCTGCCTTCCGCAGCGCCAACAACACTTCCCAGAGGTGGTGCAGATGTTCTTCCCAACTGACGCTGAACACTGCGATGTCCTCCAGGTAGGCGGCACTGAACTCATCCAGTCCAACCAACACCTGGTTGACCAACCTCTGAAAGGTGGCAGGGGCATTCTTCATCCCAAAGGGCATAACCCGGAACTGGAAATGCCCATCTGGTGTGGAGAATGCTGACCTCTCCTTTGCCCCATCAGTCAAGGCCATCTGCCAGTACCCAGACGTTAAATCAAACATGCTGAGGTACCGTGCAGCCCCTAGCCGATCAATGTGCTCATCAGCTCTGGGGATGGGGTGCGCGTCAGTGTTCGTGACCGAATTGAGCCCTCGGTAGTCCACACAGAACCGGAGTTCGAGTGTGGCACCCGGCGCTGCAGCCTTTGGGACCAAGACCACTGGGCTGGCCCAAGGACTGCTAGAGGACTCATTCACCCATAGCGCAAGCATCTTTGAGATCTCCTCTTTGATCCAAGCCCTCACCCTGTCAGTTACCCTGTAAGTTTTGTGCTTCACAAGTAAGCTGTCTCCTGTATCCACATCATGGACACACCAATCTGTGATACCAGGAACCAGGGAGAACAAGTCAGAAAACTGTCCCAGCAACTGGCGGCAGTCATTCTGTTGCTCAGGGGTCAGGGTGGAAGAGAGGTTAACACCATCCACTGACCCATCTTGCTCTGTTGCAGACTGGAGGTCAGGAAGAGGCTCAGTCTCCTCCATACCAGCATCTGTTGCTAAGAGCATGCCCACTTCAGACCTCTCCAAATGGGGCTGAAGGCGGTTGACATGCAGGACCCTCAAGGGGTTCCTGGGAGACCGCAAGTCCACCAAGTAGGTAACTGGACTCTTGCGCCCCACAACCTCAAACGGTCCGGTCCACTTATCTTGGAGCGTGCAGGGCTCCACTAGGGCCATGGCCCACACTCTCTGACCACCAGGAGTGGTGAACTTGTAAGTTACCCTTACACTCCTGCCACAGGGACTTCATATACTTGGAGATGAAGTTGGGTACCCAGTCAGACACTACCTCGCGAGGGAATCCCACACGGGAGAAAATTCCCATCAGTGCTCGCCCCACCACGGGGGCCGTCACTGTCCTCAGAGGTATGGCTTCCGGGTACCGGGTGGCATGGTCTACCAAGACCAGGATAAACCTGTTGCCCATGGCTGTCTTGGGGTCCAGTGGCCAAACAATGTCAATCCTCACCCGTTCAAAGAGGGTACTGACCACAGGGAGTGGCTGGAGAGGAGCCTTCTGCTTTCTCCCACTCTTTCCACTTGCCTGGCAAGTCTGACAGGTATGCAATGGGTGTCTGAATGCTTGCGTATTTGGGGCCAATGAAAGTGGGTGACAAGCCTTTCAAAGGTCTTGTCCTGCCCCAAATGTCCTGCTAACGGCACATCATGAGCCAGCCCCAGTAGGAAGGCTCTGAAACTCTGGGGTACCACCAGCACACGGGCTGACCCAGGTTCAGCAACCTTAGGCTCACTATACAGGAGACCATTCTCCCAGTAAATCCAATGTGATCCTGACTGATCACCTGCTGCCTGGCTTGCAGCCTGCCGCCGCAAGCCCTCAAGAGAAGGGTATTCTCTCTGCTCCCTGCAGAATTCTTCCCTGGAGGGGCCTCCTTCTTGCTGCCAATTGGTCAGCTTAGGCAGGTCCCCCAGTTCAGCTACTTGCTCACCGGTAGGCTCCAGGGCATCCCCCTCAGGGTCTACCTCCTCCTGGGCCGTGGGAACTTCGGGGGCCAGTTTCCCATGCCCCTGGCCTCTTCTATCTAAGGCAGGTTCCTGGGCCTCCCTCTCAGGCTCCAGGTCCTCTTGAGCACCCCTATTGGCTGCCATTGACCGGGTGGTCACACACGCCCAGTCAGGCAGACCCACCATCTCCAGGTGAGTACTCTTCTCCACCTTTCCCCAAGGTGAGCTCTCCAAATCGTTCCCCATCAAACAGTCAACAGGCATGGCGGGCCTCACAGCTACCTGAAGAGTACCAGAGACCCCCTCCACTCAAAGGGAACGTGAGCCATTGGACAATGGAGCTCTGTGTTGTCGGCAGCAACAACTCGGCAAAATGCATGAGGGACAATGTGCTCTTGAGACACCAGGTGACACTTGACAGCTGTCACACTTGCTCCTGTATCTCTAAGAGCCTCCACCTTGTGGCCATTGATGGTCACCCACTGCCCATATTTCTTAGTGTTCCTGGGCAGTTGGGTCCCTGGGACCACCTCACAGTCTCCTAAAGAGACAAGGGACATCTCTGCGGGATCCCACCCACCTTGGACATCAATCTCTTCCCCAAAGGCTACACTAGCCATCTGCCGGGGCGGAGCACCAGTGGGTGCTGTCTTTCCAAATAGGTACAAAAGGGGGTGGTGATGGACGGAGCATCAGAACCAATCAAACACTCGCAGTCAACAGATCTGGGTTTGATCCATCACCGTTCTTTAGCCCACTCTGCCACCACAGTTCAGGCATAGCCATATGCAAATCCGTCTGACCCTGTGCCTCATGGAACAGTCCAGCCTGAACTGCCAAGCCATGCCTTCCCTGGACCGGAAACAAGCTTCCTAGGACCGGTTTCTGGCATTTCAGCCGTCTTCAGCCAGGCTTGCTTGAATCCAGTGGCAAAGTGAGCAAGGGACTCACGTCTGAGCATACCCTGCCAACTTATGGCGAACAAAGCGGTACAAAAGGGGGTGGTTTCCAAATAGGCGGCACCTGGGATCATTCGCCTTATGACCCAGATCCCCACATTTGTAACATTTCAGGGGCCCCTGTAGAACAGGACTACCTGTCGGGACCTCCTACTTTCTCTCAGGGGGAGGCTGGGAACCTTTCCCTTGGTTCCCTTGGGGACTACTTTGGGGCCCTTTACGGAACTCCTTCTGTTTACCCTTGTCCCCCCCACTCTTCTGCTGGGGACCCTGCCCACCTTTGGCTGAGTCTCCCATGTGACCCTTGTGGACCCTAGTGCTAAACCAGCGGTCCACCTCCTCAGCAAGCTTCCTAGGGTTAGTCAGCTTGCTATCTATCAGATGCTGGCACAGCTCTGGAAAACAATTATCAGACAAGTGCTCCCATGCAATCAAATTAAAGAGACCTTGAAAATCATTAACCTTGCTGCCCTTCACCCAACCATCCAATGCTCTGCAAAAGAAAGTGACATATTCTACCCAGGTACTGTTTTCTAACTTCTTGCATTTCCTGAACCTCTGTCTATAGAGTTCAGGGGTCAAACCATACCTAGACATTAATGCATCCTTCATGTGGCTGTATGAATTGTGGATTTCAGAAGGCAAGTCTAACAGTGTGTCCCGCCCCTCACTAAGGAACCTTCCCCACAAACCCGCTCCCCAATGTCTCTCAGGGACCCTGTGGGAAGACATGGCTACCTCATAGGCTCTGAACCACTGTCCAATATCATCATTTTTATAAAATTCTTTCACCACATCTTTGGGAATGTACCCTCTAGCTTCCACAGGCACTGACGGTACGCTGCCACCAGAGGGAGTAACCTCTAAACTCTTGGTTTTAAACTCCAACTCCCTCAAAACCTTTTCATACTCAAACTGTAACCTTTTTTCCTCTATGTCTAATCTCCTATTTTCTAACTCCAGTTGCCTGTTCACCTTGAACATGGTCATCTCCATTTTGTGCTTCCTAGATCTCTCCCTGTCCTCCAACTCTTCTGGAGACAGACTCTTGCCAGAAGCACTGCCACCTGCGGGGGAATGAACTTTCCTTCCTCCTTGACCCACTGGCCCTTCCAACTGTACATCTGCATGGTCTAACCCCTGCTCAATTTCAGGGGTTTTCCTTGCTTCTACCCAGGCCCTCAGCACCTTGTAGAATTCTTCTTTCACTCTGAACCCAGAAGTGGAAACATAACATTTCTTGCAGAAGTACTTCAGCTGTCTTACTTTGTAGCTTTCTAGCTTCTCTTCTTCCCAATCACAATCCATAGAGGCTATGGACTCTGTATCTCCCATGACAACTGAGTCTGGCATCTTTCAAAAATAGAAAATCCAAAAAGGAATCCACCAAAAAGTATGTGGTTGCGTTATGGTCTGCACTCACTAAGTAGTGTTCACCAATCACTGTACATAAGTCACAAATGTAAGTCCAGAATCCTCACCGCTGCCACCAATGTTAGATTTGGGGGTCTCTAGTTGGCACAGGTAGGTACTTGTGACAAATAGGGACACTTGCCTCTTGTCAGGGTAAGGGGGTACACTCCTACAATAACCCCTGCTCACCCCCTTGGTAGCTTAGCACGAGCAGACAGGCTTATCTCAGAGGCAGTGTGCAAAGCATTTGTGACCACATACAGTAATCCAGTGACAACACTACAAATGGACACCACACAGGTTTTATATCATAAATAAGTATACTTTATATAGATTTACCATTAGACCATAAACGACAACAATACACAATACTATTACTTTAAGATGTTAGTTTTTAGCTTAGTTCAGTTCAGTTCTTAAGATGCAACACTTTGCGTCAATGTACCTTACGATGCGTTGCGCTTCCACGACAAGCAATGCAAAACAACAGTTGATGAACAGAATGCAGAACAATGTCATACATTCACCCCAGTACAGAGATCTGGGCATAAATCCATCGTTTTTTTGCTCACCATGCCGTTCCAGTTTGAAACCAGTCATATGCAAATCAGTCTTGACCCTGTGCCACATGGGAACAGTCCAGCCCGAACTGCCAAGCCAGGTCCTCCCTGGACTGGAAACAAGCATCCTAGGACCGGTTTCGGGGTTTCACCCCTCTTCAGCCAGGATAGCTTGATTCCAGTGGCATGGAGAGCACGGGACCCACGTCTGGGCATGCCCTTCCCACTCGGGGTGACAAATGCAAAACAACAGTTGGTGTGAATGTATGACATTGTTCTGCATTCTGCCCATCAACTGTTGTTTTTGCATTTGTCCATGACAAGCAATGTTGCAGCGAAGGAAATGTGGTAAAGTTCTGGTGTAAAGAAATAAAGACGTGAAGATCTCCCAGATGCGACACGTTTCTCCGGGGATGCGAGTAGTTCTCAGTTGGATGCCTGGACTGCAGCGGCGACACCCTTGTTTAGAAGTGCTTCGACAACAGCTTCAGCTGCGACACTCTTCTCCCAGTTTGCGTGAAGCTTCCGCACAATGCGACAACTAAAGCGGTGACATCCTTGTTCAGAAATGCGACGGCAGCAGCTCAGACGACGGCGTGCTTCTCTCGGGATGCGAGGCGCTTTCCTCGATGCGGTGCAATGCGATAGTTCCAGTGGCGACACCCTTGTTCAGAAATGCGACGGCAGCAACAGCGACGACGACACGCTTCTTCCTAGTTGCGAGACCCTTCTCTCGATGCGGTGCAGTGCGACAACTCCAGCGGCGACACCCTTGTTCAGAAGTGCAATGGCAGGCAGCAGCGATGGCAACACGCTTCCTCTTCGTTGCGAGACACTTCTCTTGATGCGATGCAGTGCGACAACTCCAGCAGGAGGCAAGCGCTGTTCCAAGCCCTTGGAGATCCTTGCAAGTTGCAAGTTGAAATAAGCACACAAAGTCTCTTCTCCTTCCATTGGCAGTCAGGCAAACCACTGCAGGCCAATCCCCCAAGCAGCACTTCAGCTTAGGGATAGTCTCTCCTCGGTATCTTCAGGTTCCGCTACTCAGTAAAGGTTTCTTCTTATTCCAAAAGTGATCTAAATTCTTGGGATTAGGGTCCCACTACGTATACCCCAAAATCCTTTGTTCTCTGAGGGGAGAGGGGCCTTTGCCTAGTCCAAACCAGATCCTGAGCACTCTGTTTACCAGACTTCTCCTTTCCTTTCACAGTGTAGGGCAGAAACATCCGATGCCCCACAGGAGGTGGAGCCAGCATTGTGGATGGCAAGTACAGCCCTGGAGCACTTTGTTGACAGGATTCCTTCTCTTCATTCACTGTGCAGGGCAGAGACATCAGCCGCTCCCCAGGAGGTGGAGCCAGCATTGTGGAAGGCAGGCACAGCCCTATTCAAGGTTCAGGTGTAACCCCTCCCTCCCATCTAGATGCAGATCTCTCTATTCACCACTGGGCTGACTCATCCTGTCTCTTGGAATCCCCCAGCCCTGTCACTCACAGAAACCAGACAAAGGAATACACAACCTAGCAGAGGCAGGCTTGAAAGGTTAGGTAAGAAAACACCTACTTTCTAAAAGTGGTATTTTCAAACATAGAATGTTAAAACCACCTTCACTAAAAGATGTATTTTATCATTCTGAGTTCAGGCATACTACACTCGAATTTCTACCATGTTCTCTGAGCCCGTTAAGATTATAAACATGTAATAATCTAACAGCCCATTCTGGCCTATGGAGAACAGGTAGCCTTGCAATGGTGAAAAACGAAAATGGCTGTCATTCACTATTAGGACATGCCACACACATCAGGGCACAGTCCCCAAAGCATCTAACACCACCAAAAACACGAGGCAACAGGAAAAAAATGGAAGGGAGACCCACGCCAATGGTGCCAGGTCTAACAATACTTAGCTGCCAGTTTGAGCCATGATCGAAACTAACTTTTGTCTCTCTCACTCTCTGTCCCAGCTGAAAGCAGCTGCAATAGTTTTCCTTTCTCCAAGGTTAAGATTCGCTGCACTAAAGAATACATGGTCCTAGTCTGTTCATACCTTTCCCTCTAGATAGACCTGCTCCCACCCTTAGAGTTGCGGGTACAGGCAGAGTGACCTTGACGCTGAGATAGCATGTGCCCGGTCCCAGGATCGAAACCCATCCTTCTGTATCGCCTTTGTTCACCAGCTACCAACTGGAAATTTCCAGTCAGGACGTGTCTTTATTGGTTCTGAATTGTACATAATGTATCGCCGTGCTTACTGAAGTCAGTCCCTCTGCAGCAATCCCAGGAGGCTGGTCAGACTGGACTCCACTCGAGTGCACCTGAGTGAAATATACTTGGTTTGTTTTCTCTACTCTTTCACACAACAGAGAGTGCGAGAGAAGCAGATCAGGTGCAATCTCCCAAGTACAGTCTTACCACATATAAGAAACCGCTGCCATAAACATTCCCATGGGGAATTTAGGCCTTTTATAGGAAAGGGGGGGGGAATAAAGAGGGTTATATCCGGATGCGAAGGTCTTCCTCTGCTTTGTCTTTTGTCGATGGGGTATCCAAAAATATTGCAGTAGATGCCTCACTCACTTATCGTGACATGCTTAATCATAGACGTCTATCCACACCCGGGTAAGATAGTTCAGTTGTGCCCCTCGTACAAGGGTCACAACTGAACAATTATAATCAGAAATTCACGTTTTTATTCCTACCCCAGGTACCCTCCAAATAAAACACATTGTTTGGGTATACCTGTAGGTGTTTTTATTATCACTCATCTGGTTCCCTGCATGATCAGCACTTGCTTTATATAACAACTCCCATTACATCTATGGTTGAGTCTGCCCTGGCAGTACTATCTTACCCGGGTGTGGATAGACGCCTATGATGAAGCATGTCACGATAAGTGAGTGAGGCGTCTACTCCAATATCTTTGGACACCCCATCGAGAAAAGACAAAGCGGAGGGAGACCTTCACATCCGGATACAACCCTATTTAACCCCCCCCCCCCCCCCTTTTCCTATAAAAGGCCTAAATTCCTCATGGGAATTTATATGGCAGAGGTTGCTAGTATTCTCTACTGTCTGACCGACTCTTCATTTGTATGGAAGGCTGAGAGGTGGTCGCGAGTGACCCGGGTGGCCCTAATCAGGTCACATCCTTCAGGCCTTGGGTGTTGCTCGGTGCCAAAAGCTGGCAGTTGTTGTTGCGTCCTGGATTGAGTACGAGGAGAGTGCTGGAGTCATAGCTGTGGGTGGTCGGGGGACCAGGGTCCCTGGCGCTGCTTGCAGTCAGGTCGCGAAAAGGCATAGATTGGCTTTTCTTTGGTACCCCAGAGCTGGGCTCCCACTGCCGGCATCCGCTGAGTGGCTACGCAGCGGCCACCATTAAGTAGGGGTCGAGGGAAGGCGATCAGGTGGGAGGCGGGAGGCGGGAGTGACTCGCTGGGGGAGAGGGGCTGCAGGGGCAGCAGCGGTGGGAAGAGGGAGTGGAGAGAGAAAGAGAGGCAGAGGAGAAAGATGCAAAAAAGGAAAATAGAAACAAGAGACAAATAGAGGAAAAAGAATAAAAAAGATGCGGAGAGACAAAAGACAAACGATGGAAAAAAGATTATAAAAGGCACAGAACAGTGCGGAGTAGCAGAAGACCTGGTTGCTCTTCCACTAGACCACTAGGATGAGGTGCAGGCAGGAGCCTTCGGGTGGAGGAGGACCTCTAACAACGCTCAAGCGGCGCTAAGGACACAGAGCATTAACGGTGGAGCTGCGTCGGGCGAGAGCAGTGCTCTGACCAGGAGGTCAAAGATGTTGCTCTAACTAGAACCACTGTCACCAGCATCAATCAAACTCACTACTTGCATATCGAACAACACTGCTACTCTAATTAATATTACCATGGCCATCATCCTTAACACACGTATGTATCATCACCACCACCATTACTTCCAGCACATTACCACTACCAACACCACCACAGCTACCACCACCATCACCACCACTGCTACCATCATCACCACTACTACCATTGTTATCACTACTACTACTACAACCCCCACCATTACTATTACCACCACATGACCACCATCTCTACTTCCCTCACTACAACCACTACTGCTATCACCACTACTGCCACGTCCTGCACAACAACATTTTGATTAGTTTGCATGTGAGAGGACATTGCATGTTTGACACTGTTGTGTTTGTAAGAGAGAGAGTGAGGTGGGCATGTATAAGACACTGTGTTTGTGTGCAATGACTGCAATCCATAATACAAAAGCCAGGTGTATTGGTTTTGCCAATGCTCGTTTTGTTTTCTTACTGCAGCAAGCATTTTTCAATGCTTGTTATGGTATAAAATTACACAGCGACAAAAACAACACGACTAATAAACAAAAGAGATTCTTCGACCCCTATCTGCAAAGCGCACAGATAAGTCACCTCTTGTCTTACGTCAGTGGGATGACGGCGTCAAACATTGCATCATGGGAGACGGCATGCTGCCAGTCTGAGGGTTCAGCAGGTACAGCCATTCGGGGCAAGAAATGGGCTGATGAAGGAAGAGTTGGAATGACCAAGTGCCTGAAATGGCAGCCTGGTCACCCAGGGTGGCCTTGTCCTTCCCTCATCCTCAGCTCAGAGGAGGCAGAGCCGACAGCCATCCTGCCCAGGAAGGACCAATCATTGGATTATTGTTATTGTAAAGCTCACAAGCACCTGTGGGCCTCTAGGCACTTTCATCTGAGAGCTTTGCATGTGACGGGAAGCGTGTACGGCAGCCAGATGAACAGGTAACTCTGCGTTATAAATTATAATGTACCTCACGAGGCACACAAGATGGCGGTACGGGGTGCGGGAAGAAGACCCTATGACCAAGGACCTCAGGCTCTCCCAGACGTCCTTGGGTCTCCTCCATGGATGCACCTGTCAGCAGTCACAGGAGGCTGGCTCTATGCCCGGGTGAGCTGGAGCCCGGAACAGCAGATGCGCCTCAAAGAGCTTCACCCCCTGGAGAACTACTTTTGTGTTCCTTTGCATTTCCTGCAGACGATTGGCTCTTCTAATTATCCCTGCGCATCGGTTCAGGGCGGTCACAGGATGAACCGGGAGGGACAGCTTCTATGTGTTCCTTAGACAGTGACATTCCGTGTTGGGTCCCTTTATTTTAGTCCACGTGTGAGCGGGGTTTAGAAGTGGGCGTAGGTAAGAATCACTTAAGTTACAGTGTGTGCATTAGTAATAAGATGTGAGAAGTCTCATAACAAAGCTAAAGTAACACACCACAGAGGTGACTGGTTAACTAGTGCCTGCCCATAGACACACAAACACAAAGTAAACCTGTAAATGCCTCTGATTTTTCCATTTTCATTTTACAAATAATACGACATGCATATAGGGCAGTGGTTCCCAAACTGTCCGCCGTGGCTCCCTGGGGAGCCGTCAAACCTAGCCAGGGGAGCCGCGCACCAAGCACTTTCCTGCATTTAATGTTGAAGGGTCTCTTGGCTTCAGTTAAACTAATTAGACTTGAACACATGATACTGAGGATTTGTAAGTGACATGCCAGAAACTGTAAACGTAGTGCTTAATTGATGGCATGTCAAGGGAGACGACCTCCATATTTCACCGGATCCCCACATTCCAACACTCCCAAAGTAAGCAGAAGACGCCTGATTAATTGTGTTAGACTCGTTAATAGATTCCGTTTTTTTTCAAATGCATTTGACACCAATGCAAGTTATCAGGAAAGTACAGCTGGCCTGTCTATTAAACACACTAAGTATTATTAAGTATTGGCATTTGTACTCGAATCATAGGTACTTCCAGTACACATTTCTTTCAGTACACACACATTTCCAGACAGGCCTGCTTTCTCCTTCGGCACTGGGAAGTAAAACACCATATATGGCATAATGCCAACATTTGGAAGCACGGAAGAGGGACGTCAAAAAAAAAAAATCAGAGGAATTCATTTTACTTGCATTGATTTTGAGGCAATTTTAGGGAGGAGACAGCAAAAATAAAACTGGATACAGTTTAAAAAATCGTGAGTCACCCTGCTGAGACAGGTGTCTTGGCACGTATGACATGGGTACAAATGGAAGTGCATGCTAACATTCTTCAAGCGCACAAACACTTTGACAATGGGGCCTACATGCATAGGGGTGCTATCTAGCACTGTAAGTGGGACACAAAAGTTTGAGAGTGTACTCTATAAAATCATGGGGGAAGAAGTGTAACCAGGAATATTTTATTAGAGGTGCCGCCTTAGTAATATTCAAAAAACAACCTGCGCATACGATTATAAAACCTTCATCAGCTTCATCCGAATTATTTTCAGGGAGAAAAATGCAAGTTCTCCAGAGGCCAAGCTTACATCCACCCCACCCTCCAAAAAAAGTAACAGTTGGGAGCCACGGGCAATGGCCAATGGGCGAAGGGAGCTGCAGATCAAAAAAGTTTGGGAACCACTGATATAGGGTGTGCCTGTATTTATACGGCTCGACATGTCAAGAAACGTTTTCTGTTAAAGTGTCTTTTTCTTTCCACTATTGATGGAGCAACAATGTGCTTGGGTGTGTGACACTGTGGCGCGCTCCACCGTGTGTGTCTGGCATCTGCACTTTGGTTTGTGAATGCTGCAGTGATCTCTTGACACCTGATGCCAGATATAGACGCTCATCTGCTCACTGGTCATGTGTCTCCGTATTCTGGTACCTTTTGCCCTAAAGACTTAACTAAAAGTGAAAAGAGCAGAGAAACGAAGAGAGCCTTATTCTATCAACTGCTAATCTTGATGGTGTTGGTACTGCATCTTCCTTATCTGAATGAGGCGTTTCAGTTCAGTGTATCATCCCTAAGCTGTGTAGTACATTTGTGAATCAGAGAACCTTGAACTGTGGATGGCTCTGCAGTTCCTGTGTTGTGTGTGTGAGTCAGCAAAGCTTGCACTGTGGATGGCTCAGCAATTCCTGGGTTGTGTGTGTGAGTCAGCGAAACTTGCACTGTGGATGGCTCTTCAGTTCCTGTGTTGCATGTGTGAGTCAGCGAAACTTGAACTGTGGATGGCTCTGCAGTTTCTGTGTTGTGTGTGTGAGTAAGTGAAGCTTGCACTGTGGATGACTCTGCAGTTCCTGTGTTGTGTGTGTGAGTCGGAGAAGCTTGCACTGTGGATGGCTCTGTGGTACTTGTTTTGTGTGAGTCAGAGAAGCTTGCACTGTGGATGGCTCTGCAATTCCTGGGTTGTATGTGTGAGTCACAGAAGCTTGCACTGTGGATTGCTCTGCAGTTCCTGTGTTGTGTGTGTGAGTAAGTGAAGCTTGCACTGTGGATGGCTCTGCAGTTCCTGGGTTGTGTGTGTGAGTCAGCGAAGCTTGCACTGTAGATGGCTCTGCAGTTTCTGTGTTGCGTGTTTGAGTCAGAGAAGCTTGCACTGTGGATGGCTCTGCAGTTCCTGGGTTGTGTGTTTGAATCAGAGAAGCTTGCACTGTGGATGGCTCTGCAGTTCCTGTGTTGTGTGTGTGAGTCAGAGAAGCTTGCACTGTGGATGGCTATGTAGTTCCTGTGTTATGTGTGTGAGTCAGAGAACCTTGAACTGTGGATGGCTCTACAGTTCCTGTGTTGTGTGTGTGAGTCAGCGAAGCTTGCACTGTGGATGGCTCTGCAGTTCATGTGTTGTGTGTGTGAGTCAGAGACGCTTGCACTGTGGATGGCTCTGCAGTTCCTGTGTTGTGTGTGTGAGTCAGAAAAGCTTGCACTGTGGATGACTCTGCAGTTCCTGTGTTGTGTGTGTGAGCCAGGAAAGCTTGCACTGTTGATTACTCTGTGGTACCTGCACTGTGTAAAAGAACAACTAGAGAGTAAGGAAAACAATACTTGTCCTTTTTCCTGGATAGTATGCAAATAGACAAAGTGGACAAGTCCTTTAGTAGGTTTTAGGTCGTAGTTCCTGACCTCAACCTTCGAAAAAGGAGTGCAAACAACAGTTAGTTGTTTTAGGAAACCCCTCACCCACCTACCTAGTAGGTTGCATGCTTCATCATCGGGGCCCAGCTGGATCACCGAGTGCAATCCAGCTGTGCTTCCACGCCTGAATTACAGCAGAGCTGGTTGTTTGTGTGAGAAGTGTGAAGTGCTATGTGAAGTGAAATTATGTGATAAAAATATCTCTAGGGATAACCCTTGTAAAAAGTTTTAATGGAAGGGTCCTAGGACATAAGTAAAAACATCGTCGGGATCAGCATGAGGTTTTAAAATGTACCTCTGTATCTCTTAAAGATTTAGGTAAATGTAAAATGTAAATGTAAATTGATACTTGTATAGCGCACTACTCACCCGCAAGGGTCTCAAGGCGCTTGTACGAATACCGCTGTGGAACCCATCCTGGCTTTCCCTGTGAGGCGTCCACTCCTGGGCACCCCCAAGGTGGAGGCCAGGCATCCTTAGCGTTGTGGGGGCCGTTGTGGAGATTAAGCAATCTATTGCCCAGAGTTGCAGAGTGGGACTCCATGATTGGAATGGCACCGAGGCGAGAATTATCAGGTCCGTGAAATTTTTGAGCCCAAGACCCGCCGAGGCGGGGAATTGAACCCTTGTCCCGGGCTAGACCTCTGCATCAGGGTCTGCCGCTCTAATCATTGAGCCACACTTCTCCACTAAGGTCTACTAGTTCCAGCCTTCAGGTGTGTTCAAGAGGCTTTTGTCAGGACCAATTACGTGTGTGAGGTGGGTGAGGAGTTTCCTAAAACAACTAACTGTTGTTTGCAATGTTGATTTTTCAGCGGTACTTGTGCTGCGTGTGTGAGTGAGAGAAGCTTGCACTATGGATGGCTCTGCTGTACCTATGGTGCATGGTAGGCATGTGATTCAGAGAAGCTTTCACTGTTCATGGCTGCCTGTGTTGTGTGTGAGTCAGAGAAGCTTACACCATTGATGGCTGCGCAGTACCTGTGCTGTGTTGTATGTGTGAGTCATATGTGAGCCAGAGAAGCTTGCACTTTTGATGGCTGTGTTGTACCTGTTCTGTGTATGTATATGTCCGAGCCAGAAAAGTTTGCACTGTTGATGGCTGTGTGGTACCTGTATTGTGTGTGTTATGTAGACAATCCTGCACTATTGATGGCTGTGCGGTACCTGCCTTGACTGTGTGAGTGAGAGAGGCTTGAACTGTGGATGGCTTTGCGGTACCTGTGTTGTGTGTGTGAGTCAGCGAAGCTTGCACTGTGGTTGGCTCTATGGTACCTGTGCAGTGTGTGTGACTCAGAGAAGCTTACAGTGTGGATGGCTATGCAGTACCAGTGTTGTGTGAGTCAGAGAAGCTTGCATTGTTGATGGCTCTGCGGTCCTTGCATTGTGTGTGTATGTGTGATTGTGAGCCAGAAAAGCTTGCACTGTTGATGACTCTGTGGTGCATGCACTGAGTATGTGTGTGAGTCAGAGATGCTTGCACAGTTGATGGCTCTGCGGTCCTTGCGTTGTGTGTGTATATGTGTGATTGTGAGCCAGAAAAGCTTGCACTGTTGATGACTCTGTGGTGCATGCACTGTGTATGTGTGTGAGTCAGAGAAGCTTACACTTTTGATGGCTGTGCAGTACCGGTACTACGTTGTATGTGTGAGTCAGAGAAGCTTGCCATGTTGTGGGCTCTGCTTTACTTATACGCTGTGTGTGTGTGTGTGTGAGTCAGAGAAGCTTGCTGTTGGACTTGGCCCTTTTTCCCTCATTTTTTTCGTTTTTGTAGTGTTAAGGGGCAGGTGCTCCCTTCACCCAAGATGGCTGCCACAGGCCCCTGCTACTGCGGAGTGGCCTGTCATAGTAGCACCCTAGCTGCCAGGAGCTGGCTGGGACCCCACAACAATGTTGCGACACCAGCCCGCCTTTTTTGTCCTATACCTAGAGTGGGGAAGCTCCTGGAATGTGCTGGAACCTTCTGGAAGAAGGGGGGGGTTTTACTTTTGCCGCCTTAGGAGGTGGTCACCTGACCTAGGGCTACTTAACAGAGGGAGGGAACTTTTTCTAGTTAGTTGGGGTAAAGCAGACCTGGGGAACCCACGCAGGAGTTTTAGGCGGTAGGGCCTAGACAGGGACTTATACCTCTGAAGGTGACAGGGTTTAGGCACTGCCCTTTAAGTGAGTGGGGGATCCTGTACTACCCACTGATCTGGCCCAGCGATAGGGAGACCCCGGAATGGCCTGCCAAGCCTGACTAGAAGGGAACTAGTCACCAACTCACCCCCCCCCAAGGAACAGAACTTTTAAGGGCGCGAGAACCAACTGCGCCACCAAGACTGAAAAAACCAACTTCTGAAACTACTGCTAGAAGTTACTGCTGAAATTCCTGCTGAAACTTAATCTTGGAACTTTCTCCTCAAAACTCCCTGCTGGACTGCTGGGGGATCAACCAGGTACTAGCGCTGTGACCCCTGCGCTCCCCGACCTTGCCTGGGATCCCCCTAGTCAGTCCTGTACCAGGCGCTGGTCGCCGAAGTCACCCCTTAATTTCTGCCCCCCCCGGGAGTGGGGATTCGAAGTGCACTCACCGCTGCGGCCCAGGGCCGGGAAACTGCCCCCCTGTCATCACCGGGGCCCGCGGAGAAGCCCGGGGCCCCGCCGCTGCCGTCGCCGCCGAAGAATCGCGATCCCCGGCACCGGGAAGGCCTCGTTGGGCCCAGGTGTCTCGCCGCGGCCGCGTAGGCCTGAGGCCAAGCACCCGCATCACCTGACGGGGGCGGACTGCCAAACGCCGCCCCCGCCGCAGCGCCATTGGTGGATAGGGCCGCGCCCCCGCAGACCGCACTGCCATTGGCGGCTGCGAGCGCGGACCCCTGCAGCCGCAAGAAGATCTCCAGAACCCCCGGTGAGGCCAGCGGAGCTCCCCGGTCACGTCTGACCCGACCGGGAGCCCCGCGCTTTGTCCCCCGTGCCACTCCAGAAGTCCGTGAGGGAGGCCCTCGGCCCGGACATCGCCGGGCGGCCTGGAATCCCACCGCGAGGTCCCCGCCGGGCAGAAGCGCTGAGTCGCGCGAGGCACGTAAGGAGGAGGGACCCCCCTCCCAGCAGAGAACCCGTCGCCAGGGCCGACAGAAGGCCAAAGACCAAGGTAACCCCTGGGGGAGGCGGGCGGAAGGCCGTAAGGAGGCCCCGAGTTCGCCCCTCCCCTGGGGAGATTCCCCACCAGGCCCCTGCTTCCCTTCGAAGCGCTGACTAGACCGGGATAGAGCGCCATGTGGAACTGCCCTAGTTAAAGCGCCAAGGAGCTGCAGAGCAACCCCCTCTGTGGAACTGCCAGATCTAAAGTGCCCCTGATTCACTAAGCAAAGCGCTAGGCGGGACTGCCCTGAAGCGCTATTCATGGGATCTGTGCAGCGCTGGGCCAAATGACCTATTGGAAGCGCTGTGAACTTGCCTAGAGCCTGAGCTCAAGGGGCTAATGATTTGCTTTTAAGCGCTAGCAAACTGCTAATTACAGTGCCATTTGCAGACAGCCTGATTCCAAGCGCTGTTGACCTGCTGTGTGCGGCGCGATATTCTTAGGGCCTGGTTCCCAGCGCAATTGAATTGCCCTGTGCAGCGCTATGTGCCATGTTTATGCAACCTGAGTTTTAAGCGCTATTAATTGTTGTGCGCAGCACTATATCCCTAGAACCTGATGTTTTATTGTAGCCAGGTGGGGTCAAGTTAAAGCCTAATGAATTGCTTTTAAACTGAACTGCTTTGAATGTATAATGTTACTGCCAGTGAGAATCTAATGAATTGCATTTGAACTAGATAAACTTGATTGATTCTTAAGTGAACCTCCTGTGTGGTGTCAATTATTGTGAGCGCTTTCTGCTTCAGGGGATGTGTGTGCTGTATGGTTGCTTCACACGTAAGCCTTCGGGTGCCCAACCGCTCGAGTCACGCTACGCCTTTAGGGCCCGGTGACCCCAGGTCTTACATTGGTGGCAGCGGTGGGATAAGGACCTGTGACCATACAGCACCCTCCAGTGAAGCGGAGGGCGCCGCAATTAGACGCCTTTTGTGGTTAAGCTCTTCAACTGTTGATTACTGCATGGAGTGAATTCCACTGTCCAGACTGAGGGTGTAGAATCCCAGTAGCCGGAAACTGTCCCCCACATCCTAGGATTTTTTTTCCTCTTCTTCCTTAGTATCTAGGTCCCCGCCTGTCACGATGGAGTTCCGGTTAGCTGACCTCGAGGGGTACACTGTGAGGCAACTGAGGGAATTCGGGCAGGAGATGGGGGTGCCTGGGGTGCGGAAGGTCAAAGGACCGGAACTCCGCACCGCCTTAAGGGCATGGGTAGAAGCCCACCCAGAGGGAAGAGGGGATGAGGGACAGGAGGCGCAGGATGTCCCTCAGGAGGAGAGCGCGCAAGAGGTACTAGACCTGATCAATGGGAATGTGTCCGAAAAGGGGCCACCAGGGAGACGTTCTGGGGCCAGCAGTAGGGCAGGGTCCAGGAGAAGCGCGTCTCCAGAGGAATATGAGGACAGGAGGGAGGACAGGCGGTTGAAGTGGGAGCTAGCCAAGTTAGAGCAGGAAAGAGAAAACAAGAGATGGGCAATGGAGGAAAAGAGGATGGCGCACGAGCTCCGGCTGAAGGAGTTGGAGCTGCGTGCCCTCCAGATGAATGTGTCCAGTGAGGACACTGGTGGCAGCATACCGGAAGCTCCACAGGAGCTAGAATTTTATTTACCCCAGGATGACATCACCAGGGTGTCTAAGGAGGCATTGGTGGGTGACCCCGAAGGGGGTGGTGCAGGGATCTCCCAACCCAGCGAGGTGGGAGAAGTGGCAGATAGCCCAGCTAGGTCCCAGGGAGAGAGGGTTGTAGGGCCTCACGACCTATCTATAGGAAGGCGTGAGACGGGGAGGTGTCCCGAGGTGCCCCAACCGAAGTCTCAGGGTCTGGAGAATTCCGCAAGGGAGCCCCAGGTTGGGAGCCTAGGCTGTCCCGATGTGCCATCCAGTGCAGGGGAGCCCCTAGTGTCAGGAGGACCCAGGGCGACTGTAACCAGCGCGCCTGAGGTTCTGGGGTTGGCCCAGTTTCAGGGTTTAGATCCTGTGCTGGGATGCCAGGCTCAGGGGTTGCCTGACCTGGCGGGTGGGGCCTCTGCTAACAGGGTCCCCTCGAAATTGACTTCCAGGGGTACCTTTCCCGGTGGGAGGGTGCGGAACTCTGGGAGGGGGTGCAGTGGGAGGAAGGTCTCGCCTCGGGCACCGACTCAGCCTAAGGGTTTAGACCCTAGGTTGAGGAATCAGTTGAAGGGTCAAGGCCCTAGACTGAGGAGGAAGTGGTGGTCTGAGGGTGCCTCACAGGGTAGGGTGAGGAACCCCAGAAGGAGAGTTAGGGGGAGGAGAGCCTCGCCCCTGAAGGCTGGTCAGCCTAAGGGTGTGAACCCCAGGAGGAAGGACCAGAGGCAGTTTAGGACTGCAAGGAGGAGGACCGGAGTGGTCAACAGGCACTACAGGCCTGGGGCTACTGCCCCCCACTCCGCGAGATCACCCGGGCCAGAGACATCTGGACGGCCCAGGGGCCGGTCCTGGCCACAACTAGCTAGGGAGCCCCAGTGGGGTGGTTTTGTTGGTCCAGGGAGGTTTGAAAGGGAGCCCTCGGGTTCCAGAGCGGAGGAGAACCTGCGGGTGCTTCTACCGTTGCGGGCCTGCGTCCACCTTCTCTCGCCCCAAGCAGGGAAGACCATCAAGGCATTGATCGGTCTACCCTGGCTTTCGGCTGGGGGGGACGTATGTTGGACTTGGCCCTTTTTCCCTCATTTTTTTCGTTTTTGTAGTGTTAAGGGGCAGGTGCTCCCTTCACCCAAGATGGCTGCCACAGGCCCCTGCTACTGCGGAGTGGCCTGTCATAGTAGCACCCTAGCTGCCAGGAGCTGGCTGGGACCCCACAACAATGTTGCGACACCAGCCCGCCTTTTTTGTCCTATACCTAGAGTGGGGAAGCTCCTGGAATGTGCTGGAACCTTCTGGAAGAAGGGGGGGGTTTTACTTTTGCCGCCTTAGGAGGTGGTCACCTGACCTAGGGCTACTTAACAGAGGGAGGGAACTTTTTCTAGTTAGTTGGGGTAAAGCAGACCTGGGGAACCCACGCAGGAGTTTTAGGCGGTAGGGCCTAGACAGGGACTTATACCTCTGAAGGTGACAGGGTTTAGGCACTGCCCTTTAAGTGAGTGGGGGATCCTGTACTACCCACTGATCTGGCCCAGCGATAGGGAGACCCCGGAATGGCCTGCCAAGCCTGACTAGAAGGGAACTAGTCACCAACTCACCCCCCCCCCAAGGAACAGAACTTTTAAGGGCGCGAGAACCAACTGCGCCACCAAGACTGAAAAAACCAACTTCTGAAACTACTGCTAGAAGTTACTGCTGAAATTCCTGCTGAAACTTAATCTTGGAACTTTCTCCTCAAAACTCCCTGCTGGACTGCTGGGGGATCAACCAGGTACTAGCGCTGTGACCCCTGCGCTCCCCGACCTTGCCTGGGATCCCCCTAGTCAGTCCTGTACCAGGCGCTGGTCGCCGAAGTCACCCCTTAATTTCTGCCCCCCCCGGGAGTGGGGATTCGAAGTGCACTCACCGCTGCGGCCCAGGGCCGGGAAACTGCCCCCCTGTCATCACCGGGGCCCGCGGAGAAGCCCGGGGCCCCGCCGCTGCCGTCGCCGCCGAAGAATCGCGATCCCCGGCACCGGGAAGGCCTCGTTGGGCCCAGGTGTCTCGCCGCGGCCGCGTAGGCCTGAGGCCAAGCACCCGCATCACCTGACGGGGGCGGACTGCCAAACGCCGCCCCCGCCGCAGCGCCATTGGTGGATAGGGCCGCGCCCCCGCAGACCGCACTGCCATTGGCGGCTGCGAGCGCGGACCCCTGCAGCCGCAAGAAGATCTCCAGAACCCCCGGTGAGGCCAGCGGAGCTCCCCGGTCACGTCTGACCCGACCGGGAGCCCCGCGCTTTGTCCCCCGTGCCACTCCAGAAGTCCGTGAGGGAGGCCCTCGGCCCGGACATCGCCGGGCGGCCTGGAATCCCACCGCGAGGTCCCCGCCGGGCAGAAGCGCTGAGTCGCGCGAGGCACGTAAGGAGGAGGGACCCCCCTCCCAGCAGAGAACCCGTCGCCAGGGCCGACAGAAGGCCAAAGACCAAGGTAACCCCTGGGGGAGGCGGGCGGAAGGCCGTAAGGAGGCCCCGAGTTCGCCCCTCCCCTGGGGAGATTCCCCACCAGGCCCCTGCTTCCCTTCGAAGCGCTGACTAGACCGGGATAGAGCGCCATGTGGAACTGCCCTAGTTAAAGCGCCAAGGAGCTGCAGAGCAACCCCCTCTGTGGAACTGCCAGATCTAAAGTGCCCCTGATTCACTAAGCAAAGCGCTAGGCGGGACTGCCCTGAAGCGCTATTCATGGGATCTGTGCAGCGCTGGGCCAAATGACCTATTGGAAGCGCTGTGAACTTGCCTAGAGCCTGAGCTCAAGGGGCTAATGATTTGCTTTTAAGCGCTAGCAAACTGCTAATTACAGTGCCATTTGCAGACAGCCTGATTCCAAGCGCTGTTGACCTGCTGTGTGCGGCGCGATATTCTTAGGGCCTGGTTCCCAGCGCAATTGAATTGCCCTGTGCAGCGCTATGTGCCATGTTTATGCAACCTGAGTTTTAAGCGCTATTAATTGTTGTGCGCAGCACTATATCCCTAGAACCTGATGTTTTATTGTAGCCAGGTGGGGTCAAGTTAAAGCCTAATGAATTGCTTTTAAACTGAACTGCTTTGAATGTATAATGTTACTGCCAGTGAGAATCTAATGAATTGCATTTGAACTAGATAAACTTGATTGATTCTTAAGTGAACCTCCTGTGTGGTGTCAATTATTGTGAGCGCTTTCTGCTTCAGGGGATGTGTGTGCTGTATGGTTGCTTCACACGTAAGCCTTCGGGTGCCCAACCGCTCGAGTCACGCTACGCCTTTAGGGCCCGGTGACCCCAGGTCTTACACTTGCACTATTGATGGCTCTGCGGGTACCCATAGTGTGTTGTATGCATGTGATTCAGGGACACTTGCACTATTGATGGCTGTGCGGTACCTGCGCTGTGTGTGCCAAAGAAGCTTGCACTGTGAATGTCTCTGGGGTACCTGTGTTGTGTGTGTGTGAGTCAGAGAAGCTTGCACTGCGAATGGCTCTGCAGTATGCAGTACCTCCACTGTTTGACAGAAGCTTGCACTGCTGCTATCAGTGCTCTGTTCGGTTTGTTCCTAAATGAAGCTTGCATTGCTGACCTGTGTGCTGTGACACTAAGAATATATACTGAGATATTAAGTCAGTTTAAAAGAATACCAGCCATGCCAAAGCGTTCTGATTTTGTCTTGTTACATGCATAGCGTTACATTTAAAAGGGCTAGGCCTGTCCCAGGAGACTACAGAAGCACGGCTAAGGTGGGCTGCCATGCCCCACTTAAGGAACAGTAGCCCTGTTCGACTTTCCAAAACTGTCTCTGTAGAGTCCTCCTTGGAAGAGCTGGAATCGTCTCATTGCAGCTAGAGCAGCCATGCTGGGAAGTACAATTGCTGCCTCTTTAAATACATAGCTGCCATGCTTGGAAATGCAAGTTCTGCCCCTTTAAATACATAGCTGCCATGCTGGGAAATGAAAGTTCTGCCCCTTTAAATACATAGCTGCCATGCTGGGAAATGCAAGTACTGCCCCTTTAAATACATAAAAGCCATGCTGGAAGTGCAAGTACTGCCCCTTTAAATAAGTAGCAGCCATGCTTGGAACTGCAAGTACTGCCTCTTTAAATACATAGCAGACATGCAGGGAAGCACAAGTACTTACTGCCCCGATAAATACGTAGCAGCCATGCTGGGAAGCGCAAGTATTGCCCCAATAAAGACGTAGCAGCCATGTTGGGAAGTGCAAGTACTGCCATGTTAAATACATAGCGCCATACTGGGAAGGGCAAGTACTGTCCCTTTAAATACATAGCAGTTATGCTGGGAAGTGCAACTACTGCCCCAGTAAATACATAGCAGCCATGCTGGGAAGTGCAAGTACTGCCCCGTTAAATACAAAGCGCCATACTGGGAAGTGCAAGTACTGACACTTTAAATACATAGCAGCCATGCTGGGAAGTGCAAGTACTGCCACTTTGAATACATAGCAGCCATGCCGGGAAGTGCAAGTACTGCCACTTTAAATACATAGCAACCATGCTGGGAGATGCAAGTACTGTCCCTTTAAATACATAGCAGTTATGCTGGGAAGTGCAACTACTGCCCCGATAAATACATAGCAGCCATGCTGGGAAGTGCAAGTACTGCCCCGTTAAATACAAACCGCCATACTGGGAAGTGCAAGTACTGACACTTTAAATACATAGCAGCCATGCTCGGAACTGCAAGTACTGCCTCTTTAAATACATAGCAGACATGCAGGGAAGCACAAGTACTTGCTGCCCCGATAAATACGTAGCAGCCATGCTGGGAAACACAAGTATTGCCCCAATAAAGACGTAGCCGCCATGCTGGGAAGTGCATGTACTGCCATGTTAAATACATAGCGCCATACTGGGAAGGGCAAGTACTGCCACTTTAAATACATAGCAACCATGCTGGGAAATGCAAGTACTGCCCCGTTAAATACAAAGCGCCATACTGGGAAGTGCAAGTACTGCCACTTTGAATACATAGCAGCCATGCCGGGAAGTGCAAGTACTGCCACTTTAAATACATGTAAATGTAAATGTAGTTGAGCTTATATAGCGCACAGCTACCCGCAGTGGGTTTCCCGGCGCTTGCTTAGGGAACCCGTCCTGGTATTTCCCTGTGAGATAGCAGGGTATCCACAAGGTGAAAGTCAGGCATCCCGCCGCGAGGGGCCGTTGTGGAGATTAAGCAAGCTATTTCCCAGAGTCGCAGAGTGTGAACCCGTGAGTGGAGGAGGCACCGGGGCGAGAATTATCGAGTCCGTGGAATTTTTAACCCAAGACCCACCGAGGCGGGGAATTGAACCCTGGTCCAGGACCGATCTCAGCTTCCGGGTCTGCCGCCTCTAACCCTTGAGCCACACTTCTCCACTAAAATACTGTCCCTTTAAATACATAGCAGTTATGCTGGGAAGTGCAACTACTGCCCCAATAAATACATAGCAGCCATGCTGGGAAGTGCAAGTACTGCCCGTTAAATACAAAGCGCCATACTGGGAAGTGCAAGTACTGACACTTTAAATAAATAGCAACCATGCTGGGAAGCGCACGTACTGTCCCTTTAAATACATAGTAGCCATGCTGAGAAGTGCAAGTACTGCCACTTTGAATACATAGCAGCCATGCCGGGAAGTGCAAGTACTGCCACTTTAAATACATAGCACCCATGCTGGGAAGTGAAAGTACTGCCCCATTAAATACATAGCACCCATGCTGGGAAGTGAAAGTACTGCCACTTTAAATACATAGCACCCATGCTGGGAAGTGAAAGTACTGCCCCATTAAATACATAGCAGCCATGCTGGGAAGTGAAAGTACTGCCCCATTAAATACATAGCAGCCATGCTGGGAAGTGCTCTAGAGGTCACACTCAGAACAGCACTGTTAGAAAGAGCCCTTACTGCCCCCTCAAAGAATGACTGCCCTGCAAGGAAGTGCAAATGCTGCCCCAGTAATCCTCTAGCAGTCAGAGTCAAAGTGTGGCAGCCCTGCAGGGAAGAGCTCCTAGCGCTTCCTAACGAGGAGAGCAGCCCTGATGAGAAGTCATGCTGCTATATGATTTGAGGAGCAGCTGCAACCCTGCAAAGTCAGCGCTGTATCCTAGTCAACGTATGGCGGCCATGTTGAGTGGACAATGGTCCCACTAAAAGCCCTGGTAAGTTTCTATAGCTAAGTATAGTTTTACTATATATAACTCCACATTTATGTACTTTGTCGATATTTATATCTTCAAGATACGTAGATATGGAGTTAGGAATAGTTATTCTCTACTCACCTATTTGCAGTTACGTTTTCGATATTTTGGTTCTCAATATTTTTGGCACAATATTCTGTCCACACGATATTTTGGTTTCTGAAATGTTGTCAGTGATCCATTTAAAAGTAGGACACGTTTAAAATACAGCTTTCAACATCACAGACCTGCTGCTGAGAGCTGTCTTTTATGGGAGTTGTAAAGTTAATGCCCATCAGCTGCTTTTAATTGTTATTTGCCAAATACAAGGGAAAGGGGCCACACACAGCAGAGTTCTTCCATTCATAGCGGTGCCAGTGCTTGTTCTGCCTGCAGTGCCGCTGGCCCAAAGAGGACCGTGCGTGACACTCATAGAGAGTGAGTCTCCCATTCGGATGTGGCCAAGATGGCCAAATCCACCCCCGCTTCCTGGTGTAATGCACATGGATTGGGTATTGAATGAGGCCGTTGGCCAGCTTCCACCAAACACAGTAGAAAGGGCCTGGAAGTGGGAAGGGTTAGTAACTTCTGTCACTTAAAGTAGAGGCCACAGTGCTGTATAGTGAAGAAAGTACGTTCCCCCCTTACACAGTGAGTTATTGGGGTGACATCAGGACAGGATGAGCTTTTTAACCTGACCTTAGACACTCTAGAGACTAATCAGAGAAGAATGTAAACCACAAAAGCACATTTTTGGTGCATGATTGTTGAAGTGTGAGTCCCCAACATGCAATCGCTCTAGGGATTACACCAAGCATGCTTAGTAAGAATTCCTACGTTCAAGAAAGTAAGATTAGGTGGTCGTTCCCTAGTGATGGTTGTAGTGTCTTGTATATAGATGTATAGTGGGATTCTTCTGAGCTCTGAAGGACTTCGTCAGAATGACATACGCATTGGGGAATGTCTGGTTGTGGTTAAATAACGTTTGGGACGCACTTGTGAGTTAGTTAACGCTTGCACTCTGAAGAATAAAGACGTGTAGTACAGAGCTCCATGTGTGGCATAGTCATTTGCATGCAGTCGGGCTGGGGAGGACTCTATAGCCGGCACTCCTTAAACCATCTGCAAGTGCTCAATCGAATCCGAGAGTCTTTAGGAAATAACTCATTACCTTTAGCCAGCACACTTCCTTCATGAAGTAGACCTCTACAAATCTGTCAATCATGAATCAGTTGCACAGGTGCACTGAATCTTCGGTAATAAAAAATGGAAAGGAACCCACGGCTCACATCTGTTTGACCTAGTGGTGCAAGGCAAGCAAGGGATGGGCAAGGCAAGCAAACGGCTATGCCCCCACATTCCAAAGGGGAACCTTGATAAAGTGGTTGGGTGAGTCAGTGGTCCCATTGTAATAACCATGTGCACCCTTCCCTGCCATGCTGTCATCCTGATAATGCATGTTCTCATGGGGCAGTCTTTCTTTCATTACCAAACCAGAGGCTGGTCTTCATTTTAAGTAATGAAAATCACTATCTCCTTGTGTTGTGATTCAGGGATTTAATTGAGAAAAGAAATATACAATAAACTAAAAACTATGAATTAAAACATCTATGTCTTATTTTGATATTAGCAAAAGACACAGAGATGATGGACAGAATGCAGAGCAAATCAAACATTCACCCCAGTGAATAGATCTGAGTTAAATCCATTCATAGTGCTTTTGCTCACCATGCCACTCCAATTTAGACCCAGCCAAATGCAAATCAGTCTTGACCCTTTGCCTCATGGGAACAGTCCACCCTGAACTGCCAACCCAGGCCTCCCTGGACCGGAAACAAGCATACTGAATATGTGACGTTGCAACACATGCGTTTACAATGCATGCCTTTACAACACGGTTGTTACAACAACCGCGTTGTTACCATGCATGCCAATACATCGCAAGTCGTATCAACGACTTGCTGTAGGAGGCGCCCTGGACTTAGGAATAGTATTAATTACTATTCCTACTCCAGTTTTTGCAAAAGCAGGGAAGGTGTTGGATTTCAAATCCAACACATTCCCTAGTATTGCATGCCCCCTACAGTAAGTCGTTGGTACGACTTTTGATGTAATGGCACGCATGGTAACAACACGGTCATAGTAATGACCGTGTTGTAAAGTTACCGCGTTGTGGAGACAGCAGTAAACGCTGTTTCCCAGCAAACTGGGACCGGTTTCGGGGGATCACCCTATCAGCCAGGCTAGCTTGAATACAGTGGCACAGTGAGCCCTGAACCCATGTCTGGGCATAACAGGCGCACTTAGGGCGAGAAAACAAAAGACACACAGATGATGGACGGAATACAGAGCACATAAAACATTCACCATCCATTGTTCTTTTGCTCACTATGCCACCCAAGTTTAGACCCAGCCATATGCAAATCAGTCATGACCCTGTGCATCATGGGAACAGTCCAGCCCGAACTGCCAAGCCAGGCCCTTCCTGGGCCGGAAACATGCAGTCTTTTACCTTGTCTTTCCTACAAGTGTATGGGCAGGCTCTTCATACACTTAATTCCACAGAAAATATTGCTGTTACAAGTCAAAATAATCTATTTATAATGTATTATTCTTGGAAACAGGAGAGTTTGAATTAGCTGAAAATGTTTAAGGAATTCTAAATTGTTCTGAATAGGTAGTCCCAAATAATCCTTTTTGCCAGACTCCTGGCATTCAGAGAGTTTTTGTTTACAAAATATGTTTTTGGGGAAAGAATTTCCATTATTAACTTCAATGGTATACTATTTGTGTGAATGATATTTAGGATACAGTCTGTTAGATTATATTTAGTCCACGATACCCTGTTACCTTTCCAACAGCCCTGCCAGGGTCACGGGTCTTCATGCCAATGCATCACTCTCACCGCACAAGCCCAAAGTCACTGCCTGGGCATCTTGTCCATACACACATTTGAAGATAAGTACAGGCTTATGATGCTGGGAGAATGTGTGTCAAAGGCCATTGCCTCTCATCTTAACAAGCAGCTCTAAATACTTTTGGAACACTAATAATGACATTTTAGTCAATTTATGTGATACTGGACACACACACACACACATGCAAACACATGCATAAGAAACAGACACACACATCATCATACACACTCACAAACAAATAGGCCAAGATTCACAAAGGTTTGACCTGGTTAGTGTTCCTTTTTTAACGCTAAACTGATGCTACAACTTTTTGGGGATTAACAAACCAATGCAAATTGGAATTTGCATTGGTTTGCATGGAAAAGTAACGCAAAGCAGCACGAGACACTGCTTTGCATTACTTTGCGTTAAGGGGGCGTTACATGAGTGGTACCTGGGCATTCCCATGCAACCCTGCATGCTTTTTGATGCTAAACCGTATCTACTAACATTCGAAGACAAGGTTTAGCACCAAATATTCACGCCGCTGAAAAGCAGGCATTAAGAGGAGAAATGTTCTCATTTCTCCTTTATATTCAAACTTCGCATGCATGCTGCACTGTAGGAAGTGTGTCTAGGCATAGTAGGCACTCACCCTAGCTTTATGGCGCTAAGCTGTGAGTCTGGCGCACAGCAGCTGAAATCAGCACTGGCGCTAGGGAGAGGGGAGGAGAGTGCCACATCTCTGAGAATATAGGGCTCTCCTGCCCTCTCCCTGTCACGCAACGCAGCACAGCCTTTTTAGATGCTGCGCTGCTTTCTGTGATTCTTTGAGGATCTGGGCCATAGTCTCATATACACCTGAAAACACCCATAGAAACATACACACACACACAGTCTTATATTTTAATGAAAGAGCCACTTTTGTGGTTTGGCACCCTAAGATGACCTCCAACTACCATCATTTTAACTGATTTTAGTGTGTTATGTTATCCTAGCGTTAATGTAGGATGGTCCTACCTATGTCTGCTTCTTTTCTATCCTGTAATCTTGCTGTCTTCCAGTGGGAACTGTCACGGAGTGGAACAGTCTTGCCAAGAGCAGAGCGTGTGGGATGTGCATTTGAAGGCATGAGAGAGAGTGGTGTGGAATGTACTTTTTGGTCTTGAAGTGCAGTGTTGTGGGCGGTGGTGCACACATGTGCTTGGTATTGTATATTGAGGGATAACGTACGTGATGCTGTAAGCAGTCGTGCAGGAATGTGTATTGTGTTGTGCATTGATGCTTTATGAGTTCTTACTATTGGCTTTGACATGGTCTCATGTCATCTTGCTTTTCAATTCCATCTTGCTTTAAGCCTTTCTGTGTGCATGGCATAACTAACTCCATTTTCATGACTGACGCTATATTCTGCGCTTGCACATAGTTGCAAAGTGGGGAGGGCATGTTTTTCAGCTCCTCACTTATTTTTTCACTCTTCACCAACTAGAGAGAACTGGATGTTACCAATGGAATGTGCAGGCCTGTCTCGGAGCCATAATAGAGTCTTGGCCAGCCGATGCTGTGGCCTTGACACAGGCTGGTACAGCCACCCCGGTTCTCTCTCATGAGAAAAGGGGGAGGTTTGCTAGAAGCCTCGTCCTACGTTTTGAATAGTATTAAAGTAAGGGACTCCCTGAGCTTGGCGGAAGTTCGCTGCAACAGACTTGTTGCTGCAGAACCGGTGGGAACTTTGTGTCCTGATTGAACTCTTCACCTGGCTGAGTACCGGACTCCCCTCAGTGAAGTGAGGCAAGATGTGAAAGCAATGGGTGAGGGGTTCCTACTAACTCTTTCTACTTTATTCTCGCCCTGTCCTATGTGTATATATATTCTGTGCTCTTTGCTCCGAGTCCTATTTGTATATATTCTTTGTTCTTTGCTCCTTGTACATATTGCATTTTATTTTGATTGTTTGTTTCAATTGTCCTTTTGATATGTGAGAGTCTGCCATGATCAATATATATTTGGCCTGCCTTTTGTTGAAATAATGTGTTAATAAATGTGTATATGTATTATTTCCATACATTTGGATGTGTTTTCTTGCCTTGCCTTTGGGGTGCTGAAAGTTTGCCCGCCTTAGGAAGTGCTGTGCAAAGTGTATTATTTAAGGGGTGCAGTGGTGAAAAGTACCCCGCCCAAGGGAGTGTTGAGTTTTACCTCCTCTTAGGGGGGTGTTGGAGTGGTGAGTGTGGCTTTTTGGTCAGCAGCCCCATTCATACACATATACACCCGAAAACACCCATACATGCACACTCACACACCACACAAACATACACGCACACACACACACAAACTCATATACACCAGAAAACATCCATACATGCACACTCATACACACCACACACACAGACTCATATACACCTGTAAGCCTCCATAGACACACACACAGTCTCATATGCACCCTAAAACATACATAGACGCACATACACACACGCACATTAAATCAGCATTATGACAATGAGTAGGCGCTATTTAACTCTTATGCTCTGCCACTGATACAATTCCCCTCGCTGTGGTCAGTGCACATTTGTCCACGTATACTGACAGGTGGATGGATCTTTGTGTGCAAAGGCCTCTGGGTGGTAAATTGTGGCACAGAAGAGAGCGCATTGGGTTTATTTGCCCAGAGAGCCTCCTCTGAGGCATGAAGGGGCGTGAAGTGTGAGCTGCTTGAAACAGTTCTCAGTTGCTGTTCACCTTCCTCGCTCCCTTATTCTCTCTCTCCACGAACCCGCTCTTTCAAAGTGATCTTCTACCGCTCTGTTCTAAGACACCACCCCTGTTCTTTAGCTCGTGACACTACTGAGATGAAGAATACTGACTACACAACACCGACTCTGAACATGTAGTCAATGTAAGCATGCATAGTGAAGTATAGGTTTACTATTCTCAACCGCACACGTACTCACTCGCCTTGAAGATACGTCAGTAGTCGATATTACGGAGTCAGTGTAAATGCAGGCGGGTGTTTAACTTCAGTGTTACGGTAGAACCACACAACGCTTGTCTCAGAGGAGTTCCGTCACGGTGAAAGGATGGGGGACTTCAATCTTGCCGTGAGTGGCCACTCCTGTCATATTCAGCCCTATTGATGGACCTATCGCGATGGTGATGGAGTCCTGATGGGTCTATCCCGAGAGGGATTCGCATGTTTACTGTCGTAGGGTAGGTGGGTTATACAATCCAAGCTGAAAGCCATGGATCCCCGGGGACCTTTCTTGGGTCAACAGCAGAAACCAAGACCCCGCTACCTACACCCCGGGGTGAGGTGTTGAAGGCAGCTGCTTAGTGACGCGTTGGATGTAGTGTCAGTTCTAGGTGTGCTGCCTCGAGCACTGTTACTCACCAGCTGGTGTGTTTACTAAATATATCAGCGAACATCACTGGGAGGCTCTGACATCTCCAGCAGCCTTGAAACGTCCTGAAACGTCCTGGATGAGGCACGTCAGTGAGAGAGGAGGCGGCGTCAGTGCATCAGATGCCGAGCAGCGGGTTGATCATTTTCGAAGCATATATTGCCCCAGCACAGGTAGTGATATAAATATAGATTTTTCTAAATGCCAAGGCTCACACAAGCTGTTACAATTCGATCCGAGAGAAATTGTTTCTGCCCTGTTTGAAAGTTCTGCTAATTAAGCTCCTCGCCCCGATCGATATCTTTAAATTTAAGGCTGATCTGTGGGCACCATCGTTGACTAACATATTGAGCAATATCAGTAGAACGGAAATTCCTTCTTCCTCGTCATGCGCAATTATTGTTGCAATATTTAAGAGAGTCAGTCTGACTGACCCCGAAAGCTACAGGTCTATCTCATTAGTTGACTTCACAGTCAAGATTATAGGAAGGGCTAGTTGTCACAGAATTAGGGATTGGGTGCTAAAAAATAATGTTTTGAGTTCTTGCTAAATTGGCATTAGGGAAAAGTTTGATTATATGCTTACATTTGCATCTGGTTATAGAAAAGTCAACTATGGCACAGCTCAGCCCATTTCACTGCGCATCTGTGGATTTGTCATGCGCTTTTGACAAGGAAAATCAGGCTATATTTGGAGGCTTTCACTTGACACGGGGCTGGATGACGCGCTTGTACATTTTTGGGTGACCGTGGATCAAAGTGTATCAGCCGGGGTTGGAATCAGGCCTAAAGGGGAACTTTCAGACCTCCTAAACTTTCATAGAGCAGTACGGCAAGGGTGTGTTTTTGCTCCCTCCACCTTTGTTTATTATATATAATAACTAATTTAACTAAATTTAAAATTAGCTATGCAAGATGTTCCATTGGTCAGTTCTGTCGCTACACTACTGCATGCGGATGATGCCGCACTCTGAATGCCTTACACCTATGGTTCTTAACTTGTGGTCCGAGGACCCCTAGGGATCCGCGAGGCCTACTCAGGAGGTCCGCAACTGTTTTAGAAAAATTAAATAATAATAAAATGAACAAATTAAAATGTATAAAGCATATACAAATAAAGAAGCAAAATTGAACAATTGAAAACGTTTTCTGTGTTTGATTGTGAATTACACAAAATATTTCAGCAGTGGAACATTTATTTGGTGTATACCTGTTTTTGTATTTTTTTTATTGTTTTGTGGCCTAACTCATAGACATTCGTCAGGCTGGGGGTACCCGGCTTCCTAAAAGATTCATTAGGGGTCACCAATTCCAGGAATTATTTAGTGGGGGTCCCCAACTTCCAATAAGGACTCAGTGGGAGTCCCGGATTCCGGTAATGATTCAGTGGGGGTACCCGACTTCCAATAAGGACTCAGTGAGGGTCCCAAGATTCCAGTAATCATTCAGTTGTGGTCCACAGAAGTCGAAAAGGTTAAAGTCCGCTAGCTTATACTGTTTGGTCAGAGCTTTTCTTCAGCTTTTGTCTGGCCTGGATCTAGCAACAAACTTTTCTAAGTCACATACCATGGTTTGCAGTGCAAAAAGCCTTAAATTTCACACTCCTTCCCTCAATGACAATAAACTAGTCCATGGGTCCAATTTTCGATGTTTTGAGGGTAGTATTTGAGTCCAGCTTTTCCTGAGATAATATAGCTTATATTGCAGGTTGAAGTTTACCCAAGCAAATATTTTTAATTTGAGGCAAGCTGTGGGCTACTTTAAATCGGGAAATATTGAGAGATTGTTTAAATTGTGATCATAGTCTAAACATACCATGGCTTGCCTATGTTAAAAAAGAGCTCCGGTAAATTGGACTGACCTGTTTTGTTTACACAACCCATGACTATTTGTAAGAAGGATACAATGGCTGTTAAGAGCACATTCTTGGAGTAAAGATGTCAGCTAAGGGAAGGTACTTGTTAGACCTGTCAGATTTAGCACGGTCTTCCCCCAAACATTTTGCCTTCCCCCTCCATTTTTACTGACCTTGTTTTTGTTGGCCTTAGACTCTGTTCCCCTTACCACTGCTAACCAGTGCTAAAGTGCTTGTGCTCTGTCCTCTAAACATTGTAATGTTGGCTTATACCCAATTGGCATGATTAACTTAATTATAAGTCCCTAGTAAAGTGGCACTACATGTGACCAGGGCCTGTAACTCAAATGCTAATAATGGGTCTGCAGCACTGATTGTGCCACCCATTTAAGTAGCCCTTTAAACATGTCTCAGGCCTGCCATCGCAGTCGGTGTGTGCAGTTGTAAACTGCCATTTCGATCTGGCAAAATAAACCGTTTGACATCTAACAAACCTTCCTTTTTAATGCATATAAGTCACCACAAGGGTAGGCCCAGGACACCCCAGATGCAGGGTGCAATGTATTTAAAAAGTAGGGATGTACTTTTAAGTTTTACATGCCCTGGTAGTGAAAAACTCTTACATTTGATTTTCACTATTGAAAGGCCTTTCTCTCCCATGAGATGGTGTTTAAACTGAATTTATGAAAAAAATATTGTGAAACAAAAACATTGTGTCTAGAATATTGGGACATCAAAAATATGATCAACAGGAATATCAAAGGTAAAAATATATTTGATACTGTTGTTTTTAATATCATATTAAACATAAAAATGTAGCAAATATTGTATGTAATATAGTTTGTAAGTATTAGTTAATATGCAATTCATAGTACTGGGTTTTGTCGTGTCTGCTCTTCTTTGTTTGTTTGTGTATTTGTTTTTATTAAAATTATGTTTTAGTTATGAAATTGTTGAAAATTGCATAGTTTGTTGTTCTATGTATATAAGTATTGTTTAAGACTATTTTTAGTATCAGGATATTGAGTTTATAGGGGATAAGGGTAGGGAGATCTAAAAAAAAATATGTTAAATTAAAATTAATATGAATAATTTTGAAGATATGTAAATTAATGATTTTGAATTTTAAAATATATCTTTTTATATTAATATTTTAAATACATTTCATTTCAATTGAGATATAATAATGGTATAAAAGCAAAACATGTAAAATAAACTCTAAATGTTAAAATATATCACAAAGGTGCCGATTCCGATCCTGTAAAACCCGGGTACAAATGGTCGTACGGAGCGTTTTCTCCGTCCGACTCATACCCGGGAAAAACACCTTACAAACTCGCAAGTACGATTCGTACAGAAATACCATTTACGTACGAGTCGTACAAAAGACCGACCGGCAAAAAAATACATACAAATCTGATTCTGGACGGCGCATACGGAGTCAGGCAGCGTTTTACGGACCAGCAAGTACGATTCGTGCCTACGTCACTCCGCACGTAGCATTTTTTACGGGAGCCAAAATCTGCCGGGAAATTGAGGACGATGCAAAGAAGGAGCACCGGTACGCGACGGACAGCGATGGACCCCAACCTACGCGTCATCCCGGCTCTCATAGCCTACGACCTCATGTTCAGAAACCGATGAAGACGCCGCAGAAGGTCAGAACAACCCCCAGGGGCAAAGGGGGGGGGGGTGCAAGGGACATGAAACTTAAACCACACCCCACAAAAAACAAATATATCCTTCACATTAATTACCTCCATGGTCTGGTCACTTCGGGGGTCGTGTCCACCAATCCCACGTCCCGCCACAACGGAAGTGGACGTGGACGCGTACCCGTCACCACCACAATGGTGGTACGGTCCGTACCACCATTGCAGTGGTGATGTAGGGGTACGCATGTACGGACCGTACCCACGCCCCCAGAGCATGGCTATGGTCCGTACACGCTTCCCCCTACATCACCACTACAATGGTGGTACGGACCGTACCCACGCCCCCCAGAGCGTGGGTACGGTCCGTACACGTGTACCCCTACATCACCACTACAACGGTGGTACGGACCGTACCCACGCCCCCCAGAGCGTGGGTACGGGCCGTACCACGCCGCCCCTACGTCACCGCCACAATGGTGGTACGGCCCATACCCACATTCCCCAGAGCGTGGGTACGGGGCGTACCACGCGTACCCCTATGTCACCGCCACAATGGTGGTACGGCCCGTACCCACGCTCTGGGGGGCGTGGGTATGGGCCGTACCACCATTGCAGTGGTGATGTCAGGGTACGCGTGTACGGACCGTACCCACTCCCCCAGAGCGTGGGTACGGGTCGTACACGTGTACCCCTACATCACCGCCACTATGGTGGTACGGCCCGTACCCACGCCCCCAGAGCATGGGTACGGGCTGTACCAAGCGTATCCCTACAGCCCCATTACATGATGGATACAAGGCGTACACACGCCACGGATGTAGGTGTACGGCTTGGTGCAGCACATCAGATGTAAATTGGGGGTGGTGTATGCCCAGGACAGCAGTGCACCACAGCAAGGGCGCAAGTGGGTGGGTGGGTGGGTGCAGAGGAATACCAGCAGTGGACAGGGACATGTGAGGGGTGGGTGCTCATCACTCCCAGCAGTGGACAGAGACATGGGGGTGGGTGCAGAGGACTCCCAGCAGTAGACAGAGACATAGGGGTGGGTGCAGAGGACTCCCAGCAGTGGACAGAGACATGGGGGTGGGTGCAGAGGACTCCCAGCAGTGGACAGAGACATGGGGGTGGGTGCAGAGGAATACCAGCAGTGGACAGGGACATGTGAGGGGTGGGTGCCCATCACTTCCAGCATTGGACAGAGACATGGGGGTGGGTGCAGAGGACTCCCAGCAGTGGACAGAGACATGGGGGTGGGTGCATATCAACTCCAGCAGTGGACAGAGACATGGGGGTGGGTGCAGAGGAATACCAGCAGTGGACAGGGACATGTGAGGGGTGGGTGCCCATCACTCCCAGCAGTGGACAGAGATATGGGGGTGGGTGCAGAGGAATACCAGCAGTGGACAGGGACATGTGAGGGGTGGGTGCCCATCACTCCCAGCAGTGGACAGAGACATGGGGTGGGTGCAGAGGACTCCCAGCAGTGGACAGAGGCATGGGGGTGGGTGCAGAGGACTCCCAGCAGTGGACAGACATATATGAGTGGGTGCAGAGGACTCCCAGCAGAGAACAGAGACATGGGGGTGTACATCATTATCAGATGACCACAACTCCATGGGTGTATGTACGTATCCCTAACTTTGGACAATGATGATAGTGCCATAACAACACATCACTGACAGCAGTGTCCCACTCCCAGGAGGATGGATGTCTTTCCCCCACTGCATGACACACCACATGTGGGTGTGAGGACAAATAACACATGCATACCCAACCCTGGCAGATGCAGCACAATGCACACACTGAGATCATGCCACAAGACTGTATAGTCATGTCACTGCCTAATAAACTAAGAGAGCCAAAAAGAACACACACTGCCACGCACATCCCAGGACTGATAAGAATGTTCAGGTGCTGGGCCAGCCACCAAGATGTTGTCTGTCATGGAAGGAATAGGGTGGAGTTCCCACAGATACAGTGCCCACAATTGTGAGTCAGGTTTTCAAATACCCAGCAGAACAAGTACCATATGTGTACTAGGCTGGGATTACATACATGCATTGTGCGGAAAAGGGACAATTTATCCATGAAGGCATGGCAAAATACTCTATACACAAGTACAGTGAGTACCAAGGATGGCACAGATGATGCAGCCGGAGACATTGCTGAGCAGGCAGGACCAGAGTTGAAGGGATCCATCACCAAACAAAGGAAATGTAGACACAGGGCAACACAACAATTGTGCAACCCTCTGCAGGGGAGATGTCAGGTGCCACAGAGGAAGGAACACTCCTAGGGACAATGTCTCCAAACACAAAGAGCAGACACGACCAAAGATTCTTTGCAGAGACCTTGTGAGGGCACGCAGATACCAGGTTCCACCCCATGAGATGCAGACTACAACATGTCCATGAAACATAACACATTCCCACAACCCCAACTTCTGGAGCCTCAGCATCAACATCAATACATGAAATGCAAGACTTTCAAAACGGAAAACAAAATGCTTTATTCAGCATTAAAAAATAAGATGTAGGAAAGAACACTATGTACAAAGTAGGGGTGGGCTGAATTTGCGTAGTCGCGCTCCGCAAAGCTCCGCGAAACTGTAAAAAATCTCCGCAAACATGCAGAAATTCCGCAAACACGTGGAATTGCTTGTTCGCGTGCTTTTTTCATGTTCGCGATCGCTGTTTGCGTGCTCAGGGGGAAAAATCTTGCGAACACGTATTTTGAGAACATGAACAAGTAAAAAAATCCGCGAAGCCACAGAATGCAGAATTTAGGGTAATTCCGCGTTCTCCGCGGAACGCAAAATTACCCAAATTCCGCAAATTTGGTGAGCGGAACAGAATTTACGGCCCAGGCCTAGTACAAAGGCCAATGGCCAGTCCAGATATGAAGTCCTTGGGGGGGACACATAGCCACGCATCTCCCCTAGCTTGCCTGCACCTACAAAACCTCTGGTTCAGCGACTGGGGGGGCATCATGTGGGGAAGGACCAGGCACCGCAGGCACAGGAGGGGGAAGGGTAGGTGTGGTGGGTGCAGGGACGGACGACTCCACCACAGGGGGTGGGGCAGCGCCAAAGGTGGAGGTGAGCTCGGCGCTGCACACTTCTGCCAGTTCTTCAAGCGTCTCCCCTGCACCCGGAGAAACAACAGGCCCCAAGGAGGGGGGGGGGGTCGGAGGGATGGGTTGCACGCTACTGGGGGAGGTGGTGGACAGGCTGGGGGACTTAACTCCCCTACCCGTGGAGTGCTTTGACCGTTTCCGGCCAGGTGAACTAGTGGGGCTGAGGCCCAGCCCAGCAAAGTAGGCCTCCTTCTCCGAATCTGGGGCAGGGGAGCCAAGGGGAGTGACATCGGAGGGACTGGGGAGTGAGTCATGTGGACGCGGACTGTGGCTGCGTGCCTGCCTGTGTGCCCCAGACCCAGTGGGTGTGCCTGCTTCCCCCTGAGTGTGCGTGTCAGGAGGTGTGCGCTTGCCCTTACGTGGTGGTGTGCTGCTTGTGTTTGGTGGGGTGCGTGTGTGTGGATGTCTTGGTGTGCTTGGGACAGGCATGGGTGTGGGACTTGTGGATGGGGCAGGGGTAGGGGGGGAGGCAGCGCTGCAGGTGACTCACTACTGCCGTCAGTGACGAGTCCAGGGACCTCAGCAACATCCGTTGGTCAGACATCGCTGATGACATGCCCTCCATGTACGACACCATCTGGGTCAGCAGTCTGGTGTGGCCATGGAGGACAGTCAGGATCGATGTCTGCCCAACTTGCAACTGCCGCTAATTGTCCACAGACTCGGCAGTGAGGGCAGCAGGGGGGACAGGGGAAGGGGGTGAGGCGCCTCGCACGAAGGAGACACAGTGTGGCCTAGCACGGACAGAAGGGACCCGAGCAAGTGGAAGGGCGGTGATGAGAATGGAGGGGGCGGCGAGAGATGTACTGCTGCTTTCACCTGTGGGAGCAGCCTCTGCCCCCTCTGGGAGCTCAGCCTGAGACCCGTCTGCCTCGTAGTCAGTGTTGGTACTGGGCAGGTCCTCCGCCTCACTCCCCTCGCCCTCCGTGCCACTAGATTCCACCGACTCCTTAGCAGTGGTGGCACCACTGCTCGATCCCCCCTCCACGTCCATGCCGGTGTCTCCCTCGGTGTCCTCCGATGATGCTGTGGGCAAGGTGAAGAGACAGGAAAAAATCAGTCACCTGTATACATCTGACACATAAGTCCAAACAAAATAGGCAACAGTGCATATCAGGAAAGGCATCATGAGTAACATCTAGGATACTCCCCACATATGTAAGCCCTGCACTCCCCAGTTGGTTGACCCACCATGCCACTTGGAAAAAATGAAAATTAGGACACAACAGCAAATAACTTGAAATCCCAAGATCCTGAGAAGCTAGTGTCTGGGATCAGTTGAGCACAGCAAGACTATGAAGGCATGCCACCTCTTGTTCACTGTGAACCCACCAGTAATGTTGCACCCAAGACCAAATACCACATGCCAATGCAGAAGGTGTCCCCACACTCAGAGACCTGTGAGTACTTTTGACACCCCAAAGAAATACATTGTGACTCCTGGAGAATCACAACCCTTTACACAATGGACATGTCTAGCATGTGTGAATGTGGCACTCTGTGAACACAACACACATGTGTCTGTATAGCAGAAGTCACACAAGGAGGTGCACACCAAACTACATGTACACAGTAATTGTCTGAGCTGCCAGACTCATTCAAATCAGCCACTGTTAGGCAGAAATGGCGTATCAGTAAGTACATATACATGGCACCACGGTGGTCTGGATGACTTGACACTCATAAATTGGTATCAGCAACAACCAAGGACTAACCCAAATGCTACCACACTGTGGGAACATGTATATGTATGAACTCCAAACAAGTTTTGTACAAACTGTGCCTTGCTTTAAAATGTGCCAGCGTGTCCCTGGAAAGTGTAAAGGTGGTGTCTTGTGCACTTCCTTGGGAGACATCTGTCATGCAGGCACATCATTGTCCTTCACAACAAAACAACAAGGTCAAGCATATGAAACATTGAGACATGTTGACAGGTGTAGTGAGTGCCAATGGACATTTTCTCTGAGTAACAACTTGAATAATGTCATTTGTCACATGGCTATCCGTCACCTCATCACACAGTTGGCTACACATATGACCTACTGACTGTCATCTGGAGTGGCACACATGTCCACACCCAGGACAATGCATAAGCTAATGGGCCTGCAATTGTTTAGCAAAAAAGCCTAGCTGTACTGTGGGTTCCCCCTCAGGGCAAGCCAGAATGTACCCACAGATGTCAGCACACAAAGTCACAACTGTGTAGCATCTGCACCACACACAGGTGCCAAAAATGTACAAGCAGGATACATGATTGTCAAAAACTGACACAGGCAATGAAGCACGAACATTAAGCACTGGCCAACATCACGGGGGCACTGCACGATGACTTTCTGTACTGTGAATCATCACACACAAGTCAGAACTGGCAATGAAACATCAGGGTTGAACATGTATGCCCCTCCCGCACACACACACCCATACCTGAGTGAATGTGACTGATACCGATCAAGAAGTGACACCTCTTATTCAGGGTTACAATAACTGTGCTTGAAAACTAGCCTTATTAACACAACATCACCTTGTAGGGCTGCCAAAACATATTGGTCACAAACAAACATCAACAGATTGTTGTGAATAGCCACACAGGCACTGCCCAGTGTGAGTATGCACAAGCAAACTGGTGTATCCCTGTCCAGTGGACAAATGTATCACACATGTGAAAAATACTACCTAGGCCAGGGAACAATGCCACAGAGGCAGAGCCATGCTGAACCCACAGTGAATGTGCACAGTGTTGGATGACACACATGAGTAGGAGGGCAGGCTGTGTCAGGGGACTGTAGTAGGCACACTGCTCCATGGTCCTGGAATGAGCTGACTGTTACAGGAGCAACCGTCCCGGCACTATGCATATATCCCACTCATGCACATCATGTCTGAGGCCACAACATTGGTAATGCATGCTGCAAGTCTGTTCATTTGAACCCTCACACTCCTATGTTGAGACTCAGCATCAGTTCCAACAATTATGCACCCCCAAATGACTGAACAGGACAGGGCACAGGCAGACCACCCCCACACATGATGCTGAAAGCAGTGTGCACCTTGATAAACTGGCAGCCTAGATGACCATGTGCAATAGTGATAACACACAGACCATGTAACACATGTCAAGGAGGGGAAGGGAGGAAGAACAGCACAGGTTGACTTGGGGGAACAGGATATGCACTGCACATATATAGCCTGGCAGTGTATCCAGGCGACTGAGCAGCTACAAAAGCTGGTGACACACAACAAACACACATGTACCTACCCCCTTCCTGCTGCTGTAACTCCTGTATCCGCCTATCCAGGTCAGGGAAGACCACTGCGAGGACACGCTTCATCTGGTGGGTCAGGCGCCGGCGCCCGCCATGCTTGCGAGGAGCCTCCTCCTTCAGCATGACCTGGGCGATCCTCCGGGTCCAGCACCGGATGTCCTGCGCCTCACTTGTGGCAGGCGCCGACTGCGACCCTCCACCGATTGCACGGCCTTGACGGCATTCTTCCAGATCTTCCCCTTGTGGTAGGCGGTTACCTGTGTGCATGACAAAGTGGGACAACATCACTACACCTGCACCATGTCACAGAGACACACATTTGAACATCTTTGATTTGTTGAACAGGGCATAGTATGCTGGCAAGTAATAGCACCTTAGTCATAGGGACCTTTTCCACTGGGGACGCAACAATGCACTACGTGGCATAGTAAGTACACAGGTGGCATGAGGGGTGTGAAACAATCCCTGATCTTGGCACACACTGTGCATCCCAAGCAACACAAGGCTGATGGACAGCACCGCAAAGCAGTCACATGCCCTAGGCCAATGACGAAACCTCAGCAGAGTACACAGACACACACAGGCACACATCAATCACCTGCCATTGGCAACAGCGGATGCAAACCTCACTCTGCACATGTGCCACTTGCCAGGGGGGGTCACAGGTGTAGGGCTAGCGCAGCAAGTCAGACACACAGCACGGCTTACTTCACACATTAGATGGATTGAGCAGTTGCCTCCTCCATGCAGCTGTGGTGCAACACTCCACATAGACACTCACCCACATGACAAAAACATTCACACACATCAATGTCCAGGGGGCGTACACATCATTTGGACACTCTCACCACTCTCACCACAGCTCCACTCAACTCTAACACACATCTGTGGGTGCAGTCACCTGTCACACCGGGGTGACCACTGAATCACCGCAGGACAATAGAACAAGAATGCCCAAGAGGATTAGCCAGGCTGAATGTGCCATGCACTATGCAGTGAATGTCACAGAAAGCACAATGCAAGTGAGTAGTGCACACATGAACTACATCAAGCCCTGCATGAGAGACATAAGCCATCCACCCCCCCCTGGGACCCACTCCAACCAACATTGCATGTCTGTCACACCTGGACACAATGCCAGAAGTGACAGACACAATAAAGGTGCACAGGCAAAGGTAGTGGAGTCAGCACTCACCTGCTCCCCTGGTCGACCATACAGCATGGGGTACCGTGGGAAGATCACATCCAGCAGGGCCTCGTTCTCCTCCTGGGTGAAAGGCTGGGCCCTCTCCACAGTCCTTGACATGGTGCCAGAGGGAGACAATACAGCAGCAGTGGTATCGACTGACATGTTGTGCAGGCAAGTGCCCTCTCATGGGTTCTGCCTGCCTTATATCTGCCTTGCTGGCCTATTTCATTTACAGGAGTACAGGGTGATTGGTCAGACTCATTTGCATCCTACGTTTCCTCCAATCCCTTTAAACATACACCAGTGACAGCCTTCTCATCTTTCGATTTTGCAGCATCATGTCAAGTCAACAACCACTTTGCAACAATGTATAATGTGGCCAACTGCTTTTTCCAGACCACATGATGTTAAATTTTGAACTTGAAACTCGGTATCCATGACAACCAGCATGCATTTAGGCCCTAATACTTGTCCCTCATGTGTCCCCATTGTAATTCTTAAATCCCCACACAGGTACGGCGCGTTTCACACGAACCCCTAGGGCACCATCACGACAGTGATACGGGCCGTACTCACGCGTGTACGGCCCGTACACGTGTGAGTATGTGCCGATCACTATAGTTGGGGGTACCGTAGGACCTAGTGATACGGGCCGTACTCACGCGTGTACGGCCCGTACACGCGTGAGTACGTGCCGATCACTATAGTTGGGGGTACCGTAGGGCCTAGTGATACGGCACGTACTCACGCGTGTACGGCCCGTACACGCGTGAGTACGTGCCGATCACTATAGTTGGGGGTACCGTAGGGCCTAGTGATACGGCACGTACTCACGCGTATATGGCCCGTACACGCATGAGTACGTGCCGATCACTATAGTTGGGGGTACCATAGGGCCTAGTGGTACGGCACGTACTCACGCGTGTACGGGCCATACACGCGTGAGTACGTGCCTATCACTATAGTTGGGGGTGCCGTAGGGCCTAGTGATACAGCACGTACTCACGCGTGTACGGGCCATACACGCGTGAGTACGTGCCTATCACTATAGTTGGGGGTACCGTAGGGCCTAGTGATACGGCACGTACTCACGCGTGTACGGCCCGTACACGCGTGAGTACGTGCCGATCACTATAGTTGGGGGTACCGTAGGGCCTAGTGATACGGCACGTACTCACGCGTGTACAGCCCGTACACGCGTTTGTATGTGCCGATCACTATAGTTGGGGGTACCGTAGGGCCTAGTGATACGGCACGTACTCACGCCTGAGTACGTGCCATACACGCGTGAGTACGTGCCATATCACTCGGACCTACAGTAACACAACTATAGTGATAGGCACGTACTCACGCCTGTATGGCAGGTACTCACGCGTGAGTACGGGCCGTACACACGCCCTCAGAGCGTGTGTACTGCGTTTCACAGCTTACACTGGTGAGAGGAGGTGCACATGATAGGAATGGAGGTGTCAGACTCGCACAAGGCTGGACATCAAGTCATTGTCAGTGCAGTCCTTCATGTGCAGGGCCTAGGTGTGTCAGGCAGTGATGTGGCACATGTCTCCTCATGTTGTGGCATAATAGATGTGTGATGAGCTGTTTACACATGTCATGTGTGATGGGGCACTACATGGCACACTTCCCCTTCACACTTTGCACATGTGTGCATGTACGACACACGTGTCAAGCGCTGCATCACTGGTATGGCACAGTCAGCAACACCCGCAACTGTCCCCTGATGCCAGGTACACGGATAATTACACCTGACATGTGACTACCAGCGTGCCACGATGTGACTATGTCATGTGTTCCCATGAGCTTTCCGTTGGTGTTCCGTCAACTCCATCTGCTGTTGCAGCATCCAACATGTGTCTGTGTGCATATGTGCATGACACACATATACGCACACCATGCCACATGTGGACTCACACGTTACATGTGTCATGATGGTTCGAAGATGACTTCCTGACATGAGGCAATATCTGCGTTCTCTCAATGTCTGTGTCATCAGTTTTTGACATGTACCCCTTCATGGAAATGTGTGTTATCTGTCCTTTTTCAGATGACATGTGACCTGTGCGTCTAGACTCCCGTTAGCTGTCTGTATGAGATGACATCCTTCAAATGCTGATATGTGGATGTCTGTCACTCATGTAATGTGTCTGGCTTGTCACTTACACTGGCCTACAGCTATTTTAATGGCATGTCACGTCAACATTGCCATGCAACTATTGTGGCTGGCTCTTCGTAGGAGTATCACCTGGCTGGCCTATGTGTCCTGGATGTATTGCACAGCATAGACTCTGTATTAAGCAGATGTGTATTAGCTGTTGAACATGTGCTCACCTCAGTGACATTGGTGTGGTAATGTACTCACTCTTCGTTATTCCTTCCAAATCTCTGCAGGGCACCGCCTCTCCCCAGACGAATGCCAGACCTGGATGCCATGCGTGAACATGACTGCATATGCAGATACCGCTTCTCGCAAGAGTTGAGAGAGGACTTGACCCGCCGGCTTGCACCACACCTCCAACAACAACACAGGTATCCTACAGCTCTGATCCCCAAGATGAAGGTGATGGCAGCCCTACATTTATTTGCCACCGGCACGTTTCAATTGACCATAGCTGATGTCGGTGGCATGTCCCAGACAATGTTCAGCCGTGTCCTGCATGATGTTTTAGAAACCATGTTGGTGCACCTGGATGAATTCATCCATTTTCCCACTCGTGAGCAGTTGACAGGTGTCAAGGGTGAGTTATATGCCCTGGGAGGGATGCCTCATGTAATTGGGGCCATTGATGGGACACATGTGGCTTTGGTACCACCACAGGCACAGGAGGTAGCCTATAGAAACAGAAAACATTACCACTCCATTAATGCCCTTGTGGTGTGTCTTGCTAACATGCTGATTTCTCATGTCTGTTCCCGTTTTCCAGGGTCCGCACACGATGCATACATCATGAGGCGTAGCAGGGTGCCAGAAATGATGCTGCAGCTGCACGCGGAACGAGCATGTCTTGTTGGTGGGTATACTCTGTTAGTCCTGTGTTTTGCGCTATCTTTGTATCTTACGGCATCTCCTGACCCACTTCTTCACATGATGTTTCCATGTAGGGGACTCTGGCTATCCCAACATGCCACGGCTGATGATGCCTCTCCGCAACCCCAGAACAGCCACAGAACACCGGTACAACGACACCCATGGGCAGACGAGGCGCGTGATTGGGAGGACGTTTGGACTCCTGAAGAGCAGATTCCGGTGCCTCCACAAGACCGGTGGCGCCCTCCCATATGCCCCGGTGAAGGTCTGCAAAATCTTAATTGTGTGCTGCATGCTGCACAACATGGCAGTGGAGAAGGCTGTGCCACTCATCCTTGATCCGGATGAGCAGGATCATCCACCCGTGGAGGATGAAGGGCTCGGGCACGGGGCAAGTGAGCATGAGGATGAGGATGAGGACATCCGGAGTCAGCTTATCCGCAACTTCTTCTCATGATGGTGAGTCCCTGTGTCTGAGTGTGCACGCTTTGAGCCTTGTGTGGCATGTGTTGCAATGTGTTTGTCGAGCTGACTGTGTGCTAAGTGACTTGGAGGTGTGTTCTGATGTGTCATTCAAGTGATGATGTCATTCCACACATTTTAGCTGGGACACTATATTTATTAAGGGCATGGTGACAACATCATTCCTGTAGAGTACATGTACATGTCTGCGGATTACTAGCTCTTCGCTGACTTGTTGTGTGTCTGTCCTCCCCAGGTTCTTGCGGCTGTCGTCTGCTCATGTCATCATTGCCCTCCTGCTATTCCTCATGAGTATTGCAACGTGTGCTGGATCAGAGTTACATGCACAGACATGGTGAAAAGTCATTTGGGGTAAGGAGTGCAGCAAGGCATTTTGTGGGTGGTATGTGTTTGTGATCTGTTGGGACTGCTCCTGTGCATGTTGTGTTACCATGCATACATGTCGACTCACCATGGGCCACATGACGTGTTCCATGGCTCCCATGAATTGATAGTCACCCTTCCTGACAGTCATCTGTAATGGTTTGTGGATTCTGATGAAGGCATCAATGTGTGTATAACGTCCCTCAGGAACATACGGGATGCTAATGGTGGACAAAGTGTGGGACATCCCCATATGAGGCTCAATGGGGAATTGTAGACTCTCCGTGTGCAGCAAGGGGTGTTAGGCTCAACCCCTTCACTTGTGTGCCAGCTCAGTAGGATTTACCACATCTGTGTGTTGAAGGGGGTGTCCAGTGTAGGTCACACATGGTTAGCCAAATGACCTTTGAGTCTGTTCCAATTGATGCATTTCCCTTAGTGTGAGGCTGAGTAATAAAGGTGTTCGTCACACTCCAAGGTGCCTCATCTCTGTCAATGCAGGTCTCTTGCCACTTTGCATGCGGCGTATCTGGCATAGTTGTGGGAGATTATGCATAGGAGTCCATGTGACGTTTAGCAACATGCATGCAGTTGCTCATGGATTAGGCTCCCTATTGGGCATGAAGTACATGGTCGTGTATATTTTTGGGCATGTTGGTCCACACAATGGGCCATCAACAGCTGCTGAGGGTGTGTCTCCTGTGCGCAGGTCGGCCTTCAGTTTCCTGATCCGGTGTCATGCTTCTTTGGTGATTGTGCATGCATTGTCTCTGGGTGTGCCATGTGACACTGGACACTCCTTACTTTACACACGTGCCTGTTGCAGTTGTCCTTCTGACATCCTAGTCTTTGTGTGCTAAATTCTGGCATTTTGCAAGGAGATGCCGCCTGCTGCTGCGGCCCCTGCAGCAAGGGCCCACAGAGTATCCAGATTTGGCTACACACACGCCTCCAAGATGCTCCTCACTTCTTCCCTCCACCCATTCATTTGGCTGTCCTCAGCTTGTCTATTCCACTGTTGCCGCCACGCCGTGCCAAAGGCTGGACCATCAGCACATGCAAGGTGCACATTGCACCACCATCCTGTCCTTGCATAACCCACATCACACTACAGTCTGAGGTAGCAGCCACACTCCGAGCTATGTCCATCCGCACATCTAACGCCTGCTGTCAGACATACCCTGGGCACACACACAACACCTTTGCATGCTGAGTGTGCAACTCCAACTGCCTACACTGCGCTGCCATGCCTTCCAGGCCCTGTCACACCAACCAGGTCACGCCCCTAATACTCCCCACCGGCTCTGTAGCCCAGCAAGGGCATGGGAGTGGGACTCAAGGCTTCAGCATGTAGTATGGTGTCATCGTGTGGGACATGGCACAGGTATCATCTCTCAGCATGTCAATCTACAGAGTGTCCAGGACCCCCCTCTCCACCATCACATGCGCACAGCACCTCATCATCAGCTCATATGCCATTGACAGCCAGGTGCTCCTCACCCTCAACAAAGACACAGACATTGGCAGTTCCATCATTCAAGTATGCATGAGATCCATTGATGAATGTCTGAACACGAGCCACCTGAGGCTGGACTTGTACAGGACTGAGGTGATCACCTGAGGATTGTCCCCTTCCAGCTGGGTCAAGTGCTTGTGTCCCACCCGCAAGAGCCCTGCACAAGCACCCAGTGGCCACTCACACAAGATGGTGTGCATCATGTTTGGCTCGCTCACATTTGCCATGCTAGTCCACAGCATCTGTACCTCATGCTGCAACACCCTCTGCATTATGCACATGATCCACAGATAGATCCACTCCAAGAAAAGACAGACCATCCCCCAGGTTCATGACAACATCCGTGTCAAATACTGCCCTGCCCTCTACGGAGCAAGTACATCCAAACTCCCAGGAAAATTGTCCACATCCAGGGTGCATCTGCGCACCTCAGCTTCAACACCCTGCGCCCCAGCCACCTCACCGTCCACCATAGATAGCTGCAATGGATCACTGTCTGCTGCAGGATGACCTCCACACTCCCCACCCACACTCAGGAGGCACTCCACAACCCCGACCCCAAACCAACCTTGTACGTCTGTCATCCTAGATCCCGTTGGGCCATCTCCGTGCATCCAACCTTGCCCTGGCCACCGTTCTTCACATCCACTGTACTCCAGCATGCAGGACATTGTTCTCCCACCTGGCCACACATACCTGGAACTCCCTCCCCGGGATCCTCCACATGAGCCATGTCCTCTACACCTTGATGATAATCTCCCAAATAGGTCTGTCCGCACAGTTTAGCAAGCCCCCCCTCAGCAGTCGGAGGCCATCACAGGTGAGTGTTGTGCTCCATGCCTACATTGAATGATACCCTGTGACCCATGTGGGTCCTGTACCAGACTCTGATCCCAGGGTATGGATGGCTGGAGTTAGTTCAACACTCAGGCATAGTTTGACATTTCCACACACATTTGTCGTTGAATAATGCAAAATGACAGGAACGTCTCATGACCAAATAATATATTTATTTGCGGTGGGGTACGTGTATTGGTAGATGGAATTGGGTGCTCTACCGGGGGAATAGAATCCAAAGTTCACAGGGGGAGATGGTATCCTTGGCATTGGAAGTCATCAGAGTCCAGGGCACAGGGTTTGTCATCATTGGTCAAACTGTGACCAGCAAGTCCATGTGGCAGAGAATGTCATTGGATGAGGTGCTGCTGTTGCGCCAGAGGGCCAGGTGCCAGGCCAGGTGACCTGGGAGATGTGGATGGTCCGCTGACTCTCACGGTCTTTTCCGTGGACGACCCACCTTCCTCCGGGGACCCTCAGATGCAGGCCTTGACGATGCTTGGGACGCTCTGTCAGACGAATCCTCCTCCTCCTCCTCCCTCCCTGTGTCTGGTGCTGGTCTACGCCTGGTGGCACAGGGAGGGTTGCCCATGCTTTGGGCGATCTGACGGAGTGATTGGCTCATGTCCCTGTGCACCGCCAGGAGCTCAGCCAGTCTTGCCTCCATCCGTCCTTGGTGTTGTTGATGACTGGCATGATGCTCGACCTGCAGGTTCTTTATCTCATCGAGGGTCCCCTGCATCTCTGAGAGTTTCGACACGACCTGGTTGATGCCTCTGGTGTCATGCCGGTATGAGTCCAGGATGTTGTGTATGTGTGACATACCGGTGTCCTGAGCTGGCTGGTCAGGTTCGCGCCTCCGCCTGCCTCCACTCCCACCACCCCTGCCCACTTGAGCCTGGCCTGCCCTTGTGGGCACATCGGGTCTGCGGGACCCCTGAGGGATGGCATTTGCAGGGTTGCCTGCCTCCTCCTGGGTGCCCGGAGAACCTTGTCCCTCCTGGTCAGACTGGCTCTGTTGTTCAGTGCGAGCAGGGCTCCTGGGTGTGTCTTGGGATGTGGCAGGAATGGGGGTGGTGGTTGGCACAGATGTACCTGACGCAGGTGCTGCAGGGGCTTGGGCACCAGAGGGTCCAGGTTGGTCGGGGTCATCCACGGAGTGGTGAGAGTCGTCGCTGCCGGTGGGATCATCTTCACGCGGAGCCTGGGACTGTGATTCTTCCCCCCCAGTGTTGGGGGGAGATCGTCGACGTTGCCCTGTGTGTGAGAGAGAGACAATGTTGATGGTGTTTCATGCGACATCTATGTTTCATACATATTCAAGTTGACACAGTTCCTCCAGGTAGTTGGATGTGCCTAGCATTCCTCTCAATGTCCACTTGGGGATGGGTATGTTGCGGGGTACAGATTGGGATGTTCTCCTGAGTGTTTGACCTGTAGATTGTTGGCTCTGATGCTTATTTGGCTATGGATTGGTCTTGTTGTGTCACATGTCCATTGTGGGAGTGTGTAAATCCGTTGCCTGCCCAGGGGGTGTGTGCTTGTGTTAGGGGGGGGTTGTGACCGGGCCTGCTGTTGTGTGTAGTGTGAGTTGTCATTGGGTCTCCCAGGTGATGTGTCTGTCCCCTCATGGTGCATGCTGGCATGACAGTGAGTGTGAGTTCCTGTGCTAGATACCTGTGCTTGTGGAGTTGGTGCTTGAGTGTACAGTGGTCCCAGGAGGGCCTTGTACTGCATACAGCAGGGCCAAGTGTCAGCTACCTTGTCAGTACTTTGCCAGTCCCTGTGCATTGTGCATGGGTATGTACCTATGCCATATGGGCTGAGGGCATTGGTGTCTGCGTCTCATTTTCACAATGTGTTGTGTGGGGCCCACCCTCCCAGCCTCCCGGACATCCAGTCTTGTGTTAGTGGTTGTTGTAGCCTTGGACATGGCCTTTCCTTGATTTGTGAAGGGTGCATGGAGACGTTAGTGGCATGAGCATGGGTTTTGAGTGTGGTTGTGTGCGGTGAGTGCTTGGGGGAAGTTGCGTACATTTGGTGTGTATGTGGGGTGGACCCCATTGCCCCCATGTTACGTAAGTTGTTTGTGTACTCACCAGGCTCTGCGACTCCTTCGACTCCGTGTACTCCCACCGGTGGTAGCAGGGCCATCACCTTCTCCTCCCAGGGATGGTAGTGTACGGGTCTGCGGGGCGGCCCACCTCCAGTGATATTACTTTGGGCATATTCTTCGTTCATTTTCCTCTTGACCGCCCTGCGCAGATCGTACCACCTGGCTTGGCATTCATGCCTGGTCCTTCGGAAGGGCGCAACAGCATTCACCTTATCGGCAATCCTCTGCCACATGGCAGATTTTTCAGCTATGCTGGTCTGTCTGACCAATGTTCCAAACAGCTGTGGCTCGACTCTGATGACTTTGTTGACAAGGAGGTCCAGCTCCGCTGTTGTGAACTTTGGATTCTTGTCTGTGGGCATGGTGTGGGGTGTGGGTGTGGGTGTGGATGGTTGTGGGTGTGTGGGTGTGAATGTGACGGTGTGTGTGTGAATGTGAAGAGGGGGATGTTTGTGGAGGAGGTTGTGTGAAGATGTGTGAGTGAAGGTGTAGTGAAGGTATGAGTAATGTGGAGTTGTTTCTCTGTGGGGTCTGGCAGCAGTGGGTCTGTTGCAAAGGCTCATGGGTTGTGTGTGTGGGCCCTTTTTATTGGTACATTTTTGGGTGTGGCTGTGTTTGAATTTTGGTGGGTGTGTTATAAGAGGTGGTTGTGATTTGGGGCCTTTGTTTGCCTGTTTGGATGTGCCAGGTCAGTCATTGAGATATATTTTGTCATGTAGACGTGTTTTGTGGTGTTGTGCGAGTCTAATTGACCCTCCTTGTGCTGTTTTACAGTGTCCTGGTTCTGTAAGAGTCTTTTTTGCGTAGGTATGATCCGTACATACGCGATGCTGGGTGAGGGTGCTGGGGTACGGTGTTGAAGTGTGGCGCGTACATGCGGTGGGGGTACGGTGCGTACACGTGCGGGCCTGTGGTATGGCGCGTACATGCGGAGGTACAGCACGTACATGGGGGGGTAAGGCGCGTACATGGGGGAGGGTGCTTACATGCGGTGGGGGTACGGTGCGTACACGTGCGGCCCTGGGGTACAGCGCGTACATGCAGAGGTACGGCGCGTACATGCGGGGGTAAGGCGCGTACATGCGGGGGTAAGGCGCGTACATGGGGGGAAGGTGCGTACATGGGGGGTACGGCGCGTACAGGTGCGGGGCTGGGGTACAGTGCGGACAGGGTGGTGTACGGTGCTGACATATTTGGGGGTGGGGGGGCTGTACAGCTCGTACACGGGCATAAGTTTACCCGTGTACATGTGTGCTACTGCGTTGGCTCCGTACGGGCCATTTTACGTGCGATTGTGTATTCGGACGGATGGTCGGGATCGTACTTGTGCGCTCGGACTTGTGTTTTACGATTTGCACGTAAAAATGTCTGGCTCACTCTCGTACACTTTTCCCGACGATATTCGGACGTAAATACTTTCCGACGCACTCTCGTAGACTATTCCCGACGCTATTCGTAGTTATTTTTCACGTACGAATCGTACTTGGCCGTTTGTACGGTACTTGTACGACTCGTACGTAAAAAAATACGGATAGGGGTCGTACGCAAATTATTTTTAACGGATCGGAATCGGCACCAAAATGTTTAATAAATTAAAATAGTTAGAAATATTTTAATGTAAACGTATTGATTTTAAACATATAATTGTATTTAAAAATTATATTTTACATGTATAAAATATAAATTGTACTTAAAACGTTTCATATTATAAGATTAATAATTTTGAAATAATAGTTTATTTGTTATTTTTATAAAAAAGTGTAAAACATATTTTAGCTATCAATAGTAATGAAAATATATATTTTTATATTTTAATATTTAAATTGGTATATATAGGTTTGTAGTGTAGGGTAGTTTGTTTTTAGGTACATTTTGTTTAATGTTATAGTAAAAAAAGAAGTAAGAGTAAGCAATATTAATTGTGTATTTAAGTTGTTTAATATGTATCACATTGTTTAGAATCTTTTATATTGAAGTGGATATTGTAAATGTCACCTCTTTAGCATCCATCACCTTTTTCAAATAGCCTTACATTGGTGTGGGATTATTATATGTCAACATTTTAGTGCCCAACTCTTTCCCCCAAACTGGTTTTGATTGGAGTGGCAACTGTAAATGTCACCCCTTCAGTGTCCAACACCTTCCCCCAAGATGGTTGGATTGGAGTGGTATTAGTACATGTCACGCCTTTACTGTTCAAAACCTTCCCCCAGTATGGTTGGATTGAAGTGGGAATAGTAAATGTCACCCATTTAGGGGCCGATTATGATCCCACTAGGAAAGCCCTCCGTATGACTCTGATCCGGAGGGTTTTCCTAGCGAATCGCGCTGTGTGAGTCCGACCGAACGAGTATGATGCAGCCGTATGCTGACAGACTCAGTTCACTCGGACTCCCATTGAACTCTATGGGAGCCTTTGTACCGATGAGTACACAGGCTCCCATAGCAAAAAAGGAGTGGGTGGGGAAAAGCGTACACCCTGTAGCGGGCACCCTATGTTGTCCGCCACACTGTGCATGCTTGAATGGGGGGACCCATGCACACCCCATCGTGACCAATTCGGAGGACGGCGGGTGAAGGAGGGCCTGCTATGCCCCCCCTAAGTCTGATTCCGACAGCCGTTTCATCTCACTGACACCGAGTCGATACAGCTGTCCGAATCATGCATCTTACTCACTCGTTCGGAATCCAGCTCCATTGCACGGCACTATTCAGCTCCGAACGGGTCTGACGGACAGGATCTGGTTCGGAAACGGTTTGGTTGACACGGATGAGTACTTCGCACTTGGTCATTTGGAACAGGGGACAACTCGGTCAGGAACATAGGCTCGGAATCAGAGTTGCTTGTTCCAGAACCCGTCTGGAGGCCTTCCTAGCGAGATCATAATCGGCCCCTAATTGTCCATCGCCTGCCCCAAATCCATTTTAAATTGGAGTGGGAATAGTACATTTCATCCCTTTGTGTCCAACATCTTCCCCAAATTGTTATAGATGGGAGTGGGAATAGTAAATGTCTTCCCTCTAGTGTCCAAAACCTTCCCCCAATATAGTTAGATTGGAGTGGGAATTGTAAATGGCACACCTTTAGTGGCCAACACCTTCCCCAAATTGGTTTAGATTTGACTGGGAGAAGTAAATGTCACCCCTTTAGTGTCCAACACCTTCTCCAAATTGGTTTAGATTGGAGTGGGAATAGTATATGGCAGCAAAGCGAAAACCTGAAGCACACCCGTATTTAAATTTGTAGGATTCCTTTTTTACTTTTCTTCACATTTAGCGTGCAGCACTCATGTCGTGCTCCGTTCCTGTTGCACTTATCATGAAATCAAAGAAAAATGGGGAACTACAATTTGCAGGTCATCGTAGAGTTGCACAGCCTGGTATACACTGGTAGTCCATTAATACTCATTAATCATAGTAATTCCAAATTTGAACCATTTTATTTCAATTGTTCATCAAAGTTTTTTCATCACGTCAAAGGCAAAATTCGATAATCTTATGTATTTTTATTAATACAGAATTGCCAATCCTGGCCTATTCATGGACAATATCCAATCACAAGTCCTCCAATTTGTTCCAATAACTTCACACCCGATGCATTTCGGTCCAAAAATGACCTTCGTCAGGGGTATCAGTAGTTAATAAAAATATATACATCAGCCACATCTATTGTCACACGACAATTTATCGAGTTAAATATGAAAAGTTTTTTACCCAACATATATCCACCCTGTTAAACGCAAAGTGCACTCAAAATCCTCTACAACATAAACATCGATCATTATCCCATGCTGAGTGTGCCCCAATTGTGTTACAAACATAATCCAATACTGTGATAGTGACCCATCATGAAAATCCACTTATATAAGAAAAAATCTAAACTTGTCTTATCTCCAGCGTGCTATGGTTAATGAGTATTAATGGAATACCAGTGTATACAAGGCTGTGCAACTCTACAATGACCTGCAAATTGCGGGTCACCATTTTTCAATGGTACATGTCACTCATTTAGTGTCCACCACCTTTCCCAAATTGGTATAGATTGGAGGGGAAATAGTTAATGTCACACATTTAGTGTCCAACACCCTTCCCAAATTGGTATAGATTGGAGGGGGAATAGTTAATGTCACACCTTTAGTGTCCAACGCCCTCCCGAAATTGGTATACATTAGAGTGGGAATTGTAAATGTCACCCTTTCAGTGTCTAACAATTGTTTAAAACAATTTATGATGGAGTGTGATTATTTAATTTTACAATTTTATTCAGATTTTTTTATTTTACTTTTATTTATATGTAGTAGAATTATCTAGGCCCTAATTACGATAATGGAGGTCCTTAGGACCAACGTACACGTGGTGGTGGTCCAACAACTATTGCACTGTGGGACTGCCCGCAGTATTACAACTGCGGTGGTCGGACTGCCATGAGACTGCCGGCACCACCAGGATCAAAGATCCAGGTAGGTCGGCGACCTTTAAATGGCAAGAATGTGCTGGCGGAGCTGCAGCCGACACTGCCGAGCATATTCCCAGTTGGCATTTCACACCCCTTTCATGGCAGTAAACCCGCCATGAAAGGGGTGGGGGAATGGCAACAAAGGAGGTCCTTACAGGGTCCCCTGCTGTATTTGGTCCTGTAGGTGCCTGCGGGGGAGACATTTAGTGCCCCCCTGGATTTGTACCCCCCCTTCCTGCATGGTGTGACATTATACCACACCGTGCAAGAAGGTGCAGTCAGCAATCTGAGAGCACCAGGCTGCCTGTTAGGCTATTTTATGAGGCTGAAAGACTGCCGCTCTCAGACCGCCACAGAACCGCATGCTACACTCCTTATTTGGGGGGCGGTCTCATCATGGGTTTGGCGGTCCCACAATGGATGGCACGTTGCACCGTCCACCGTCCATTGAGCGACCACCAAATTCGTAATTAGGCCCTTTGTTTTATATTATTAGTATTGTTGGTGATTAGAAATATAATAAAACAATATTTAGTTGTATTTCTGTAAACAATAATATTATTAATTACATTGTTTTATGTAATGAAAGACGTCACACATTTTTCTGCTTTTATTTATGTTTTCAAAGTTTATTCATTGTAAATTTTTTCAGATTTTTAAATATATATATTTCAGCTCAAAAACAAACATTCTTATAAAGTTAATAAATACAACATTTCATTTTTTTATTAGTAAAAAAGCATATACATTATATTTACATCGTATTGTATATTGTAAATTTTCAACGTTTGTTTTACATTGTTGATCAGTTTTTAACATTTTTTAAATTGTTTCCTAAACATATTTTCAACATCATTTAAAAATGTCTTTTAATATACATTAAATAATTGTATATTTTTCATATTATTATTTCATTTATACTTTATAAATGCTAAACATTTTACCACAACATATTTTGACATGTTTGACATGTTTGAAATGTTTTTATTTTTTTAATACTTTTATTTAACATGTTTTCAGTATCTCCCATTCATTTGTATGTGGCGATAGTCTTTTTCTTAGTTTCATTTAGCAGCCATTTTATGTAATTTATTTGTATTCTTTTTTTGTCTGTTTTCCCGGAATCAGTTTGTGGAAAGGTGCTGCTGTTTGCCGGAACAAGTAAGTCCTTCTTTAAGGATTTTTAAAACGTTTTTGAGGGTAGATCTAGAAGATAGTTATGGGGCCTGATTACGAGTTTGGCATTCCCACTTCAGATGGTGCAACACGCCATCCACTGTGGGACTGCCCACCAGATCAGGAGTTTTTACCTGGTGTGACGGGTGGGCCTGCTGTGGTCTGAGAGTGGCAATCTCTCATAAAAGAGCCTAAAAGGCAGAAAGTCCCATTCAGAGTGCCGAATGCACCTTCCTGCAGGGTGTGGCATACATTCTGCACTGTGCAGAAACTGGGGTTATATATTTACATGGGGCACAACATGTGCCCCCCCTGCATTCACCCCCAGGCCCAGAGGCACAAGGGTGTTGCCTCACTGACACCCGTTTCATAGCAGTCTCACAGCCATGAACAGGGTGGCATTGAGGCAACTCGCCACCATGGTGTCAGCTGTCCTATGGACCACTGAACTCGTAATCTGGCCCATAGTGTTTTTTGTGTTTTTTGTATATTTAGATGTATTACTGTTACTGTTTTTCACTAGTTTGTAGGTTTCTGTTTTTGCACACTATTTTAGTAATATATCGCTATGTTATGTTAAATTATATTATGTTAGTTGTACTTTGATGATAAACTGTTATGTATATGCATTTTTGGGAGTGTAATATGCTTTGCGGTGGGTTATTCAATTTATTTTATAGGTTTTTTACTACAAACGTGTGCTATTGGCATAGGGAGTTTAATAGGTTTTTTAGTTTTCTTAAAGGAAATCATTTTTGGTTTATAACAATCCAATGCTCTTATTTTTTTTTTTCCATTTTCCAGGAGCATTTATTTGTTTAAATCACTTTTTTGTTTTTTTATGGTTCCTACATACCTTGCATTGCTTTGAGGGACTTTTATTGGATTTGTTTCAGAATTAGAATAAACTTTATTTTAGCTAAATAAATAGACCTTAAAAGTACAATAAAAGAAAATACATTAAAATACAATGAAATTCAAAAATGTCATTGGCGATACATGATTAAAAACAATTCATGAAAGGGCACTATTCTGCCTTGACATACCCCGATCCATGATATCTGAAGAGTGGCAATACATTTTGAGTACAATTCAAAGGAAAATGGAGGAGAACAAAAACCTCAACTATATGAGCTCCCCCTAACTTAGGCCCCATTACGATGTCGGTCGGAAAGGCTCCGAACGGCATTTGGATTTTCCTAACACGCGTCAGAACCCATGTTTCTGACCGACTCAGAAACATTTCCAACCAATCGATTATGATGGAAGGTAACCGTTTGGTCATTCCGAATTGGTTCCGATCGGCATTTTGAGAATCTGAGTCAGTCGAAGCCGAATCGTTCAGCTCTAGGGGCCGCGTTTCCGAATGACGTTTTAGGATGTCTTATTCGGACAACCTTTCCGAATCGGTCTATCCGACATGAAACAGCTGTCGGAAACTGAGTTTGGGGGCCCGTAGCAGGCCCCCTTCACCTGGAGGCCTCCGGTTGGTGCCTGTGGGGGCACCCATGGGTCCCCTTTTTACAACCATACACAGTGGGTCAGGCACCATGGGGTACCTGCGATAGGGTGCAAGGTTTTCCACACCCACCCTTTTTTTCAATGGGAGCCTGGGTTGTTGGTTGGAACACAGGCCTCAATTGAAGTCAATGGGAGTCCAACCGAACGGTGTTCAGAAACATCGTAATGTCGGTCAGACTCTCCAAACCCGAGTCGGTCGGAACCAATTCTGACAAGGAGTCGGTCGGATTGCTTTTTGACCCACGTTGTAATGAGGCCCTAAGTTGTCATTTCTGAGTGCCTAAGATGTACTAAGGGGAACCCAAAATGCCAGCTCACCACAAGTGTTAGCTCCAGGAGGAATAGGGGCCAGGCTTGGTCAAGGTTGCAACCCGCGATAGCGAGCTTAGTATGAAAATCATGATGCCAGAGTCCAAATCCATATTCTTACACCTCGGTGTACAAAAACCAAAGGCCGACCTGGAAAAAATGAACTAAAGTGCTAATAGTGCAATAGAAATGTTAAATAAGACATAAAACAGTTGTCACTTATCAATGCACAAGTCTGAGGGCTTGATTATGAGTTTGGGGCTCTTACTGCCGGACGGCTGAGTAGACCACTGAGCCGGTGGTCTTCCGACTGCTGTATAACAATGTTACTGTTGTGCTGGCAGTCTCGTGGCGGCAGTCTTCCCATGGAGGTGGACCTTCATGCTAGGAATCTCACTTATTTTTAGTTTTTTTGTCACAGTGCAAATACATATGTGTGCATTTTCACGAAACAATTCTGTAAATACACATATATGCATTACATCTATGGAAAACTAAACATCTACAGCACAAGTCTGCAGCCATTGCAACAGTGGACAAATGGACAAGGAACTTTCCTGTGATTCTGGTGATGACAGTGTGGATTTCCCTTGTGGACAAGTGTCTGCAGCAAATGGGACGAGGGGCTCCATGATGATAAGAGGATTGGAAACAGGAGACAAGGTGTTTTTTTCCCTTAAATCTTCCCTTTCCGCCAAGTCGAGTGTGGAGGTCTTCCCACCACAGTCGGCATGGCGGTAAGGCACATCGTAATCTCGACGCCGGGAGCAGGGTATGGACTCACTCCATCAGCCGCTGTTTCCTGTTACCGCCATCAAGGCGGGAAGAGGAATCCTGGAGGAGGTGGCGGTCTTTCGTCTGTAGGACCGCCAAATTAATAATTCTGCTTTCGGACCACTTAGTTGGCGGGCGGTAAATCCGACAACCCCGTGACGGTGGTCCCAAGACCCCCAAAGCCATTATCTGGCCTAAGAGTTTAATAATATTATAAAATAAGTGTTCAAAATCAAGTCCTCCATATGCAGAGTCCATGCCCACAGGCACAGTAATGTAGGCAAAGCAAAAGGAGGGGGACAAAACCACAGGGTGGACTGCCATGGAACTGAAACATCCTCTTATCAAAAATTATTGATCACTAAGGGGCCCAAGTGTGACTTCCCCACTGTTCCCCAAGGACTTCCTAATCTTTGTTACCAGTCTGAGATAGGAGTAAATAGTTGTTATACTTTCGTCCGGAGCTAAGCGTTGAAGAAAACAAAGTGCTTGTATGCAATGTCTTAAGGAGAGGTTGTACAAGAGAATTTAACAGTACGTGAGCTAAGTTTAGAGTAGAATCTCTAAAAAACCATAAGATGTATAGTGCATTGTGGCGAGATCAGATCACTGGGGCACGGATCAAGGTTACGCTCCCAGTTGTTAATGTAAGAGAATGCCACCAGCAGATGGAAAAGGCTAAGACTAAACCTTGAAAGAAGGAAATTCTGATGGTGCTGGGCATTTAGTAGCACATACAGCTGCGTATGTTCAGGAGGGGCCAGAGAAATATACAATGTGACAGAGAGCAAGTTTCTGACTTTGTTCAACCTTGCTTCCTTGTACACAAATCCCTCTCCCTGAGTGAGAAAAGGGATGAGGGATATCTATACAGTTCTGGTCTGGACCAGAGTCAAGTTCCTCATCTCCCTCAGCAAAGGAATATCATGGCCAGATCCAATGACAGGCAATCTTCAATGAGCGCTCTGTTAAGTACCAGAGCTTTGTTGGTCCAAACTTGTTGCCACATAATGAGGGGGTGAGTCTGTATTTTGTCCTCTAAGGGGTTTAACCCCAACTCATTGAGACAAATAAAAGTGGCAATACATTGGGGGAGGAGGGTAAATGGTGGGCAAGCCTATTTTCAGTAATCTGTAGCTTTGTTACTTTATTAAAGCCCCAGACTCCAGCCCCATAGATAGCCAATCTTAAGCTTTTCACCAAATAGATCGCTAGCATGCGATGTACTGGTCTCCATCCTAATTTAATGGCAAATCAAAAGAGAGCATTAATACTCTGCGCAAACGCACTGTTTCTGGTTTCCAACTGCTGGTGCCCAGACACAGAGGGCCCGATTCACAGAACAAACTTAAGACTAAATCCTAAACTTAGTACCATTCTGGTATTCACAGAATGCACTTAGTACTTCTGGTATTCACAGAATGAACTTACTACTTTTGCTATTCACAGAATGAACTTAGTACTTTTGCTATTCACAGAATGGATTTACGACTCCTAAACTTACGTCCGCACTCGGGCCGGAAATTCCGGCCCGGAGGCGGAGCTTCCGGCCCGGAGGCGGAGCTTCCGGGCCGGAGGCGGGGCTTCCGGGCCGGAGGCGGAGCTTCCGGCCCGGAGGTGGGGATTCCGGCCGATTTAGCTATGGCTGAAATCTCCGCCTCCGGCCCGGAAGCTCCGCCTCCGGGCCGGAAGCCCCGCCTCCGGCCCGGAAGCTCCGCCTCCGGCCCGGAAGCTCCGCCTCCGGCCCGGAAGCTCCGCCTCCGGGCCGGAATTTCCGGCCCGAGTGCGGACGTAAGTTTAGGAGTCGTAAATCCATTCTGTGAATAGCAAAAGTACTAAGTTCATTCTGTGAATAGCAAAAGTAGTAAGTTCATTCTGTGAATACCAGAAGTACTAGGTGCATTCTGTGAATACCAGAATGGTACTAAGTTTAGGATTTAGTCTTAAGTTTGTTCTGTGAATCGGGCCCACAATTATTGAAAACCATACCCAGATAACTAAAATGATTTGTAGTTTGGATGGGTGTGGAATGCAGAAAGAATTTTGGTTTGACCCCACGTTTAGTACTGCAGGACACAACAGAAGTTTTACTGATGTTGACTTTAAGATCCATTAAGGCTGAGAAACAATCTAGGAGGCCCTGAAAGGCTATGAGGGTGCACCTCATAAGGACAGCATCATCTGCATACAGCAGAGCTGGAATAGGACGCTGTCCAATCTGGGGGAAATCCTGCATGTTTAGACCAATTCCCCCTCCAGATGGTTGATGTATAGTGTGAAGAAGAAGGGTGCGAGAAAGCTACTATTCCTTACCCCCCACGGACACGGAAGGACTCCGATCACTCCCCTCTCAATCCGAAACTCACTGATGAGATATCTCTTTGATGGGGTTGATTATGGTCTTGTCTACGCCGAGATCTTCCATTATGTTCCATAGCTTCCTATGAGAAACACAATCAATGGTGTTGGACAGGTCCATGAACCCTAGAAATTAAAAGGCCCTGCTTAGCAATAGTATACTTGCTCTACAAGAGAGAAAGGTTAAGGCATTGGTCCTTCATCCAAACTCCCCTCCTAAACCCATACTGAATGTCAGAGAGTGATCTGGAGTCCTCAGCCTAGGACTCAAAATGTGATAAAAGAACATGACCCAATATCTTCACAATGGAGTCCAGGAGGGAGATCTGGCGGTAGCAGCTCACATCCCCTCGTTCCCCCTTTTTAAAGATGGAGACGATGATAGATTGTGACCAAGCAGGTTGTTTCTTGGAGCGACTTGATGCCTGGAGAACATTTGTAACAGTGAGGCCCAGAGATCCAGCTGGCTCTTGAAGAGGTCCAAAGGGACCTCGTCGGGGCGGGGGTTTTATGACTGGGGCTTGTTCTTCTAATAGCCTCCAGCACTTCGTCATAAGACAGAAGATATTTGGGCTGGGAATATGCTTGAAATCACTCCTCTCTACCGCCCTAGGTCCCACAGAGTAGACTCCTTTCAAAGAAAGATGTCCACTCCTGCCCAGATATAGCAGTTGCTAAAGAGGGCTCATAGACTGACTTAAAAAGGGCCAGCTCACTATTCCCAGAAAACCCCTTACATATTACTTACGACTCGCTTCCTCAAGGTCCTCCCAGGCTTTCATTTTCAGTGTGTTCTTCCAAGCCTTCACTGCTCTCCGATAAGCTTTCCTACACTCAGCCACTTCTTGCGTTATCTTGTGGGGTTTTTGAAGAGCAAGCATAAGGGCCCTGTGTGTGCTTGAACATTTTTGATTGAACGAACCCTTCTGCGTCACAGAATGCGGATTATGGGTCCTTTCGAGTGAAGCTTTAATAGACTCAGAAAGGGAGAAAAAGGCCTCAATAACCTGAGAGGAGTTTTAATTATCATCCAAGCAGATATCTAAAAAAGGGATATTATCTTCCACAAGCTTGGACAGGAAGACCTTAGAGTTTACAGTTACCCACTTAATCCATGAGCCCTTCTTGCCATGGACAGAGATTTGTGCTATGTGCCTGTCTAGTCAATAGAAAGCCTGCCAAGGAAACATATCAATAGATAAACTTTGTGGCAAATGATCACAACAACTTCAACAACCAGACATCCAACTCCGAATCTACTTCCTGCTCCAGCAACACCATCCAGCCCCACCATCTCCTCCTGGACCCCAGTCACCACCGAAGACACCACTTTGACCATGAAAGGCATCCACTCAGGGTCCCCCACGGATCCCTGCCCCCACACATTTTCCACAGGCCCGCAACCACCATCGCTCCCAAACTACGACACACCATCAACACCACCTCCAAGACTGGCACCTTTCCCGATGACTGGAAACACGCAGAAGTCAGACCCCTGCTCAAGAAGCCCTCAGCAAACCCCACCGACCTCAAGAACTACCGATCCATCTTCCTCCTCCCCTTCACGGCCAAAGTCACAGAGAAGATCGTTAATGCACAACTGACCATATTCATTGAAGAAAAATCCATCCTCAACCCCTCCCAATTTGGATTCCGCTGCAACCACAGTACTGAAACCACCCTACTCGCTGCCACAGACGACATCCATACCCTCTTCAACCAAGGACACAATGCAGCCCTGATCCTACTCGACCTCTCTGCAGCATTCAACACCGTCTCCCACCGCACACTCACCGCCAGACTCCAAGAGGCCGGCATACAAGGAACTGCCCTCAACTGGATTGGCTCGTTCCTCACCGGCAGAACCCAAAGGATCAGACTACCACCCTTCCTCTCCGAACCCACGGAATTCAACTGCGGAGTGTCCCAAGGGTCTTCGCTCAGCCCCACGCTCTTCAACATCTACATGTCCCCGCTGGCCACTATCGACAGACAGAATGGACTCAGCATAGTATCCAATGCCGATGGCACCCAGCTCATCCTCTCCCTTACCAAGGACCCAATCACCAACAGACTCAACTTCCAGGAAGGAATAAAGGACGTTGCATCCTGGATGAGCAGAAACTGCTTGAAGCTCAACTCGGAGAAGACAGAAGTCCTCGTCCTCGGACCCTCCCCCTTGGCATGGGACAGCACCTGGTGGTCCACCCCCCTCTGCAGTCCCCCACACCCGTGAACCACGCCTGAAACCTCGGCATCGTACTCAACCCCTCCCTCTCCATGACCCAACAGGTTAATGCCGTCGCCTTCAGCTGCTTCAACACCCTCCGAATCCTCTGAAAGATCTTCAAGTTGATCCCCCATGAATCAAGGAAGGCCGTCACTCACGTGCTCATCACCAGCAGACTGGATTACGGAAACGCCCTCTATGCCGGGATCAACAAGTCTCTGATCTGCAAGCTCCAGACCATACAGAACGCCGCAGCCAGACTCATCCACGCCATTCCTCGACACAAGCACACCACCCAACACCTACGGAACCTTCACTGGCTCCCAGTTGAGAAGTGAGTCACTTTCAAGATACTCACCCATGCCCACAAATGCATCAACAACACTGGACCCCAATACCTCAACAAGAGAATCTCCATCCACATGCCCAAGAGAAACCTCCGATCCGCCAACCTCGCCGAAATCCTGCGCATACGCAGAGCCAGAACATGTGGAAGAACCATCTCCTACATCGCAGTCAAGACCTGGAACGAGCTCCCGTTCAACATCAGACGCCCCCCCTCCCTGAACATCGTCAGGAAGATGCTCAAGACCTGGCTCTTCAATTGAAGGGAGCTGCTTACCCCCCCCCTCCCCCCACACCCTCCCAGCGCCTTGGGACCCTCAAGGGTGAGTAGCGAGCTTACAATTCCCCTGATTAATTGATTGAGTGATTGAAATAGGAGCGGGGAGAGGGGGCATACCTGACATGCTCCACGGGTTTTCAGGAACTGATCTGATAACATAATGTGAGAAGTTGGCCTGGTATATCCTGTCCACTATTTAAAGTGGGCACCCTGTACTAGTCCAAACAACCCTTATGGTGATTTAAGAGGTCAAAGATATCCTTAGAAAGCTATCCAAGTGGTAACTGTAGAAAGCAGCCTTCAGGCTTAGTCTTGAAGGAATGTTAAGCAGCTTGTTGTACCAGAATGCAACCTTATAGTACTAGTTAAATGAAAGGAGAACCACATAGCAGTTATAAAAATATGTATTTATTAATATAACACTCTCTAGTACGATAAAATATCTCCTACATGCAGGTAATCTCAAAGCACATAGGGGCATATTAACAAGACAGGCGATAAAATTATCGCCGCTTTAGCGGCAGAAAACTGCTGCTAAAACGGCAATAATGGGCTTGATAATATGCTCTATGGAATTCCAATTGAAGCCCATGTTAGATATGAAGGACATCTAACCTGAGCTTCAATTAGAATTCCATAGAGCATATTATCAAGCCCATTATCGCCGTTTTAGCGGCAGTTTTCTGCCGCTAAAACGGCGATAATTTTATTGCCTGACTTGTTAATATGCCCCATAATACTCTAGCACAGAAACAATAGTAAATAGCACAAATACACAGTGGGCTCCAGGGGGAGACAAACCCATATACTAAAATAATGTTATAATAACCATGACTCGATTCAAGACAGTGTCTACAGCACGTAGAATCGCTGGGACACCAAGGAACCACCCAAGGTGAGTAAGTAGGGACCCCACGGTGGACGGGGCAGTGTGGGAACACAACCGCTTGCTCCGTACAATTCTATGGGGAAATTGCGGTTGAAGTTTTAAAGTTTAAGGATCCTTCCCAGTGGACTTGGTAGAAACCCCGTGGATCATAGAAGGTTGGAGAGCCACCCCACCTGTGAATACTGAAGTACCATTGTTACCTATCCCAGGGAAGCCAGGTGCATAGGGCTGAAGTGGCATCGATCTCAAAGGAGGACTTCAAGAAAGTGCCTGAAAGCAGAGGGGACAGAGTCTGGGTCACTCAGGCGTGACCAGGGCAGGGCTCGGTAGTCGAATGTCCACCGATCTCGGGTGCTTCAGGTGCATTGAGGGGGGTTTTTGATTCTGCAGCCACTGGGACCAGGAGATGTTGAGGATAACCAGGAGCTGGATGCGAGCTGTCCCACAAAGAATGTCGAGTACTGAGGGGTCGGTGTCCGGATGGTCAACCAACAAGCCTTGGCAACGGCAACTCCCACAGAGGGTTGAAGAAGGTTACAGTTTGGACCAGCAAGGTCGAGGAGACTCACCAAACGCACTGGAGTCAGGGCAGGCCTGGAGCAACCAGGGGAGCCCAAAGAAAGCAAAGTGTACCCTCAAGGGGACTCACAGGCCGAAGGAACAGGAGTCGCAAAGGGACCAAGAGCAGTTTCTTAAAGCAACAGCCCACGGAACACTTGGTGTGAGGAGGCCGGAGATCTTTGGAGGAAATGGTGCCAGAGGTTGGGTCTACTCGGAGCCCAATGTACTTGCTCGGGAATCGCCAACAAGCATCTGCACTTGTAAATGGATGCGGGGTACAGGGGTAGGGTATCGCAGCCCCCACGGGGGATTCTGACCTCAAACTTGGTGAGAGAGCAGCTCGGACATAGAGGGACTTGGAATCCCACCTTCTGTGTTTCTGGAGCCTTCGGATCCCGTAGAATCTCAGGAGCAGGAGACCGGTCAATGGTGATGTGGTGCCTGCGGTTGCATGGGAGTGACTTCTCCACTCCAAGGGAGATATCTTCAGTTGTTCTTGATTCTCCACAGGTCCTGCACGGAGTCTGTATGGTGCACAGGCACAGACAATGCTTCAGACTGAGAGGGAGATAATGTCGGGCCCTAACGAAGTCCAGTGAAGTCCAGAGTGTCCAGATGGTCAAAGTTCAGTGGTGTCTTGATCAGAATCTTGTCCACATCGAATCTAGAGTCTTAAAGCCAGGGAAGCCCTTTTGAACCCACAGGAGAGTGTTGGACAGATTCAGGGGACCCTCCCAGGGGAGGGTCTAGACAGTGGGGAGGTTACACCCATGTCCTTTGTCCAATTTCACGCCAGAGCAGGAGCCAACAGCTCCCAGGACTGGTTTGAACTGGACTATGCACAGGGACACCAAATGTTCCCCTCATGGAGACCTTCGGTTGCTGGCAAGCGCACTCACCCAGGCCTAATACACTAAATCTTGTCTGGGAGGTGGTCACACCTCCCTGTGACAGGTTGCCTATTGTTCTGCCTTCCCCTGCACGAGCTAGGCTCAGCAGCAGGAGGGCAGAAATGTGTCTCTGGTCGGCAGCAACCATTTTGGGCTGCCCAGTACTAGAAGGCTAGTGCCAGGAAATCCAGGGACCTCACAAAGCTCGTTTCTGAAGGGTGGAATCATACCTCTCACACCAGTTACCAGTGTGGGAGTATGATTCCACAATGTTTGACACCAAACACAGTAGGGTTACTTTCAGCCGTTTTAGAGTTGGTCATCACGCGGTCGCATAATGCCACTCTATATGTCGTAAATGGCTGATACATTGACAAACCAGGAGAATGGACTCCGTAGGCTGCAAGAGTGTCCTGCTCATGCAGGGGCACCCTCTCACTTAGAACCAAGCACCCTGCCTTCAGGATTGTCAAGGCCTGCTATAGAGGTGACATCGGTTTTAAGTGCAGTGACCCTTAGATATAGTAAACCTATATCTTTAGTAAGTGGTGCATTCACCAACTTACACCAGCTGTAATGGCAGGCCTGTAGTTCCATTTGGCATGGCCTCTTGTGGGTGGCATAATACATGCTTCAGCCCAAGAGAGACCTCTGGGGTACCTAGGCCCTGGGTACATGGGTACAATATACTAAGGACTGATAAGGGTACCCCAGTATCCAATCTGGAGTGTATCAAGGTACATACCATTACAGTTTAGGGAGAAAGAAGATAGACTGGGGCCCTGATTAGCAGGATCCCAGTCAGACTATTCAAAAACAGCATTACATGAAGCAAAAGTGGGGGTAAGAATAAGAAGCAGGTCCTTTTTTCCTTCAATGCCATTAAGTTGGATTCAGGCAGTGGGTAACGTGTATGGAAGCTGGATTTGTCTGATGAATCATGGACTCATACCCTGACATGAAAGTAAAGGAAATAGATAAGGCCATTCAAGATAATCAAAAGCCTTAGTGAAGTCAAGGAGCGCTGCAGTAGCAGGTGGTTGAAGATCAAGAGTGTCGATGAGGACGAAAATTGTACAGAGATTGTGAGACGGGGAGCGACCCGGGATGAAACCAGACTGGCCCAGTGGCACAATTGAGGCCAGCAGTGGAAGGAGTCAGTTTGCCAAAAGTTCAACATAAATGTTGGTTTTGACGTTAATCATTGATAGTGGCTGCTAGGAATCACTTTGATTGGCCGGTTTGTTGGGCTTGAGGAGCGTCACTATGTGCCCTCCACGTTTGTAGCTTGTGTAACCCACCAAATATTGTTTAGATAGTGATCTTATATAATAGTGCTGAGCAATGTGGCAGTGTTAGGGTGGGGCCGTCTGGGCATCCGGCAAGGTCAAGTCTGTCATCCAATATAACATTGACGATCCCCTCCCAGAGAATGGCACTGGTTCCAGCCTATCAATGAGCCATCATAGCTCCAAAAAGAAGTCTGAATTGTCGGTGTTAGGGCTGTAAACTGCGGCTAGAATGACAGGGTTTTTATGTACGGTACCGGTTAGGATAACATAACGATCATTGGCATCGTATATAGCATGCCGCAGCTGTCAGAGCAGGCTCTTTGGCATTAATATAGCTACCCCCTAGCATAATTGGAGTAGAGGGAAGTGTAGGCACCTATGCACCATCGCATGTGCAGTTTTGATGTCATGGCCTGCATAAGAAGGGGTTCTTGGAGAAAGCAAATGTCAATTTGGTGCCTAGTGAGGAACGCATGGACCCTTTGGGCTTTTCTGCGGTCATTGAGCCTGCGGATGTTCCACATACAACATCGGGTGGTAGTCTTGACGCCATGTGAAAGGGGTGTGGGGACAATGCTCGGAGAAGCCAATGGGGGGATGCAAATGCAAGGGGACTGGCCAATTTGTTATCAATAGTTACTTTCCTATATGTGTTTCAATATTGTATGAATCAATTCTATGTCAGTGATCTCATACGATAACATAGGAGTTGCCTTATTACATTTTATAAGTCTAATTTCCAGAAGGGAGTAGATAACCATGTCATGTTTGGTGTTTCTGGAATCACAAATGAATCCTAACTTATGATGAAGACGCTTTTTAAATTGTGATTCTGAAAATGGCACTTTTAGAAAGTTGGCTTTTTCTTGCCTTAGCTATGTAGTGCATGTAGCCTATCTCTGGTCACATGACTGGATGTAACCAAGATTTGGGCTTTGTGTACTCATCCTAGAGAGCCACTGTTAGAGAGGCTTTTCAAGCGGGTTTATCCCCAGTCTTTTTGCTTTTTGGCCTCCTGCTTTTGACACTGTTTTTCTTGGTTTTAGGACTCTGGGCACTTAACCACTGCTGAAGTGCATATGCTCTCTGTGTAAATTGTTGTTATGGATTAGTGTTTCCATGATTGGCTTATTTGATTTACTACTAAGGCCCTAGTACAGTTCACTGTGTGTGCCCAGGGCCGGTAAATCAAATGCTGCTAGTAGGTCTGCAGCACTGATTGTGCCACCCACACATGCAGACCTGCCACTGCACGTCTACTGCCATGTCAACCTGGAAAGTGCACCATCTTGCCAGGCCCTAACCTTCCCTTTTATTATATGTGAGTCACCCCTAAGGTAGGCCCAAGGTACCCCTATGGACAGGTTGCCGTGTATTTGAAAGGTAGGACATATACTGATGTGTGTGACATGTCCTGATAGTAAAATACATTGTATAACTTCCCATTGGGACAAGATAGAGAAATAGAGTTTAGTATGCCTGAACTCAGAATATAAAAATGCATCTTTTAGTAAAGATGATTTTTATATTGTGTGTTTGAAAATACCACTTTGAGAAAGTGGGTATTTTCTTGCTTAGCCATCCTGTGTACCTTTGCTGGTTTGTGGACTGACTGTCTGGCTCTTGAGTGACAGGGGCTGGGGATGTGTATTCTCTCAGACAGCCACTGGAGGGGGGGTTGATGTGTGTCCTGCCTTTCCTAAATGAGTCAGGGCTGGGCTGAATAGACCTGGGCTGCATTTAGAGTAGTGGGAGGAGATTTACTTGCACCTGAATGGGCCTGGTCTGCTTTACACAATGCTGTCTCCACCTCTTGCTGGGAAGCTGGACCAGAGAGGACAGAACTGGTTTTGACTGAGCACAGAGCACAAGACAACAAAGAGAAATGCTGTATAAATATTGGGGCTCAGACCCCAGAACGTTAGATCATTTCTAGAATTCAAGAGGAACCTTTGCCAAGGACAAGTGCTGGAGAAACTGAAGGAGAAATACTGCCCCTTTGCTATGTGCAGTCTGGGGTTGGTCTGCAGTGGCTGCTTCTGCCAAGGAATGGACAAGGACTTTGCTGTGTGCTGTTTCCCCTGCTTGAAGAAGATCTCCAAGGCCTTGAAGTAGAGCTTGCCTCCTGTTCTGAAGTCTCAGGGACACAAAGACGTCACCACCTGCTCCCCTGAACTTCCTTGCTGGGAGTTCTGACCCGCCAAGAGGTGCCTGTTGCTCTATTGAGCCTCTGGAGGTTGTTCCTGCTGTTGGGAGCTGGAAAAGAGACCCAACTAAGAGAAGCTCGATGCTTCCACACCCGTTTTCGACGCATCCCCACTGTGCACTGAAGAAACCGACACAGTGCCTCCCCGCGGCTAAAGAAATCAGCACACGCTGCATCGCGTGCACCGATCTACAAAGTCCGCGATCACTGCACCGATTCCAACGCAGACCCTGCTGTGTGTTTGCAAGAACCAACGCATCGTGGGAACGCGGCTGGAGAGACCAACGCAGCACCGTTGGCGCATCAAGAACTGATGCATCTCCAATCCCCACGCATCGCACCAGGGCGCCAAATTTACAAGGACACGGGGCTGCGGTAAGGAACCAACGCATCACCTCTCTGCACAGTAAGAAACCAATGCATCATCTTCCCTTCAGTAAGAAACCAGCGCATCACCTCCCCTGCTTGGAAGTAAGGAACTGACGTATCACCTCCCCTTGAGTAAGGAACCAACGCATCACATTTCCTGTGCGTTTGAAACCGACGCATTACCTTCCCTGCGGCTGTTTTTGTTTATGATTTTGATGCATCCAAGGTACTTTGGAGTCTATTAGGATGGCGGTCGGATGGCGGTGGTCATCCGCCCGTGACCGCAACCCAGAAAACCGCCGGTCCCATTAGCATGGCAGTGACAGCCCCGGCGGTGAGATTTACCGCCCGCAACTTTTCCGCCACTAGCAGTCCGTACGCTTGCATGGCGGGCAGAGCTGGACCACTAAAATGGGGCCGGTACAGGGTCAGGCTCCGTCGGCATGATTATGATGCCGACGGTAGCCAGTCTTTCCGCGGCTGTGGAACTGCCATGGAAAGGCATGTAGAGAATGTCTCTGGGGGCCCATTGCGGGCCCCCAATGTGTTTGGGGGGGTGTGGGTGCACTGGGGGGGGGGGGGGGTTCCATGCTACCCTACATGTCCCTGTACCAGATGGCAGGCACTGTGCAGTGCCTGCCATGCAGTGCAGGGATATGTTGGGCATGCTTTTTTGGACATCGCGCCAGTGCTGCTGGCAGCAGCAACCGCCGCAATGTTAAATGCCGCGATTGTACCGCCGTGGTCGGATTTCGACTGTGGAGCATATTAATTGGGCCGGCGGTTATACCGCGGTCCTAGCTGGTGAGGTTTCCCCGCTACCATGGCGGTCGGGGTATTTTTCCGACCGCCATCCTAATAGACCCCTAAGTGTAGAAAGTGTTGCATCTATAGTTTGCTATGGACAGAACTGTTTTACCTTCTAAGGATTACATTTTGATTACTGTATTGTGGATTTTTGTTGTTTTGATCTTGTTTGGTTTAGATAAAGATTACTTATTAGGTCTCGCATAGGCAGCGCATCCGAGGCATCAAGTAATCAGTATTAGTGGTGAAACTCCACCCATTGTGTTTCTATTTGTTTTGTCGCTTGCCATTGGTTACATCTGGCATTGCTCTTATTATCTCGCTCATTGATTGGCTGGTGGTCTGATGTCACTTCCGTTTTGCAGTAAGCAGAACCGACCAACTACAGATTAGTTCCGCTGCTCGGCGTTAACTATTCATTTAGGGACTACTTCCTTGTTTATTTCCCACCGCCGTTTACCACTGCTTGTTATTATCAGCGGTCCCTTTTATGAGGTAAGCGCTGAAAAAGCACTGAATTCCCAACAGTATCGCTTCAGCGCGTACACTGTGCATAGCTTATGAAAAGTGGCAAGGCTGTGGCATTACGGCCACAGCTGCCGACTTTGAAAGTCTTGGCTTCAACGTAACGTTCCGTGATTCTGGGCAAATCACTTCATCTGCCGCCACTAGTCACTGCTTGTTATTTTGTTTGTCCTGTGGCTGTGTTAAATTTGACCTGTTTGCTTTATAATGAAGCCTCTTGACCTGCCCCAGCCAACAAATGCTAGATCCTCACAATGCCCTCCGACGCCAAATCCCTGTCCAATGTATGATCCTCATGTTGAACTTTAAAAAATGCCACTTCGTTACTATATGTTCTCAGGAGGACATACGTTTTAATTTACCATTTCTGTTCAACCATCATGGCATGTTGCTATTGCATGCCTCTTCCTTCCCGTTTTTTCACTTCGGCCACTAAAAAAGGTACCCAGGCACTTAAGGGGTTTGCTGTTTATATAGTACACCACATCATCGCTCTAAAAAGCGGAGAAAGAAAACGACCGAACGCCCAATAGTATGATGCAGAATGGATGCATTGCGTCACTTCGGACAAGGCTTTGGCGCCTTGTTATCAGTTCAGATTAGCTGCGCCTGCCTCCCTGTGATCAGTGGATGCAGTGGTACAGGCCAGCTGACTGATTCGCCTCGAATCCACCTGCAAAAGATGTGTCCTCACACAAGTCCTTTAGGTAAGCAGCAAATAGTCTGCGATCGGCAAAGAGAATGGCTCTTTATCCCGAATCTTTAATCCCCATCTAACCCCCTTCCCTTATATCGAGCTCAGCAGCGCCAGCCTTTTCCACTGCAAACTTCCAAGCTGGCTGGTCTACACACCCGCAGTCTTGGTTATTAATGGTGGAGTTGTTTTTCTCCCTAAAGTACAATTTTTCACGGCTGTGACGGGTACCTTACTTTACCCAACCCCAAAGTATTTGTTTTTACGTCATGGTAATAAACCTTTTGACACCCCTCGCTGGGTCAACGTAAATGTTCATACGGTCTCAACACTAGGAGCGCTTTAATAATCACAGCAAGTGGTATGCAGTTTTTAAACACAATCCCAAAAATGGCAGTCGCTCGTAAACTCTGGAGACGGTGTGAGATGAATCATATATGGGGCACAGGTGATAAGTTATATACTTGCATTAAACAGCATGTTTACAAGTCACAGACTCTTGTATCTGGCATCTTAAAAGCCTCATTCCGTCTGGAGCACTGCCAGTCAGAATTAGTTCTGGGTCCTGACACGCGGCACTTGTTTTTAATACTGTTCCACCTTACTTAAACCCCAACCCGTTTATGTAGCCACCTTTTCCCCACGGCCCCTTATCTCAACTTCATTCCCTTATCTGATTGCCCCATATTCTTCCCTCTTGCCATGCATTTTCCCTCATCCCGCTTCGGAAGCCAGCTCTTTAAATAACTCGCACCAACATTCTCGCTATACAAAAGCCAAAACTGTTGATTTTTATCAAAGCGTGCTTCATCCACTGATGTGTTATTCCATAAACCACCTAGAGTGTTTTACTCATGTATTGCCATCCCTTCTGTCATGTATCTCGGTAATTCGGAGCTCAAGAGTCTGTTGCCACACCCAGTCACCATCTCTGTTTTCGAGGAGCCCCAGTGTCTGTGTTCTTTCACCTGCTCTCAGAGCCCGTTTACTACCACAGTATTTAAGACAGTCCAAGTTGAGGTGATCATATGTCCGCTACTTACACGGACCGTCGGTAAATTCACTCCAATGTTCTTTGTCCGTTTTTGGTGTTTTTACGCTCACAAGTCCAGAATCTTAGTACTGTTGGGTAGGCCTGGGCTAAAAATCTGTTCCGCTCGCAGAAATTGCGATAATTTGACATCTTCACGTTCCGCGGAGAGCGCGAAAATGTCAAAATTTCCGCAATCCGCATTTTACCGGACATTTTTTGCCTGCTCGCGCTGTAAAATAATACATTCTTCGTGATATTTCCGCGTGTTTGCGGAGATTTTTAACATTTTCGCGATAATTTGCAAAAGTGAATTTCGCAAATTCTGCCCACCCCTACTGTCGGGTCGCAAGCTAGCCAAACCCTTATTTTAACATACGCGGGTGGACATGACGAAGAGGGAAGGAGCATAATATGTAAAGTGGCCTCGAATTGGAGCATCCCGCATCTTGTAGGCAATTCTTAGCGCTCTACAGATATTCAAAAGTGCTCAGTAGTAGGGCCCCGGGCAGGTGATGCAACAACCACAGAGTGCACAGCAGGGCCGGACTGGGAACCAAAACCAGCCCTGGCAAAGTGCTCGGCCGACCCCCGTGGGGGGTGGGGGGGTTGGGGGTGCTGCCGAGCTCTTTGCCAGGGCCGTTTTTTCGGCCGATTTTGTTACAGGGCCGATTTTGCAGCTACGCTGCAAAAACGACCCTGTAACAAAAACGGCCCCCAGGGGCCCAAAACCGGCCGCCACTCATGCGGCGCACCGGGGGATTGCCAGGTGCCCGGTACGGCCAGTCCGGCCCTGGTGCACAGTAGTAACAGCCACTGGTAATTAATATGGCCCGATAACAGTCCTCTTTCTAATGTGACCCTATGGGATGTCAACTACTTTCAATGCCACGACCAGTCTGGCAAACTGCTAGAACTATATCCCTGACCTGGAGCACTTACAGCATTAACTGCTTTTAGGCTCCACGGGTCTCGTCATGGAAGTGCAACTTGATTCCTGTGGTACTGCAGGCAGACATGGGACCGACGGCAAAGCGCACTGATTGCCCCTAGAGAAACAAACTATTGTTAGTGAAGCCAGTAAGTCTGGGTTTATTTTGAGAGCATATGGAAATACATGCAGAAATATGCAGATTGTGCCTTCCTATGCAAATAAGATTTTTCTGTATCCTTTTTTAACATTTCTTCTTAGGCAACCTTGTGGTGCCATGCAGGAGGTTACACATTGCCATGATACCAAGTCTGTGTGAATGCTTAAGCCTGTGCGTGTTGGCACATTAAGGCCAGACCTGATGCCTGATGGTTTCGCTGATGCCTGTTATGTTTTGGGATACTTCTGAACCATTCACACATGGTTTCACCTCCCTTCTCCCAAAACCACCTGCTGCAGAGTAAACCAAACAGTTCATCATACTAAAATGAAAACCCTTGGCCTCAGCCATCTTTCATGTTGTGTTCAGCATTTCATTTTATTTTAGGATATAGACGTTAAGTATTTTGGCACTACACTGTGGAACCTATTTCTTCCTGACTTTTATTTTTTGGGCATTTTACCCAGTAACTTATTCTGCTCTGAAGTGTATTTCACGCATTTGTCTAAAAAAGTGGCTATAAAGGTTTGCAGCAGCCCCTTGCCAGACTATATTCATATAAAATGGACCTAGATGCACGAGGTTGTTCTGTCTAAGGCTTTACTTATTCATCCATCATTTATTGAAGTTTTTTTTAATGCAGAATTTCAGTTTGAAGAGTGATTTTTTATCGTTATTATTAGGCTAAAACTCAGAATGCATTTTGAACTAATTTTCCCTTTCGCTATTATTTATATGTTTTAAAAACCTACAAGCCATGCGTAAATACACACTTTGTACTTATAGTCGTTGCTTACCACAAGCAAAGTAAAGCTTCTCGTATGCAACAAGAAAGTGTGTGTTTATGCACTGCTTCCAGGTTTTCAAAAATCAAATAAAAGGCATTGTCATTTACAATGCCAATAGCTCAAACTCTAACAAAAGAAAGACCTATTGCATTGCAAATGCTTGTTTTTCTAAACTGGTTTGGGGTCCATTTGTACTGTTTTCACTGTATTACTGTATATGTGCACAAATGCTTTACACACTGCCTCTGAGATAAGCCTGTCTGCTCGTGCCAAGCTACCAAGGGGGTGAGCAGGGGTTATTTTAGAAGTGTATTCCCTCACCCTGACTAAGAAGAAGGGTCCCTAATAAGATAAAGGTGCAAACCATTGCCAACTAGAGACCCCCTTTTCTAACAGCCACACACAATATGGAGCTTAGGTGTGCTGGGATGGGCTACAACTGGCAGGATGGGAGGGAGGAGCTGGGCACATCCTCACTTGCAGCTGAATAGGCTGTGTCCTGCCTCCACATTCCAAACTATTCTGTATTTTATATTTTTTTAAACAAATTTTGTGTTGTTTTTAGAGCTCAATAAATCTAATCAATGCAGAGTAGCTTTTCCATTTCTGCAACTGTTACCGAATGAGGATGTGTGCCAGAGAGTATGGTGTTACCTAATGAGGATGTACGCTATGGAGTAGGGTGTTACCTAGTGAGGATTTCTGCTATAGAGTACGGTGTTACCTAATGAGGATTTTAACTAAAGAGTACGGTGTTACATAATAAGGATGTTTGCTATAGAGCAGGGTGTTGCCTAGTGAGGATGTATGTTATAGAGTACGGTGTTACCTAATGAGGATGCATGCTGTACTGTAGGGTGTTGCCTAATGAGGATGCATGCTATAGAGTTGTACCTAATGACGATGTACGCTCTAGAGTAGGGTGTTACTGAATGAGGATTTCTGCTATAGAATATGGTGTTACGTAATGAGGATTTTAACTAAAAAGTACGGTGTTACATAATGAGGATGTACGCTATAGAGTAGGGTGTTACCTAGTGAGGATGTATGCTATATAGTTGGGCGGTTTCTTGAATTAGCTATACATTGTTGCAATTGTATGAATTTTAAATAACCATGTTTACGATCAAACATTTATTGATGTGTGACCTCATTATATTGTATAGTACTGTAATTGTGTGCATTTTTATAAACTACTTTATAATTACTGCTTTATTGATGTGTGCACTTATATATGTACTTTTATGACTGTCTTGGACTTCAAAATAGAGCTGCTGATGCACTTCTATATTATTCTAATCACTGAATGCCTTCGCCTTCAGGCTGCGATCCTTCTGCTGTCTCTGAAACTTCAAATAAAGTAACTTCCCAACAAGGAGGAATTTGGACTCCGAAGTCTCATGAGAATCTCGACCGTCATTAAGATGTGATGTACATTTGATGGGTCACTGCTGTCGTCATTTATCAAACTTGTAAAAAAAAAACGCAGCCAAAGATTATAATTCTCCATTCCCCTTTCTGGACAGTCAAGTAGAGAAGCCTTCTCCCTGATCCAACTTGGAAAACACACAATTCACAGCTTCTAGCCTGGACTGAGGACTCCTTTGCAAGCGCAGGTTAAGGATGCATGGTGGGCGTTCAGCAGGGGAGCCAATCAAGCGCCAGGGCAGGGTCAGCTGCTCCCAGAGTTCTGCCAGCAGGCCCTGGCACCAGCCTAACTCTGCTCTGGGGGATGGCCTCAATTCTTGCTTCCTTTCACTGCACTGGATAACCAAACATCTCAACTTGGTTTTTAGGGCTATCACCTATGGGGGTTCATGTGAAGGATCACAGACTGGAGGGTAGATATTGTAACTAGGTTTTCTAAGTTGCACAAGGGCCACCTACCTTCTTTCAACTCTTCTATCCAGTGTTTTCGCTGCTACTTTGCTACACAATTCAAGTTGGAAGCGCCTGCAAAATGCTACAGATGGCCAACGCTACATCAGTGTTTTCTGTTTCCTCGTGTGATGCTGTCCTTGGGCAGTTTGGTGATAATAGGCCATTCGCGCGGGTGAAGCACCCATCTTGAATGTCATTGCAGTCACCCCCACCAGAGAAGTAAACAATGCAGTTTGCTAATATACCCAAAGCAAACACAGTCCTTTACTTTCAAAGGCTGACCACAAAAAAGTATATCCAAAAGATGGTATTGATCAACCTGCTATTGATGGAGATCGCATTGGGAGTTTGTGCTTTCCATATGAGTATTCACCATTAAAATGCCTAACCTCGCAAAGTAGAATGGTAGGGAAGCTGAATGACAGACAGACAGACAGACAGACAGACATAGATAGATAGATAGATAGATAGATAGATAGATAGATAGATAGATAGATAGATAGATAGATAGATAGATAGATAGATAGATAGATAGATAGATAGATAGATAGATAGACCTTGATGTGAGCTGGCAATGACCTCACATGACAGTTAAAGTACTTAATTAGAACAATGCTGCTGGTTCCCTCGCCATCTCCATAACCAGCTTTATCATCTCCCCAGCCATCATGACCTGTACCCCTGTCTATCTGGCTGACAAGCTCAACACCCCCAGAAACTCTTGGTAAAACTGCACCAAGGAAACCATCCGTCTGGAGATGAAGAAGTGCAAAAAGGAACTAAAAAAGAAGGCACAGGATTTCTGCACTTTTGCACCCAGGATCTGGATGAGTATCCCTGTGAACGGCTGGAGGACCCAGCACTGCTTCAGTAGGAGAGAGGTGCAGGACACCTCTTGAAGAGCACTTGATCACAGCCCACTAGCAGAGCACCCCACTCTCCAAACTCAGCTACTTCTACAGGTCCATAAAGTGTCTTTACCTTCCACCCTGTGCAGCACTCTGCTGGCTTTCAGGCAGCTTCAGCTGTGCACACATAGACACACATGAACACATCCTATGCGAACTTTACACCCTCTCAGAAGGCCCCGAAGGTTGCAGGAGTAGAGAATCCCCACGTGTGGTGCAAACATGCTAAATAAGGCGGTTCTTGGCCGACAGAGAGAGGGGCGGCTCCCGCAACCTGGAAAGTTCAAATGAAGTCATCATTTTGTCTCCCTTCACTTAAACCTACACACTCCTAACCGTTGTTTTAACTATGTTTATTGCAAGTGTATATTTCTGCACACATCCTAAAGCTCTAGAGTAACCCCATGTCGTGGAGCTATGTAAAACATGTCGGCACACAGGCCAGGCGCACTCAGCACCTCTTTGTTCAAATACCAGCAAATGGTGTATGTTTAATCACTGTGCATTGATCGACGCATGCTAGAATTTAATGGCTAATTTACAGAGGGTTGTGGATTTTAACAACATTACATTTTTGCTGTGTTACTCCTGTCGCACTGAGGCGTGCATATTCCCTACCCCCCTCGGCCGGCTCACTGTGTGCTACGTCATGGCTCTCTCTGCAGCACAGGTTCTATAGCGCTGTCCTTGACGTGGTGTCTTGGATCACACCTGGCGTGTGTCTTCTCTGGTTTGTCTTCCAGTGCATCATCACCAATCAGACCATACTGGAGAGAGATGCCGAGGGGATGTCTTGTCATCGCTTGGCTTCCTTTCTTGCTGCTAATCTGTCTCTCCTGACTGGTCTCTTACAACGGGAACAAAGCTGTTATTTTGCGTCTGCTGTTTTAACTAACAATGGTGAACCCCAATCAAAGCAGGTCAGATGTTGACTCCACAAGTGAAGGCCTCACACCGCTGTCCTTCCTTGGGAACAAAACGCTCAAGAGAAAGATGGGGAGAATTTAATTTCCCCATTAACATGCATTGGAGTTGAGGAGGTTTTAAGAGAGCGAAGGTTGTAAAAAGATACTTTTTAGCTTAAATGATGGAGTCTCTCACCTAAATTAGGAGTGTTTAGATGTTTGATGAACCAAATCAAGTCGAGCACGAGAAAAGACAGCAAAAATATAGCAGCTATACCATCAGGTTATGAACATCGGAAGTAAAGCAGTATACTAGACAAATGTTCAATTGCACACATAAATCAATCAATCAGGGGATTGTAAAGCACACTACTCACTCGTAAGGGTTTCAAGGGACTGGGGGGGGTGGTTTGGGTCGCCCCGTGGTCATCCGAAGAGCCAGGTCTTGAGGTCCTTTCTGAATAGGTGCAGTGTCGGGCTTTGTCTGATGCTGAGAGAGGATTTGTTCCGTGTCTTGGCAACAATGTAGGAAAAGGATCTGCCGCCCATTCTTGCCCTGTGGATGCGGGAAACCGTGGCTAGGGCTAGGTCGGCGAAGCGGAGGTTTCTCTTGGGGGCGTGAAAGGAGATTATTTTGTTGAGGTATTGGGTACCGGTGTTATGGAGGGCTTTGTAGGCGTGTGCAAGCAGTTTGAAGGTTATTCTTTTTTTGACTGGGAGCCAGTGGAGGTTGCAGAGGTGTTGGGTAATGTGATCCTGTCGCGGGATGTTGAGGACGAGTCTGGCTGCGGCATTCTGGATGGTCTGGAGTTTGTGAAGGAGTGCTTTGTTGATTCCGGCGTAGAGTATGTTTCCGAACTCCAGTCTGCTGGTGATGAGGGCATGGGTCTTCCTGGAGCTAGGGGGATCCATTTTAAGGTCTTTCAGAGCATAAAGAGGGTGTTGAAGTAGGTGGAGGATACAGTGTTGATCTGGCGGTTCATGGTGTGTGAGGAGTCGAGTATGATGCCGAGGTTGTGGGCGCGGTCCGTAGGGGTGGGTGGGTTTCCGAAGGTGTGGGGCCACCAGTTGTTGTCCCATCCGGAGGGGGTGGATCCGATGATGTGGACTTCCACTTTCTATCGGAGTTGAAGAGCTTGTCTCATTGGCAGATACTCTCTTTAACAACATTGAAATATTGCTTTACTAAGATCCAAAATTTTCCATTCACTGACCTCTCTAGACCGTGGCCACCGTATATGCAAATCAGTACTGCCCCTCATGGGAAATTGATCCATCCTAAGTGGATATACAACAAGCAGGGTCAGTACGGATTTGCATAAGACAGGCCTTTGTCTGGAGTGGCATAGTGGGCGAAAAACGATGGAGTGAAATGCTATACCGAGCAATTGGTAGTCTCTCGAACTATTTGCAAGCATTCCTCTTATCACCTTTTGTATGGTTGTCATTTTTGTTTCCTGTAACAAATTTATTGGGTTTTGTCAATATAGCAAGGCCAAGCAGCCCTCATACATAGGCAAGAAAATGTAGGGTGAGTACCCATGAACAAGAATGAAACAAAAAAAACTGGCAGTCCTTCCCCATTCACCTCCCCAACCCAGCATGTCCCACATAGAGCCCTCATGTAGTTACGTACTTGAATCGCTCATTGTTCCCTCATGTTATGGCTTAGTATGTTTGTATTTCATTATCCAGCTGAGCCTCAACGCTATGCACTGGGGCCAGAACTATGACTCTACAGTCAGCCCAGCACCGCCATATTTTTGGATGTTTTTGCGAGCTGCCTTGGAACACCGCGTTCTACAAGCCCATGCAATGATCCACACCTTTCTTCCATGCCCCTATGCATGGTAGATAGTACGCTTTCCACATTTTGGCTATGACTCTCCTCTCCTACTTGAATCCCAGGAATACCAGTTGTCGCTTGTAGCGGTTTACTTCTAGTCCCTCTGTACGAGGAGGATCAATTTAGGATCAAGTGGGATCTCCCAGGAGAAGACCTCTGCCAGATGAAACGTCACCCATTTCCAGAAGTGCTGAAACATCATGCAACTCCACACTGTGTGGTGGAAGGTAGTCTCCTCCCTCCCGCAGCGCCTTTCTGAACTTTTTTTGTGATGTCAGCAACTTAGTTAAGAGGGGAGAGGATGTAGCCTTTCGGGTAGAGCGGTCCACGTCGAAGCTGGGGAACCGGGTTTGAGTCTCGGCTACGACGCTCAACATCCTGTGATTCTGGGCAAATCACTTAATCTCCCCGTGCCTAAAAAAAAAATGAACGTGTCCTTGTGTAACGAAAACTGGTGCTATGTAAAGCGCTCTGATACCCGATTTATCGGGTCTAGTTCGCGCTATATAAAAAGTCCCCCCCCAAAAAAAAAGTGACGTCACGTTAATAGGATTCTCTGTTATTAAAAGTATCTGAGAGGTCTTACAATGGATGGCATTTTCACCGCTATCCGCGGTGCACAAAATAGCATCTCTGATGTGAGCCGTTGTGGTTCCCACGCTTTTGTAGGCAAAGTCTGTGTCTAGGTCATCATTAAGGTGTTATTGAAGTTAGCTCACTTCTGAATATGCTGTGAGCTTTGTAAGAACTCATAGACATGAAATGGGTTGATATTTACAAATATCGTCTAGGTCCAAGCTGTTTGTGCACAGAACTGCAGTGGATTTACTCTGCAAAACCTTTGTATTTTTGCCAAAACTTTGGAAGCTTTGTAAAGTTTACATAGATTTCTAAGTTCATATAATGTGCAAACAAATCCTGCAAAAGCAGGTTTTAATGCAGAAAAACACAAAATCCACTATTAGTGAGTAATTCCTTATTTTTTTTTTAAAACTCATTTTGTAAAAAATATTCTTCCACAAAAGATTTTGACAAGAATGTTCAGCTGCATTTTAAGTTTTGAAAACTAGCAAAAGTTTGCAACCTTTGTGAAGCACAACGTTTTTCAACTTAGCAGGTATTTTAATGCCCCTTTGTTGGACCTGACTGTCTCTGAATCGTCACCCCCAAACCTCTTGCCTTCACCCCTCCTGTTTTGCTGAATTCGTTGTTGTTGGCTTTAGGACTCTGGGCTGTACTACTGCTAACCAGTGCTAAAGTGCGAGTGCTCTCTCCCTAAAACAGTTGGCTTACATGTGATTAGCACATTTAATTTACCTCCAAGTGCCTAGTAAATGGTACTACATGTACCCAGGGCCTGTACATTAAATGCTACTAGTGGGGCGGCAGCACTGATTGTGCCACCCACTAAAGTGAGGGCCTTTCCAAGCGTCTCCGGCCTGCCATTACATCCACTAGTGCACTTTTAAACTGCTGCCATTTCAACCTGGTAAAATTAACCTTTTGCCAGACCTAAACCTTCTTATTAATACATATGTCACCAATTGTATTTAAAAAGTAGGGCATGTGTTTTAAGTTTTACTTGTCCTGGTAGTGAAAAACTCCTGAATTCATTTTTCATTACTGTAAGGTCTATGTCTCCCGTTGGATGACATTGGTTTACCACGGTACAGCAATGACCATCCTTGAAACTCTCCCTGCTCCACAAGGCCTCCACCGTGAACTTGACTCTTTGCGCCTGACTTTGAGAGGGTAACTTTTTCAACAGGACAAACGGGGCCCCTGTGTCCAGCCCACACTCCATTGTGGTCAGGCTAAACTTATGACTTTCCCCCGGTCTAGCACATGTAAATGACAGTGAGTGAAGCTTTGTGTTTTTAGTAGGGGTGGGCGGAATTTGCGAAATTAACTTTCGCAATTTATCGCGAAAATGCTAAAAATCTCCACAAAAACACGCCGCAAATATCGCGAAGACGCGGAAGTTTTTTCCCCGCCTGTTCGCGGTATTTTTTACGTGATCACGAGTCGCCAACTTACCCATGCGGTTGTTCACGGGCGCGGCCATCTTGTTTTCACTTGTCCCGCCCTCTTGCGATGCTTACTTCCTGTTCCGGGTCGCGCAATGCATGTTCGCGCCCGTTCGCGGTCGATATTTCCTGTTTGCGACCGCTTTTACTTGATCGCTTTGCTTTTTGCTTGCTCGGGGAGAAAATATCGCGCGAACGTGCGCACGTGGTCGCAATGGGCGCGGCCATCTTGTTTTTCACTCTATTGCATGGTTCTGGGTCCTGTTTTTCAATCCTCTCCAAATATTTTCAATCCTTGGTTTAAACCCACTTTTTTTTTTATCTTTCTTATTTATTATTTATCTTACTATTTTCCAGCTTCTATATTTTTGGTTTTTGTCTACTTTTTTTGTTTTTTAGCTACTTTTTCTCTTTCTATTGCCTGCTATTATTTATTTCCTTTACTTCTTTAATTTTTTTTTTTTTTTTAATTGTTTTTATTTTATGAAATAACAGCAATACAATACAGCAGTCAAACAGGCAGTTGTTCATAAGGCTGAGCAGTACAATAGCCACCAACAGAGACAAATTTGCAGGTAACAGTTTCGCCACAATAACCATCTTCAATACCCACCACCTTGCACCTATACCTCTAGGCCCTCCCGCGTCAGTCTGAGTCTGAGGCATCATCTTCTAAATCTGAGGGTGGGTCACAGATGCCACCTCTGTAGACATTCCACGCCCCCCATACTTTACTCCATTTGCGCGGGCAGCCCCGTCTAACAAAGGCAGATCGCTCAGCAAACATGGCCTCATCCATGTCCGCCCCCCATGCTGAGAGCATGCAATTCCCCCGTCCCCCATTTTTGAGCTATGTTGCGCTTGGCTATCATCATCCCCAGCGTGGCCCAGCTCTGCGCCGGGCGCGAGAGGTCGTTAGGTTCCCATATGTTCAGCAGGCAGCGTCTGGGTTCTGGTACCAGCGAGACTCCCCCTGACTGTGACAGCGTGCGCATCACCTGCTTCCAGTAGTCTTGGAGTACGGAGCAGTCCCATATGGTGTGGAAGAAGTTACCCACCTCCCCGCAACCGCGCAAACAGAACGGATGCGGCGCACTACCTATACTATGTAGAGTATGCCGGGTGTAGTAGGAGCGGTGCAAGATACGGAGTTGTACTAACCGGAGCCTCGATGGTATACCCGCCTCTCGTGGTGAAGCCAACGCCTCCCGCCACTCCGGGTCGTCGAATTCCCCCACATCACGGGACCACTTCGCACGGAGAGGGCCCGTAGGGTCTGGCAGGTTATTGACCAGCTTGCGATATGTGAACGATGTGGCCCTTTTTGGCATATAGTCCGTTAATAACCAGTCCTCCAAGGGCGACGCCTCCGGTACCGTCTCACCCGGCGATAATCTCGCCAGCAAGGCGTGCTTGATTTGCGTGTATCAGAACCACTCGGTGGGCGCCAGCTCATATTGCTGCTGGAGACGCTCAAATGTAATGATGTCACCCCTGTGCCACATGTCGCCTATCGTAGAGATCCCGATATTGTCCCAGTTATCAAAGCCCCTACTGTTTCGGAGCTTCCCCAGCTGTTTTGTGTCCCACAGAGGTGTGAGCTTGGTCAAGACCCCGCGCCACCCCAACTTGGCCTGCGCCACATGCCAAATGGCAACCGTCTGTCTAAGGGGGCCGATGAGCGTGTGAGCCCGCTTACCATCGTACAGGGGCGTCAACACCCCTCGCTCTCCCTGTAGGTCTTTATCCGCTTTGAGTGCTGGGTCTGTACGCGGGGCATGGAGCCATTGATTGATCACTTTCAGCTGCGCTGCCCAGTAATAGAGTTGAATATCTGGAAGCGCTATCCCTCCGTCGTACCATCCACGAGTTAATTTGGACTGCGCTATACGCGGTGGTCTGCTGCCCCACATGAGGGTGGACACCTGTGCCGCTATTGCGCGGAAGTATTCCGGTGGTATGCGATACGGTGTGTTTTCCAGTATATAAACGAATCGGGGTAGGGCCATCATTTTAAATAGGGCAGCTTTCCCCAACAACGTAAGCGGCAGCGTCCCCCAGTGCCGTGCATCGCACCTTAGCCGGTCCAGTGGGGGTTGCAGATTTAGTTTTTGAAAGTCTGCAGGGTTTGTAGTGACGTGGATGCCCAGATACTTGAACGATCCCGTCGCCGTCAGTAATGGACAGTCTGCGGGGAGCCGTGGAGAGGGGCCACGCAGCACATACATCACCGATTTTGACCAGTTGATAGTATAGCCGGATGCTCTCCCGAAGATTCTGCAAATGTTGAGTATAGTGAGGATTGAGCGCCTCGGGGAAGACAGATAGAGCAGTACATCGTCCGCGTAGAGGGAGATGCGGTCTTCCCAGTCATTCGTCCACTTAAGTCCCCGTATGCATGGCTCCCAGCGGATCCACCCCGACAAGGGGCATCCCTGGCGAGTGCCACACGTCAGGGGAAAATCCTCTGACATGTGCCCGTTAGCGGTCACATGGGCCATGGGTTTAGTATAGAGAAGCCGGACCCAAGCACAAAATTTGGGTCCAAAGCCCAAGTGCGATAAAACCGCAAAGAGGAATGGCCACTCAACCATGTCAAATGCCATGCGTGCATCCAACGAGAGCAGCACAGCTGGTTCCCTCAATCGCTCCACTCGGGCCAGGACTCTGTGCAAGCGCCGCAAATTATGGGACGTGCTCCTACCTGGCATAAAACCAGATAGCCGGGGCATCGCCAAATCTCGCACATATGTCCCCGCTTCCTCTTCCATCATTGAAGAGGTGGAGGAGTAGACCCGCTGGAAGTGACTCGCAAGGCCGCCCACTATCGCGTTAGGGTCCATCAGCATCCGGCCGTCCACCGATCTGAGTTGCGCTATCCACCTGGTTCCACCCTCCCGCCTGTCCAGCCACGCCAGGAGCCTCCCCGTCTTATCACCCAGATCATATATCTTGTGCTGCGTGGCTATCAACTGTTGCTTCGTGTGCTCCGTGAGGTGCGTCCTATATTTGGTCTGTGCGGTTTGCAAGACCGAGGCCGACTCCGGTGAGGGGTCTCGAGCCTGGTCCACCTCTGCCGAGTGCAGCTCCAGCTCGAGCGTCTGCAGCTCTGCCAGATTCCCTCGCTTATGCGCTGCTATTATTCTGAGCGCTTGATCCCGGAGGACCGTTTTATATGCCTCCCATAAGATCGTCGGAGATGCAACAGAAGGGGCATTTTCCGCAAAGTAGAGGTCTGTTGCCTTCAAAAGTGCCTTATGGATCGCGGGGACCTGTAGATAGCCGGGGCGAATTGAGGGGATACGGCGACGTGCGAGGTGGTAACATTCATACTTCAGAAGCAATGGGGAGTGGTCGGAGATACCCCGGGGTCTGATTTCAACACTGTCTATATTGCAAAGACAATTAGTGGAGCCCAGGAAATAGTCAATCCGAGTGAGACTGTTGTGCACCCCTGAGTGATACGTGTATTGCTTAGCTGTGGGGTGATGCAGCCGCCAAAGGTCCGACAGCCCCAGGGCGTCAATAAAGCCTCCGAAACGGGACACTCCCGCCCCAACTGCCCGCTGAGAGTGTCTATCAAGTGTGTCGTGCACAACAGCGTTAAAATCACCACCAAGAAGCAGATCCCCCTCTGGCAGGTCAAGAAGAAACTCACTGAGCGCCGGCAGCGCAGTAGCATGCATCTCAGGAGGGATATAAATGGAGACTATGTTAAGGGGCGCCCCTCCCATTGGGTGGCTATCGCCGCAAACCTCCCTGAACTGTCCGTTTTTTGTTTGTGTATGATTAATGGGTATTGCTTCCGCACCATAATGCCCACCCCCCTAGACCCGGAAGTAAATTCTGAATGTGCCACCATTCTATATCCCCACCGGTCCATCGCTCCACTAGTGATGTTAGTCAGATGGGTTTCTTGTAGTAGGACAATCGCTGGCGCGCATCTCTTAATACTATGCAAGACTAGGCCACGCTTAATCTTGTCCCCCAATCCACGCACGTTCCACGTGAGCAGGGAGAGCGGCGGTATCGGAGTGGAGGAACTCGGCGCAGGCGCCTCCTCACAAACAGATGACATTAGGATGCTTGAGAGCCAGAATAATTAATAGCGTGTGGCGAGCAACTCTAAGCATGTGCGCTGTAGTGGCTGTGTGTACTGCATTGCTAACATTACTGTCAACTTTAACCGTAAACACTGAAAAGAACCCATAAAATACCCCCTACCCCCCGACCCCCTCCCTGCCTCCCTGCCATACGAACTCCAAACTGCCTGCCTCCCCAACTCAGCAGAGTGCTCAAAACCCATACCCCAGTACCTAACTTGTGTGCAAGGAGTGGAAGGTCCGAGGAAGGCCTGAGGCTTCCCCATGTCGAACGTCCAAATGTTCCGAGCCATATTAAGATTACGCCGACATCTCACCTGCCAGGAGTTATCCCCCTTACCCTGCAGCGGTCAAGCAAGAGTCAGAGTTTATCGTTCCTGGATTAAGTCTCGTGCTGCAGCCGGGCCGCAGCTTCCAGAGCATCATCTCGGCCAGTGGGGTCCGCCACCTCGTCAGGCGGCCGCTGTCGCCTGTCCGGACGTCCTGAGCGTTTCACCTGCTGCCATCCCTCGAGCCAGTCATGTGCGTCCTCTGGCGATTCGAAAAACCATGTTTTTCCATCCGCCACCACTCGCAGTCTGGCCGGAAATAACATGGAGTAGGAAAGTTCGCGGGCCCTCAGCTTCTTTTTCACTTCCAGGAAGCTCCTCCGGCGCGCCGACACAGCCGCCGTATAGTCCGGAAAGAAGGACACTTGTGAATTTTGTATGCGCACTGGTGGAGCCACACGGGCCGCCTGGAGAATGGCATCACGATCTCGAAAATTAAAAATGCGGGCTAGGACCGGCCGGGGGGGGGGCTCCGACCCTAGGCTTACCCCCGGGTACCCTGTGTGCCCGCTCCACCGAGAAGAAGGCCGAGAGTCCCCTGGGCTGCAGTTCAGATTTTATGAGGTGCTCCACGTAGAGATCCATGGCTGGGCTCCCCTCGCTCTCCGGAATGCCCATGATGCGTACGTAATTGCGGCGGGAGCGTCCTTCCTGGTCCTCAAGCCTCTCGAACATGCGTTTGTTTTCGGCCACTAATTGCGACACTTTTTGGAGCAGAATGCTAGAGTCTTTTGCCAGATCAGCGGTCACCTGCTCAACCTCCGTGACTCTGGCGGTCATTTTCTGGAAGTCAGCGCGGAGGAGCATCACGTCCGTGGAAATAGACCCCACCGTCATTTGCACTTTAGTCAGGGCGGCCATGATATCCTCTAGGGTCACTTTAGGCGGGCCGGTTGTGTCAGGGGCCTTCTCTGCCCGAGCATGGTGCTCCTTCAACGGGGGAGAGTCTTTGGTGTGCGCATATTTGTCTAGTTTCCCTTGCTGCTGCGCCCTACTCCCCTTACCACTCATGACGGAGCCGGGGGTCAGGAGGCACCGAGGGCCGATTGCGCCACGGCACAGGGAACAGAGCCGGTCGCCTTTTCACCCCACGCTAAGCCCAAGGCGTCGTCGCCACCTCTCCGGCGCGAGGGCAGGGCGCTCTCCGGGCGGTACACCAGCTATACACCCACCAGCACTCCGGGGCTCCTACAGCTGTGTGCACTGGCGTGGCCCACTCTTCCGCTCCCCTCGTGTGGTGCGTCGCGGTCCCACCGATCACCGCCTCTGTACCTGGTTCTTGTAGGCGGCAGTCGTACTCCACACTGCGCAGTCCGGGCGTTGCTGGTTACTATTCAGGCTCTTTCACCAGTTTCCGGGCATCCAGGCCTTCAGTCGTGACTTCTGCAGGTGTAGCGGAGCCGCCAGTCCCCCAGCGATGCGGCGGCTCCCCCGATGCTCCGGGGGTCCGAATGGGGCGTGGGCGTCCGCCGCGACAGGCAGGCTCCAGTCGAGTGGCCCCCAGGCTGAAGGAACCGGTTTCACTGCGGTCCCGGGTCTCGTGGGCAGCACCCGGGTCGCGCGTCTCAAATCGAGGTCCCGGCTTCTGCCGAGGAGATAGGCCGGAACCACCGGCGCGGCGCCGGCCGCCTCACGGGCAATGGGGAGACTCTGGAGTGGTACCGCTGGGCGCCGCTTCGTCGCGGGGTCACAGGCTCGGACTTTGGACCCGGATCGGGGCACGGATCAGTGAGCGGATGGCAGGGAAGACGGCCTCACCCCCGGAGCTCCTTCAGGCTGCGGCCATTACGATCGGCAGCTAGCCACGCCCCCCTACTTCTTTAATTTTATTACCTTTTCTTACCCCAGAACCATGTCTAAGGGTAGGGTTGGTGGACGACGTAGCCAGAGCCGCGACCGCCTTCCTTGCGGAAGGCGACGCCCACAAGGGGTGCAGGCACGGGCCTTATTTGGGGAGGTGGAGTTGGCTGCACTAATTTTCTTTGTGCAGCGCCACCTCCCCTCAACCCTGGCAGCAGGTGGCAGGCCTGGGTCCGGGTACGGCCTCCGGGAGCGTCGGCAGCGGTGGGGGAAGGTGCGCCGGGCAGTGTCGCGCTTCTCTGGGGTCCGGCGCACTCAGTCGTAGCTCACGCACCGGTTGTCCGACATCCTGGACCGTGAGCAGGACCTGCTGGACCTGCTAGGAGTGGAGGTTCCGGGGCTTGGTGAGTACCTATTTAATTATTACAACTTTGTGTCTGTTCTTCTGCTCTGTGTTATATATTGCGAATATCTTTTTTTTCTTCCAACCAGCTAGAATGTTGCTGCTTACATTCCAGGTTAATTACGTTTAAAAGTCTTCTGTGATTATGACACAGGTGCTCTTCTGCGCTACTACTAATCTTACTTGTTTGCAACTTTGCGTTTGCGCTTGCTTAGCGTGATTCTTTACGAGTTTATTTTAGAGATATTAAGTTACGTAATGCTACAGTGACTCTAGTCCACTCCTTACTTTGTCCTGTCACTAATAGATAGGGGCGGATTGATACTTAGGTTTAGGTACTTTGTATGAGCTTCTAATTTGTTAGTGGTATGCGTGATGCCCCCTCAGTTATGTGACGTGCTGCTAGTACGGCAGTCTTTATTAGAAGTTTAGAACCTTTTCTAGTTTGTTCAATGAGTGGTGGTATTTGGCTTAGCACTACCAGAACATCAGCATCAATCAATCAACCCAAAATTTGGTGTATACAAAAAATGTAGTCATGTGTCCTCCATGATTTGACCATATGCATTGTTGAGGAATAAAGTGGAAATGCATACTTAATGTACAAATGGCATGCCTGGAATAGGTGGGCTAGGTTGGGTGGTACGTCGTATTTAGGCTTAATTGTAACTTAGTATTCTGGAATCAGAATGGAAGACTGGATTACTGTTGATAAATAGTAACTTATGTAGTCGATCTGCGAATCCCCCGATATTACTTGTTGACCAGATGAGATCTGTCAATTTAGTTATTGCAATTGTTGTTTACATAAGTGTTTTTTGATCGTTGTTGAAAAATATTGTATTTGTTTGACACCATCCATCAATGTTTGTCTCTTTCCTATATCTTTCCTGTTCATCATTCAGCACCCAGGGGCAGACAGACAAGGAGTGGTGGTTCGGCGGGACAACAGTCCGAACAGCACCAGGAGGACACCAATGAGGGCTCCTCTGCTGGCCCCAGTAAGTCTTCTTGTTTTTAATAATATTTCTTATTCCATAACTTTTGCTGCCCCATATTTTTCACAAACTATTGTTTGTTTCCAAATGCTTTTTTTTACCAACAATTATCCTTCGATCTGTACGGTTTCAAAAATCTTATCCCTGCCTCCGCTATGATGACTCTCAGTACTACTACTACTACTAATACTATTAGTCTGTCTGTACTGTAGTAGCTAGTCTTGCCCAGTTGGCCAGTGCCACTCTTTATGTGAAAGGTTGTAATATAAAACTCATATTCACCAGTCGCTCGAGCCATTGAGTCCAATCCTTTGGGTCGTCGTCTTGTACTACTTCTACTCTTATTGATCTTGAGTCTTTGTTAATCTTGAGGCTTTGAAAATTCACAGCAACAAAAGCCCAACCAGATTTATTACTATTTTGATATGACCGCCTATAGGACATACTACTACTGTTGTAGGGATCTTGCACATACACAGACATTTGCCCCAGAAAATAGGATGTTGGTGATGGTAGGTTGGACCTTCCTCACACACCTCAATCAGAAATTCAGCACCCACCACAATTCCACTGCTCGACTATTGTACTGTCTTGTCATAACTATTAGGTCTCCGAACCCTCCTCCCAAGATACCCAACAAGTAGACAACCCAGAACATAACACACCCAACCTCTCAGTCGTGGAAGCAATGCACATGCACACCCTTACTTTAATTTGCTCACTCGTGTAAGTTAGTCCACACCAAATACCACCAAGTCTATGTAAGTTCAAAATGTTTATTTTTAATTGAGAACGAAGCTCTGTACATTGTTTTATTTTAAAATGCAGCATCAACCGGAAAATCAATAACATTAAAACAATATACATTGTTACACTTATACAGTTGGGAATTAAATCATGATAACTGAACAGTGGTGGAAGGCAGCACCACCATCCCCTAGGAATTTAGTTTATATAAATTTATAAATGAAGATGTGAGTGAAGGGACCCCTCACCTTAGAAGAACCTAGTACTGGTAGTTGTTGCATCATTCAAAAGCTCTAGTTCGTAGAAGGGAATCTTCCGTCTGTAATGCGAAAAATGAAATGGTGTGCGTTAGTATATTGTACCTTGCAAACATGTGTCAGCCGTGCCAAAAAGTGTAGCATTTATGGATAAGCAATATGGACTAACAGTACACCAGTACTTCCTAAAAAAGTGGCTTGTTAATGTTTTTGTTGAACGCTTGTACGCAGCGCGTAGACTAGACAGTAGCAGTGTGAGGCAGGTCATGTGGGCTCAAAGGTGTCTTATACAAGAAGCTGCAAGGTAACGTCACATGTGCAAAAATAAAAGACACAAAGGTAAAATGGTAGCATGGCTAGGGCTAATTAAGCAAAGGCTACAATGATCATATATAACTATTAGTGTCTACTCTACTACTACCTGATTTGTACTAGTGATGTATGTTAGTATTAACTCATTTTTCAACCTTTCTACTTATCAATTTGTTAAATGGTAGCGGCAGTTTCAGTCGATAATCTTTCAAGGATTTGCCCGGCGGTAATCGCCTCTCATACCACTCGATGATTTACCAATAAAAGAGGCAGGCGCCGGAGACTGGAAGGCAGGAAACAAAGTTTTATTCCGTCGGAGCAGAACACATCAGATCAGACAGCAAGGTATCGTCACGAGGTGCTCTAACTGCATCTCTGAGACCTGGTCTCTTATACACTGGTTTATTGCTTTATTACATATAGTACATTCTTGAGATTCCCTTGATGTGCGGGGAAATATCCCCTGAAGCCCCGGCTCAGATCCGATCCCACACATGGTTACAGTAGAGGTTCCCACCCTACCCGCAGTGGGAGATGGCTATCGCGCAGCAGGGAATTCCGCTAATTCCCGGGGGTGTGTGCAACCGGCCGGGTCTCAGGGGATAGGGGCTTTGATTCTACTGTAATTCCTTTGATGTGGGGTGTTTCCCTTACAGTAGGGGCAATAAACTGCATCCGCAGGGCTAGGCGATGGCCTGGGACCAGTTCAGACAATGGGGCGCAGAGGAAGGGGGGGTTATCAAAGGAGAGGCATGACCATGTATGGGTTGTCGGTTGGAAGTGGTTCCGTAGCAGGGTCGCGCAGAAGGAGAGGGTTTATGGCCTGTATGAGAGAGCGGGGGTGGCCGGCGCGCGGGGGATGCTTGCAGCGCCAAGGGAAAACGCTGGCGGTCGAGAGTGAGCGGGGAGAGAGCGGGGTGCCTAAAATGGCGGCCGTGCATTCGTTGTGCGTGGCGCTGGGGAGAGGCAAGATGGCGCAGATAATGTTCAGTTTGCACGCTAAATTTCCACAGTCCTCCCTTTTAACATGTCTCGCCAGCTTGCCTAGTTTGGATCTATCCCCATAATACCCCGTACCTCCACCTCGTTCAGAGCTTTCATCCGCTCAGTTTCAAAGTCCAAAGTCTTAGGGCAGATGCAGTTCATAAAAAGTGAACATAAAGGTGGCAGACACTGAATTCCCAAGCAACATCCACATAGTAACACAATCGGTATCAGGATAAATGAAAACAGTCTCCATCCCCAACCTTTAATAGTGTCCCAAAACCAACTCCCCAGTGACCATTCTTCTTGTTCTTGATGAACCTCTGCGGACAGTCTGTGGAGATGTTCAATTGCTTTGTAGACTGAGGGTGAGTTATCCGGTACGTAGGTACAACAGCTGGACCCAATGATGCGGCATGCTCCTCCACGATCTGCCAGAACCACGTCTAGAACAAGGCGGTTCTGGAGAGCCACCAGGCGGACGGCCTGAAGCTCAGCGGTGTTGTTGGCGAGGGCGCCAGCTGTAATGTTCATTGCCGTTTCGACTGCCTGGGTTAAGTGGCGGATGGCACGGCTGTTTGCCATCGGACCCCAGAGTGGAACAAGGCCTTTGACTGCGTCCATGAACTGTGCTCCGGTGGAGTCGGCCTGCACAATGTCTTTGGCCCGTTTCTGTCGGTGATGGTTTGCTGGAGCCACATACGTCGGAGGAAGGACAAAGGCGATGTAGCAGGTGCCTCCCCAACCTTTCGGAAGCCAGGTGTAGGCCTTAGTACCACAGATGAAGTATATATTCGGGGAGGCAACAAAGGAGGGTGGGTCAACTGAGTCCAATGTTCGGGTGATGAGGCAGGAGCTGTGGCCCACCAGCTGTGCCCCCAGGCCTTCGAGGCATACAGACCCAGTGATGTTGATGACGGACAGGGCCACTGTTAGGGTGGCGGCCGTCCGTTTCCGGAGGTAAGAGAAGGTGGGTCTGGCTGGATTGTTGAACACTTGCATTTCAACTCGTTCTTTGGCAGGGATGTCCATGTGAAAGGAAGTGTTCGATCTCAGAGGGCAGAAGAGGGCAGAAGTTCTTCCAGTTTTGTTCAGCCAGAACCCATGGTAAAAGTGTGACATGGTTCTGCCGGAAGTGGCATTGTCCTTGTAGCTTTCTTGCAGGAGGATTAGCCAGGCGAGGCAGGAACCATGGACAGAAAAAGGTGAAGGGATGAAAGGGATAGAGTGTCCAGTGGCGTGTGGTAGCAGTCCACAGATCCAGCAATTAGTGGCGTTGGTAGCAAGATTGTGTTGGTGGAGCAACTGCACAAAAGAGTTATTCCAGAACTCCTTACGCCTTTCTCGGAGTTGGGGTGAAAGCGAGATCAGATGATGTTCTTTCGTGGTGGTAGGTTGAACGGTGGTCAGTAATGTCTTATGAGCGGGTGTGCTCTCCTCCATGATCCAGAAGGTGACCATGAGGAGAAGGCAAAAGAGAAGGGTAATGAAAAGTGCAATAGTCTTTAAGCTGTGCATTCGGTCAGTCTTTGGGTTTCTGTAGTGGATCTTCGGACGTCCGGTTGCTTCCATCATCTTCATGTCGGGCGCTTCCATCACCTTCAAGAGACTCGGTAGCGGGCAGAACCACAGACTTTGTTTTAGTTTCTCTCCTGGTGGCCTTTTAGGTGACTAGGCTACCGTTCTGAGATTTCCACTTAGCCTGTGGTCTGCTTAGCCGAAGTTCTCTCCTTTCGTCGCAAGTTATACCCTTCTTTGGATGGCACAGTGGGATCGGGATATTCAATCAACTCAAGTGTCTCTGTATCCGGGCCGCGGTTCAGGGATGGTCGGTCTTTGTCCAGTAGTTCCTCTTGGGTGGTGATGTTGTCCGTGGTTGTCAGGGTCGGTGATACCTTCTTGCAGTGGTGTGCATGCAGCCAATTGCGTTTCCCCTCCACTCGAAGAGCTGTTCGGGTGGTGATCAGGACTTGTAGGGGGCCCGTCCACCGGGGCTCCAGACTCTTGGTGCGCTGGAAGTTACGCACTAAGACGAAGTCACCGGGTTGGATGTCGTGTCCCGGGCCCCTGGAAACATCGGGAATGGCGTGCAGCACCTGCTGGTGGATAACAGACAATGTCTTAGTTAGGTTATACAAATAGTCAGACATGAGGACGTCCGGGACGTCGTGGATGGATGATGGTTTTGGTGCAGTCCAAAGGTTCATGGGCCGCCCAAAGACGACCTCGTAGGGGGTTAAGTGGTGTTTGGTGGGGGTGGAACGCATTGATAGCAATGCTAGTGGGAGAGCGTCTGGCCATCTTAGTCCTGTGGTGGCGACTATTTTTGCTATCTTAAGCTTCAATGTGGCATTGTGTCGCTCAACCAGGCCTGCAGATTGGGGATGGAAGACCGCATGGAACTTCTGTTTTACGCCCAACCCTTTTAAGATGAGTTGGATAACTTCGGCTACGAAGTGGGGGCCATTGTCGCTCCACAAAATTCGACAAAGGCCGTATCGGGGGAAGAATTCCTTCAGTAGTACCTTTGCGGTAGTCATAGCGGTGTTATCATGGGTCGGGTAGGCTTCCACCCACTTGCTGAAGGCACATACAACGACAAGCACATACTTTAAACCTTGGCACCTTTCTAGCTGGACGTAGTCCATTTGTAGGACTTCAAAGGGGTGATTGGGGACCCCAAACCCTCCCCGGGGTACAGCAGTTCCTTTCCCAGGGTTGTGTTGGAGGCATACTAGGCATTGTTGGACCAGACGTTTGGCTGAGTCCGGTATTCTGTCGTTGTGCCAGACTTTGGAGATGAGTTCGATCATGGGGGCAGACCCTATGTGTGCGGGGGAGTGTGCCATGGTCAGCATGGGGGTCAAGTATGAGTCGGGTAGCAGCCATTTGTTCGAGTCTTTAGTTCGCCAACAACCGTCATCGTCCTTCAATCCTACCCGGGCCCATTCAGTTAATTCGTGTGGTGTGCTGGCTAGTTGGATATCCCTAATCGTTTCCCTAGCATCCTTCCATTTCTCAGTTTGTGACCTGGTCACGTACATACGGGTCGTGGACCTATTCTCGGCTGTGGTTCGGGCAGTAATGTCAGCTAGTGCATTTCCCTGACCTATAATGTCTGTCACCTTCTTGTGTGCCTGGCATTTGATCACAGCTAACCGTGTGGGGAGGAGGACTGCTTCGGTCAGGGCAGAGACTAGGTCTCCATGCAGGATGGGTGTGCCATGAGAAGTCAAGAATCCCCTCTCTTTCCATAAGAGCCCGAAGTGGTGAACTACCCCAAAGGCATACTGACTGTCTGTGTAAATGTTTGCGGTTGTCCCTGCTGCCAGGATGCAGGCTCGTGTGAGGGCAATTAGTTCAGCCGCCTGTGCGGATCGCTGTGTGATGCGGGCCGTCTCAACAACTGTTCGAGCTGTGGTGACTGCATAGGCAGCTGAGGTGGTGCCATCAGGGAGCTTGATGCATGAGCCATCCACCCACAGTTCTCCGTCAGGGTTCGGGAAGGCAGTATCCCGGAGGTCAACCCTACTCTTGGTCTGTTCGTCGGTGAGGGTCACGCAGTCATGTATAGGGGACGCATTGGGGTCAGTGTCAGGGAGAGGTAGTAGAGTGGCTGGATTCAGAGTGGTGCATCGTTTCAATGTGATGTGGGGTGCAAGCAGAGTCAGTTCGTACCCAGTCAGTCGTGCGCTAGTCAGGTGTTGAGTTTTGGTTTGGTTCAGGAGGGTATCAACAGCATGGGGCACCAATACAGTGAGGGGGTTCGAGAGCACGATCCCCTCACTTTGTCGGATAGAGACAGCAGCGGCGGCTACTGCTCGAAGGCAGGCAGGCAAGGCTCTGGCTACGGGGTCGAGAGTGGCAGAGAAGTAGGCACAAGGGCGTTGTTTAGGGCCTATGGACTGGGTTAGGACAGACAATGCGCATCCCTCCCTTTCGTGGGTGTAGAGGGAGAAAGGTTTAGTGTAGTTTGGGGTTCCTAGGACTGGGGCTGAGCAGAGGGCATCCCGTAATTCTTTGAAGGAGGATTGGCATTCGGGTGTCCAGGGGAGGGGGAAGGGGGTATCTTTAGCCAGCAGGGAAAGCAGAGGTTTTACGATAAGACTGAAATTTGGCAACCACTGACGACAGAAGGAGGTGAGGCCCACTAGGGACCGCACTTGCTTCTGAGTTTTGGGAACAGGGGTTTCTAGGATGGTTTGAATTCGGTCAGGGGTAAGTTTCCTCCCGTCTTTGGATAGTAGGTGGCCTAGATACGTTACTTGGGGCTGGCAAAATTGCAATTTCTTTCTGGAGACCTTGTGACCGTTCTCCGCAAGGAAGCGGAGGAGGTGAATGGTGGCTGTGACGGCAAGTGGAGTGGTGTCGGCCGCTAAAAGAATGTCATCGACGTACTGTATCAACGCCACTCCATCGGGTAGTTGGACTGCATCTAGTTGCCTCTTGAGGGCCTGGCTGTAAATACTGGGACTCTCAGTGTAACCTTGGGGTGCCCTACAGAATCTGTACGAACGGGCTTTTAAAGTGAAGCCGAACAGGTAGCGGCTGTCTGGGTGGATGGGGATGGAAAAGAATGCGTTCTTGAGGTCAATGACAGTAAAGATGGTGGCGGTGGATGGAATCAGGGTGAGGATGGTGGTGATGTCTGAGACTACGGGGTACTGGGGTATGACTACTTTGTTAACCTCTCGCAAGTCAACAATGAAACGGTAGGCTTTCTCATCCCCCTCGCCTTGCTTCTTTACAATGGGTAGGATAGGGCTGTTGCAAACATTACTCGCTACTTCTTCTACCACTCCTGCCTCGACGAGGGACTCGATGATTTCCACCAATGCCTTCTCGCCTTCGGGGGATATCCGATACTGAGGAAGCTTTGGGAGCACTGCGTCCGGTCGGACGGTTATGTGTACCGGGTCGATCACCATGCGCCCTACATCTGAGTCGGTTTTAGCCCATAGATGTGAAGGTAATGTGTCGAGTAGGGACATATCGGCATCGGTTATAGAGAGCATACGCCGAGTGTGACAGGGTCTGGACAGATCTGGGTTATCGTGTAGGATGACTCGAACTCCGTCTGGGGAGCATCTGATAGTGGCTCGAAAATGTTTTAGCAAATCAAGTCCCATAATAGCATCGGGGGTGTTGGAGGAGAGCAGAAAGGTCGTGTCAGTGGTGTTATCTTCTAAATCAAAGGGGATTGGTGCTGATAAGGGGTTAGTGGAGGGCGTTCCGTCAAAGCCTATTGAGGTTACGTGTGAGCCAGACAAGGGTGCCCTAGGAATCAGTCGTTTAGATAACGCACTACGTGTCGCCCCAGTATCTACCAGGAATGGAGATTTTGTGCCCAAGACCTTAGCGGTGACGTAAGGACCTTGCTGGTCAACACGGAGTTCGACTGGATCCCTCCCTTGCCCCTGGCGGTCCTATGCGAAGTCATGAGTGCTTTCATAGTCGGACTGCTGACACTGGTTTTGTCGGGGGCGATCAAAGGTGTTTGATCTGCCTGGCCTGTCGTTGATGGCGTCGTTCGTGTGCCCTCGTTCCCGTCCTCTATTTCTGTGGTCATATGCTGCGTCTCTGGGGTTCCTATTTTTATTCATTTCCAGAAGGACCGGGCACTGGGATTTCCAGTGTCCGAACCCTCTACAGAACGCACATTGGTTCCCATCTAAGTCTCTCCGTCCGTTGTAGGGCGTAGGTGTATGGTCTCTAGGGGGTAGCTTTCTAGGGGCGGTTGGTTGGTAATTCTCTTTTGGGGGTTCCCTTCCTATGGTCACCCCCTGCAACTGTGCTATCATCACCCTCTCCTTTAATTCCTTTTTCTTCTTCTCTGACGCCCTATCGTTCTCGTTCTTCTGGTTTTCGTAGTATTGGGCCATCTGGAGAATTGCTGCGGGTTTGGAGGCTGCCCAACTACTCTCGCTGGTCTGTAACTTCTGGGAAACTTCTGGCGACAGACCCTTTACATAATTCTGGACAAAGAGGTGGTGTCCGGTTGCGGTGGTCATGTCTTGGCCACTGTAATCGGAAAACACAGTCTCGAATCGGGAGAAGTATTCAGACACATCTTCCTGGGGTTTCTGGCGGCAAGCTGTCACTATCGACCAGTCTACCTTTCTTTCTGGGATTAGAGTCTTCAGTTTTTGTACAATCTTGTCTGGGAGCTCTAAGATGGCTTTCGGGGGTTTCTGTCCTGGCTCTCGCTGTTTATCTATGGTATCGAGTTGTACCCAGGTATATCCGAACGGCTCAGCGTGGTCAACCTTCCGGATTTGTTTCCACACATCAGCCGGCAAACATAGCCCAAAGAACAAGTCGATATCTGCTAACGTCATTATCGTTGAGCCTAAGGCTGTGCCTAATTCAGTGTAGAAGGCAGTCGGGTTCTTTCTCAAGTCGGGTAGGGTCTTTCTAAAGGTCAAAATATCTTGCCGGTCCCACGGCTGGTAGACCCAGTTATATACAACCCTTCCCTTCGCATCTTGGTGGTTGATGTCGTCGTGTGTTCCCTGACCCCGTGGGGGGACCCAGTAGGGGGCAGCTTCTTTAATGGGCATCATGGCATCGGCCCTTCCTCCCTGGGGCTTAGTTGCCATGGGGGTTTCCGTTGTGGTTGTCTGTCCATGTTCTTTAAGGTGTCGGTAGACCTCGAGTGTACGAGTGAAGAGGTTCGTTACATCGCCCTCTCTTTCTTCCCCAATGTCTACCTTCCTATATAGGGCCGCTAGGCCTTCGGGACCTTTATCGTGGTACCTATTCTCATATGTATTCAGGGTGCGATAACAGAGCCGTACGACGAAGTGTCGTCTGCGGCTGTCGGCATACGATTTATACACGTCCGTTATATACTCCTCACTTTCTTTTCGCTCCACCAGCGTCCCTACTATCTCGTCAATTCCTGCTCGTTCATCTTTAGTTAACCGATTCATTCTGGTGGACTCTTTCTTTCCTATCTCATGGTCGTCTAACGTTGTAGTCGACGTTAGGTTCAGTACAAGAGGCTCAGCCGGCGCGGAGGCCGTGAGGGCCGAGGCCCCTGTACTGCTTTCGTTCGTGTTCGGGGGTTGTGGGTGTTGCACTACCGATTGGGAGGGTGCATACGGAGGGGGCATGTAAATGGTCGGGGGACCTAACAGTAATTCGTCATTCGTTTGCTGCTTGGAGGACAATACAGGGTAGAGCAGAGAAGGGGTCCTAACAGCGTACTGGCCTGAGGTTTCGGGCTCCTGTCTTAGTTTAGTTTCCCTTCTCTCTTTTATGTCTTCTTCTAACTTTTTAGCGGCAAGGTGAGCTGCCTTTCGTAATTCCTTTTCTGCTTTTACTTCTTCCCTCTTTTTCCGTTGCGTTGCTTCTTTGCGCCACATGCCGATACTGTCAAGCATAGTAGGCGTCGTCTTATTGCTACGCAGAGCTATTTCTAGTGCTTCTATCTTATGGTCGTCGAAGGATCCCATCAGTGGCCACTGACTTTCGGGGTCCTTCTTGGTATATTTATGCCACAGCTTGCTATAAGCTACGGCGACTAGTCCATATTTAGTGAACATGTCCTTATTAGGGGTGCCCTCCAGTGGAGCCGGATGGTTCACCTCTAATAAGCGGTCCGGGCAGAACCAACTACCAATCAGTGGGGAGAAGATAGGCATGACGGGTTTCAACGGGGACAAAAGTCAGCACTACCTATCTTTTCACTGCTTGCAAAGACTAGACAGAATATCTCTATTCTTCGTTATTTGTAAGCAGAGAATACCTCCAAAGAACCAATATCGAACAACTAGTGTTCGGACAATCAATCAATCAATCAATGGGGAGATAAAGATAGGCACGACGGGTTTCAACGGGGAAAAAAGTCTGCGTTACCTACCCTTCACTATTTGCAAAGACTAGACAGAATATTCCTATTCTACGTTATTTGCAAACAGAGAATATCTCAAAAGCACTATTCTTCAAAACAATCAATGTTCGGACAATCAATCAATGGGGAGATAAAGATAGGCACGACGGGTTTCAACGGGGACAAAAGTCTGCGTTACCTACCCTTCACTATCTGCAAAGGGAGAGAGAGAGAGTATTTCTACTCCTCCCCGTTTGTAGACAGCGAATATCTCAAAAAGAACAATCAATGAGCAATACTAGTATTCAAACAATCAATCAATTATTTCGCACTTTTGTCGTATTTCACGACCTTACCCGGACCGCATGGACAGTTTCTCGTCTTCCGCCTCCAGCGCCCGATCGTCCTCTATTCTCCGTATTTGCCGCGGCACTCCTGATGGTTCCCAGTCAGGACCGTAGATCACTCGAGAGAGGTCTGCTCGGAACCAGTGAAGTTCGGATGATCGGCTGCCAGACGAGGGTCTATTGGGCAGGAGCTCTCCCGATCGTTGCAGTCGTTCACTCTGTCGTCGGGACCTCTCCCACTGGATCCACGTGTCGCTGATGGGCCCCACGTTTGGGACGCCAATTGTTAAATGGTAGCGGCAGTTTCAGTCGATAATCTTTCAAGGATTTGCCCGGCGGTAATCGCCTCTCATACCACTCGATGATTTACCAATAAAAGAGGCAGGCGCCGGAGACTGGAAGGCAGGAAACAAAGTTTTATTCCGTCGGAGCAGAACACATCAGATCAGACAGCAAGGTATCGTCACGAGGTGCTCTAACTGCATCTCTGAGACCTGGTCTCTTATACACTGGTTTATTGCTTTATTACATATAGTACATTCTTGAGATTCCCTTGATGTGCGGGGAAATATCCCCTGAAGCCCCGGCTCAGATCCGATCCCACACATGGTTACAGTAGAGGTTCCCACCCTACCCGCAGTGGGAGATGGCTATCGCGCAGCAGGGAATTCCGCTAATTCCCGGGGGTGTGTGCAACCGGCCGGGTCTCAGGGGATAGGGGCTTTGATTCTACTGTAATTCCTTTGATGTGGGGTGTTTCCCTTACAGTAGGGGCAATAAACTGCATCCGCAGGGCTAGGCGATGGCCTGGGACCAGTTCAGACAATGGGGCGCAGAGGAAGGGGGGGTTATCAAAGGAGAGGCATGACCATGTATGGGTTGTCGGTTGGAAGTGGTTCCGTAGCAGGGTCGCGCAGAAGGAGAGGGTTTATGGCCTGTATGAGAGAGCGGGGGTGGCCGGCGCGCGGGGGATGCTTGCAGTGCCAAGGGAAAACGCTGGCGGTCGAGAGTGAGCGGGGAGAGAGCGGGGTGCCTAAAATGGCGGCCGTGCATTCGTTGTGCGTGGCGCTGGGGAGAGGCAAGATGGCGCAGATAATGTTCAGTTTGCACGCTAAATTTCCACAAATACGGGGGAGGTGTATATGACGCCTAATAAATGTGTAATGTTTTCTAGGCGCACTACCGACCACCATTGCCGGGGCCAGCGAAGGCGACGCGGAGGGCGAGGATGCGGCAGTTGCTGCAGATAGCAACGGAGCGGTAGGGGGAGTGGCAGCACCAGTGGCGGGCGGTGGTAAGTTAGATTCATAATCCTTAACTATTGTTGAACTTGACAGTACACTCACTGCAAGGGTGTACTGTATGTATATGTATACTGTACAGTTGCGACTTAGGGCCCCATTGGGATGGCGGGCGTATTGCCCCCGCCGGGCCGGCGGTATTCACTGCCGACACCGCAGGGGCAAACCTCCCGCCATCCCTGTAGAAAATATTCAGACCCCCCACATGTCGACCAGGCAGAAAAGGGTTCAATATGGCGGTGTGGTCTCTCTGAACACACCGCCAGCCATATAATCTACATTTTGGAATGCCTTTGCGTGGCGGCATTGCCGTCCGCCACGGAAAGGCATGCAGACATTGCAGAGTATGCTTGGGGGCCCCCATGGAGGGTACCAACCTATGCTATGGTACCCCCCTGCCTTTCAAAGCAAAACATGACAGGCTCCGTGCGGGGCCCGTCATGTTGTGCTTGGAAAAGCAGCACAACATGTATTTTTAGCATTGCTTTCGGCAACGCCAACCAGAATGTAAAAAAAACAGGATGCGCCCGCCACTGTGCCGGGCGCATCATCCTAATTAATTGTCCCCACGGGACCCCCACCCTTTTTAGCGTGAGGATGGCGGGCGGACAAAGTCCGCCCGTTATCCGATGTCGTAAGTAAGTATGAGTTGTTGAGGACGTTTGAAGAGTGAACTAGAAGACTAGAATTCCCTTTAATTGGGATAGGAGCAGGAGTATTGAGTAACCAATGGCCTCATCTATCTGATTTCAACTCCGCTTTGAATGTTTTATGGAGAAGAGCACCTGGTGCACTCACTGTTCAACTAAAAAGTGAAAGATGGGTGGAAGGAAGAAGGACGGGCGAGATTTAAAATGTTATGTACTACTGTGCTTTATAGACAGTGCTACTCTACCATGCCACTATGTGTATAAATAATTAACTTGTCTTACTGTTTTTCTAAGAGTATATTTTACAATTGTCTTGTTTTTTTCTTTTTGATACACAGCTACTCCAAAACTAAATTGTAAAGAGTTGGCCACCAAGGCACGGCGCCGGAAGCTGGAGGCAATCCAGCGGGAATACCGGCGGCTGGTGGTCTTAGCCGAGGAGGAGGAGGAGACTGCGGCAGCAATTCTTCACGCCTCCTCCAGTGCCCCGGGCCCCAGCCACCGCCCTCTAGCGATACGGCGCCACCGTCTGGCGGCTGCCCGTCGCCACCGTAGTGCCATCTCCGGTGCCCCCCCACTGTAGCTGCAACTGCCGCGCACTCAGACGCCGTGTCGCCCGTTTAGAGGACCAGATGCGTGTCCTCCTTGAGTCCCGCCCCACACCTTCGTCCCTGTCATCTTGTTCTGCCCCTTTTTTAATTCTCGTTTGGGTGGGTGGGTGTTAACTTGTTTGGGCGTTACAGACTTTTTCTCCTATGGACAGTGGTTGGGGTTAGGGAGGGGGGTGGGTCAGCTTTTGTGGGTTTAGTTTATTTTTGTTACGGTAAATTAAATATATTTTTCTATGTTACATGCAATGTTGTTAATGTTTTGTAGGTGGGGTAACTGTTTTACATCACACTGTTTCCTTGCTGGTGCATGGCCGCCCATAGCCTGTGTTTAATTTAAATAATTGGCTGACTGTATAAGACACAAAAAGATAGATGCGACACACCTCACTCATTGACTTGTCCTTTTAGTACTTTCAGTCTGTCCTCTAGTCTATGCATTCTTTATCTGGACTGGTGTGTGAAAATGAAATCATTGACAAAGTGTCCATTATTAATTCTGCCTCCCCCAAACTTCTCTCTTACCGGTGCTTGATGTTTATTTCCAACTGTGGCACAGCAATGGCTGCATGGTGAAGATGGTTTCCTTTTTCATACATGCCATGATTGGGGTGGTGGTGGTGGTAGTATAGTAGTAGTAGTAGACACTGGCAGAGCGGCAGCATTTGCAAAAAAAGAAAAGGAGACAGTCAATCACCTTTCAGAGACTGTTAGAGGAGTAGTAGAATGAAGTACAGTACAGAACTTACCGAGCAACAATAATATGCTCAAATATTTGACAACAAAACATAATGGTGGTTGGGATAGCCTACTAGACAGAGTTACAAACTATAGTTGTGTCGAGTCACTTGACCAGGCCTACAGCCTAACAGTTAGTGCTGTATATGAGGAATGACAACAAACAAATCCAATCAATGGCGGCAATTCATGCTGAGGTATATGTTCCTTTGTTAAATAAAATAACCTCTGAAATATCCTACTCATGGGTGGGCAAGCAGAAGAAGATCATCGCTCTGCCTTAAAATTGAAGTAGTGTTGCTTTCGCCACATCCGCCCCAGCAAGTGTGTGATTAAGTATTGGTGTACATTTAATTTAGTCACACCTCGACAATAAGTCACACAGCCCGGGGGAAGAGTGTTAGGGTTTGTTGAATGGATGGGAAGGGGTTTTTTGGGAAAGGTTTGACATAGAAAAACAGTATGCATGGACAAACAAACAACAATCATTGAAGACTACTATATCCATATGTTAAGGGAGAAAAAGGAAATGCATGCATGATGATGAGAGACCCGGATTACATACACTTCTAGTTCTTGTTCTGTGGTTCCGGCCTTAATACTTTTACAGATAGCAAATAGAAATTTGAAATATTGGTAGGGAAGAATCGTAAACACAGAGCAAACCTAATGATGATAATAACAACTCCAAGAACACACTGTTGTAAAGAGTGTATACAAAATATTAATCAAATTATTTAGAAGAAGATTAAAGTGGATACTGTTACTGTGTTATCCTGGTAAAAAATGTGGACTGGATTTGCATCTCGGCATTCCTCTTGCTCCTCTCGTCCATCAATCTTGGGTGTGTCGCCTCGCCACTCGCCACTGCCAGGCTGGAAAAAAAATGTTGATTTATTGGTAAGGTAAGTGTGCATTGTAATGTTTTCCAAAGTATAGGGCAAGGCCCGGCCTGTAATTGTAGATGGAAAACCAAAGGGGATATTGAGAAGCAAAGTTGAAACAAATGCACACCTTATGGTGTAGTGCAACAAGAACACTTTCCGAGGTGGCATGTATGCATCATCTCAGTCTACTCTAGTCTGTTTCCAGCATTGACCTTCAACAATAACAGGAGAGAGCAGGCTCACAGTGCTTAGCAGTAGCACATCCTACGTTAAGACTTTACAGTACTATTTTTTTTAAAGAGTTGGACAAACGCAAAGCACATTATCCATTCCAAACATAGCATTTTACAGTTTAAGTTAGTAAAATCAATGCACCGCAGTCATCCCACCGCTACACTCTATTCGACTTCTACACAGACATTTGGGTCTGCTGTGGTTGTTGTTGACGTGTTTACCTTTAGGCTTTTACGTTTTATGCCACTCATGAAACGTCCTCCTGACTTCATCATCATCTCCGATACTTTTACTGACTGACTGTGAAGATCAGCCTGCAGTATAAGTAAAATTTTTATTACACAACAAGAGTAGAAATATTACTGACTTGAGTCATTCTTTAGTGTGTACAGAAAGATAGATTACTAGTACACTTTGACTTCACTTTGTGCACAACAAACAAACAACGAAAACACAAAGACCAATCGCTCAGAGTCAGGTGTCCAATGCATGCCATTAATTGTCATTACCTGTTCCTTCTCATCTTAAGTTAACGGGCCGTCTATTTCGCCATCATCATGATGGACGGTGCTGTTGTGTCAATCATACTCATTGCGCAGATTGAGTGAGTCCCCTTCCTGTATTGAATTAAAAGCAATGTATCACCTAGCTGTAGGAGAAGTACAAATTTAATATTTGCAAGAAGGGGAAAATTGAATTTACCTTGAGTTAAGTTTAGTATGTTCTGTAGAAAGTTGATTAGTGGCAGTGCACAATTACATGAATTCATGCACAACAAACACAACAAAATCTAAATCATTCAGTCTGTGACTCTGCGTCCAATGCATGGCATCAATCATTACCTGTTCCATCTTATTTTCAGTTAATGGCCAGTCTCTCTCGGCTCTGAAAGGAGGATAGCTATAGTAGTCATCTGATTCATGCTCCACTTCTTTTGGAAGGACTAGGAAAGTTTGAATTTGTTGTTGTATTATTTTACCATCATCCAAATATCATTCATGAGGTAAATGGAATTGAGCAGGAGATTCAGTATGATGGAGCGGAGGAGCTGGATTCGGAGGACTGTACTGTCAAATTGCAGACACCTGAAACTTGTACATTAAATTAGAAGAGTAGAAGACGGTGGTAATGGATTTGTTGTAACCGGAACGACAGACACACAAACAAAGGGGAAAAAAAGGGAGGAAGACAGTAAGTGCAGGCCTAATTGTCAGGGAAGTATAGCTCGTCCTCAAACTCTGGGGGTTCAGCCAGTAGTAGGTAATCATGTGACACAATACTTCCGTCACCTGAGCCGCTGTCCTCATCTTCCTCCATTGCTTCATGTATTGTGTAATTCAGTGGTATGATGTGCTGATTCATTTTGATCATTGTTAACCTCTCCACTTTTTTTGGCGATAGACTGGTCCTTCTCAATGTTACAATGGAACCAGCAGCACTGAAAACACGTTCGGAAGAGACACTTGCGACAGGGCAAGCCAGATAGCTTATCGCCAGCCTGCTGAGCTGTGGCCATTCAGACCTTTTCCTATACCAATACTGCAATGGGTTTTGATCAATGTACACCTCTGTTGGGTTGTCCAGATAGGCCTGGACCATCCGCTCAATGTTCAGGGTTGCTGCTGGTAAGGTTTCGGGCTCTTTTCTCTGTGCAGCAGCACTGTGCTTATTAATGCCTAACTTTACATACCAATCGTGTAATGATTGTACTCCGCCTACTGATCCAGTTATTGTTGCTGTGGTCGATAGTGATGGTGAGTCTTGTGATCCAAACGCACTGCCCTCAGCCGACGAAGTTGCACTTGATCCTGCATGGCCTGCTGCAGTACTTCTTCTGGGTTGATCTTGCGGGCTTTTAATTAGTAGCCGTTCGTTTTCCAACTTACTGGCCGCTTCAGCTATGCAAGTTTTGTACCGGCAACATCAATCTCGGAAAAAGCAAAGAATGTCTTCAGTCCAAATTTTGCACTTGGATCCAGAATTGTAGCACAAATGTAATGTTCTTGTGACAAAATTTTATTTTGTATCCTTACATTTTCAGCTAAGCGACGGAATAAGCTCTCCACCAAGTCATGAGCTTCCATTTTGTCCTCTACACCTTTGTATGATTCAGACACATTATTCAGCTGATGCTCTAGCATTTGCAATAATGGGATAACTTGGCCCATTGTACAGTCCTCCTTGTTGACTTCATGTGTGAAGACCTCAAAAGGACAAAGCATCTCAGTCAGGCATTTAATTAGGCTCCATTGCTCCAGGTCAACGTTCATGCCTTTAACAGTAGCATCCCCTTTTCTTTTCCAGACATATTCATGGAGTGACCTGTACTGCTCATACAGACAATCAAGCATGTAATACGTTGAGTTCCAGCGTGTTGCCACCTCCTGGATGAGTGCCTTGACTGGCATTCCATGTTCACGTTGGATGATCCTCAGCTGCTTCCGAGCTTTAAAAGAATGGCTGAAATGAGTGCATATTCTTCGGCAGATGGCCAGTAAATTGATGACTATGGGTTCTTTTTTCAGAAAGTCTTGAACTATAATGTTTATGCAGTGCGCCAAACACGGAACCCTGAAATAGGAACCAAGTGCCATGGCCTTGAGTACATTACTGCCATTGTCTGTGGCAACAAAACCAATACCAAGCCCTCTTGGCCGCAGCAATTCAAAAACCTTGCTGCGAAACTCGTGTAAAATGGTTTCAGCCGTATGAGATCTCTCCATGGCAAACATGGCTACAGTTGCATGTTACCGAGTACCTTCAAAAATCGCAGCTGTGTCAACAGCACCTCGTGCAGATAGCTTATCTCTAACCCCCACAAAAGAGATCCAGTGTGCAGTGATGCACATGTAATCTGTGGCTTGGCAACTGGTCCACATGTCTGTTGTCAGGTGGATATTGTGAACAGCACTCTGCTGCAAAGCTTGTCCAACCAATCCCAGCACATCATGATGTAGTGCCGGAACAGCAATTCTTGCGAAATATGACCGGCTGGGAACCTTCCATTTAGGGCAGATGGCAGACACAAATTCAAGGAAACCCACCCCTTCCACAAATGAAAAAGGAAGAAGGTCCAGCGCTAACATTTTAGCCAGCTTCGCATTGTACAACCGTGCCATTGGGTGGTTGCGTTGGAACTTCCCCTCCAACCTAAACATGCTCTCAATGGTAGGCTGGATTACTTTCCTTTGTGGCGCTGTTTTCATTAACCCACTTAGGCTCAATGACACAGATTGTTTCATTGCGGTACTCGGTCGCCTTGGTGTCTCAGCCTGACTCAGAGTATGGCTCTTACTGCGGTGCCACTCTGATGTTACTGAGGAGGATGTGGGCGATACCACTGCACTACTGGGGACAGGGCTAGAAATGCCTCCCTCTTCTTCACCTTCCACCGCAATAATATCGCGCCCTGATTCTTCCTGACCAACTTCAATGGGTTGAGTTTTTCTACTTTCTTTTAACTGAAGTAGGTGATTCTCCCACACGATAGTGTGGTGTATTCTGAGATGACTTGCTTGTCCTCCAGTACCATAGTTTGTACCAAGCTTACCACGCTGAACACCTTGACGACAAATTGAGCATATAGCAACGTTCTCCTCCTTGGTGCTAACAGAAAAAAGTCTCAAACTGGGGAGGAGAACTTTCTGGCACTGCTGAATGTGCCACTTTCAATACCAGATGAACTGGAGCGTGTGCTTGAAATGTGACCCTGTGCACCTAGACTGTGACTTTTACTACCACTACCTACTGAGATGGTTGAGCTGGATGTAGGTCACTGCCGGGCCTTGGAAAATATGGCAGCTGGAGGTAGTGGTGGTGTAAGCTGTGTTGGTGATATCCGTGCTACATCCCGCTCAGTAGCAGCCTTTCTGGATAGGGTGAGAATGTTTGTCTCCAATCCCTTTGGGGCGGGAGTAATGTGCGTGATGACTGGCTCGTCTTCATCAACATCATCATCATCACCCCCCTCTTCTACATCTACCTCCATAACTCTAAGTTTTTCTGGGACCTTCCTTTTCAGAAGCATTGTCTTGTGGCGTATATCACTCTCAGACTAAGCTGATGGGACCCAAGTGGCATCACGATCATCAGAAGCGGGGCTTGAAGAAGAAGATGATGGACTAAGCCTCCTTTTCCTTGCTGGTGGTCTGGAAGACAATAGATCTTCTGAAACAGTGGTCTGACTTTGCTCCACTTTGTCTGCAGGAAGCTCGATTTCCTGAAATGCCCCTACTTCAGGAGCAACAACTACTATGGTGGGCTGTTGCGGCTGCTGCTGTTCTTGTTCCGGCTGCTGCTGTTCTTGTTGCGGCTGCTGCTGCTGCTGTTTTTGTTGCGGCTGCACACTTATCTGCTGAGTTTGTGCCTGCATTGAACTTGATTGTGTAGTATTTTGTGGTAATGACATTTCTTCAACATCGCTGCTCGCTAGTACACTGGCTACCTCTGCGACACTAAAGCCCTTGGGCCTAGGTTGGTGTGGTTGGACCGCTGTGCTGCTCCCAGCTTGGTTCCCGGACAACGCTGCTGCAGGCGTAACTTTTTGGGTGCCAAAAAAAACATTGGCCGGCACACCACCAATCGTGGTTAATGGCACTTCCTTTTTCTGTTCCTTCTTCTCACCGGCAACTTTCTTGGTACTGGACCTGGTACCTTTCTTTGGGGCCATCTTCTTCAGATGTCAGGCAGGATGCAGTTGCACAAGTTCTGGTCACACGTGGACATGATGCGCAGCAGGACTTCTGTCTGGCTGGCAGTAAAACGGGTAGCCGGGTGATGCTGATGACACCTCCTACTCTGTCTTTTGTGCACCTAAAACCAAATAAGCCAGGAGAAGAACATCAGTGAAATGTTGCATTTGTTGTTGTGATTCAGTTACTTAGTACTGTACTAGTGCAAACAAAAAATATAGTCTAGCCATTTATGACTTTTTTTTAACAAGGGTTATGTTATACTACTGTGTACAGTCACCCACTACACTCTCAGGAAGGATAGGAAAGTTAATAATAACCACCAAAATAAAAATGTAATGGAAGTGGGGTGGACCCTATTTGCCATTAAATTTTTTTAGCATCTCGGCATCCATGGAGCTGCTGCTGGCAAAGGGGGTGGATGGATGGAAGCAGTAAGCCAAATAGCCAATAGGAAAACCATGCAGGCCTATGGCAAAAGCAGGACAATAATAACTCCCAGTCCAAACACAAAATAAGGCCACCAGCCATATGGACACTCACAAAACACAAACAAGCAGGGGGCCTGGGAAACACCAGGAGCTGACAAAGGCCTATAAAAGGCAGGTAAAGGCTGCAAGCTAAAGCACACTGCTCTGTCTTTTTAATGCAACAAAATGGAAATACGAACATTCACAGGCCCCAAAAAGGTCTGCAGGGTGCATGCATTGCACACCAACACATCAGACACATACAACAAAAGCATGTCTTTAAGACAACCAACACCAGAAAGGCCACCCCAAAAAAACACACTTCCCCAACTCAATCCAATGCCATCCATGCCCTAAATGATGTCTAAATTCAACAGACCACACAGAAAACACTTTATTAATTAAGCTGTGGCTACCTGCTCTGATCCTAGTGGATGAAAAAGCAGGCCTGTTGGCAGACAAGGCCAGGCAAGCTTGCAGGCCTAGGCTTCAAAATGGCCACCAGCCACATGGCCAGGCCCAACAACATCAGAAAGGCCACCCCAAAAAAACACATTTCCCCAACTCAATCAAATGTCATCCAAGCCCTAAATGATGTCTAAATTCAACAGACCACACAGAAAACACTTGATTAATAAAGCTGTGGCTACCTGCTCTGATCCTAGTGGATGAAAAAGCAGGCCTGTTGGCAGACAAGGCCAGGCAAGCTTGCAGGCCTAGGCTTCAAAATGGGCACCAGCCACATGGCCAGGCCCAACAACATCAGAAAGGCCACCCCAAAAAAACACACTTCCCCAACTCAATCCAATTCCATCCAAGCCCTTAAATGATGCTTGAAAATGAAATACATTCAAAAAACACTAAAGGAACAGTTGCTTCATCATGCACACACACACACCCATTAGGCCATGCCCATGACTAGCTCGGGCCTACTACTGACTAGTACTACCCACAACATTTTTAAAAAAAAGGAATAATGATTGTTACCAAAAATAAATTGTAGTTACAAGAACTGCAATGCCCCCAATCAAACAGACACAACAACCACTTACTTGTGAAATATCCAAATCAAAAAATCCTCAAATCCAATTGCAATGATGCAGCAGACAAAAAGAGTGATCTTTCCAGCTCAAAATCCAAAGGCAGAATGAGCAGGAGATGGACAAAGCACTGCGAGGAGCCTGCTGGACAGGAACAGGAAGTTGGAGATTCTGTGTCACTTCCTCCCTCTCCCCACCTTTTTAAAAAAGGGCTCCTTGCACAATAAAGGACAGCCAAATGTCAATCTGAGGAGTTGTTTTCATCCAAAATCATCATTTGCAGGAGGTTTCATGCTGCTAGAGCTGATATTCTTCTCCACATTGAAAATTTTACATGTTCGAGTTCTCGAGCTTCACATTACTTCCGCCGGATGTCGATGGCGTGTCGAAAATGACTTGATCGCGTTCTCTCGCTCCCTGTCTCGCTGGATATGACGTATTCGGGGTCTCTTTCTCCTTTTCGTGTTCGATTAGACGTGCCCGCGTCCTCACTCTCTCGCTCGTGGTGGAGAATGACGTGTTCGAGATCTCAATCTTCTCATACTCTCGTGGTGCATGATCGCGAGTAGAAAGACGTGATCGTGCGACAAATGACGTGTTCGCGCGACAAATGACGTTAATGCGGGCGCGAACTGTCGCGAGACAGCGCAAGATGGATATCAACATCCAACATCTCGTGGAGAACGCGACCGGGTCGGGAATGCTTGTCAGCGAACGCGGGGATTCAGGTAAGACGATCGCACGCACGCGAGAATGTATTTTTTTACAGCGTGAGCAAGAAACAAATTATCGCTAAATTGCAGAATGCGGAAATTTTTACATATTCGTGCTTTCCGCGGAACGCGAAAATGCCAAATTATCGCAATTTCCGCGAACGGAACGGAATTTTGGCCCAGGCCTAGTTTTTAGTGGCTAAAGTTACCTAAAACTTTTATATTTAATATCTCTTCTTCTACTGATTGGATTTTTTTTTATTTTGGTATCATTTAATTTATGAAACTTTATGTTTCTAGATTGGCGAGGATTTTGTTTCTGCTCTGTTATCCCTTTATTACGGTTTGTGTGTGGAATAAATACCAAAGCACATTACTTCTAAGCTAAGCCTGACTGCTTTTTTGCCAAACTACGAGAGGGTTAAGCAAAGGGTTAATTAAGGGACTTTTGTATTCACCCTGATTAGGATTGTGTTTATTAATTGAGAGGGGCTCCAACCCTCACAAGCAATATCCCACTTGAACGGGTTAGTTGTTAGACGCCAGTTGTATGATTCTTTTTTTTATATCATATTTATTTTTTACCATAGTGGGTCAAGCAGTTACTTTCTCATTTAGATTTGTATTTTCTAACCAGTACCAAAATGTAGCAATGTTAACTGGACCTCTTGCCAGAATCTTAAATTGCTGTCAAGGGGTTCTGTGCTGCTTCCTTGCTTGGTTCCTATAATCATCATGCATGGAATCACCTTCGATTGCCCCTTCCCCCACGCCTCTATGAATAGTGCTGGGTACGCTCACAAAAGAGATGAACAGAGAGTACAGAAACATGAAGTCCAGATACTAATCCCAGCTCCTGATAGATGCGACATTTGTAAAACAAAGGAGCCGAGAAGGCGCAGATAAAGGACGCCCGCCTCAGGATGGTCCGCAGCGACGCCATGATGGATGGATGGACAAGACAAAGACCTAGATGGAGACAGATACATAAATGTAGAATTTCTAATGCTGACCTTTCCGGTACAGGAAAATGTCTATGGAATATCTTGTATGCATTATCCTGATCGTTCTCACGGATGATAGATAAGGGAGAGTCCACGAACGAGAGCAATTATCAGTCCTGTACAAACCGTGCCTCCAAGAAGGCTCAGCCCTATTACTGATGTCAAAGCAGCTTTCTTTTATGTTTCAAACGTTCGTCATGTTGCTCTGGTTGGTACTTATATTGTCATCTGGGCTAAAGCCATTCCTCATCACTATGGGCCCATAGGATATAATGGGATTTATATTTCAGCGGACGGGATATCCGTCACCGTTGCGACAGAGTAACCCGTTTGCCAAGATCACAATTAGGCCTCACGGCAAGACCAGCAGAGAGAGAGGGTAAGAAGGATTGAGCTGATGCTGAATGTGCTGATGTTAGAAAGTGGCTGTAATAGGAAAATGACACATCGAGTCACTTGTAATTAGATATTACAAGCAACTGGTGACATCATAGTGCTCTGGGGCATACTGATCTGTACTCTGCAGGAAGGAAGTTGGTACGCGAGGGCCCAAGCAGTGTTTGAGTTTAGCAACAGTTTTTGAAATAAGCAGGCCCTTTGCAGGGACAGTGCTTGGAACTATATTCCAACTCCGCTCCTTCTCCCTGGGAAGGAAGGCAGCATTTCTTAGGCTCGCTGAGACAGCCAGGAGGCATGTGCAGCGATGGGCTGTCTGAGAAACGGAAAGCATTTCTTTCACGGTGGAAGGGTATATGCACTTGGTTGTTCACCCCTCTATATTTCACCCTTGAAAAAACATTGGGCATATCAGCAAGGGCCGGCGATAATTATCGCTAAGCGCGCTTAGCGCGAGGATAATTATCGCCGGTTATCGTTGGATCTTATCGCTGAGATAGTGCGCTATCAGCGACGCTTATCTCCAAAGCGATAAAATTCCAAGCGCAAGCTACCAAATGTGCGATTATCGCTGGAAATCCAGTGATAATTGCACAACGTTTGGTGATAGCTTGATGATAGGGCAGGGCAGACTTAGCCATTATATCCACCTTCCATTAGATATAATGGCTAAGTCAGACTGAATGCAGGCGTAAGGAAAGTAGCGATAACTGCGGTTAGTGCTACTTTTCTTATCGCTAGGTAGGTTAACGATCTCCTTGATAATTGGAGAAATGTCGGTTAGCGACATTCTCCACGCAAGTTTGGCAGGGTACGCCCACTTTGCATCTCATTGGCGATGCAAAAATGGGCGTTAGAGAAACCGGTGCTGAGGCATGGGAACACGCGTTAGCGTGTCCATGCTGATAGGGTGATAAAATTATCGCTGCTTTTCGTCCGAAAACGGACGCTAAAGCGGCGATAATTTTATCGCGGGACCTTGATGATATGCCCCATCGTTTTTCAAATTTTTTTGGATGGGCAGGCTTCTAATCCTTGGTGGTTGCCTAAGCATAGTTGAAAAGTCACACCTGAAAGTTGGATGTAATATAGAGTGAGTTATCCATCAGCAAACACAAAACTGAAAGAACACTTTTATTCACAAGTTATGGTCTGCACTGCAAAGCGCACACCATCATCGATGCCTCGCCCTGCTTGGCATGCCCCTTTGCTAAAGCATGTGAGTAGATAACAGCAAAGCATGGGAGAGGCCTCCACCGTGGGGGGCCTTTGTGTGGTTTATCATCACTGGCACATTTCGGTGGCTGTTCTGACTTGTGTTCACTGAACTGCAATTACATCTATACACTGAAAAACACCTTCACATATGTTTTTAAAAACTCAGAAATTCACTTATGAAACAACAGTCAAAGTGCAGATTATAGTACATATTAATAATAGAAAAGTACAAACATTTACAAATTAGGGTCAGCTTTGCAATCCAGCAGTCGCGCGACGGCCATGCAAATCATAACTCGCCCACCAAATGCAAAGCCCGTGACGTCACTCTTGATGCGAGAGAATCAATTGGGGATCACGTAAATAAGATTACAGATGAGGCTACATATAACCTTACGCATCACACAAAAAAGTATAGCAAACTGTGATTTACTTACAGAGTGTGGGTGCTTTCTGATGCTCCTTGGAGAAAGGGCATTCACTACTTTGGAAAAATAGTCCTCGCCCACAATTTGTTGTGTGCTTCATCACTGGGCGCTACATCCTGACAAACTGTGTGATAGGGTGGGCTCCTCCAGTCTGGTGGGAGCTCTATGGTTCTTTTTCATTTATTTTTCTATGGGATGTGCTGAGTTATGTTGTAGATAAGTAAACATGTCTTGACAAAAATCTAAGGGCATGATTTATTTAATATTTTGTGCTAGGTTTGCATCATAAAGGTGACACAAACTACTACACAAAAGATTTTTTTACTATTTACTTTCCAGCACAAAACTTGTTTTGCGCTGGATGTTGGCTAAAAGAAATGTAAAGTAGCACAAAGTGCTGCTTTGCGTTAGTTAGCATCTAGGGGGCGTTACAAGGGCGCTCCCATGCAAACACCCACCCTTTTCGATGCAAAACCCTATCTACCGAAAATGTGGGACAGGGCTTTGCATCAAAAAATACCGCCTTTTGAAACCAGGTGTTAAAAGGAGAAATGAATTTATGTCTCGTTTCTTTACCCACTTTGCAGGTGTGCTGCACTGTACACACACATACAGAGCAGAAAATGTTTTAGAAGTTGTGTAGGCCTCTTATTTTGCACTGGAAGGGAATGCTTCCAGTACAAAACCTATGCTAGACTATCGTGCACACCCTTGCACCATGGCGCTAAAGTGCTCGCCTGGGGCACAGCAGCAAAATTCTGCAGTGGCGCTACACAGAGGTGGAGTAAAGCGCCATATCGCTGCAGGTGTGGCGCTCTCCTGCTCCCACCCTGTCACGTAACTCAGCACAGAATTTGTGGCTGCTGCCTTGGGTGACAGTTGACTAAATCTTACCCTGAGTTTATTGGGTTTAATCTATTCCAGGCAAGATTAAAATCCAAACCCTTATCTTAATGAGTCGATAATTTGGTGAAAATCCTCCCCAGTGTGTATAATGATGTACACAGTTTCCATATCCACTGTGCATGGCCTTTAAATTCTACAGAAAGGGCAGCAAATACAGGGATGGTGGCCTGCGCAGGACAGCAGACCTCCGTCCCTGCATTCACCTTTGCAGAATGCCAGCTTTCTTTATTGCAGCCCATGCACCACAGTGGGGCAAGGGCGACACTCACAACATGAAATTGGCAGAGAGTGGGGAGATTCGGGGGAGCAATCAAGGGTCCCCTGGACCACTATGTGCTCCGTCAATCAATGCTGACAGCCCAGCTTCATCCCAAGGCATGAACAGTCAGCAAACCACTGCCTCTCCTGTCACTCTTTGATTCTGTGCTCGTCTTTGAGCCTCTACGGTGCTCTGCTGCCTTCTCACTAGGTTTGTGCTATTGAAATACCAGTCAGTCAGAATAACTTTATTTCGCCAACACAATGTAGGCATAAAAAGTATACTACAGTTAAAAGAAGCGTTTGAAATACCAAATACCTACATTTGCAGAGTGGAATCTCTCCATCATAGACATATTTCACTTTGTGAATGGATAATTCCCCTTTTCCAGTGTCAATACTCAATCAATAGTTGGTGAGGTTGCAAATGAGGATGCAAACCATTGATACATTACTTAAGAAGTGGGGTTCCATCTCATGCCCCTATTTCTACCAATTCATAATGAGTCACAAAGGCTACATTGTGGGTCATGCATCGCTACATACATGCAGTATGCACACAGCATTCCTGCGACACTGGTCTAGTGGCTCCATCTGAGCTCAAGAACCTCCTTGTATAAGCCCGTCCAGTGCTCACCTTATTCGGTGCGCGGGGACACGCGTGTGTCTCGGCGCGGGTGACTAAGGCGACAACTGTATACAGGTGCTCTGTGCATGCCTCCCAGGTGCCCTAACCTCGACAGAAGTTGCAGTGAAGCGAATGGTCCAACATTGCACCCAGAGCCTTGCCCGGCTGTGGTCACCCCCGCGCCCGCCGCCTGTCTGCTTCCCTCGGGCTCCATCCCTGGCTCTGGGCCCAGACCCTGTAAAGTGTGTAAATGGCAATGCTACAATGAGCCTGATCGGTATCATGCTCTCGGCTGGCTGTGTGTTCTAAGCTGCTGGAGTTTAGAATCAGCTAAAGCTCTGGATTAGTGAGGCTCAGGCAGCATTGATCTTTGAGCCGCTCTGAGGATTGATGGTGGCGGTGTGACTGGCAGCTGAGCCGCCTCTGGGGAGGGCCTGGATCAGCCTGAATATTGATGATCAGCAGCTCTTGGGGTATTTCTTTGGATGGAGAGCAGGGCTAGAAAAGGTTTATTTTACAGCATTATTGACTTGAGGCAGCAGATCTCAACTCTTTATACAGGTAGAAGGGAACCAGCAAACTTACTATGGTGAGGGAGGGTGGTGAAAACAGTTCACACAAGACTTTGTCTGATAATATGCAATTAACACAGTGTAAAGCACTTACTAGCTGTGTGTGTGTCTGTCTGTGTGTCTGTGTGTCTGTATGTCTGTGTGTCTGTCTGTCTGTGTCTGCTTTTGATTGGCACAGGCAGCCACGCCCACCAGGTCGTGAAACACACTGAGACCAGTAAAATTAATAGTCACTGACAGTGGAAGAAAATCACAGGGACACTGAGCTAAGGACTACTCTGACTCATGCCAGGAAAACAAGCACTTTGAACAAGTGTGGACCCGACACTAAGTAAGAAAGACGCCAACATCACGATGAGGGGGATGCTGGCACCCGGACGGGAAACACATGTAATGCGATTCTGACACTCGATGGAGTAGCAGGCAGGTGGCAGCAGGGCACATGTGCTTTCCTCACCTGGGGTGACTGGCCCAGTAAGGGATGGGTTACTGGACACTTGTTGTGGTCCTAGGCGGTCCTGTCATACCCAGGTACCCTACTGTCTTCTGGACTGACATTGTGAAGTGGGCCTCCAGGCTTACAGAGGAGCACCAGAGAGACACTCTTTCCATGCTGGACAGATGCCAGGGAATGCGTGAAGGCTCCTGGGTGCAGAGCTCTATAAGCGTTCATCTGGTGTTGTGACCCCAAGAGGACAGCAGTCACAGGGAAGGTGGACAACATGGTCCAGTGTTGCATGAGTTCCAATCAGGCAATGCTTCGGAGAAGCGAGGTGAAGTCTGGGGGCAACTGACATCAGGAGCCAAACAGGGTCAGCTTCCCTGCCCTACTGACTTCACCATTGTCTTTCGCATCCATGCCTAACATGGATCTGACCCTCTCCCTGAGAAGGGTCTCAAGTATTAGCCCTACACACTCAGTGAGCTCCCCTGGCATGTGAGAGGCTCTCTTCCTAAATGGAAGGTCATGTGAAGGACTGGACACTGTGAAGGTCTCTCTTGTTTCCTTTTTGATGCCCCTAGGAAAGGTTGACTACTCCAAGTGGCCGCAGTGTCACCCGGCACTTAGGATGCACTTGAAGTATTTCCGTAACAAAGCCCGAGTTAGGAACTAACACCGTAAAGCACAAAAAAAGATTCTTGGTAAGATTGGTAGCTCTCAATTGAAGGTGACAAATGATTCTAGTATTGAAAAGCGAGAGATGAAAGCTACCCTGAGACTCAGACTGGATTTGATTGCTGGGAGGAAGGGTTTGATGGAGTGATGGACTGCCTACCTACCCACTGCAATATGTTGATTTGACGTTGGTGCTTCTGCCGTGTGCCCTGTGCTTTCGTTTGTTCGTTCATCCACATGGACACCCCAACCCTCCAGCGATGAGTCTTTCAGAATACTGTTATGCCCTGCATAGTATTTTCATATCTTGCAGTTTACTAGTTCACCTGCTGATCAGCCACAGTGTGTGTTTGGATTAGAATGTTGAGAATGCTGTGATGCATAGAACGTTGGGAGTCTGACTGGGTGAGGTATGACAGTTACAGATGGGCTGAGCAGCAGGCAGGCTGCTCCTGGTGGGGTTTGATAGTACAAGGTGGTATGCTGTGGCATAGTACCAAGGACTGACTACTGGGCTAACCTACTTTACCTTATCCTGTTACCTGTACTACCTGTTGGATGTACCTGTAGACCAACTTGCTGTACTACTGGAATAAAGGTACTAAAGAACTTACATGGCTATCAGCGTCTACTTCATGTAAGAGTACAACAAATACTCTGTTCCTTAGGCAAGCAGGATAGCTCAGAGTCTGAGCTAGAGTTTGGTGGACGGTTTCCTATGTCACACGTGATGGATATACTGTCCATTGCAATACAAGAGCCATAGGAAAGAATGCACTTGTAATAGGACAACTTCATTATACTTGTGATGGAGCACCCAACTTCCATCTTTGAGCTCTGGTCCTAAATGATTAAATACTTGCTGCTGAGAAATGCAGTTTTATTTATTTATTTTAAAGTTTTATAGAGCGAGAACCAGACCCGTGAGGGTATCAGAGCGTTTTACAGGATTGAGGGGTGGTATACAAAGGACTTAGGAGGGGAGGATATCAATGGGATAGAAAGGGTTAGGTACATTGTACCAGAAAAACAAGCAGTCTCAAATTCCGGATACATTTGGGAAAAAAACAGGTAGAATCAATATACAAGAAAATAAGTAGTCTCAGCTCCCGGGTGGTATGACCAGAAGGGCCGGGAAGGTATCATCCGGAAGAAGTCAAGGATAATGTCGTAATGGTGGGTGGAACAAGGTCGTAGAGGAGATTGTAATGCGATCGTTAGGCGAGGAATTTGCCCATAAGGAACATTTTGGTCTCCTTTTTAAAACGTGCCAAAGACGACAGTCTTCTGATGGTGGGCGGGAGAGTGTTCCATATTCTTAGAGCACCACCAGAGAAGGCCCGATTGTAGGTTTTTTTTCTTTCGGAAGCAAGGTGGTTGGAGCAAAAGGTCTCTGGCAGACCGGGAGTTTCTGGCTCCTCCGGATATCACGAGTTTCTGATCGAGGAATGCAGGGGAATTGGAGTATAGAGCCTTGTGAGTAATGCAGGCCATCTTAAGTTGATTCTGGCCTAGAGAGGAAGCCAGTTCAGAGCTTTAAGGTCGGGGGAGATGTGGTTGAATTTCTTTGAACCGGTTAGGAGTCTGGCGGCGGCGTTGAGGCTGGCTTTCAGTGGGTCCAGAGAGTTCTTAGGTAGACCTGCGAGAGTAGAGCATCCGTATTCTAGTCTGGAGATGACTAGTGACTGGGTTGCCATTGTTAGGTCGGGAGTGTCGAGGAAGGGTTTCAGGTTTCTTAGGTAACTCAGGTGAAATCTGGCAGCTTTGCCCATCGAGTTGATATGGCCATAGCACCTCTGCGAGCGGTTCCAGGTAAAGATTGAAAAGGGTAGGAGACAGGGTTGAGCCTTGAGGGATTCCCACCATGATTAGAGAGGGAGCGGATAGGTTGCCGTGAATTAGGACTCTCTGTGAGCGATTCTGGAGGAAGGACCTACACCATTCAAGAACGGTGCCGTCCAAGCCCATCCTGAGTTTGAGGCATTCAAGGAGTGTTTCGTGGTTGACCGTATCGAAAGCCGAGGATAGGTCTAGGAGGATAAGAAGACTGGTTTTGCCTTAGTCCAGGGCTTGATGGGCATCATCCACGATGTGGAGGAGGGTGGTTTCAGTGCTGTGTCCAGGTATGAACCCGGATTGGAAGTCGTCTAGTAAGTGGAAGTTGGTGATGTGTAGGCTCAGCTGCTGTTGCACACATTTTTTCCAGAACTTTGGCTAGGAGTGGGATGTTGGATATAGGTCTATAGGTGTCAGGGGAGGTAGGATCCAGCGTAGGTTTTTTTAAGATGGGGCGACTTGGCCGGCTTTAAGAGAGTCAGGTATCGATCCCTGTAGGAGGGAAGCGTTGATTATTGCAGTCCAGGAAGGAATGATAGCCTGAGAGGCGGTAGCTAGGCAGTTAGAGGGGAGAGGATCATTGAAGTGATTCTTCGGGTTTAAGGAGGATAACATTTTCGAGACAGAGTGTTCATAATAGACTTTAAAGTTGGACCAGTGCGCTTGGTTTTTGGGTGAAGTCTGGGAGGGCAGCGCGGAGAGAGGAGGTAGAGCCAACGGAATTAGGGAGAAAGTTGCAGATTTAGGTTCGATTCCTAGGGCAGAGATTTTGTTGCAGAAGAAGGAGGAGAATTCCTCGCGAGATATTAGCGGTTTAGGGGTTTCTTTGGAGGTTTTTGCTAGTTTGTTGGATTGGTGTTTGACCAAGTCGAATAGCTTGCGAGGTCTATTCTTGGCGTTCTCTAGTTCTGTTCTGAAGAATTCTTTTTTCGAGTTGAGGATTTTCCTATTGTAGGCATTTCTGGCCTGGCGGAAAAGTTTTAGGTGGGCTGCTGATGGGTGTTGTTTCCAGTTACGTTCTGTCTGCCGAAGGGATCTCCTCTCCTTGTTGAGGGATTCGTTGAACCAGGGATTCCTGTCTTTGATATGGGTTCTTTTGAGTTTTAGCGGAGCAAGGTCATCGAGAACGTCGGATATAGTAGAGGAGTAATGTTCCTTGAGGCTGTTGACCGAGGTGAGATGAGGGGGGGGTGGGAGGTCAGTCTCACAGCGTGCAGCCAATTCCCCGTGATCTAGGTTCTTGGTGTCTCTAACCCATCGTTTGGGGATTACGGGTTGTGGTGTCCATGTCTTGTGGGTGCCAGGCAGAAGGAAGGAGATAGCGTGGTGGACAGACCAATCACATGGGTCGATAGAGATAAGTTTGATTGCTGATTCCTTAGCGATGATCCAGTCTAGAGTGGCGCCTTTCGAGTGAGTAGGAAGTGCGCAGGCTTGGGTAAGGGCTTGGTTGGCCAGTAAGTCTCTAATGGCATTGACCTGAGGGCCCTTGGGGTCGTTCCAGTGCAAGTTGAAATTACCAAGGAAAATGTCATTAGAGTTAGGGGAAGCCTTGGCTGTGATGATTTCCATGAGGTGGTCAGTGAAGCTGTCATTCTTGCCTGGGGGGTGGTAAAAGATATGTAGTCTGCACAGTAGGGTGTTGTTGTTGCAAATGGAGAGTGCAAGGTATTCACAGGAGTCTGTAGGATCAGCCAGAAGTTCAGTAACAAGGAGGGTAGAGCGATAGATGCAGGCAATGCCTCCTCCTTTTTTTGATTGCCTGTCTAGTCTTACAATGTTGTAATTGGGTGGGACTAAGAGGTTTAGGCAGGGCGATGAGGAATCTTTGAGCCAAGATTCCGTCAAGATCGCTAAGTCCGATTTTTGGCTCAGGATGAGATCGGCGACATCCGAGGCGTGCTTTACTGCTGAGCGGCAGTTAATTAGGAGGCCGGATAGATGGAGGTTGGAGTGTGTGTCGTGGGTAGCGTCAGAGATAGGTACTAGCGCTAGGTTGCTATTGACCACTCCTCTGTTGCAGAGGGTCGATGATCTGTTGGGGTTAGCCTCAACCGTGCGGATAGGGTGTTCGTCACTCAGGTCTGAAGGGCGTGGGGTTGTCAGGGCAGATTCGTACCTAGAGAGGAGGGCTACAACTTCTTCCTCTGTGAGGTCTAGAGGTCTAGGCGTGATAGGGGTAGGATTGTAGGTAAGGAGGAGGGCCAGAACTTCCTCCTCCGAGAAGTGGCAGGGCTGCTTGCGGGGGCGCAGGTGTCTCAGGGATAGCGGTAATGGGTGAAGGAGGGGCTCGGAGTAAGGGGGAGGGTAGAGTTCCGCGAGAGCTTGATATTCGAGAAAGAGAGTTCGGTGAGGTGCAAGAGGTTCTTTAGATCCAGAATGGTATTGTGGATGCTCAGGGTTAGTTCGGTGGTTCTGCGGTGGAGAGTATCAATATCCCTATAAGAGGGAAGCACTTGCAGTGATCTGCAGACCATAAATAATTATCTGCAAGGCCAACTTATGTATTTACAGAGCTTAGTACCAGCAGGACAGCAGTCAGAAGTGCTGTACCAAAGATATGGTATTATTTTAGTTGAGAGGTGATAAGAAGTGGTCCCCTCTTAGCATCTTCGCCTTTTGGCATCACCATGCCAGTGACAGCACAAGTCTCAAGCTCTTCTGAAGGCCATTGCCCCACTGACTGCACATCTAGCACCACTGACCATCTCAATATCCCTGTGAAGAGGGCTCGTGGTGCTCTCCATCCCAGAAGAGAGGGGACTTGTCTGACCATCGAATTAGACATGGTTTGTAGGTGTTGACACTTGTGATGTATAAACAATAGTCGGTCCTGGAAGGAACCAATTTTGTCTTTATTCTGTCCAGCACTTCTTCGCAGTATTCAACGCATGGATCAGGAAGGAGAATTAATTTGGCTGCATTGACTTGGAGACTTAAATCCTACAGAAGATTAATGGGGTGCAGAACGTTTTCCTGATAAAAATCAGTGAGCTAGCGGTAAGTAAACATTCCTTGCGATGAAAAAGTAACAACCCTTGCTATTCATTTTGAAAACTCTATGAGGGCTTCCGTCTAGCAAAAGGGAAGAACTCTTTATTGCTAGTGTTTGTTTTCAACCCTGATTCCTAGGGATCGTGTAATTTGTTCTGATCAGAATATGAAAGCAAGCAGCTTGGAGATCTAGGGCACACATCCAGCCCAGGCCGTAATTGTAGACATATTTTATGTAGAACCAACATCCTGCGCTCCACTCTCTTTAAACATTTGTTTGCAATCCTCATGTTCATTCTAGGCCTACATGCATGCTTGGGGCCTTTTTTACTAGAATTTGATGTTTGCAATATATTCAGCCTCTTTCTTCTGTATCACATTCTTAACCGAAGGTAGTTTACCACCTTAGTGCAATTATATTAAATTATATTACATTATATTGTATTGTATTATATTATAATATATTGAATTATATTATATTATATTATATTATATTATATTATATTATTTTATATTATATTGTATTGTTTGTATTTGCAAAGCACACTACCACCCACAAGGGTATCCTGGTGCTGAGCAGGTGTGTGTGCCTAGCCCTGTCTATGGTAGGTTGGTTAACTGAAAAGCAAGGGTCTTCAGTTTCTTATGGAATTCAAGAAGAGAGGCGGAGGCTCGGATGTGGAGTGAGAGGTTGTTTCACACTTTAGGAGCAATGTAAAAGAATTCTGGTCCTCAGCTGGTTCTGTGCACACGTGGGATGGGTTTAACTAGGAGTCCTGCAGAGCGTAGGTGTCTGGCTCATTAGTGAAAGGAGATGAAATAGGTTAGGTATGTGGGTCTAAGTTGCATAATGACGTTCAGTAATATAAATTGTCTAAGCTGTTTCAAGCATAATTGGTCACCTTTGTCGGATTCATTTCAGTGTGAACAATGTTCTCTCATTCTGAGGAGTGCTGGGAGGGGTATTTCTCTCCTGGGTTCAATGGAACTAAGGTTTTTCAGTTTAAACTGTCGCTCCCTCGCTAAACACCATGCTGAGATATTTGACTTACTCTCAGATGAAGCACCTGCCAGAATCTTCCTGACGGAGACCTGGTTAACCCAGGACTCTAGGTGCAGAAGGCTGGTTGGCACTCCCCCCAGGTTATAGTATGTATCAACTTAATCGATCTATCAAACGTGGTGGAGGTATTGCGCTAATTCTTAAAGAGCCTTTTTTATGCAGCTTTAAGAAGGAGGATATACCGGACTGTGAAAGTGCTTTTTATAAAATCGCTCTTAACTATAATTTCACGGTTTCGGGGTTGCTTATTTATCGCCCTCCTGGGCCATCCAATATGTTTAGGGAGGCTCTAGTGAATAGGGTCACCGTATTAGCCAGTAAAGCAGCAAACTTCACCATTTTGGGTGATTTAAATCTTCATCTGGAAGAAAGCGGCAAAACGGATATCGCCTGTTTCCTCGCCGACTTAGAGGCTTGTCAATTGATTCAATGTGTGACTGAATGCACCCATGTGGTTGGATCCCATATTTTCAAATCTAGGCTCAATAACAGTGTCACCTCCGGTTCCTTTGGTCTGGTCTGGCCACTTTCTGGTTTCCTTTTCCTTTCAGCTGCCAGGGAAACCGGTCTTGAACTGTTTTCGCCCTGTGATGAAACGTCCTTGGCATAAATTGAATGTTAGTCTATTTTCTGATTTATTGTTAAGTTCAAAACCTCAGTACCCTTCTAATATAGAGGCCGCTGATCTTCTCTTTCAGGATTGGCTGACTCTAGCATTAGATACCAGCATTCCTGCAAAACTTAATTCAAAGAAGACACAAGGGCCATCTAGTCCGTGGTTTACCGAAACCTCAGTGAAAGCTAAAAAGGTTTGTAAGCAATTAGAGCGAACCTGGAGGCGTGCTTATGATTTAGAAGCTCAAAATAAATATCGTGTTGCAATTAAGTCATACCATAGGTTGATTCGGAAAGCAAGAGCTAAATATATTGCTGACAAAATTTTGGAGAGTAAAAACCCTCCCAAAAAGATGTTTTCTCCTCTTAGACAGATGCAACACTCTAACGTGAAAGCGGATCCCCCAGTCTCTTCCAATGCTCAGTGCGACAAACTTGCACATTTCTTTGTGCGTAAGGTGGAGATTATTTATAACAATCTTCCAACTGCCAGTCTGCATGTTGTTAGTGTCAACACTGATCAAGTGACTAAGGGCGAGGACAGGTTGGTTACTCCTGTATTAACGATGGGCATTGTTCCTCCTCTTACGCTCTCTGTGACGGAATCATTATGCCGCAATATTAAATCAGGCTCCCCAGCCGATCTTTTGAGACCTGACCAACTTTGTTTAGCTTTCACGTCAGTGCTACCAGCGGTTAGGGACCTGATTAATTTATCGCTGTCTTCGGCATCTCTGCCTGCAACATGGAAACATGCAAAAGTGATTCCTCTTCTAAAGAAACCATCTTTGGAGCCCTCGGACCCGGTAAATTTTCGTCTGATTTCCCAACTCCCTTGTTTAGCCAAAGTTACTGAATCCTATGTAAACTCTGTTTTGGCTGAATTTGTAGAACAGAATAAAATCCTTGAACCCTCACAAAATGGCTTTCGCCCTCGCCACAGCACTGTCGGCACTGTTGGCTGTGATTGAGGATATTCGTGGTAGTCTAAATGTCGGGAACTCGGCGGCCTTGATTCTGTTGGATTTAAGTGCCACTTTTGACACTGTTTTACATGACATCCTTTTAGGCAGGATGCACGATATTGGGGTCAAGGGGCTGGCTTTCACTTGGCTCCGCTCTTTTCTGGAAAATAGGAATTTTCAAGTTGCTGTTCCACCTTACCACTCGCAGGTCCACGCTATTAAGCATGGGGTCCCTCAGGGCTCGATATTGAGCCCAGCACTGTTTAACATCTACGTTCAACCCCTAGCAGTGGTTGCAAAAAGTAGAGGGATGTCATTGGTATCTTAATGCCATTCATTGCTTTTTCAAAGAATTGTAAAAACAACCTTTTTAAATTTAAAAAGGATTTGTGAGCAATTTCAGACAGGATGACAGCCAACTGCTTGCAGCTTAATGCTGCCAAGTCGGAAATTCTTGAGCTAGGGAGAGATAGTGCTCTATGGCTGGAAAGTTGTGGCCGGATCAACTTAAACCAGCGCCACTGCCCAAAGAGGTGGTTAAGAATCTGGGCTTCTGGATAGATAGGGATCTTTCATTTGATACACAATCCAAAGTCCTTGCAGGGGTTTGTTTTGGACTCCTGAGGGGGTTGAAACCCCTGCTTGGATTTTTTTAACCAAAAATCCACCAAACCATTCTCCAGGCCACAATACTGTCCATGTTGGATTATGGCAATTCCCTTTATTTGGGTGCCAATAAATCGTGTATTCTACGCCTCCAACGAATTCAGAATGCTGCAGCCCGGGCACTGTTGGCGCTTCCTAAGTCCTGCTTGGTATCTAATCTTTTACCAAAGTTGCATTGGCTGCCTATAGCCAAAATAATTCAGTTTAAGTCCTTGTGTCTAGCCCATAAAATTCTGACACAACAAGGCCCTCCTATTTTAAGGGACCTGTTAGTTCAGTATATCCCAAATCGCCCCTTCGCTCTGCCAACTCGGGTTTGGCCCGTACCCCTCGTTTTCAAAGAGTCAGAGCTGGTGGACGTTCTTTTAAAGTCCAGGCAGCCCACCTGTGAAATTCCCTCCCAATTTCTATCAGAGGATTGCAGAATCATTTGATATTTCAAAAGGCCTTAAAGACCTGGCTTTTCCCGGCGTAATCTGGTTTGTGTCGGTTGGAGTAGTCTTTTGGCACTTGTTCTTTGGGAAGCGCTGGGACGCCCCTTGACATAACAGGGGCAGCTATGCGCTGTATAAATCCGTAAATAAATAATTGGCAGGAGTGTGCTTCTGCTTCAGAATCCAGTGTGGGAGTTTGAGTACAAGTCTGGCTGATGAGTTCTGAATGGTTTTTAGTCTTCTAGTGAGTTTCTTTGTGATCCCAGCATAGAGGGTGTTCCCATAGCCCAACGTACTAGTGACGGCACGAGTGACAGTTTTTCTAATTTGAAGATCTTCCTCATCATCTTCAGGTGTGGAAGCAAGGTGTGGTGACGGCATTGACTTGTGCAGTCCTATCCAGGTTGGGTCGGAGTTTGTCCAGCCACCAGTTGGAGTCCCACAGTGAAGTGTTCTTGCCTAAGATCGCTACTTTTGTCTTGTCGGTGTTGAGCTTGATACAGTTGGCTTTCATCCAGTTAACCATTTTGGTCATGCAGTTTGTGAATCTGTTGCTTGTTTTGGGGTTCTCATCCGGGAGGGAGAGTATGAGTTGCATATCATCAGTGTAGGAGAGGATGTTGGTGTCATGTGCATGGATGATGTTGGTCAGATCATGTGTGTTTTGAAGAGGGTGGGGAAGAGGTTTTTACCCTCAGGCACTCCATAGATAAGTTTGCGGGCTTTCAAGACGTAATGTGCCAGGCTGACAGCTTGTGTTCTATTTGTTAAGAAAGAGCAGATCCAGCAGAGTGTGGGTTCTTGGATGCCAATACCATGAAGGCAACTGATGAGGCTGGATGTGAGACCATGTCAAATGCTGCAGAGACGCTCAGGGGAATGATGGCTGCCACTTCTCCTCTGCCAAGGATCCTGCAGATGTCACCAGTGGCAGCAATGAGTAGTGTTTCTCTACTATTGTTGGCTCTGATCCCGGACTGCAAAGCATCAAGTAGTTGATTGTTGCTGAGGTGCATGGTGTGGCGTCAGTTGAGTTGTTTCGCTAAGACCTTTGCCCGGCATGGTAGGAGGGAGATGGGTCTGTAGTGTGAAAGCATGGCTAGGTCAGCAGATGGTTTCTTGAGGAGAGGCATGACGATTGCATGTTTCCAGGTATCCAAGAACGTACCTGAGTTAATGGAGGCATTGAGGATGGTTGTTAGTGTTTGGCTGATTAGTAGGAATCCTTTGTAAAGTCATGGTGAGGGCAAGAGACAGATGGAGCCTGAGTGGATGGTCTTCATGGTGGCAGCCATTTCAACAGTGGCGACATGGGGCAGAAGGTCAGTTTTCGTTTTTTGGCCATGAAAAGAAGATGAGTTGCAACAGTGACAGAGTCCGGTTTAGGGATGAAGATGCTGTGTGTGGAGGTGATTTTTTTACAAAGGAATTCTGAGAGATTTAGAGGTGAAGAAGTCAAAACTCAGATTTTCATTATCTACTCTGCACCATATATTGCACCCATCCATCAAATAATATTTCTTGCTATGCAGGAGGCTGCCGATAGCCAGAGGTTTTCCCAGTTTTGGGCAAGGGTTGCTGGTTGCCTATACCTTTAGATAGTATTTGGCACTGGGTGTTCTGTGGTTGTTGCTGTTATTTGTACTGGGTTTGTTTCTGCTAGTGAGGGATATGAGTCTGCTGGTGGTGTCTGCCACATCCCTTGAACTGGACCTAGTGAGATCCCCTCCTCTTTTTCATGTCTGGTACCTTGAGAGTTTCACTTTCAGACTTCACCTTTTGAAACTCATCATCCACATGTTACCAAAAGAGAGTAGAAACGGAGAAGGAAGGGTGGAGTGTTTTCTTTGTTCTACCTGAGAGGACAAAGAAGTGAGGCATTGCCAAGGTCTGTTTCTTGTGCTAAGTGATCCAATGATGGCAGAGCATATCTAAGGTAATCATACCTTCCTTAAAAATGTCTTACAAATCTCCTTTTTCTTTTATGGTCAGTACTCAGTGTAAAAGACTAATGGCGGACAGACTAAATCCATCCGTCGTGGTGGTGATCAGGACCGTCCGCAATGCATTTGGCGGTTCCGCACACCAAATTAGGATGCGACCGCCACCATGGCGGTTGGCTCTTGCATTTTAACATTGACACTGACACCAGCACCCACCGCAATGTTGAAAATGCTTGTCGTGCATTTCACTGCACTATGTGGCAGGCACCACACAGTGCCTGCCACTTAGTGCACTGAAATGTAGGGGGTACCCCTCGCCCAGTGCACAAACACCTCCCCCCAACAAATTGGGGGCCCACAACGAGCCTCCAAAACAATCCCCTCCAGCCTTTCCATGACGGTTTCGCCATCATGGTAAGGCTGGATGTTGCCTGCATTGTAATTTGGTGGACGGTGCCTGGTGGGCACTGCCACCATTTTATGTATGCAGACCGCTCCGCTAGGCAATCGGTACAATTGCATGTAGTGGTTCCATGGCGGACAGTATTTGCGTCCGCCATGGTCGCAGTATGGATCCACCTGCCATTCTAATCTGGCAGGCGGTAAATACACGATCGATGGCGGACGGATCACCACCGCGCGGCTGGCGGTGGCGATCCTTCCCCCATCATAATGACCCCCTAGTGTCTGCACTTTAGGGGGCTTCACAGTGATCCCTAAGGGGTGGAGCACCTAGAGGTGTCTGCGTCTTGAGACTTGGGTTCAGACATAAAGAGGATGTTTAAACTTCCACCTTAAAAATGGTTGCAGACATGGGTTGGTTGTGGCAGTCCAGTTATGGACATTCAACGATAGATGACTTTCCACCCTAGAGGTAATTGCACATAGACATATCTGCTTCTAATACACATTTACAATGCTTTAAGCTTTTACGTTGATTGCTGTTTTACACAGAGGCGTGTGCTGGCTGATTACATTCAGGGGTGGGCAGAATTTTTTTCCCATGAGGCTTCTAGAAATGCGAGCTGTAGAGTGTTATTGAGATTTGGCCCTCCCTAGAGTAATTTTCTAATGAGAGCGGTCATGGGCAGTCATGAGCGGACAGGGTCAGAGGGGTGTTTATTGAGTAGATTTGCAGCCACTCAACTAGATTTTCTTCTCGAGCTGCATCAAAGTCTACTCAAATGGCTGCTCGCTCTTGCGCACCCCGTGGTGCCGCTTGCACTGATTTTTCAGTGCTGATCGCGCTGCCGGTACTAAATTGCAGTGTGAGCAGAGCGACATGCATATTTTCCACCCGTTGGCAGAACTCTGTGGAATCGTGTGGAGTTTCTATGTAACTCTGCGGAATTCTGCGAAGTGAAACTCCGCGAGTCGCCCACCCTTACTTACATTCCTATGGACCAAAGAATGCATTTGCATGCTTAGGATGGCAGCAATTTGGGCTTTTGAAGTAAGGAGGTACTGCTCAAAAATGGGCAACATGGGTTGAACCTGAACCGTGTCGGGAGCAGCTCGTAGTGGCTTTGAGAGGGTGACATGCATGCCTAGATTCAGCGTCATGTGAGGCATCTACCTGACTTGTGACTAACTGTACCCCAGCCCTACCAACTTTCAAATACAAACCTTGCATGTAACTGGGGAAATGTGAAATTCATGTCATTTGCTCTTGTGTAATTAATTTGTCAGAAATATTCATTATAATTAAGTGAAATTCAAATCCGTCAGTGAGTATTACATTTTAGCTCAAAATGCACCCTTACATCAATTTTTTGTCCACGGATGCATTTGACGCTAGAAGAATAGTGCAAAAATATGATCACCGTGAAAAAAAACTGCTCGCAATCTGGTTATTTGCTTTGTTCTAGTGCTATAACTTTGCCTTGAACAGCAGCATACATTACACATTGTGGTGTCATTTTAATTTCACTCAGGCCTACATGTTACTGGCTCTGCCCATCTCTCCCACCTCATAGATGATCTTACAGGATAAGAGGTTGGCTCTCCCCAGCCCTGCATCCTGAAAAGAAGTCTGCCTCTCCAGTGTAGCAGTGTACATGGCATGTGGCTGCCCTTCCCTTACCTTCCCCTTGGGAGAGCCATGTTGTAAGGTGGTAACATCAGCCTTCACTCACACCCATGCAGTTTCATGTCTTCTGTGGAGGGAGAAGGGAGGCAGACTATGGAGATTTAGAGGCTTGGGGCTGAGGAGAAGCACTGTGGAAATAAAACAGATGCTGCTGGTATCAAGGACCAGAGAGAGAGAGAGGGAGAGGTGGGAAAAGAAAAGGGGACAAATAAAGAAAGGAAGAGAAAAACAGACTGAGAGACAGGGCTGAAAAAGAGAGATAGAATATCCCTCATAAAAGCGTGGAAATGGAGGTGGCGAAGAGAAAGCAGGAGGGAGAGGGCGAAAAGAGAAAGCAAGAGGAGATTGAGCTGATTTAATGAATGGCCTGGTAACCCCAGGGTGCAAATCCACTCCTATTTCACACAACGTGGTGCAGAAAGGGAATCTTCTGCGTTGTATTGTGTGAAACAGAGAGAGCAGAACTACTCGATATTTACAAAGATATGGTGCATTTCTGCTGCCCCCTTGAGGTGGATCACTCTGTGCAGCCTAGCGCCAATGAAGGCACCCCAGCACCATTCTTTTTGTGCAAGAAGGCTCACCTTCCTGCACTAAAACAATCTGTAAAGACATAGTCCTCTTTCTATGTGTGCTGCAAAATGCACACATGGATTAGAGGAAGTAACAGGGAGATGTGAAGGTTTTTATCCTCACTGCATCTGTGCCAAGGACTTGCACCATTTTGAAGCAATCAAGCTTTACAGGTATTTGTAAAACCCGGTTTGCATCAAAATATATAAGAACACCCATGCTCCACCTTTGTAACGCCTGCCTGATGCAAATTAACCCCTTGGGTGCGGGTTTATTTCCCGCACTGTGCGTGAGAAATAAACGGTGGGCGGGATTACGACGACTCCCGGCCGTCGTGCGCACACGCCCACCGTGATGCATGACGGCCGGGAGCCGTCGTGCGCATACAAGGGGTTAAAGCAAGGTTCCGATATGCGCTGCATTACGTTACTTTGTATTAACTAAATAATTAAATAATGCAAAGTGGCTTTGAATGGCTTAGTAAATGCCAAAAATGATTTGGGGTCAGGTCTGCACCACAAAAATGTCTCATCCCTGATGCAAAATCATAGTAAATCTGGGCCCCGGTGTCTCAACACCGGGGCCCACCGGGGTTTGAGAGCCTGTCACCTCTGGGCAGACAGATTCTAAGAACCAGTATCCACTGGTGATTGATCCGCGAAAGGTTGACTAAGCCCGATTTGTGACTGGTGTGCTTTGCCGGTTTGGCTATTGGTGCATCCCATCACAAACCCCTCAGTCATTTCACACAACCAGTACATTGTGCCTCAGAGAAGAGACCATGGAATAAGCAAAACATGGGGCATATTATCAAGACAGGCGATAAAATAATCGCCGCTTTAGCGGCAGAAAACTGCCGCTAAAACGGCGATAATGGGCTTGATAATATGCTCTATTGAATTCCAATTGAAGCCCAGGTTAGATCTGAAGGACATCTAACATGGGCTTCAATTGGAATTCCATAGAGCATATTATTAAGGCCCATTTTCGCCGTTTTAGCGGCAGTTTTCTGCCGCTAAAGCGGCGATAATTTTATCGCCTGTTTTGATAATATGCCCCTAAGTCTTTTACCCTTGCAGTCTCTAACACCAAAAATGTTTTAACACCAAACTGGTGGGGCAAAAAACGAGGGAGGTCACTTGCACGTGCAAAAAGATGTACACAATTCTCTTGGTGCAGGTTTTATCATTCTCAGTCTTCATTGTCCTTTCTCTCGACAGTGCACACGCGAAAATACAAATACATAAAAACATGAACAACTAACTTGTTTTATAGAGTAATCCACAAAAGACTTAAAACTTCACAAAGTTCAGAAGTGCCTAGATAAAGAAGCTTAGCTCCAAAGGCATGTATATTCACAAAAAGCATTTTGCACTCAGTTTGTGTCATGTTCAACCAGCTCTACATAAACATTGATCGAGAAGAAGTAATAGCCCTGGAGAAAATTGTGTTTCTGACATAAACATGTAATGTAGAATTTTTTTAAAAAAACTTGACACAGCGAAATATATCGACGAAGTGTCAGCGGAAAAAAATCAGTAGTTTCTCCCCTTCCCCCCCCCCCCCCCACTCCCCCCCTGGGTTGAGCGGCTTTGATCTGATATCTGGCAGGTCCTAAGGAATGTGGCGTCATATTCCATTAAAAGCCACCGAAACGCGTCGACCAATGCTTTTCTGATCCTGCTATATACAGTAGTTGTATTTGGTCACTAAGACTATTATATCATCTATTGTCTTGTACTTTCCAGATGTTTGAAATGATGAGTGTGGTGTGAAGGGAGTGTAAGAGATGTGCATGGATGAGAGATTGCTGATAGGATGTTTGGTGTCTCTCTACCTGGGGTTATTTATTGCTCTTTTCTGAATAATATTTATGTATGACTAAACAATTCCTTGATAAAAATGTGTATCATTTTCTATGTATAGTATTTTTGAAAAAATGGTGAAAACTATTTTGATAAAAGAAACAAAATAAAAATATACTTAAATAGATGAAAACTGTTGTATCATATTGTTGTTGTAAATTGATAGTTAGCCCACTTTTTTGAATTCGTGCTGAATCATTTAAAAGAAGTATAGGTCAAGAGGGAGACCCTTTTCTTGTTGTAATAGCCCTGGAGAACATTGTGTTTCTGAAATAAACAAGAAACCGTAATGTGCCAAGCACTTCCTTCATAATGCCTCGTAGAATAATGCCATATAGAGGTGCTCTGCAGTGGAATAGTGGCCCTCAACACTATCTCTTGCAGCTGTGCTTCTTAGAATACTGGGCCAAGAACATAAACCAGCTCCAAGCATCTCATGCTCCCCAACAATGAGTGCAGATCACTCCCTGGCTTCAGGACACCACATTGCCAGGCCTTGCTAGACCAGTGGGTCTCATTGAAAGCAAAAGAAAAGTACAACTCACAAAATGCACTTATTCCTGAATTGAAAGCACAAACTGGAAAGATAGGTCCTAGCCACAGGAGTCTATCTGGCAACCAAATCCTCCATACCGCTGTGGGCAATTCACTGCTGGGCAGAGGGCTTGCACCGTGCAGACCACATGGGCAGAACCACCTACAAATGTCAGATGGACCCGATAGGCTGCTGAAGACCCCTTGTCACATACGAACCCCCGAAGCCTCAAGATCCCTCAAGTCGGTTATAATACAAGTATATTAATTCATAACGCCGACTTTGCACCGTCTCATATTTACTTAATGATTGATAACATTTAAAGCGTGTGGCCGCTTTTTATTTGGTATGGAAATCTACTACTTAATAAAAGTGTAATTTAAACAAAATGTATTTACTGTCACATTACTGTCGCACTGCACAGCGTGCAGATGTTGGTAGGTGCTTAGAATAAAGGAGTCACGTGGGATGTTGATTGGGATAATGCACTTGCTGCATTAATAAGATTGGTTAAAAACAAAAACTATAACTGTGTGAAACAATACAGATGAGAACATGAAAAGCAACATGATGACGTGCATGTAAAGCCCACTACTAAAGTGGGAGGTGACACCCAACAGTGGTAACACTGCTTTGCTGGCCTCTTCTCCCCCTTCCCCCATCAGCTTTCTTTTCTGGTAAACAAAAGGTGTGACAAGCAGTAACAGCCACTCCCACTGGCTGATGGATAGGTGTCAGATTCTGAGTGCTGTGCTGTAGTTTGCATCATGTAAATGTCACTTTGAAATTGTATCACACAAGCTGTTTTACACTAAACTAATAATGCATGCAAACAGCGTCGTATCTCGATTAGGCCTGGGCAAAGCACTACGCTACGCTCGCGAAGTTTGCGAAGTTCGCGCTACTTCGCACTACGCGAATTGCACGTAGCACAGTGCGAACACGCGTAGCGTAGTCTTGCGTAGTGCTGCGGTCATTTTTTGCTTGCTCGCGGTCCTCAACGTCAAGTTGGCGACCGCGAGCAAGCAAAATGACATCCCGGCGAGACTTTTTCCTTGTTCGCGATCAGCAACATCAAGTTGGCGATCGCGAACAAGGAAAATAAACCTCCCGGCGAGATTCCCAACGCGAGGAGGTCAGGTTTCTCATTGCGAGGGGTCGCGTATGCTCGCGACCGCTCGCGATGAGAAACTACCAGTTCGCGTTGAGAAAGCTGCCGCTCGAGTAAAAATATCCTCGAGCAGCAGAAAACTACAGCTCGCACTGTGCAAGATGCCTTTTCAATGATTGCACAGTGCCGGTTGCTTGTCCGCACTGTGCAATCATTGAAAACAACATCTTGCACAGTGCGAACATGTTACTACGCAGTTCGCGAAGTGCTACGCGAAGCTCACGTAGTGCGAACTGCACTTTGCGTAGCTTCGCGAAGTGCTACTTCGCGAACTACGCCCACCTTTAATCTCGATAGCAGGCATTCAAGGGCCAATACCGAAGATGGAAGGTCAAGAAAACTGTATTGGAACAATACAATTGACTCGCCTGTCATTCCACAAAATACAAATCATTTGTGTGGGATTGTGTCAGTTTTAAATTCAATCAATGATTTTTACGATATTCATAAAGCATCGTGAAATAGGAGTGTTTTAGTTTATTTTGATCCCACTAAAAATATAGCTCCCATCAAACTTGTAATTAAGAGACAACATACTGGTACAGGAGCACGCTGGACTGGAATTCTAGCTTGTCCTAAAATACTGCATTCCCCCCACATAAAGTTTGCAGGGTTAAAGGAAATCCTGGCATAATATGTATCCAGAGATACTGGAATATTCTGAGTTTGCAGCTCAGATCATGTAAAACAATAAGCATTTCCCTGCCACACCAAGGTACATAATAGGTGGGTAAAAGCACATCTGATACATACCACCCTGCAGCTGTGCTTACTTGGTGCAAGATTATCTCCAAGTGAGCCCTAATGTGTATGAGGGCTGCAGATATAGCTTCACATACCTTAAAAGTCTAGTTTCTAATGAAAGCAAATGTTTTATTTACATATATGTTAAAAAACATTGCCATGCTGTGGCCTCTTCCTTTCACTCGCGTCTGTATCCCAGCAACAGTGTAATAGGGTCAACTTGCAAAATGCCCTCACTTGGCAGTCAGAGAAAGGAAAAATAAGCAGTAAAAGAACAATCAGCAGGTGGTTAGAAAAAGCTTTTTGGCATTTGATAGGCTGTCTTTGAAAAGCATTTATGGCCAGATCCAGAATTCGTCTGATGGGTTACTCCATCACAAATGTGACAGAAATCCAGCCCGCCTCATTGGAAGCGCATTAGGAAATAACATACTTGTGATAGGGTGACGAGGTAACCCAGCAGCCAAAGTCAAGATCAGGTGCAAAATGTTGCAAGACAGATTTGCAAAGCCCCCTATGGAGCGTTTTTTTAAAAGTGAATATGGTCTGGTACGGTCTACCGCCCCCCTCCTCCCCTGACTGTGACAAAACCAAGATAACCTTCTTGTTTGGAATAGGGGGTCGTTGACCCCCGATCGTATTTATTAACAAACAAAACAAGTTATATTCATAAATACAATAACGCAGAAATGACAAGACAGGATTCGGTACATTTGCTTCAATCCTAGCTTTAACAAAAACTCTAATAAATGTTCCTATCCTAGTCTAAAACATTGCTGATCACATTTCCGCGTATTCCTCTGGGCCTACGGCAAGGTCAAAACGCTGGCCCCTCCCCTTTTACACCGAATTGTCCCGCGCACCCCAACCGGGATGCGCATGCGCAGGAGGCCCAGCTGACCCGGAAGTACTTACCCCCAGGCAACCCCCAAACGTTCAGGACTTACTCCATAAAGGGGCCATGCAGACAGCGCAGCTTACTTACGCCCGCGTGCGGGGTGGCCAACCAGCCAATGGAAAGCGTAACCCCCCTTTGTCCCCGCACCATTCCAACCAACCGGTTGTAACTGCCCCTGGAGTCTGGTGAGAGCCAAATGTCCCTCCCCTCTGGGCGGCCCACGTAATAAGATGCCCCAAAAGATGAGTCAATTTAGTCTGTCCAACCTATGACCTTACCGCCCGCACATGGAATATCGCCTAAAAACACGACAAAAAAGGCATAAACAACATATCTACAATTGGCATCCTGTGGAAAAAATACAGAAAACATACATTCTTCAACAAATTCTTATTTCAGGGATGGTGGGTGGGGAAAAAACGATTAAAGATCCTCCCGAGGGAGAGGGTGGCACATGCAACGGATGTGCTGCCGAGGGGAGGAAGAGATCGTCTCTTGTGCTCCCCCCGGCTTTAAGGGTCCCTGAGGGTCGCCCACGCCCCCGGAAGTGATCAGATCACTTCCGGGGCGCGGGGGAGCCGCCCATGACCCGGAAGTGATTCAATCACGTCCGGGGCATGTCCCCCAGCGCAGGCGGGGACAATGATTGGGGCACGATTCCGGGGGGCACGGCCGACCACCATAATGGCGGCGGGGCCGATGCTGGCCCCGCCTTCCTCTATGGTCTGGTAAGGCCTACCGCCCCCCTCCTCCCCTGACTGTGACAAAACCAAGATAACCTTCTTGTTTGGAATAGGGGGTCGTTGACCCCCGATCGTATTTATTAACAAACAAAACAAGTTATATTCATAAATACAATAACGCAGAAATGACAAGACAGGATTCGGTACATTTGCTTCAATCCTAGCTTTAACAAAAACTCTAATACATAAATGTTCCTATCCTAGTCTAAAACATTGCTGATCACATTTCTGCGTATTCCTCTGGGCCTACGGCAAGGTCAAAACGCTGGCCCCTCCCCTTTTACACCGAATTGTCCCACGCACCCCAACCGGGATGCGCATGCGCAGGAGGCCCAGCTGACCCGGAAGTACTTACCCCCAGGCAACCCCCAAACGTTCAGGACTTACTCCATAAAGGGGCCATGCAGACAGCGCAGCTTACTTTCGCCCGCGTGCGGGGTGGCCAACCAGCCAATGGAAAGCGTAAACCCCCCTTTGTCCCCGCACCGTTCCAACCAACCGGTTGTAACTGCCCCTGGAGTCTAGTGAGAGCCAAATGTCCCTCCCCTCTGGGCGGCCCACGTAATAAGACGCCCCAAAAGATGAGTCAATTTTGTCTGTCCAACCTATGACCTTACCGCACAGGCCTGCATAGTAGACCGACTATCAGGCCCCACCCCCAAACCCAAGATCATACTTACCAATGAAAACCCTCCAGCCAAGCTAAAATGTTGCCCAGGAATAACTCATTACCCAAGCGTGACAGGTGCACCCCATCTTGCACATAGCACATGTCCCCCCTAATGCATCCATGAGCAATTACTTGCAATCTGGGGGTCCTAAACAGTTTGTTTATTTTGTTATTGATCCTCTGGGCAGAGTGATTGAGAGCCTTCACTGATATCCCCCCAGCCACTGAAGTCTTGGTATCATGTGTGACCACACGATAACCGTCTCAGGGCAGTGCTTGGCCAGCCATGCCGACTCTGACAGCACCGTTTCTAGCAGGAGATGTACCAAGTCGTTGCCCCCCAGATGCAGAATTATAGCGTCAGGAGGGGTATCCCAAGAGGTGAGCATGTGACCTACCCGTTCTCTGAACCTGTCAAAACGCAGGCCCCCATGGCCGAAAAAGGAAACCCTGACACCTAACCGCTTTGCGCGCGCTGCCCCATCGCCTGCCCTGAAAAAACTGCCTAACCGGGACACATAAGAATGACCAAAAACACATGCATGACGTTCCCGCTGTGCCTTCGGGGAAATCCTCGTCGTCTTGACTGTGCCACGCTCTTGGTGGGTTGTCGCCGTCTCTCTTCCTGCGTGACAGGCCGAGGGAACTGGTAGTAGAACAAGAAAAGAGTGCCATCAGTACCGTTACCATATGGAGTCATAACATATCAACACGCACATAACGCCTAAAACAATTGGAGGCCCACCGCCCAATCCTACGCACAGCCTCCTCCCCAAGACCCTGCGCAACCGCCTCGGTGGCGGCACCAATCCTGAAGGAATGTGTCCCAAAACTACCGGGGTCCAGACCCGCCCTGCCTATTGCCTTATCTAAAACCCGTTTAAATGTGAACTTTGTCAGTGGATCCCCCCCCCGTGTGCATTAGTAATGTCCCCCCCCCTACCACTCGGTCTCTATGGCAGGAAAGACTCCACATGAAAAACCGGGCAGCAGGGATTGCCCGGTGCCCATCTGAGAAACACTACCTGGCCTTTTCCCTGCTGATCTGTCTTCGAACGCCGGATTGTAACCTGCAATGCCCCGTTATGGAAGTGAATGTCACCCAGCTGTAAGCCACCCCCCAGGTCCCTTTTGTGCTTAGCCACTAATTCCCCTATTCGAAAGGCCCCATAGAAAGCCAAAGTAAAGGCTGCCCTGAATAACAAGCATTCCGAGACATTGTCGCAAATCTGATCTAACGCTGCCATGACTGCTTTCAAGGTAGTCAAACCTATCGGGCGTCTAGTATCCGGCGCAGACCCCTGTAACCGCTGCCAACCCTTCAATGCCTTGCGCACTATGAATGACTGCGTAGGGTCCCGCCTGCCGCCCATCTGTGCAAAGAATGAAATTGCTGCTATGTGTCTCCTAGCCACCCCTACCGACTTCCCCTCGTCCCGCAGGGCTTGCAAGTAACCGCACACCCCGGCCGAATCAGCCCAATGTGTCCCCCCCTGATCTTTTAAGAAATTACAATATGCCCCAAACGCCCCTTTGTATGCCTTTCTTGTTCCTGGCGCTAGGCTCGCTGCCACCAAGTCTGGTAAGTGTGGGCACCAATCTGCCAGAGCTGTTCGGGAAAAGGCGTTGGGCACGGCGCTGCTCCCGGGAGATGAGCTCTGAAAACCTGCATCTTGAAACGAGATAGAGCGTCAGCAGCATGGTTCAACACCCCCGGGACATGTTTCGCCCTAAACTGAAGATTCAACTGGAGGCATCTCAATACTATCTCCTTAATCAAACGCAAGATCATTTTACATTTTGCTGACTGGTTGTTTATGCACTCCACCACTGCCATGTTATCAGACCAGAACACCACTGCTTTGTTGCGTAGCTGCTCCGCCCAGACCCACAACGCCACCCAAATGGGGAATAGTTCCAGAAAACCAATGTTAGCGGTGAGTCCATTGTCCACTCACCATGCTGGCCAACGCTGCGCCACCCACTGAATGCCCAGAATGGCGCCAAACCCCTCTCTGCCCACGGAGTCTGTCATTAAACCCAACTCCGCGCAAGAAGACCACAGGACCGAGCCATTGAAGTCCCGCAGGAATGCTAACCAAATCCGCATGTCCTGCTTGACCTCGCTGCTCAATCTGGTGTGGTGGTGTTTCTATTTGAGGCCTGACATTGCCTGTGCAATGGACCTTGAAAAGGGGCGTGCCATTGGTACAATGCATAATGCAAAATTTAACTGCCCCACCAGCTTTGTAGCTGATGCAACGTCACCCTTTTAGCTTCCAGGCATTGCCTCAGCGTCTCCCCGAACTTAGTCACCTTGTCGGCGGGAAGCCGTGAGCACCCCGCGACTGAGTCCAGTTCGATCCCTAAGAACTCTATAACCGGGGAAGGGCCCACGGTCTTTCCCTGCGCTAGGGGTACCCCAAAGCTCTCCATCAATGCACAGAACCGTTCCAGCGCCTGCCCACACCCCGCGCCCCCCGGTGGCCCCAAGAAGAGAAAGTCATCTAAGTAGTGCAGCACATGCCTATGCCCTGTCATTTGTCTGAAAACCCAATCTTTCGATTCGTACCCCCACGTGTATGTACGGGTGGGGGTATGTACGGGTGTGTACGGGTGGGGGTATGACTCGAACGTACACGGGTGTACATACATGGGGGGGTTCGACACGTACAGGGGTGTACATACACGGGGGGTATGACTCGAACGTACACGGGTGTACATACACGGGGGGTTCGACACGTACAGGGGTGTACATACACGGGTGGGGGTACGACTCGAACGTACACGGGTGTACATACACGGGGGGTTCGACACGTACAGGGGTGTACATACACGGGTGGGGGTACGACTCGAACGTACACGGGTGTACATACACAGGTGGGGGTACGACTCGAACGTACACGGGTGTACATACACGGGGGTTCGACACGTACAGGGGTGTACATACACGGGTGGGGGTACGACTCGAACGTACACGGGTGTACATACACGGGGGGGTTCGACACGTACAGGGGTGTACACACACGGGTGGGGGTACGACTCGAACGTACACGGGTGTACATACACGGGGGGTTCGACACGTACAGGGGTGTACATACACGGGTGGGGGTACGACTCGAACGTACACGGGTGTACATACACGGGGGGTTCGACACGTACAGGGGTGTACATACACGGGTGGGGGTACGACTCGAACGTACACGGGTGTACATACACGGGGGGTTCGACACGTACAGGGGTGTACATACACGGGTGGGGGTACGACTCGAACGTACACGGGTGTACATACACGGGGGGGTTCGACACGTACAGGGGTGTACATACACGGGTGGGGGTACGACTCGAACGTACACGGGTGTACATACACGGGGGGTTCGACACGTACAGGGGTGTACATACACGGGGGGTCGGCGCGTACATACGGGGGCTGGGGGGGGTACGGTGCGTACATACGGGGGCTGGGGGGGGTACGGTGCGTACCGGGCCACCTACTCTGGTCGTTTTGCGCCGTACTTCGCTTTTCCGGCACTTTTTGGGAGCCGTGAAAATATTGCCGTCCGGACTGCTGTCGGTTCGATTTGTAATTCCTGGGTCGTGAAACGCTGCCTGAAAGCGTCCCGATGTCACGTCGCAGCATTCCCGGATCACATTCGTATGTATATTTTCGTCGGTCGGTGTTTTTTACGATTCGTACGGAAATGGTGTTTCCGTGCGAATCGTAATTCCATGTTTGTAAAGTTTTACGACCGGGTACGAGTCGGACGGAGAAAACGCTCCGACCGACGGTTCGTACCCGGTTTTTACCGGATCGTAATCGGCACCTCTATGTCTGATTTTGCCATCATCGCCCCCGGCCCCAAACCCCTCAACATTTCAATAGCCTGATCAATAGATGCATAACGCACAGAGCAGCAATCATCATCAATGGAGTCATTCACAGACTGCCCCCTTGGCGCCGATAAATTGTGAATCAGCCTAAACTCTCCAGGTTCCTTTTTTGGGACTACCCCCAGGGGGGAACAAACAAAGTTCTGCACAGGTATTTTGTCAAAGGGCCCCGCCACTCTCCCCAACCTACATTCTTTTCCAATCTTGGCTGCTGCCACCCCAGCATTCTGGGGGACCGATACTTGATTCCTGCAGAACGAGGGACCCACAAAATTCTCCACGGGAATTCTAAAACCGTCTCTGAAACCCCCAATTAAGATTTTTGCTGAGGTCGCGCACTTATATCTGTTTAACCAGGGCATCATGGCGTGGAGGAGGATGGGTGACCTAGCTCTGGTGGAAACCCCTTCCTTCTGGTTTCTTCCCCAACCTATCCTTCTGTTTTTTAAAGCACTTTGCCTCGCCATGCCCTGAGTTGCCACAGAAACTGCACGCGTGTCTAAATCTGCATGTCCCTGGTGCCCTAACGCAGGAGCGCCTGTTATAATCCCAGCAACATCCCTTCTTTCCGCCCCCCCCGCCCTGTGCAGCTGGGGGGAACGCCCGAAAGGGCTGAGGTTTAGGCGGGTCACTGGCAGCCTCAGCTGAAAGGCCGCCCATATGATCCAACCAGGATATTCCCTCCACCTGATTCCACTTTAACGTAGGATCAGATGCCCTGATGCTCCTAAACTTTTTGTCATACTCTAACCACCTCGAGCCCCCTTTTGTCGCCTGCGCCGTGCTGATCCTAGACATATAGCAAGCCATCGCCGGTGCCTCTTCAGGGAAATGCTCTGTCACCACCGCCATGTAAATGTTGTAGGCCAGCATCCAATGCCTGATGTTCTCCTCAACCCTGTATTTTAACATTTCGTTCGCCCACTCACGCGCGGGCATATAATCCTTCCTCCTCTTCATTTCTTCCCTCTCAACCTCATCTATCAAGAGTGAAAAAATGTCAATATATGTCCCTTTCCAAATTCTCTCCTTAACCTCCTGCGACAGGTGGCGTGAGAGAGATTCGTACGACGTGCGTGCCTCACCCATGCCCGCCTCACCCATGCCCAACAATGGCAACGTCTGTGGCTTACCATGCGAAGGTCCCGGGGTTTCCTTGGGGGCCCCGACCGCCGGCACGTCCTTAGGCTTGGCTAGATCGATAAGCTGCTTCGCCCTTTCCAATGCGTCCGCCCCGACAACACCCGCCGCACTCACGTTCAAACCCATTCCCCCCAGCCAGGGAAGCACGGCTGCTAAACTGGAAACAAAATCGGGAGGAAGTGTTGGCACCCCCCCGGGTGCGGGGGGAAGAGGTACCGAAAGTGCAGGCACCGCTGGCACTGGCACTGCTGGTGCGGGGGTAGGATTTGCAGGTGCGGGGGGAACAGGTAAAGAAAGATCAGGCACCGCTGGCACTGGAACCGCTGGTACTGGCACCGCTGGCGCGGGGATAGGGATAGGGTGTGCAGGCGCTGGTGGCGGGATAACGGGCGTCGCGGGGAGCAAAGGAACAGACCCCCCCACTGGGTTGACAGGAGAAGGCTCGCCGCCCGGTGCATTAGGGAATGCGGGAAGTACAGGCAAAATTGGGGCCCACCATTCCCCGGGACAACCTGCGGGCCTTTCTTTGCCCTACTCTTCCTCGGCAAGGGGGGAAAAGCCTCTCTTGGGGGTAAAGCATCCCTGCGTGACCTCCCCGATTGCCCTTCCTGCGCATCCAGCCTCTCTGCCAGCTGTGCCATGGTACTATCCATTTCCCCAATCTTTCTCATGAGCGCGTCCAAAACAGTTGCTATATCCGGGCGCCGCTCGCCACGCTTAGCCTTAGGGGGCATGACTACCCTGCTACCTGTACAAAACTTTTACCGTTGTTTTCATGGAGGAAACACGACCGGCCACTTCACCCCCGCTACCGGAGCCTCACTACTGGCTAGCCCAACAAGGCAGGTGGGGAATAGGCTCCAACCTGCTTGGCTCCCAGCAGCGCCGGGATGCAGACCCTTGTCCGTGTCCTCAGGCACCCTCTGCGCAAACTCCCACGTCCTTGTGCAACGCCCCTGGTCTCCGCCGACACTCAGATCCGTAGGCACTTCAGTAATGCTAAAACAAAAGGTGAAAAATTAATGTTCCGCCGCAACTTGAAGATGAACTCTGCAAGGATCTCTCTCCCTAACACGCAGCGCTAATGGCCGCACTCTGGCAAAGCAATAATCACTGAAACTCAACAGAATAGAGGCAATATCCGCCCAATGGCATCACCAGTGCTGCAGAAAAACACACCCCCTCTCACAAGCCAAATGAAGGTAATATCAGCCCGTTTGCTGCACCAGTGCTGCTGAAAAAACGATTAAAGATCCTCCCGAGGGAGGGGGTGGCACATGCAACGGATGTGCTGCCGAGGGGAGGAAGAGATCGTCTCTTGTGCTCCCCTCGGCTTTAAGGGACCCTGAGGGTCGCCCACGCCCCCGGAAGTAATCAGTAGGGGTGGGCGGAATTTGCGGAATTAACCTTCGCAAATTATCGCGAGAATGTTTAAAATTATCGCAAACAAGCAGAAATATCGCGAAGATGCGTAAGTTTTTTTCCGGCATGTTCGCGAGATTTTCTGCATGGTTGCGGGTCGCCAACTTACCCATGTGGTTGCTTGCGGGCGCGGCCATCTTGTTTTGAGTTGTTCTCGCGGTGCATGATCGCGAGAAGAAAGACGTGATCGCGCGACGCATGACGTCACTGCGGGCGCGAACTGTCGCGAGACAGCGCAAATGGCTAAAAACAATACAACATCTCATGGAGAACGCGACCGGATCAAGAAAACTTGTCGGCGAACGCAGGGATTCAGGTAAGGCGATCGCGCGCGCGCGAGAATGTATCATTTTACAGCGCGAGCAAGAAACAAATTATCGCCAAGCTGCGGAAACCGGAATTTTTGACATTTTCGCGCTCTCCGCGGAACGCAAAAATGTCAAATTATCGCAATTTCCGCGAACGGAACGAAATTTTTGCCCAGGCCTAGTAATCAGATCACTTCCGGGGCGCGGGGGAGCCGCCCATGACCCGGAACTGATTCAATCACTTCCGGGGCATGTCCCCCAGCGCAGGCGGGGACAATGATTGGGGCACGATTCCGGGGGGCACGGCCGACCACCATAATGGCAGCGGGCCGATGCTGGCCCCGCCTTCCTCTTCCTTCAAGGTTACCTAGCGGTGCTGCCACAGCTCCTTTTCTCTAGTTCTAGAGCCAATGAGAGATTGAGGAAAAGGGGTAGAGAGGTAGAGAGGTACAGGCAGAGAAAGAATATGAGAAAGGTTATAAAAAA